>NC_133413.1:74066666-74680833 GCF_049350105.2 Macaca mulatta | reverse complement strand
TTACATAGAAATAAAGGTGAGGAAATCAATTACAGTGCTACTGAAACTACGCAGTTGTAAAATGGCAAAAGTTTGAATTAGGATAAGGGCATTGGGTTAGATATGAAACATGGATTGACACAATTTGGGATAGGTGATATTGGAGAGAGAAGGATGAAAAATGACTTAGATTTCTGCCCTAAGTGATGAGAAGAACAATGAAAACTTTCACAGGATTGAAAATAGGTGATAAATTGAAAATAAAAAATAAACTAAAAAGCAATAAGTCCCTCTTAACCAATACTGTTAAAAGTTGGGGACCAACATTCTCCTCTTCACTAGCTTCATGACTATGTCAATTTGATACTTGACAATAAGGCTGACAGTCCATTTGCCCTAAGAAGCTGAATAGCATCCACTGTCATTGCAAATAACACCATTTCCTCAGTGAAGGTTGAACTAAATTACTTTAACAAGGCTAAATTAAAAATCAAACATGTTGATGCATTTAATGTGAGGCACAGAGGACACAAAAGGTCATCAAAAATGAGTGGCAATATTGATTGTCATAAACAACCCTTTATGGAGTAAAACAGGTTCAGTGCTGACCCTTGAAATCCAGTTAGCCTATTCCCAGTATATTTACACATAGTTTATGTAATTTAGAAGAATTATTTCTTTCTTGCTATATTTTATTTTTTATGTGTTATCTCAACCTTTCCTTTCTCATCACAATCTACTTTTCTCTAAAATAATGATCATGGCAATAATAATTCCAACCTAAAGTTTGGAATTTTATGAAAGCCTTTCATTCTAATATATTAAATGTATGAAGTAGACAAAACATATCTAACGATACTTAGCAGACAAAAAGCTTGTGAATTTTAAACATGCAGACAGATAAGTTGGACATTGTGAGGCAGCCAAATTTTTATTGACTCTGCTCAACTTTTACTGTATTTCTACCCATTTTCTAAGGAAGCATGTACCATTCCTATGTCCTTACTATTTCACAAGCTTGAATATTGTAAAATAGCCTAGGGTGGCCTTTGAATTTGGTTATAAGATGTTGGAAATATTCCTGGTTGTATCTGAGGTTTGTTAAAGTAGACTTTTGTAGACTAACTTTTTTCAATTTATATCTAAATTGAAATGAGGTTGAGATGAGGTTGAAAAAATTCTGGCAGACATTGGGCATGATAACACATTATTGAAAATTTGTTAATTTTTTTATCGAATTAAAGAAAAAGTTATTTTTAATATTTATGATCTATCTTCATGGATAATTTCAGCAATTCCCAGAATATTACATGAGCCTATTACAAGTAGCTTTCTGCCCAAAGGCGCATGGTCTTTATCAACCCTAAGAAGAAACATTAAAGGGTTTTAAGATGTGTAAGAGATTACTTGCAGGAAAATAACCCAGGGAGAATATACAGAAAAAAATGTTACCAGCACAGAGGAGGGTCAAGGAGTTGAGTAGTGGTTAAGAGAATATGAAAGCAGGACAGAGTGGGAAGATATAATAAAACTAGAGTTGTTGTAATTTCATGACAAGTTGCATAGAGGAATAAGGGAAAGGAGGAATGTAAGAGGACTTCTATGTTTCCAGGTTGGGCAAACAGGTCAGTACTGCGGTAACACTCCAAGAAAAAAAAGATGAAGAAAGGGGAGAAAATCTGGATGAAAGTATGGCAGAAGAAAGTGACAAAGAGGTTGGTTTGGACCATAGTGAGTGAGTCTGAAGTCCCAGACTGAGTAGGAATGAGTAGGAATGACCAACAGGCAATTGGATGTAGATGTCTGTAGCTTAGGAGACAATTTAGAACTTAATTATACATTAATTCTGGGAATCATTGAGATACAGCTGATATTCAGAGCTGTAGTCACTAAATTGAGGCATAAAAATTGGCTCATATTATTTTAAATATTCACTCTCAATTTTTTTTTTCAGTTTAGATCTATAGGCAAATTTGGTGCATCTTCGTATCTGCTCCTAAATTCCTCTTCTGTCTTCTTATAAAATCTACAGTTAATTTGCTTATATTTTCTTTGAGACAAATTCTCTACTAGCAAATGCATTATGTCTACTACATGATGTGGTCAGTGGTGTACAGCTTTTAGATTAAAAAAATCATATGCCAGGTATCATAATAATGTTTGTAAGTGATTATTTAATTAATTAGGCACTCATGCTATAATTACCCTTTTTAAAAACAGTGTAGCCCTCAATTTATTTACTACCAAAAGTGAGACATTCTAAAACATAATTTTTACTTGAATGCTCTGCCTAAATTGATTTTATGAATTTATGATGCTATACATTGGTTATTTATTTATTTATTTATTTATTTATTTATTTATTGAGACAGAGTTTCCCTGTTGTCTCCCAGACTGGAGTGCAATGGCATGGTCTCGGCTCATGGCAAACTCCACCTCCAGGTTCAAGTGATTCTCCTGCCTCAGCCTCCCAAGTAACTGGGATTACAGGCGCCTGCCACCACACCTGGCTAATTTTTGTATTTTTAGTAGAGATGAGGTTTCACCATGTTTGCTAGGCTGGTCTTGAACTCCTACTCTCAGGCCATCCACCTGCCTCTGCCTCCCAAAGTGCTGGGATTACAGGTACAAGCCACCGCGCCTGGCCACATTTGTTATTTTTAAACTCCCCTAATGTTCACTAGAATGTGTCCGTCCCTATTTTAGCCAATTCCACAATTACTTGAGTTATTTACTCATCAAATTTTAGTCCATAATTTAAATATGATTGACATTTAAAAGAAAAGTCAACATTTTTCTAAAGGTAGGTAAAAGTCTGATAAATATTCTAACATTTTGCAGAAAGAAAATGTCATAAATAATAGCATGACAAAAAATAATATACAAATGCAAGCAACCAAAAACATAAATAAGTAACTGTGGGTAGAGAAAACTATATTTGTTCCTCCCCTAAAATTATCTATTAAACCAAGTAAATGAGAAAGCATTTCAATGATTCCTATATGCGTCAACATTCTTTTAGTCATGAATCAAAAGCTCTGCTGTAGTGCTGTGCACTTAAAGTAACTCTAGTGACAAATGATACTTTCATTGAGTTTTAATCCTTCTCTAGAACTTACAGAAAGTCTATTGATTTATGTGGGCATTGCCATCAAGAATATCTTTGCATTGTAGGGCTTTGCTTTTAGTATGCTTGACTTGCCCATCATAAAAGGCTACAACTCCCTGAACTCAGTTAACCATTGTCCATAGGGAAACACTAACATAGAATTTAGAAGGAACAGACAAATGATACCAAATAAGTAAAGCCAGAGCTTGAAGCTAAACAAGACTGAGAGAGAAACACTTTCTTTAGGACTTCTTTTTCTCTACGACATGAAAGCATCCCTGTATGAAAAATAGGACTAGACTCAGGGAAGTTGGGCTAAAATTGTTCATTATATTTACATAAATACTCTATATGTGTGACAATTATTTTTGCCTTTTATAATTTATTTTAAATTTTTAGGGCAATGAAGCTACTCTGTATGATGCTGTAATGGTGATGACATATTATTATTTATTTGTCAAAACTCACAGAATGTGTGACACCAAGATTGAACCCTAATGTCAACTATGAACTTTAGTTAATAATAATGTATTGATATTGGCTCATCAATTGTATCAAAAGTATCACACTAATGCAAGATATTAATAATAGGGAAAACCATGTGTGGGAGGAGAGGGATATATTGGATATCTCTGCACTTCTTTTCTGTTCAATTTTTTTCTGTAATTCCTCTGGCCAGGTTCCAATTCTGGCTTTGCTATTAAATAAATGTGTGGACTTAGGCAGGTTACTTACTTGTGTTTTAGTTTCCTTATTTGTAACACAGCAATTATTATAGTTCTTACCTCGTTGTACTGGTGAGAGGGTCGAATGTAATCATAAATGTGAAAGGCTGAGCTCACTACCTTGTGCACTGTGCACACTCAGTAAATGCTACTTCTCTCCCTCCTCCCACACCCCAATTGTATCCCTATTCTTAACACAGAATTATTCCATGTCAAGGAATATGGAGTGCATATGTCACCATTATGAAGACTACCAATGATGTCAATTATGTTTACCAGTCCCCTTCTGATGAACATTGAGTTTATTTCTATAGGGGGCATAGATGCCTTTTATAGTATGTAGCAGTGAATGTTCTGGCCCTTGAATCTTTATTGATGTATCTGATGATCATTTTAGTTTAAATCCTATACATAGAATTGCTGGAGTCCCAATTACTTTCAGGATACATCACCTTCCTGGGGTATACTTGGCTTGTCCTTGCCTGCTTCCCCAGTCTCACCTCTCGGCCACCCCTCCCACTCCTACTCCACAGTCCAATTACATTGAGATACTTTCAGTTCCTCCAATGTACTGTGCCCCTTTCTCTCCTTAGGGTACTTGCACATATGACTTCCTTTGCCTAGGACATCAACAGCACACTGTCTCTGTCTCTTTGTCATCTCTTTCCTAGTCTGGATGGATCTCTTGCTAGACTGAGTTCCATGAAAACAAGAAGCGTATCTGTATTTTGGGGGTGTGTGGTTTTACCTTTGAGACTAATTACTATAATGTGTCTGGTGTTCTACACATTGTCAGCACCCCCTCCCCAAAGTAAATTAAGTTCTTGATTTAATTATCAACATAAATGAAACGTTGTGAAAATTGCAGTGGCTACACTGTGTGTATCTTACTTACCAGTAAAGTTTCCATGGCTCATTGAGACCCTTAAAGCAGCATAGAGCCTCCAGTAATATTTTTGACCCAGAGCAGAATCTTAAATTTGGAAAGCCTAATTCTTGGTACATCTTCATTCCACATGATTTTGCACTAATGCCCTATGAGTTTCTCTTTTTATTATAAATACCAGTTTCTCCTGCTCTTGAACCAGACTAAGCATTAAAAAGACGATGGTGAGGATGGCCTGCAAAATTTTCTGTCCCTCTTTCTATATGTATATGCTCTGCAAAGTTCCAATGACTGTGGCTAAGGTGAATTTTATTCCTGTGATGAGCTTGAGTTATATGACAAAGTTCACCTTAAGGAAATTGTGTGGGCCTCACTTAATCACGTGAACCCTTTAATAGCAAAGAATTTTCTCTTTCTGGTTGCAAAAGAGAAAGTCAAAGATTCAAGGCATGAGAAATATTTGGAACACAATTGCTGATGTGTAGTGGCATCAGTGGAGTGTCCATGTGGCAAGGAATTTTGAAACCTCTAGGAAGTGAGAAGCCCTAGCTCAAAGCCAGTTACAAGACAGAAATTCAGGCCTATAATTGCAAGTAACTAAATTCTGCTAATAACAACTATGTTCTTGGATTCTGATTTTTCTTAAACCGCCCCATAATGAAGACTCAGTTTAGCTGACAGCTTGTTTTCGGCCTTGTTACATCATAAAAAGAGAACGTCATGCTGGACTTCTGGTTTACAGTGATCGTTCAGTGATCAATGGATGCTATTTTAAAATACTAATCTTATTACCAGAAGATTTATCAATGGTTATAAAGCAATGGAGTACTAATGCAGTGGGGTAAGGAGTGAGAGTGGAACAGGAGTGTAAAATGCCCAGGTGCATTTATAACCAGATGATCATCCTTAGGTCAGGCATATGCTGGCAATTTGTAGCATCTAGATTACAAATCTAGATTTGTAGATTTGTAGATGACATAAGTACATTCTGAAGAAATATTTGGTCAGAAATAAAACCTCATAGAGGTGTGATTAGTGGGAAAACACATCTTGAGGATGTTACTATTTAGGTAGGTCTTGTGTTGGCAGTGAGGGAAAGCATGTCATTTTCAGACGAGTGGAGAAGGATTTTTCAAGACAGGGATGTGGAAGGAGACCGATTTGACTGGAGCAGAGGTATCTTAGTAAGAGGGATGCATGGATGCATGTTTCCCATCATAGCTATAACAAACTGCCGCAAACTTAGTAGCTTAAAACCACACAATTTATTATTTTATAGTTCCGGGTGTCAGAAGTCAAAATTGGCTCACCAGGGCTACATTTCTTCTGAAGCTTGTGGGGGAGAACCTGTTTCTTTGCCTTTTCCAGCTTGTAGAGGCCGCCCACATTCCTTAGTTCATGGCTCCATATCACTGTGACCTTGGCTTCTTCCCTCACCTCCTTTCTCTGACTCTAACTCTCCTGCTTCCCTCTTTCTCTTAGCAGAACCCCTGTGATATTAGGCCCAGCTGGATAATCCAGGATAATCTCTCCATTTGAGGAGTTTAATTTATTCACATCTGCAGTCTCTTCTGCCATGTAAAGTAATACATTTGAAGGGCTGGAGAATTACTATATGAGCATCCTCGAGAAGCTATTATTCTGCCTAACACAATGGGCAAAATGGGCTGGTTGATTATGGGTTTTAAATGGTCAACTGAAGAGATTAGAGACATTGATTCTAGGCAACGGAGTGATTTAATAAAAATGGCATTTTAATAAAATTAATATTGCACCAGATGGATGATTGAAACTGGAAACAGTTTCTGTGGTAGATTACTTGTAGTAATCTATATAGGAGGTATCAAGGGCATGAACTAGAATACAGCATTAAAATACATGCTAGCACTAGATATCATCATACTTTGACATAAATGAATAAGAAAATGTGATTTTTATAATATGTAAAAACAGGTTTTTTGTTTGTTTGTTTGTTTGTTTTGGCTGGGGATGGTGGCTCACGCCTGTAATCCTAGCACTTTGGGAGGCCGAGGTGGGTGGATCACCTGAGGTCAGGAGTTTGAGCCCAGCCTGGCCAACATGGTGAAACCCCGTCTCTACTAAAAATACAAAAATTAGCCAGGTGCGGTGGTGGGTGCCTGTAATCCCAGCTACTCTGGAGGCTGAGACAGGCGAATTACTTGAACCTGGAGGTGGAGGTTGCAGTGAGCTGAGACCATGCCACTGCACTCCAGCTTGGGTGACACAGAGTGAGACTCTGTCTCAAAAAACAAACAACAACAACAACAACAACAAAAAAACAGTTTTTTTGGGACATACTTTACACTTCATGTACTTAACTCATTTAATGTGTACAATTCATTGATTTTTAATGTTATTTGCAGGGTTTTGAAGTTATCACCAAAATTAGTTTTAGAACATTTTCATAACCACTAAAACCCCTGTACCTGTCAGCAGTAACTCCTCACTTCTCTCTTAACACTCTAACCCTAGACAATCACTGATCTCTCTGTCTGTATAGATTTGTATACCCTGGGCATTTACCAGAAATGAAATCACACAATATGGAAGTCTTTTGTTACTCACTTCCTTCGCTTGCACAATGTTTTCAATGTTCACGTATCTTGTGGCCCAGTCAATACATTCTTTTGTTGTTGTTAAGTAATATTCCATTGCATGGATATACCATATTTTATTTACCTACTCATCAGTTGATAGACATTTGGATCGTTTGCATTTTTTGTCTATCATCAATAATGCTGCTATAAATATTTGTGTATAGTTTTTGTATTAATATAGGTTTTCCTTTCCCTTGGTATGCACCTTGGAGTTTAATTGTTTAATTGTTTAATCATTGATACGGTAACTGTATGTGTAAAATTTTAAACTACTGCCAGTCCAAAGTTGGATTATCTTCATACATTCCAATCAGTAGTGTATGAGGGTTCTCATTTTTTCAAACCCTTGTTGATCTTTGTTATAATCTATTTGGTTTTAGCCACTTTAGTGTGTATGAATTGGTATCTCATTGTGTTTTTGATCTGTATTTCCTTAATAACTGTTATTGGACATCTTTTAATATGCTTATTGGCCATTTGTATGTCTTCTTTTGGAAAATATCAATTCAAATATTTGGCCTATTTTGAAATTGTGTCATTTATCCCTTTAATATTGAGTTTTAAAATATTATATATATAGAGAGAGAGATACAAATTTGTTATCAGATATATGTGTGCAAATATTTTTCCCATTCAATGGGCTTTTTATTTTCCTGATAATATCCTTTGAAACACAAGTGTGTTTAATTTTGATGAAACCAATTCATCTATTTTTTCTTTTCTTGCTTTTGCTTTTGGTGTCATATCTAAGAGAGTTTTGTCTAACCCTGGTTCACAAAGATTACTCATATTTGCTTCATATAATTGTATAGCTTCATCTCTTACATTGATGCTTATGACCCATGTTGAGTTAAAAGTTGTATACAATGTGAAAAAGTGGTCTAACTTCGTTATTATGCATATTGATATCCAATTGTCTCAATAACATTTTCCAAAAAGATCACTCTTTCACCATTGAATTGTTTTCATAACTTTGTCCAAAATTAATTAACTGTTAATGTGAGGGATTATTTTTAGACACACATTTTATTTCATTGATCCTTATGTCTATCCTTATTCCAGTACTACACTGTTATGATAACTACAGCTTTCTAGTAAGTGTTGAAACTGGGTCGTATGAGTGTTTCAAAAATTTTTAATCCATTTCAACATTGTTTTACCTATTTTGGGTACCTTGAATATTTATATAAGTTATAAAATCAGCTTGCCAATTTATGGAAAACATATTGCTTAGATTTTTAGATGCTTGTATTGAATCAATCTGTAAATCAACTTAAAGTGTATTACCATTTTACCAATATTAAGTCTTTCAATCCATTAACTAAGGATGTCACTGAATTTATTTGTCTTCTTTAATTTTTTCAACATGTTTGTAGCTTTCAGAGTACAAGTTATGTCCTTATTTATTTATTTTTATTTTTCATTGGTGCAGATACTTGTGCATTCTTATGGGATCCATGTGATATTTTATTACATGCGTAGACTTTGTAATGGTCAAGTCAGAGTACTTGGGGTAACCATCACCTTAAATTTTTATCATTTGTATGTGTTGGGAACATTTCAACTCTTCTAGCTATTCTGAAATATACAATAAATTGTTTTGAACTATAGTCACCATACTCTGCTACTGAACATTACAACTTATTTTTCTATCCAACTTTGTTAATTCTATTCCTGAGTGTTTTATTCCTTGGGATGCTATTAGAACTGTTTATCTTAATTTTCATTTTTAGATTGTTCATTGCCAGTGTATAGAAATACAATAGACTTTCATATATTGATTGAACCCTTAAAATATGCTGAACTCACTTATTCATTAAAGTATTTTTAGTTGATTTCATAGAGCTGTCTCTATATAAGATTGTGTCATCTGTACAAATAGTTTATCCTACTTCTCACTGTCCAATTTGGATGCCATTTATTTTATTTTCTTGCTTAATTGTCCTGAACTGGAAATTCCAGTACAATGTTGAATAAATGTGATGAGAGAAGACATACTTCTCTTATTGCTGACCTTAGGTGAAATGATTCAAACTTTCACCATTAGCTATCACGTTAGTTTTTCCTAAATGCCTTTGATTAGATTGAGAAAGTTTCCTTCTATTTCTACAATGTTGAATGTCTTTATTATGAATGGATATTGGATTTTGTCAGATTTTTTTTCTGAACTATTGAGATGGCTATCTGTTTTGTGTCTTTTTTATGTTGATATATAGTGTATTATTTAATTGATTTTTGGATGTGAAATGAAATTGAGTTTTTGAGATAAATCCCACTTGGTAATATTGTATAATCATTTCTATGTGTTGTGAAAATCTGCTTGCTAGCAAAACCAATTTTCATTATTCATAGTTTTTGTATTTGTAAATTCACTTACTTGCCAAAATGTGCTTATAATCCCCAAATCAATACTTGGACCACTTTTGTGGTCATTCATGGCCACACACAGTAAAAAATTTGAGTTGCCCAATATGCACATTCCCAGCTGAAATCTGAAAATGCACTGCTCTGCCTTCTTGTTTCAGCACTCATACTGCAAACAAATTTCCTTTTTGAGTTCTATTTACTGCCTCATTTTTTTGTGTGTGTTTTGTGCCTTGTTTGGTGATTTTGCTATTAAAAATGGCCCCCCAAGATTACTTCTGAAGGGCTCTCCAGGCTGTGATGTGCCTCATGTAGAAAACACCAAGTTAATAAACTTTGTTCAGGCATGCGTTTTGGTGCTGTGAGCCATGAGTTCAATGTTAATGCATCAATAATATATTTGAAGTAGGGCCTTTAAACAGAAACACATATAAAACAAGGCTATGTATTGATCAGTTGATATAAATGTTGTAATCCAGGAGCTCATGGGAATCGACTTCTGTATTTCCTCTAGGGGCAATGGTTCAGTACTCACTAATTCAGTGTACTTAGTGACTTTATAAAGCATAACTTCTGTGAATAACAAGAATAAGCTGATTTTTTTTGCATATATATTTATTTGATAATTAGTTGGTAGTTTTCAGTTCCTGTGATGTTTGGAATCAGGTAATACTAGCCTCATATAATGAATTGTGACTTGTTTCCTCTTCCTTACTTTTTTGGAAGAGTTTGGAAAAATTTGACAGCAATGCTTTTGTAAATGTTTGCTAGACTTCAGAAAAAAAAAATCCTGGGCCTTGGCATTGATCTGTGGAAAGTTTTAAAATTTATAATTGTGCAGAAAAAAGTTAATATAGCTGGCCTAAGATTCTTAGGAAACCTGGCTCACAGTTGGCTGGTGTCTGAGAACTAGGATTTTGGAAGGATTCCCACCATTTCAGAATTGATAGGAGTGGCTCACTGTGCTTTAACGTTTGTACAAACAATGTGATTTATGCTGAACACCTGTTTTTCTTCTAGTAGTCTGGAATTTTGGTACATGCTCGGCAGAGGCTGCCTACATGACTAACGCCTAGATGCTGAGTCTTTCATGAGCCTTCATAGCTGGCAACGTTTCCCCCATACTGTCACAACTTATTGCTGGGGAAACAAGCATGTCCTGTGTGACTCCAGTGAGAAATGATGCTTAGAAGTTTGTGCTTTTTTCCCTTGGACTTAGCCCCATGCACCTTTTTCTTTGTTGATTGTGCTTAGTATTCTTTCACTGTAAAAGTCATAGCCATGAATATAATTACATGCTGAGTATTGTGAAGACTCCTAGCAAGTTACCCATCCTCAGGGTGGTCTCGGGGATTCCCAACACATTAATCTCTTTACTTATTGAAGATTTATTTACATTTCTTATTTCTTCTTCAGTCAGTTTCACTACTTGTGTCTTTCCAGGAACTTGTTCATTTAATCAAAATTAACCAATTTGTTGGCGTGTAATTATTAATAGTATTCCCTTCTAATTCTTGTATTTCTGTAAGGTCAGTAATGATGTCCCCTCTTTCATACCTGTTTTTAGTAATCTGAGTCTTTTATATTTTTTTCTTGGTAATTCCAAATAAGATTGGTCAATTTTGTTGATCTTTTTCCAAGAATCAACTTACGGTTTCATTTATTTTCTGTATGGCTTTTCTATTCTGTAGTTTATGAATTTACACTCTAATCTTCATTATGTCTTCTCTTCTGCTTGTTTTCAGCTTGCTTTTTCAGTGTTTTAAGGTGAAAAGTTATGTTATCAATTTGAGATCTTTCTTCTTTTCAATATGGGAACTTAGCTATAAATATTTTCACTCAGCACTGCTTTCACTGCATCCCATAAGTTTTGGTATATTGTGTCTTTATTTTAATTACTATCAAATTATTTTAAAATTTTGTTCGTGATTCATTCTTTGAATAATTGGTTGATTATTAGATTATTACTTAATTTCTACATATTTGTTTTTTTATTTATTTTTGATATTGATTTATGATTTTATTTCCTTGTGGCCAGAACACACGTTTTGTTTGATTTCAATTATCTTGAATTTACTTAGGCTTGTTCATGACTAGTGTATGTTTTGTTTTGGAAATTCTTTTTGTGATCTTGAGAGGAATGTGTATTCTGCCTAGTTTTTCTGTTTATAATTAAAAGTAGGGTATTGATGGCTTCAGCTATTATTGGTAAATTGTCTGTCCTCCTTTCAGTTCTGTTAGCTTTTGTTTCATGTGTTTGGGGCTCAGTTATTAGGTACATATATATTTATAATTATTATATCTTCTTGGATTATATCACACTTACCAGTAATATTTTTGTTTTAAAGTCTGTTTTGTTGAATATTAGCATAGCCATTTCAGCTTTATTATGGTTGCTGTTTGCATAATATACGTATTGCCATTTTTCTTATTCAACCTATTTTTGCCTTAGAAAATATGTCTCCTGTAGATAGCATATAGTTGGATGTTCTTTTTTTGTTTATGCAGTCTAATAACCTCTGCCTTTTGATTGTATTGTTTAATCCATTCACTTTTAATGTTACTATTAATATATTCAGTTTTATGTCTTCCCTTCTGGTTTCCTTTTGTACCCTATATGTTGTTTCATTTTTATTTTTCTGTTTCTCCCTTACTGCTTTCTTTTTAAGTTAATATAGTTAGTGTAATATTTCAATTCTGCTAATGACTTTTTTAACTTTTTTGGGGGGAGTTATTGTCTTAGTGGTTGCTCTAGGACTTACCATTACATCATAACATATCAAATCTACTTCATATTTGTACTAACTTAATTTCAGTGAGATATGAGGATGTTACTTCTATATGGCTCTGTTCACTCTTCTCCCTTTTTGCTTTTATTGTTACATGTATAACATGCATATTTGTTATAAATCCAGCAAAACATTTTCATAATAATTATTTTAAATAATTTTATGAAGGTGCTGAATAATGAAGAGAGAGAATATATATATATATGAACATATATAGTTATCTATCCATCTATCTATCTATAGAGAGAAGTTTGTCATATTAGCCTTCATTTAACATTTCTGTTGCCTCCATTTGTTCCTATGGATTCAAATTATTTTCTGGTATCATTTTCTTATTTCAATGCAGCTTTTCTCCCATTTACCTCCTCTGTGTTTTATGGCCAAATATACTACATTACCACTATAGCTATACATTATAGTTATATAGTATATGATATAAGTATATATAATATAACTATGTTATAGGCCCAATGATGCAATTACTTACATATTCTTTTGTGAAATTGCTTTTAAAATCAACTATGTGATGAAGGAAGAAGAAATATTCATTTATATATCTTTAATCATTACATAATAAGCTTTCTCACTGCTCTTGAATTGTTTTGGTATGGATTTGAGTTACTACCTGGTATTACTTGCTTTTGGTCTGAAGCATTTCCTCTAACATTTATTGTAATATCGGTAGGCCAGCAATGAATGATCTCAGTTTTTGTTTATGTGGGCAAGTCTTTATTTCAACTTCATTTTAGAAAATAGATTATTGGTTGATCCTTCCAGCACTTTGAATATGTCATCCTACTGCTGCCTTCTGGATTCCATTGTTTCTGTTCATCATACAGGGTTCCTTTGTATGTGACACTTTTTCTTTTGCTGCTTTCAAATGTTTCTTTTTATCTTTTAATGATTTTACTATGATATTTCTGGGTATAGATATCTTTATTTTTATTCTAATTCTAAGTTCATTGAGATTCTTGAATGTAGATAAAATTTTTCATCATATTTGGGAAGTTTTCAGCAATTTTTTTGAAAATATCTTTATGCTCCTTTCTGTCTCTCTCCTCCCCATCTTACATTCCCATGACACATATGTTGGTGTTCATTTTTTAAATCCTGTTTTCTCTTTTTTTCAAATTGCAGAATTTTTATAAAATTATCTTCAAGTTAGTTGATTTTATTGCCAGTTTAAATCTACTGGTGAATCCCTCTAAGTAATTTTTAAATTTTAGTCACATTACTTTCAACTCCATAATTTCTTTTTGGTTCTTTCTATATTTCTTCCTCTTCCCTATTTCCTGAGACATTGTCATCATACTTTCCTTTACTTCTTTAAGCATGCTTTCTTTTAGTTCTTTGAACATCTTTATAATAACTTATTTGATGACTTTGTCTGTTAAGTCTGTCATCTGGACCCTCTCCCAGGCAATTTTTGTAGTCTTTTGTTTCATGTACAAGTCACATTTTTTTATTTCTTTGGCTGTCTTATAATTTTTGGTACTATACCATAACAACTCTGTGTACCATTACCCCTACATTTCCAGGGCTTTTTATTGTTTATTTGTTTGTTTACTATCTTGGACTATTTTAGTAAGTCTACTTTCCCCACAGTGGGAAACCACTGATGTCACACTTCAGAGAGTACATTGGTGGGCATATGAAAAGTAACCCTAAAATGACAGTTGTTTTACCAGGGCTCTCCTACACTTCCTATTCCTTGTTCACCTCCAGATACCAGGTTGCACTAATTGCCAACTAATCGTGCTATTATTTTTGACAATGACCTGGGGAATAAGCACCCCCACGATTCAATCTTATTTGAGTGCTTTTGCAGGAATATTTTTGAAGCCAATCTTTGAGGTTTATTCTGACCTTAGAAGAGCTCCTCATACCTTTCTCTTTTTATAGTTCTCTCTGATAAACTAGCTGACTTATGGTTTAGCTTGTTGTTTTCATCGGGCTACTAGCCCCCTCTTATTGCTTACCACCAAAATCTCCATTATTTTTAAAGTGACTTTGACTTGAGCTTGAATTCCCTCATGGGAAATCTTTGTAGCTCTCTGTATTATGGCCTACCTCTCTTCCTGGGAAAAATCTCTGAGTGGCTACTCCAGAACTGAGGGTGGAGACAGTGGTTTGTTCTCTCAGAATGACATCTCTGCTTTATTAGTGGGGCGCTGATCAAGGGAAGCAGCCTCTTGTCTTTCCCATTTGCTTCTCCCAATGTGGACTCTTCTCCCTACAAGCAAACTGGAGTGAATGTGATAAGGACTCCACTATGGTCAGCCTGCTATATTTGGTATAGATCTTCTGCCCTACCATTGAGGGCTACATAAAGATTCATTGATCTCTCAGATACAGTCATCTAAAATTTAACCTCTGCAACATGGAGATGGGGACAATGAGAAATGCCAGTGTCCTGTTCCTCCTAGGGAGATACCATAGCCCTTGACTAGGAGCATGGAAGTACTGTCTCCGTGGCCAATCTTCTCAGAGTAAAGCTTCTCTCATCGGAAGCCTGATCTGAGGAAGGAGACAAAAAGGGTCAGATCAGGGCTTAAGAGCCACAGACTCACTGTGTTTTACCAGTCTACAAATCTACTCTTCTTAGCAGATTTTCGTGACTAAGCATTTCTTAATTTGTAGTATGTCCCAGGAAAACTAGATATTAAAATGTATTGTGTATAATTTTTACCAATTATTATTGTTTCACTAGGGAATGGGTCTGCAGAGCTTTTTTCACCAAAATTCCAGAAACAGTCATTCCTCAGTGTTACAAAACTTGAACTGGCATATTTTTAATTGAAGAAGTATAATATAAGTGAGATTAAACAATACCTGAATAACCTTGGGCAAATTATTTAGCCTCAGTTTGACCAACCATAAAATGCAGATAATAATTTCCATATTATAATATATTTTATGAATCAAAAATGAGATTATGCATTTAAACATTTAGTCTAGTACCTTGAATAACTGTAAAATGCAGATAATTATATATTATAATGATTATAATGTATTTTATGAATCAAAAACGAGATTATGCATTTAAATATTTAGTCTAGTACCTTTCACACTGCAAATACTTTAAAATGTTATTGAGCAACTGAATAAATTTGGAATACAGTAAGTGCCTTCATTGCTGTTAATCATTGCTACTCCTAGATCAATTTCTCTTCGTCTCTTACCATCATCATTTTTTATATCATTAGATTATACAATGTCACTTTTTATAATGGTCATCTTTTTATCACAGCATCTATATTATTTAATCCTTTAAGATTTTAGATCCTGGATCACTGTCACTCTCTCTAACATTACTTTTTAAATAATTCTTAGTGACTCCAGTATCCATACAGATACACTTTGCAACGCTTTGACCCTCAATTTCTTGACCTCTTCTCTTCAATGATTTTGTTCCCTTCCCTACCTCAACCCTCTTCATACTTAGTCCCTTGACCTTTTAGTTTTCAATAGCAACACGACCATAATCTCATCTTCAGACAAGCATCTTTCTGACTCTGGCCTCCTACCTTCTGGGTCACAACCTTTATTATTCTAACTTGAACATTCCTCAACCCCACCTAGACATAATTAGCATCAACCTTGTCAGCTTCATACTGTCCCTCATCTCCTTACACCTTTTATTTCCTCTTTATTTACCATGAATTCCATATTTAATTATTATAAGTATAAGCTTTCCCCTGGATATGTCATCAGCTCCCATGCTTCTCTCTTGCTTCACCATCTTTTTCTAGTGAAACTACAACTTTAGTTAAGTAAATCTTTCTGCTCTATGACTACACCTGTACAGTTCAGGATATTTGGGGATACTAAGAAAAACACACAGTCATGGAAATTGGTCTCACCTTAAATTTATTATCAATAGCTTCAAATAGGTCTATTAATACAATTATATTATATCTTCTTAATCTGTTTTTTCTTCCCCCCTCTTAGATTTTTTTCATGATTTCTTTTTGAAGAAGTTTTGTGACCATTGTCATTAATTTATCTTACCATTCTCTCTTATTGCAATCAGGTTTTTCCCCCACATTCCATTGGAATTACTTTTCTCTAGGTCCCAAAGACATCCATATCACTAATTTCAATGTCCATTTCTCATATTATTGGCTCTATCTGTAACACTGAACATAGTCGATCCCTTACCCCTTCTAGAATCAACTTTTTCTTCTTAATGTCTATTATTTCCTTTATGTTTCTGGCTACTTCTTCTCAGTCACTTTGTCAGTTCCTCCTCATTCATCTGAACTCTAATTTTTACATCTTTTCCCCTTCTACTTATAATGGGAAGAAAGGTCCCATCCCAAATAAAGAAGGACAAATTTTTCTCCCAAGGTGATACCATTCCCCTGTCATGGTTTTAAATATCATTTCTATGTTTGTGACATCAAACTTTATATTCTGTAACTAAGATCTTCCTCATATTTTCAAAGTGTAATATATCTAACTGTCATATATCCAACTGTCTATTCAATGCTCATTTGCCCATCTCCTGTGTAAAGGGTTGTGTCTTAACTCCAACTTCAAAATGTTTCAAACTCAGCTATTGATGTGCGCTTCTCCTGCTCACTTACACATATTTCTTAATGGTGACTACATTCTTCAGTTACTTAGGTAAAAGACTTTGGTGTCAATCTTGATTTCTTTTTCTCATATCTGGTCCATCAACAAATTTTGTCTAGTCTACCTTAATAGATCCAAAATTCTCCTGGCTACCATCATCTTTCTCCTGGATTATTACAATACTACTTTAATTGGTCTCATAGCTTCTACACTTGCCCCTGTAGTCTGTACTCAATAATTTATTTAAAATTTTAAGCCCACCCCCAAATTTTGACATACATCTTCTTTGTTTTGTTATCTCTTTAGCACTCATTTTCCATCATATTAAATATTTTACTTTTTAAATCATGTTTATTGTCTTTCTCCTTTGATAGCATTCATACTCTACAGGGAGAGGAATTTTTGACTTTTTGATCACTACTCTGTCTTCTGTCTTCAGTGCTTATAAGAATGCCTGGTATATGGCTAGGAGCTTGGCAAGTTCTTCTTCTTCTTCTTTTTTTTTGGAATGAATGATTCATGGACTTGAATAAATTTGGGGAAATGGAACAAGAGACAAAGTAAGAGGTAAAATGTCAGGAAATAAGAATTTTTGAGTCATCAGTATAGAGAAGATAATTAAAACATGTAAATGTATATATTTCACAAGAGTTAGATAAGTGTAGAGGAATAATAAGTGTAGACAATAAAGAGAACCACTAAGTTGGTGGGTAGAGAGAAAAAACAGCCCAGTTAGTGAGAGATACAGATAAAAATTGACAGACAATATCACAGAGACTAAAAATGAGTAGACAAGCTATGTTAAGTGGAGTGGAGAATTTGATGGGGGTCAGAATAAAGAAACTCAATTCCATTAGGGAAATGATTCAATTGAAAAGTTTCAGAGCATTGATGGGTCCATAAATTAGATTATAGTGGTTTAAGAAAGTAAGGGATGGGTGATGGGAGCAATGGAGTCTAGAAGTTGGTAGCTTGTTTGAGGAGCATAGCTGTAAAATAATGTCAAATTATAGGAGCAGGATTATAATGGAGTAGTGATTTCAAAGTGGAAGACTTTTCAAGATTTGGAAATTCAAACCCATTTAAAAGAGAAATCAAAAGTTTTTTAAAAAATAAAGTATAAAGAATGAGCATGACCGGGAGCGGTGGCTCACGCCTGTAATCCCAGCACTTTCGGAGGCCAAGGCGGGTGGATCATGAGGTCAGGAGATCGAGACCATCATGGCTAACAGGGTGAAACCCCGTCTCTATTAAAAATGCAGAAAAGTAGCCGGGCGTGGTGGTGGAAACCTGTCGTCCCAGTTACTCGGGAGGCTGAAGCAGGAGAATGGTGTGAACCTGAGAGGCAGAGCTTGCAGTGAGCTGAGGTCCCACCACTGCACTCCAGCCTGGGCGATGCAGCGAGACCCCATCTCAAAAAAAAAAAAAAAAAAAGAAAAAGAAAAAAGAAAAAGAAAAAAAAAGGAAAAGTTTGACTCTGCAAGCAGATAGCTTGTGTGCATGTGACTTAAAGGGAATGATGCGAAGAGTGGACACAGTGAACGAGTGACCAGCGCTCTTAAGAAATTGTTTAAAAATTCACTATGGGAAGAACATAAGTTAGGTTTTATATAACTATTATGAAACTAATATTTGTGAATTGCCTTTCAACTTTTGTGAAGGCCTGTCTTAGAAATTCCTTAACTCTGCCTCCAAATATCCAACACACATGCTTGACTCTGCAAGTGTAGCGTGATTTAACAGCCAGTGCACACCTAATCTAAAGACTCCAAAATTACTCAGACTATGAGTAGATGTTAGTCTCAGGCAACTACAGTGGAAGCTTCATTAATAAAGTGGTGGTGCTCACCTTTCAGGCGAGCCGCTTCAGGCAAATGCGGCCTCCGACTGTGCCTGAGGCAGGTCTCCAGTCTGAACATAACTGGGGGAAGAGGAACTGCTCGAAAAACCTCCGTTTTGCCACTTGTCTTTCTCTGACCTTGTCCCCTTAACCTCTTGATGCCCCAGGTTTTATAACCTGTACTTTAATTTCTTCCTGGCCTATACTAAGAGCTTAATATGTGGGTAATTTTTATGGCACTTAAAATATATATAATTTGAGCACTGCTCATATTGTGGGTTAACAGGGAGGATTCCTTAGTTTATGAAAAATAAAATTTAATATTGATGATGGTGATATTAAATGCCCTGATTTACTTCCAAAAATATATTAATTCATTTGTGAGTTCCATTTCAGTAGTGATTTTTATACAAAATTAAATATTATTTCTGGCTGAGTAGAAAAAAGGCTGCTCATTGAAGAGGTCAAGAGTAATATTTTGTGTTAAGACTGATGTTGGTTTGGTGCTATTCATTCATTGTTATTACCATTGTTCTGTTATGTAAATAAAACTAGCCTTTTCCCTTCAGTGTGATTGTACTGTAGATTTAATTATATTTGAACTTGGGGAAGGGCAGGGAAGCTTATCAGTTTTGAAGAAATTAAAAATGAAATCTAAAAATTTAGAGGTATAAAGCATTGAAGCCTGTTTAAAATTAAGATATTAAAATAGGCTTTTTAATCAACCATTGTTGTACTAACAGATTCAAACTATTAAAAGCATTAAACAGAACTGCACTTCCTGTATAAAATTATCATATGTCAGCATGGCTGCATAGTACGAAACTGACCAATGAAATGATGTTTACTTAATTGAAGAGAAAAAAATTCAGATTTCTGAGTAGGATATAGAAATAGTTTTTGGTTAGCTACATTATCTGGCATGATCTCAAATTACATAATATGTTAATGCCCATTTTTCCATTGAAAGATCATTCTATTAAAGGTATTTTGGGCAAGTCACGAGTGGCTCACACCTGTAATCCCAGCATTTTGGGAGGCCGAGATGGGTGGATCACCTGAGGTCAGGAGTTTGAGACTAGCCTGAATAACATGGGGAAACCCTGTCTCTACTAAAAATACAAAAATTAGCCAGGCGTGGTGGCAGGCGCCTGTAATCCCAGCTACTTGGGAGTTGAGGCAGGAGAATCGCTGGAACCTGCGAGGCAGAGGTTGCAGTGAGCCGAGATTGTGCCACTGCACTCCAGCCTGGGCAGCACAGTGAGACTCCTTCTCAAAAAAATAAAAGTAAATAAGTAAATAAACACATTTTGGCTTTAATTAATTAAAACTCTGTTTGTGTGTGTGTGTGGTAGTTTTCCTGAGTCTTTTAGCTCATTTATCTGTATCCACACTGTGGGATTTCCACCCAGAAAATGATATAAATGTAGGGTGGGTTTTTTTTCACTTAAACATCTATGTTCAATATTTGGTACTTATACATTAAGCACAATTTGTTCATTAATAACTATTTGCCTCCCTTTCTAATTACAGAATATTTGTGCAGAGTGAGAAGTCATCACTTATAACCTTTGGACAATTTGGTTAGGCATTATAAATCTTAATTATGTCATAATATGGGGAAGTAATTATGACTGAAGAAAGAAATATTTATTTTAAATTAGAGGTATTATTTTTTGTCATGTTTTTTATCTAAACAAAATGATTTTTAAAGTAATTTTAGTTTGGATTGATTTGTATTGTAGTGTACAGCTAATAAAGGAGTTTACGTTTTGGATCAAAAAGTGAGGAATCTATATGCATTAACAGAAATAATGATGTCCAGTTGATTATTCAAATTTGCCTTAATCTGTACTTTTGTCTATTTCTGTAAAACTGAAAAGACAGTTTGACTATCAGTTATGATACAAATTATGATTAGTATCAAGAGAATTCTACTGTTTTCTGTTAAAATAAGCTAGAAAGTTTTAATCCCAGTAATTAGTACTACTTTTCGTTCATCAATAGTTCAGTGTCTACAATTGATTTTTCTTTTAAAAACATGCCTATGTTATTTTTTCACAAATTAAAAAATAACTCATTTGATGTAAAGAAATAAAATCTAGAATTTAAAAAATGAAACATCTGCCCATCTGTCCCATCCCCACACAATTGTTCAAATTGACAAGCTGGATTCTGCAAGACCTTATTCCAGTAAATGTGGGACTCTGTGCATTTGCAAATGACCATAAAGTCATACTGACATTTTAGTACTGTTTTTATATTGCCTTCCTCATAGATGAAATATGGTATTCTCTTAAAAAAAAAAAAAAAGAGACCTCACTGAGTCACATGATTGGTTGCTATAGGGCTTTTCTTTTAAAGACTTATCTGACAATGCATGATAGGAGTTGCATAGATGATAATCATATTTTTCTCCTTTATAATATAAAACTTGTTTAGTAAAGTACATTTTTAAAATGGGGATAGTAGGTCATGAGCAGTACGGGTTTTCAAAAATAGCTAGAGCATAGGTAATTGTGATTCTCTTTTGAAAAAGCAATAATATGGCTGCCAGAAGGCTTCTGAAAATGTCTGGTATAAATTCCAGCCTCTGACCACATGACTGAGTCTAAAATGAGCAAGGAGAAAATTTCTTCCATGTTAACATTTTTTTTCTGCTTCAACCAAACTCACCCTGCTGGGGTATCTCATGTATGCAATTTTATAAACAGGGAAGAATTTCAGAGTCCATGCCACAACTCAGAGATAAAATGTTCAGACTATGATTTCAATATCTTGCAGGCACATACACATGCTTTACTTTTCAACATGCATATGAAATGGCTACATGCAGAAAGCCGTATAACCATGGTGATTGCTGGGATAAATGAATACTGAATGTAGGAATTGTCACTGTGACATGTTTTATACTTCCTACATGTTAAAAATCCTTTTATGCTAATAATTTGCATAACATGCTTAGACAAGCATATGTTGTCCCTCAATTTCTTAAAAGAAATGACCTAACTTAATAGTGCAGCAAGAAATGTATTCATATTTTATTATACAGAGTTAGGGTGAGCTATCAATGATCCCACACTAAATAAAACAAAAAAGACAGAAATAAGGAACATAGGGACATTTAATCTGACAGTTCAGCAAAGACAATTAGATATATATGTGTGTGTATACATATAGCATTTTTCAGAATTTATTATTATGAATGTCTTTCACGTTCTGTTTTTTAAGGAAAACCTCATCCTAGATGTTCAAAACATTGTTTGAATATTTAATATAACAGTACTCATCTGATATTTACAAGTATATGATTTTAGTACTAATATTAATCCAAGTTTTGGTAACTTGTCCAGCACAATTGTTTTCTAATATGCACAAACCAATTGTCAAATCTGAAGAAAAAACAGGCTTTGGAGATCCTTGCATACATTTTTAACAACTGATAATTTATTAAAATAGGTGATGCAATGGTGACTTCAACCTTGACCCTTGGCTATATATATTTTATACTTCACCTATTAGCTAGCTACTTTTATTCTAAATAGCATCCTCTAAAAAGTAAGCATGTTATTTTAATGGCCTACTCCAGTACAAAATGCATTGTGGAAAATGACTTCTGCATAGCAGCACTAGTGTGCTACACTGAAAACCATAACACAGTTTAAAAATAACACAGCAGACTTCATATGCTTGCAGAATTCATGTGTAATAGAACTACTGCATTTACCTTTATATTATATTTACTGTTTAGCCAAATTACACTATAAAAGCACCATTTATCAACATTAGTTTGAAATTATACACTACTTTATTTGAGGAAGTATAGAAAACACAAATAAAAGCTTTGATCAGATATAGGAGAATCAGTGTCATTACTTAACAGAATGAAATACCATGGGGATGAGAAGGTTGACCTAGATATCTTGCTTTTGCCAGGGGATTTCTATATGACTCACTTAAGAAATAAGTCATGAAATATGGTGCGGTAATTTTGCGTTTTATAATTTTTTTATCTGATATTTCAAGCTGGCTTCTTAACTGGAAAGGTTTTGGGTCAGGTAGACTGTTGTGAGGATTAAAATGACAGAAAATGTTTGTAAAGCACCCAGTTGCTTAAAACACAGTGAGTTTAAATAAATGTTAAGCCCTTTTCCCCTTCACCATTGCAGATTTATTTTGACTCATAATTGCAATGCCTGTAATATTTGGGTTTAATTCAACTGTCCTACATTTTGTATGAATTCTCCACTTATTTGAATGAAGCTTCTGACTGTGAACTGAAGTTCCTCAGTGGACTTCCTGTTTCCTGAGTAAGAGGAGTCACCTGGGTAAAGACAAATGAGTGATCTTGCTTTTCCCCTCCACTTTGGAAGTGAGCAGCAGCGCCCCCAGTCTCCCCACCATATCCCGCCTTGCTCTATCCAGATCCTTTGTATGAATCAAACTTATCTCTGGGGTCAGGGAACTAAGAAAAGATTCATAAAATTGAATCACAGTTGTAGGGAAGAAAAGATCTTTCTGAATAGCTGTTCTCAAAGGGCTGAGGTAGGTATTACCTGGTTTCAAATGTCCTAGGCTGTGCTCAGTCCATCTTATGCCCCCATGTTAAACTAACAGATGTCATCCTTGGGAACCATGACATGGTGGTAGTTCTTTGGCAAAGCTGCAGGTAAATCAATGGAAGGTACTTCCTTTAGTACCTATTATAGTATCTCATTAACAGTTTTTTCTTTATTGTAAGAAAGAAAAAAAGAGCATGAAAGATACTTTATGCGATCTATACTAGTAAATTAATCTTAATTATTTTCCTTCTTTGTTTTAGTAGAGATAGAAAATAACTGGTTGGATTGAAATGGTGATCTGCTTAGGATCAGCTATAGTGTGGTAGCACAAATGCTGGGCTGAGAGCGAGGCTCCTGGGTTCTGGCTTAATCACTGCCCAACTTACTTCATGTAAAGCAAGTTGCTCGCACTTTCTGAAACAGTTTTTGGCCTACAAAATGGGGGGAAAGGCATTTTTAATGGCCCAGAACAGTGCCTGTCACATAAAATATGGTAAAGTGGAGGATGAGGTATTATATTAACTCAAAACAATAATCTAGGTTCTTTTAACACTCCTATTACAGAAACTCACATACACTGTATATACTTTCTATATATACACACACAGACACACATACATGCACTTGAATATTATAATACTACATTGTACCCTCCTTTTGTTGCAGTGACAATGGTATGCATGGCTATCTTCCCATGCCATTAAATATTATTGATTTTGTTTGAATTTCAATATAGCATTTTATAATACCATACACTGTGACTTAATTAGTCATATATAGATGAACATGTAAACTGTTTTTAAATTTTCAGTTTTATGAACAATGCTGCAATAACGTTATTGCGTCGTTTTTCATTTTGATTGTTTATTGTTTGTCTGATTTTGTCATACAGAATTTGGATGCATTCAAATTTATCCACCTTTTTTTTCTTTTTTTTTTTTTTTTTTTTGAGATGGAGTTTCTCTCTGTTGCCCAGGCTGGAGTGCAGTGGGGAGACCTCGGCTCACTGCAAGCTCCGCCTCCCGGGTTCATGCCATTTCCTGCCTCAGCCTCCCGAGTAGCTGGGACTACAGGTGCCCACCACCATGCCCGGCTAATTTTTTGTATTTTCAGTAAAGACAGGGTTTCACCATGTTAGCCAGGATGGTCTCGATCTCCTGACCTCGTGATCCACCTGCCTCGGCCTCCCAAAGTGCTGGGATTATGGGAGTGAGCCACCGCGCCCGGCCAATTTATCCACTTTTATGTTTCCAGTTTTTATGACATGGTTAGAAAAGCTTCCCCTAGACTCAGTTTATAAATGTTTTAGGCATTGTTACCTATGAGTAAGTTCATGATTTCACTCATTCAAAAGGAATTACTACTATTATGCTCTTGTTGTTATTGTTGTTAAGTGTAACTAATCAGGTAGAAATTGTTTTTCCTAAATGGCTAACCAATTTGTCTAATATAGGGATCAGATAACCTATTTTCCCACTAATTGGAATGCTTTTATTTATTATTTAGTTTATTTTTAGATTGTCTATTATATTAATTTGATTGGCAATGTTTGCAGGTATTGTGAATAAAATCATTACTCATCAATCACACAGGGATTTGACGTTTGACAAAGAAAATCCCCAGATAAAAGTATGATAGGAGATAGGAATGTCTGGAGAGTTAGGTGGGAACAATAAGAGAGGGAAAAAGATGAAGATGAAGAAAAACACATACAGATGAATGGCATTGCAATCCCAAAGGGGGTTGGAAGCCGTGTGTGTGTGTGTGTGTGTGTGTGTGCGTGCACACACGCGTGTTTGTGTGTGTATTGATTATTACTTCTTCATTCAGTATTGTGTTGGATTATTCCAGCACTTGGATTTAAATCAGGAAGTTACAAAAGTACAAACGGGTATGGGCTTGATGGCACCAGGAAGAGTCTAGTTAGAATGATGGCCTATGAGGTTGAGGCTGGTTGCAAAAGGACATAAAGCCAGGAGAATACTGATAGATCAAGAAATGAATTAAGGATGTCAAGAAAGTGTGGACAGTGATGAAATTTAAGAGGACATTAAATGTATCTTAGAGAGTAAAAGAACTGAGTAGGTAGAGTTGTGGTCAGAGATGAGGATATTGAAGCTGTGACTGTGATAAGTATAATAAATCCAATGTTCTCTTCTTTGTGCTGCCTATTTTTTATACAAGAAAATTATCAAAGAGGTGAGATACAAGCTGGATAAAATGAGGTAACAGAAAACTTTATGGACAGAGAAAATGTAAAATTCTACTATAATGAGGGAGGGAAAAGTTAAAAAGAAAGGAGGGCAAATTTTAAAAAAATACAGTCTTATTAGGATTGGGAGTGTGAGGCAATATATTTAATAGAAAAAGAAGAAGGGCAAGTGTTTTGGAAAAAAAAGGCAAGTGAATCTGATCTAAAATGTGGAGCAGAATCATTGATGATGTGGCAGGAGGAGAAAAAGAAAATGGCATAAATATTTGAAGGGAGTTCTCCAAGTTCAATTAAATGCTTAGGCAGGTCCCCAAATTAAATTAGATGCCAAGAAATCATTGGCAAGCAAAGTGTAGTAATTAAGTGCCACAGGGCTAGGAACGAGGCCGAGCCTTGCCCCATTCTGCCACCTCTTAGTGGTCCTGTTCACCATTCTGTAATGGGAAACTTAGCAAATGAAACAAACAGATCAGAGTCCAAAATGGCACACAAAAGATAACTGAAACCAGATGCTAAGGATAAACACAACTGTGGCTAGAGACATAGATTCCAAGGGCAGCTCTGCATTGGCCAAATGGGAATTTACACTCTTGTATAAACAACATGCCAGGATCCTGGGGTCCAGCATGAATGAAGGAAGATGCAGTGTTCATGGAGAAAGAAAAGCTGGCTGTAAGTTAATAAGCTCTGAGTGCCCTTCAAATAAAGATATGCATGGATTTGTAGCCTGGGTAATAGCCAGAGTTTCAAGCTTCTAATACAATTTCTAGCATACAGACACTGGGCTCACATTGCAGCCATGGCCATAGCACTACGATACTAACGGTATGGGCTGACTGGAATCTCAGATTAGAATGGAAAGACCACAATTTTGAAATATCTAAGAGCTCCCAGCAAGGTTCCAACATTATTCAGTGTCTGTAAACTACGTGTGTGTGTGTGTGTGTGTGTGTGTGTGTGTGTGTGTGTGTGTGTGTAGAGAGAGAGTCATTTTATAATTTGTGTGTATTTTGACTTGGCTGTTCTAATGGTGGTTAAATTAGTGGAGATAATCCCACCTCCAAATAATTCATTTCGATGTTTTGTATGGGTGGATTTAAATAGTAGAGTAGCCTTTCTGGTGGAAAGTTGAGGAGGCCTTCTAAAACACGGCACTTGGCAGAGGGAAGTAACTTTGAGTTTATTTGTTTTTTAGATCTGAGTATCTGAAAGACACATTTCATTACTTTACTTCTAATGGATAATATTAGCTTTTTCTGTGTATTGGGGGTGGGCGGAAAGCAAGGGGAAAATAGTTGCTACCTAAAACATTTCAGGAATCATGAACCGGTTGGTCTAAGGAAGTACATTTGTGAAATATTGTGCTATTATTCACCCTTAATAAAGAAGGAAGTTCTGTCATTTGGGGCAATGTGGATGAACCTGGAGGACATTAAGGTAAGTGAAGTAAACCAAGCACAGAAAGACAAATCTGCATAATTTCACTTATATGTGAAATCTAAAAAATCAAACTCATAGAAGTAGAGAGCAGAATGATGGTTGCTAGAAGCTGAGGGGTGGGAGAGAAAATGGAGAAATCACTGGTTAAAGGTTATAAAGTTTCAAATAGATGGGGAAAATTACGTTTTGAGATCTATTGCATAGCAGGGTAACCATAGTGAATAATAAATAATGCATATTTCAAAATAACTAAATTTCAAATGTCTTACCACAAAAATTGATAGGTAAGCAAGCTGATACATATATAAATATGTTAATCATTTTGATTTAATTATTTCACATTGTTTACACATATCAGGACATCACATTGTATCCTATAAAAATATGTAATTATGATTTATCCATTAAACATAATGTCAACTTTTAAAAAGTAGACATTCAGAAATTATTTTTATTTACTATTAACCTGTAGAGGATCCAAAGGAAGCCCTTTGCATCATGATTATAAAATAGAATGTACTTTTATTGAATTCATCTTCTTTAGACAAATTTTTACATTCATTGATACAGCATCCATTACATTAAGTAGATCCAGGGGTGCGATCCCCAATTTAGGGATGTGCAAGTGAATCCAGAAAGCTCTCGAATGAACTGTCCAAAGAAGGACAACTCCTGGCAGAGCTGGCGCCAGAGACCTGCTGCTGGTTTAAACATCTTTCTAACTTGCCTCCATTTTATGCTCTTTAGACTCCTAAAGCTAAAATGGTCACCAGAATATAATCCTTCAATTAAGCAGATTGCACCAATACAAAATTATAAAAATTATAATTCGAGATTGCTAAATGCTTCACAAATCTTCTTGCTAAATCACCAGTAACATACTAAATTTCAGGTTGTAGCCTTAAGTGTCATTAACTGGATTGCAGAGAAGCAAAGAAAGCAGAAAAGTTTTCCATTTTTATAACTGACAGCAAAGAATACAAGTAATACACTTTGTATAAAAATTACTTTTGAATGGCATTATGTGTTAGAGAATTTTGCCTAAATAAAGAAATTATCTGTGAAATGGGGATAAAGCCTATAACTGCTTTGCTTCACATGAAGTGAGGATTAATGAATAACCCTGACAGACTGCTCTAAACTGATTGGGAAAGACATGAAAGAGGAATACAGGGTATTGTCAATACATCAGGATTAATAGAGAAAGAGATTTTTGTCCAGGAGGAAATGTTAATTCATTTATAAATTAAGTGGTGAATCCATAAGGTACTTACATGTGTTCTCCATTCGAACCACATCCTAAGTTATCAGGGTAAAGCAGTTTTATTTTATCTCCAGAGAAACAAATAATACAGAAATTTAAATTTCAGCATTAGAGATTAAGACTAGATATTTTAAAAACTCATTACTTCACAATCTGCTAATTTATAATTTGTAATAGTTCAACCATTAATGGAGTGAGCTTTAACATAAACTTGTCTTTTAGAAAAAAGACTTCTGAATTAGATTAATAAAGTATACAAAATTGCTCTATTACTCTAGAAGGAATATATTTATCTTGCTTAAACATTCAGGCTGGTTTTAAGTAGCTTAATAGTACCTACTGGCTACAAATAATAATATTCCAAATGATTTTCCTAATAATCCGTGCACATTTGCAGAATGCCTTCTGTACCACATTGTATTTACTAATATTTTTGTTACTGTTTATAATTGAAAGTCATTCAATAGCTTTTTAATTTTTTAATGATAAATTTCAAATTTTATAGTATTCAAACTTGTTTTTCTCCCACGAACTAAGTTTTCCCATAACATGTCTCATAACTGCTCCCTTTTCTTCCAGCCTTTCTTTGTGGCCTTATTCTAGGCTTTCATGATTTGTCACCTGGAATACTGCAACTCTTCTATGTCATTGTATTTCTATGGCAAGGATAAATGCTCTCTCTCCTTCTGAATGTCCATCAGCACCCATTGTTGCCATGATGATCTTTGGAAATGGCATCTGGTATTGCCACCTTATTGTTTAAAATCTTTTAATGATTCCCTATTGTCTATAGAATAGAGTCTGATGCTCTAATTACATCTGTTAAAAGAAAAACTTTAGACCAATTAAATTTAACAAAATTCATTTGGGCAAAGAACCGTTCATGAATTAAACGGCACTCAGAACCAGGAAAGATTCAGAGAGCTCCACCCAGCAGTGTGGGCAGGCAGTATTTATAAACAGAAAAAGAAAGTACCCTAGAAAAACAACTTGATTGGTTACAGCTGGGTGTTTACCTTGTAGGGATGTGGTCTGGTCAGTCGGCAACCTGTGATTGAATGAATCTCAGCTGCTGTGATTGGCTGAGACTCAGCTATTTATTACGAGAATATGCTCTTTAGTAGGCTGCAGTCTGTTTACATACTAAGTTAGGTTGCATCTTGCTACATAGGGATTCAAAGTACAAGGCATCTTTGGGCCAAATTTTAACTTACTTTAGCACATTATATGTGATTCTTTATGCCTCAACTTAATGTCCTTGCACATCTTCTCCTCCTAGCCCTAGATTCCACTCATAAAGCCTGCACTCAGGTTGGTACATTTTTCCTGGATCCCTCCCCCTTCATTTTTCATGCCTCTGTATCTTTATTTTTGTGCTGGTCATTCTCCCAGAAAATCCTTTTACTACTATCCCAGTCTTTCCTATAACAGGTGAACATCTATTCAAGCTCTACCATTTATATATTAACTTTCTCAACCATTGCTCTGTATGCACACCTACTAAAATCTGTAAACATATTAATAATAATAAAGATGTCAAATGTTTATTGAATACTTTTACTTAACACTTCATGGCATATCTATTTTGGAGTCACTACAATCATATGAGAATGATACCTATTAGCTCCTTTCCCCATTGCATGTCCTCAAGGCTTAGAGAGATTAGGTACCATGTTCAAGGTAATTGAGCTAGTAAGAGAAGGAGCTAATTCAGATCATACTCCACTATTGAGTCTTCCAATGGCACTCATTTGTTTTAGGTCTATTTTCCCCTTTTACAAAGGAAACTCCGAGAACAGAAACAATGCCTTTTTATTATCATTAGCACCCAGTGCTGGTTGTTAGAAGAAATATAAGAATAATCAAATAGTAATATGAGCTACTCAGAGATGTAGCAATATTATTAGTAATGCAGTTGTAAGATTTGGCATTATGTTCATCCTCTCTATGTTGAAACATGAAATGGTTTCCTACTGCACCTGTAAATTTTTGTTGTAATAAATGCCAAGTACGTGTACTCCCTGTTTGTTTGTTTGTTTTGTTTTTTATTTTCCAACTGCCTCTTCTTTGGTAAAATAACTCTTGTTTTGGCAAAGATATGAAGGACCACTTCAGAGCAGGCCTCAAACGTGAGTATTAGTTAGAATAAGCTAATGACAATTATTTTTTCTTTGCTGGCGATTAATTTGTGAATGAGATGTACAATTCTAGCAGGAAGGACCAGTATTTCAGGTTCTGGGAAGGATTTCTCACTCCTAAGAAGAGGTATAAAAAGGGAAACCTCTCTCTCTTCTGGTCTTTGGATGTGTGCAATGATGTATTTCCTGGTGTCAGGTTCAAGTCCTAGCTGAGGTCTGAAGGGAGTGAGTGGATAGCTGAAAAAACACTCAGTGGGGGCGTAGGTAGGTGAAATACAGCTTTATTCGGCAGCTCTCTTATCAGCATCTCACTCACACTAGTCCGCCTTGTCTTGGCTGCTTGAGCTGGCAGCTCCCATGCACAGATACACGGCCTCTTCTCTTTTACCTTCAGGGTCAGCAGCGTAACTCTTTCTCTCTTTGGGCAAAAGCTGGTTCCTGGCTCCTTGCTGCCCCTGTGACAGTCATTCTTCCTTAGAGGGGCCAGTAGCTTTACTCTTTCTCTCTCTGGGCACCAGTGCCTGCACAAGAGCACCTGTACGATGTCAAGTCATGTCAAGCTGAGCCCTGTGCACAGTGTCAGCAGGGCAATTATACATTTTACAGACAATAGTGTCTCAGAGCCAAGCATGAACTTAGACAAACAAGTTCTATAACAAGTAGAGGTGTGCTCCCTGAGTCACGCAGGCCTGATGTCTGCCTCGGCCTATTCTTGACCAAAGCACAACCATGTATCTTACCCTGGTGCTACTATAATTGTCTTTGACCACAGAGGGATCAGGCGCTTTGGTAAGTATGGCAAAGAAGGGAGAAGAAAAGAATGTGAGCTCTTATCATGGCTGAGGTACTGAACTAGTTAATTCTGGAATTGTTTTATCTCCAGACCTGTTATGATATCAGATAATAACTGTTATTTTCTGTATATGTTACTTAATATTTTGTAATTGTTGACTTTCAGAAGTTTTGTTATTATATGCCTTGGTTGGTGCAGTTTTCTTGATGTTTAACCTATATGGTGTTCACAGGCGGATATATTTGTTGTTGATATATGAGTTGTGCTTGATGTATTTCATCACCTTTGGAAAATTCTTGGCTATTTTCTCTTCAAATATTCTTTTTAGCATACTTTCTATCTTCTCTCCTTCTGTAACTCCAATTATTTATGTTACACTGTTTACTGTTGTCTCAAAGATCTCAGATAATCTGTTCTATTTTTATTTCTTTTTGAGTTTTAGTTTGGATAATTTCCATTGACTTGTTTTCAAGTTCACTGATTTTTTTTTTAATTTCTGTGTCCAATGTACTGATAAATCCATCAAATGAATCATTCATTTTTTGATATTGTTACTTTCTATTCTACCTTTTCATTTGGCTCTTTATTACTATTATTTTCATGATGTTGATGAAATTATCTCTCTGTTTACTTATGTTGTCCATTTTTTCTACTTTCATTATGATATTTTTAAAGTCTCTGCCTGATAATTCCAATTTTTATTTCTGGATCTGCTTCTATTTATGATAGGTCATGTTTTCTTTCTTTTTTATATGCACCATAATCTTTTTATTGCATTCAAGATATTATGTCTAAAATAACAGTAGAGACTGGGATAAATAATAGTAAAACTCAGAAGAAGGTGGGCTCATTTTTCTCTCAGGCCATTAAGGTGGAAAGCTGAGCCAATGTAATCCAGAAATGAGTTAAGGCTGCTGTCTCTAGTTTGATTCAATTCACCAATGGTTTCACGTGATGTGAGGTCAAAATTAGGACCTTCTTTTCAGCCAGGCTGGAGATCTGAGCACTCAGAGACTGTAGATACCCCTTTGTGCTTTACAGTCCACTACCAGCTTTCAATCCATGGGCGATCTAATCCTACTTGTAGGGGGCTCCTGCCTGGTAAATATGCTAGGCATTCTCTGCTTGCAAGTATTGCCTTTAGCTTCCTGTGCCTTGGGAGACTTATTTCCACCTGCTGCTACAGCCAGCTCAGCAGGGCTGAAGTGGTAGACTTGGTGAAGGCCTGGAGAGTTCATGAAGGATTTCTCTCAATTCTCTGGCCCTGCCTCCAGGTTTGGTAGGCCCTGCATACTTGGGCATCAGGAGGTGATTTCTCCCAGATTTCTTGCCCCTCCAGCAGGCTTGTCAGCCCTTGCTTACTATTTTATGGGAGATATAATTGCCTACCCTGCCCTCAGCCCTCACCAGACCCCCAGCCCTATTCAGTTTTCTGATGGCACTTAATGCATGCCTATAGAACGGAGTTGGAGGGTGGGTGCAATTTCTGTATGTGGCTACTGTCCACTGGATCCTGTCATGCCTCTCCTTAGTGGCCTTACAAATTTCTAAAAATTTCAGTGATCTTGTTTTGCTCCTGTACTTCACTCCTCATTGTTCATCCAAAAATGAAAGTGATTGTGAAAGTGATTGTGAATTGTATTCATTTATTCTCTCCTAGGAAGAGTTTGTCATTTTTCTAGATTCTTGTTATTTAGGTTTCTTTGCTTCTTCAGCTCTGTGATGGTTTAAAACAAGAACACCGCAGCTATGATTAAATAGGTTATCTGGCTTATTCTCATTGTCAAGATGGAAGCAACACTATCCTGACACTGTCTTTGTCCTAAGTGGAAGCATAAGTCTCTTTACTACACTTTTAATGGAGGTTTCTGGAACTTGCAGTTGAATCTATCCTAATCTGATGTATACTGTATTTGAAATTATTGTTGGGGATGAGCAAACCACAGATTATATATTTTTTGCTGATATATAATGTGCCTATATTTTGTTGCAGAAAATATAATAAATACAAAAAAGTCACCAAAAGGAAAATAAAAATTACTCATAATCACTCTTTATGAAGATAAACATGAACATTAATGCCATTTTTAATATATCTTTTTAAATTTCTCTATAATATGTATCTATTTGTATAGTTAAAATATGCAGCTTTATAAACTGCTTTCTATTTATGTAAGATATCATTTTCTGTTATTAAATGTTCTAAAAGCATGAAATTTAATGCTGTGTATTAGAAGGACACTTCAAAAAGTTTGTGGAAAAATGGAATTAAAAGATAAAAATACCATCCTGGGCAATATAGTGAGACCTCATCTCTGAAAAAAAATCAAAAGGTTAGCTGGACATGATGGTGTGCACCTGTAGTACCAGCTATTTGGGAGGCTGAGGCAGGAGGGTCACTTGAGCTCAGGAGGGTCAAGGCTGCCATGAGCTGTGATTGCACCACTGCTCTCCAGCCTAGGTGGCAGAATGATCCCCTCTCTCAAATATATATTTGATATATATCATTTATATATATGATAAAAATATATTATATATAATATATATATAAAAGTATGTATAATATAAACTTTATTTCTCAATATAAGCTCCATCAAGGTCAAGACACTTTTCTAAGTGATAATACCAGCCATTTAGTCCACACTTAAATAACTGAGCATTCTGGAAATTAAACCATGTCAATGTAGTCTTTTTTACATTATTAACTGAGGAAAATTGGGTGCCCTTTAAAGACTTCTTAAGACAAGGAAACAAAACGATGCCACAAGAAGCCAAATCAGGACTTTAAGATGGAGGCCTAAGACTTTCCCATCAAAGGTCTCACAAAATTGCCCTTGTTTGATGAGAGGATTGAGCAGGAGCACTGTTGTGGTGAAGAAGGACCCTCTAGTAGAGCTTTCCTGGGGGGCTTACTGCTGAAGCTTTGGTAACTTTCTCAAAAAACTCTCATAATAAGATGTTATTGTTCTTTGGCCCTCCAGAAATGTTTTGAGCATCCAAAAAATAAAAAACTGTTGCCATGAACTTTGCTCTTGACCGGTCTACTTTGGCTTTGACTGGACCGCTGCCACCTTTTGGTTGCTATTGCTTTGATAGTGCTTTGTCTTCAGGTTCATGCTGGTAAAGCCATGTTTCACCTACTGTGATAATTCATTGAGTAATGCTCCAGGATCTTGATTCCAGTTGTTAAAAGTTTCCATTGATAGCCCTGCTCTTTTCTGCAACTGGTCTGTGTGCAATGGCTTTGGCACTCATTGAGTGGAAAGTTTGCTTGACTTTAATATTTCAGTCAGAATTGTGTAAGCTGACCCAATTGAAAGGTCTGTGGTATTGGCTATTGGTTCTGCTGTTTATTGCTGGTCCTCTTCAATTAGGGCACAAACAAGATTAATTTTTTTTCCTGACAAATTGATGTGGATGGTCTGCTGCTGCAGGCTTCATCTAAACATCATCTTGTCTTTTCTTAAAATGAGTTATCTATTTGTAAACTACTGATTACTTTGGTGCATTGTCCCTATAAACTTGGTGTCTTACTCTTCTAAGTGCCTCAAACTAAATTCTGTTCAGGCATGTTATAACAGTGAATGAAAGTTTATTTTGGTGCAAAAAATGTTGAAATTTTGTATAGTTTTTTTTATAAAATACACATTTTCTATGAACTTTTTGGAAATTCCTTGTATTTTATGATATTCAAAATCATTTAACTGATTATATATTATTGAGCATTCTTAATTTTTCTGATTTCTCACCATGACACGTAATCTTATGATTATATTCAGGAAAAATGAAATTTGCTGTAGGTCAAACAGCTGATTAGAGGGTAATCCTGCACTATGTGTAAGCTCAATACCATTGTCCTTCACTCAACCATGTGCTACCTGCAGTGGAGCAATAGGAAGATCACAGGTCAAAGGAAAAAGGAAGGTCAGGGAGTTTATTATGACAGAAATCAGGACCCAGGGTGTAAATTGTCCAGGACTCAGGAAGAGCCTAAATTAGAGAACTCGAGTCATGCAAGGATCTGGCTAGGTGTTATGATGACCTCTAAATATTTCCTGACCAAGCATAAAGTGGATCTAACAGGTCATCTGCTTACACTCTCAGTGCACTTTCACAGACATCATCTGCCTCTCTCGTCCAGTGCTCACCTTACAATGCCTACTTCCTTAGTAGAGTGAAAACTTAATCTCCTTTTTTCATCCCTGCTCTCAATGCCTTAATTTGGGATCTCACCATATCTATTTTTGATTCCTACAAAAGCATCTTTACTGTATTTTCTGCCTTTGGCCTGGTCCCCATCCAATTTCTCTTATCACATCATTTCCCCTAATTTTAATCCTGTAGCGTCTTTATAGATTTTAGTAAAAACTCAAACCCCATAGCTCAATAAACAAGGCTCTCTATGATCTTGTCCCTGCCTACCATTTTAGCTACATAATTTGCCAATATCCAACATAGACTCGATTACAGTGAACTAGGTTTCCAACACACATGCTTTATTTCTTTATGCACTTGCCCATTCTGTTTTCTACACCTAGAGTGTTCTCCATCTCCTCCACAAGCTGTTATTCTTGTTAATTTCAACCTGTCTTTTGAAACACAGCTTCAGTTTCACTTTGATTGGAAATATTGATTGCCCATTAAATTAATAAAAGTTCTTTACTCTGCCTTCCAGTATATTCTCTTTGTATACTTATTATAGCACAAATTACAGCATGATGTAATTTCCAGTTTTGTTTTTGTTTGTGTAAAAATGTTTTTATTTTGACCTTATAGTCCCAGGATTTTGCACAGAGCCAGGCTCTTAGTCATTCCTTAATCAATGCTCATAAGAATGTTATAAAAATGGTAAGATATTAATCAGAGAAAAAAGGGGAAAAGTATAATTAACCAATCACCCAGACCCACTTTTCTCCTCCCAAAACTGTCCACATATCAGTGAGAGGCTCCACTATCATTCACAAGAATATTAGGACCAAAAGTCGAAAAGTCATCATCGATATGTTTCTTTTTTTTTTTTTTTTTTTTTTTTTTTTTTTTTTTTGAGACGGAGTCTCGCTCTGTCACCCAGGCTGGAGTGCAGTGGCGCAATCTCGGCTCACTGCAAGCTCCGCCTCCCGGGTTCACGCCATTCTCCTGCCTCAGCCTCCCGAGTAGCTGGGACTACAGGCGCCCACAACCGCGCCCGGCTAATTTTTTTCTATTTTTAGTAGAGACGGGGTTTCACCGTGGTCTCGATCTCCTGACCTTGTGATCCGCCCGCCTCGGCCTCCCAAAGTGCTGGGATTACAGGCGTGAGCCACCGCGCCCGGCGAGTGATACGTTTCTTACCTTCATACATATCATTCATCTTCAATCATCAAGTCTTATTGGTCAAACTGTATTCTGACTGTAACCACTTCTCACACTTCCATCATTGCCATCCTACACCAAGGTATTATTATCTTGTTTTTCCTGTATTTCATTTGGTTTTATAACTAGTCTGGCTTTTTCATTACTCTAACCTTCTCACAATAGCGTGTTCTCCACGCAGCAACCAGAGAGCACTTTAAGAGATGGAAATGCCAAGAATGGACATTTGGGTTGATTCCAAGTCTTTGCTATTGTGAATAGTGCTGCAATAAACATACGTGTGCATGTGTAAACCAAACACCGCATGTTCTCACTCATAGGTGGGAACTGAACAATGAGATCACTTGGACTCAGGAAGGGGAACATCACACACCGGGGCCTATCGTGGGGATGGGGGAGGGGGGAGGGATTGCACTGGGAGTTATACCTGATGTAAATGACGAGTTGATGGGTGCAGCACACCAACGTGGCACAAGTATACATATGTAACAAACCTGCACGTTATGCACATGTACCCTACAACTTAAAGTATAATAATAATAAATAAATTTTAAAAGAATAATAAAATAAAATAAAATAAAACAAACAAAAAAATAAAAATAAAAAATAAAAAATCTAAAAAAAAAAAAAAAAAAAAGAGATGGAAATGCCAAAGCTCTCCCTGCAGCTTCACCATCCCACTTTAGATAAAATCTAGAGTCCTTGGCATGGCTGACAAGGTCCCGTATCATTGGCAGCTGACCCTGTCCCTGGGTGTCATGGTACCCATTCCCCCTACATGTAACCCAGTCCACTCCTAATGGCCTTCATGCAGCTCCTCTATACATGCTAATCATGTTCCTACCTCAGGGACTTTGCATCAGCTGTGCCCATGGCTGAAATGCTCCTCTTCACACTATTCAGGGTGAACAAATAGTACCTCTTCAGTGAGCCGTCTTTAAAGGTTGTTTTACAGCAGCCCCATGCTACCCTTGGTATCTGTCTCCAATCCCCTAATCTTCCTTTATGTTCTTTTGTGTCACCATCACTAGAGATCGTATCACATATACATTTTATTCACTTGTTTATTTTCTGATTTTTCACTATAGCATACATTCCTTAAGTCCACACACTGTCTTGTTCGCTCTTGTACCCTAGTGATAATTTTTTATTGAATATATGAATTAAGAGATAATAGCCCAGACTCTAGTTTTTTCTATATTCTACTTTATAGAGGATCCTATGGACTTTTATGAACATGACTAGAAATACATGTTTCATTACAATGTATACACTCAGATACTTATAACTGATAGATGTGTCTCACAAAATAGTAGTTCCATTTACTATGTAAAGTTGTTTTTAAATTTTCTGTTCTATCGTATTTTTCATAGAATTAATTTTATTAATTTTGTGTTATAATCGTGGCCAACTACCTATGGTGTGCAGGCTATCTTCTGTCAAGGGGGATATATCTGGATATATGTATTAGATATGTATGTAAAAGTAAGAATGTATACATACATATTTGAAAGTACTTACTACATTAAATGTATTTTTAAGAGTAATAATAAAATAAAAATTGAACAAAGTATTTCCTGGTAATTATGAACTTGCTTTTCTATTAAACCAATAATTTCATTTGAAATATTGACTTGGCCTTAGGAAACTTTTAGTTTTAAAAATTCAAGTTAATCATAAAAATTAGTTAAAACTAAGAATAATTAAACACAATATCTTGTATGTAAGGAAAATATTAAAAAATGGAAACAATGTTTATGTTTTTGTTAAGAAATATATGTGAGAAGATCTTAAAAGTAAATGTAAAAATAAAAGACAGTCATTCTCTTGAGTTGTAAACTGAGCTATTTTATTTAGGAGTTCAGGTCCTGGAGGAAAGAACTGGTTGTACCCTTCTTGGGAAATTTTCCTTAGAATTGAAGTGTGGTGGAACAAGGAACACACATTTAGGAGCTCTTGACAGAGCTGCACTGATGAAGCAGGGACAGAAAAGTTGGAATAAGGTCAAGGGATTATTTCTGTATCCTTTATTTTAAGCCTGTAAATTTCACTTTGATTTGTCATGTTCATTCATCTTGTTGCATTTCTCAGGCAGAACACTGGGGAACAGCAAAGAGAATTTTATTTATATAAATTAATGTGCTAATTAGCTGCAGTCTCACGGCTCTTGGAAAATTGCCATTTCATTTTATTGCACGTTAAAGATTGGATGTCTCAACCCTTGTATGCCTTTGGAAATGAAGGAAAAAACCCTACTAAACATTTGTGCCACCCCAAAGGGAAATATTAAACTCTGTGTGCCTCATGCTCAGTGTATAAGTGCTTCTTAGTAGCCTATATTTTACTATTTGTGCTTTTAGCCCAGAATGTCTGCTTTTTAGAAAAATAGAGTTCTATTTTATTAAATCAATTACTAACCATGTTTATATATACATTTTGATGTACCTAGAAAGATTAGTATGCCAATAAACAAATGAATCATATAAAAATTCATAAAATGTGACTCCCAAAGGCTGGAATATTTTAAATTTGGGGATGTCAGTCCATAGGGGATATGTTCCAGGAGGTTGTATTCTCATCTGGGATCTACTAGTGGTGAGCTGAACAACTTCTTCTAGATTTTTCTTCATTTTGATGATTGCACAATGAATGAAATTCACCTCCTTGTTTCAGAATAATATATATAATTATATATAGAATTATGTGGCATTATATATAATATATATAACATATATTATATATAAAAAATATATATAATACATACATATATATACATATATATATATATATTTTGTGTGTGTGTGAGACAGAGTCTTTCTCTGTCGCCCAGGCTGGAAGGCAGTAGTGCAATCACAGCTCACTGCAGCCTCAACCTCCTGGGCTCAAGCGATTCTCCTACCACAGCCACCTGAGTAACAGAGACTACATGCATGTGCCACTATGCCTGGCTAATTTTTCAGTTGTTTTGTGGCGGCAGGTCTTGCTTTGTTGCCCAGTGTCGAACTCCTGGGCTCAAGTGATCCTTCTGCCTTGGTCTCCCAAAGTGTTAGGCTTACAGGCATGATTCACTGCACCTAACTAGAATAATATTTTGGAAATAAATAAAAAGTGTTCTAGCTCTCTTGGAAGACATCTGAACTTTTGTACATTCAACCATATACACATGTTAGATATTCACTACCACCATAAAGAAAATAAATAAACTAACAAATGTGTGTCTTAGATATTAATCAATGTCACATTGAATACTAAATTGATAAAAACATACTTTTTGTTTCTGTCTATCCTTCTTACTTTTTTTGTTTGTCTTGTGTATTAGTCCATTTTCATGCTGCTGATAGAAACATACCCAAGACTGGACCATTTACGAAAAAAAGAGGTTTAATGGACTTACAGTTCTACATGTCTGGGGAGGCCTCACCCCCATGGCAGAAGGCAAGGAGGAGCAAGTCACATTTTATGTAGATGACAGCAGGCAAAAAGAGCTCTTGTGCAGGGAAACTCCCATTTTTAAAACCGTCAAATCTTGTGAACTTATTCATTATCATGAGAACAGCACAGGAAAGACCTGCCCCCATAATTCAATCACCTCGCACTGGGTTCCTCCCATGACATGTGGGAATTATGGGAGTTACAGTTCAAGATGAGATTTGGGTGTCAACACAGTCAAACCATACCATTTTGTGTTTTTGTGGGTTTCTCTTTATTTCCTATATTTTTTGAGATAAGGTAGCACTCTGTCACCCAGGCTAGAGTGCAGTAGCATGAACATGGCTCACTGCAGCCTTGACCTCCCAGGCTCGGCTAATCTTCACATCTCACCCTCCTTCTTTTAAGATGGAGGAGGGTTTGTTTTAATGTACATGTCCTATGACTAGTTTCCACCAAAATGGGCACAGAACTCTCTTTTTAAAAGATAAAGAGTTAGCCTATTGAAGCATAATCAGAAAGCAGCCCAGCCCTTCTGGAAATCGCTCTATTCCTGATCTCCTACCTGTAGGTATATCCCAGTGACTGCTGAGAAGAATGTCCTCTCTCTCCATTCCATCTCTTAAAACTTGAAGAAATGCTCCTGTTTTAAAATATCTTGGTTCCTTCTTGTGTTTTTCCAGAACATCATAAAAGAACTACAAATTTTAACAATCTTTCTATCTTCTCTAAAATGGAAAGAATACCAAAAATATTATGAAAAGAATAGATGAAAGAAATGACTGTGGAAAATAGAATACTGAGCATTTCTGTAGGGATAGAGGGTTCTGAGTGAACCCGTAGAATGCACAAGGGGTAGGTAGACCTCCTAGAGAGACTTCTCCCACCTTTCTCCTGCAAAAATAACAAAGCTTTAGAGAGAAGAGGCAAAAATATGAGATAGCATAAACAGTGCTACACCAGACAATGTATTATGTGGCCTCAGCTTTGGTCTTGGCTGTTCTGCAAAAGATTAACTTAAATTCAGGCCAAATTGTTTTATTTCACTGGCATGTCTTCTTTGACCTATACAGTAAGATGATTCAAAAATTCCTCAAACCAATTCTAGTTCCATGATTCTGTAACTATATTTTTATTTTTCAGAGTAGCTATAACCTATTAATAAATCTCAACTTTACATATCAGCTGATACAAAACATCATGAAGAACAATAGTGGAAAAAGTTGCCTGCAATGCTGAGTGAAGCAGAGTCCTCTGAAAACATTGTATAATAAAAGTAGTAAAATAAACAAGTAGCTTTGTAACTCTTGTAATTTTTGTTTTTAAAATATTGTAGAATTGAATTAGGGAGTTCTCAGTTGCTAATAGCTATGTAAAGTGCATAGTATTATTTTCTAGAATACTGTCCAGAGATGAAAAAATAAAGGAGACCTTACAGAAGTGATAAGCAATAAGCTAACAGCTTTTTAGAAGCTTGTGCATACCATATTCTGTTTTAAGTCTTTTTACTTAGAAGCCAATCAGATGAACACTATTTGGGAACATCAGCATTAGCTTACTAAACAATGGCATTTGCATCTTGAATTATTCTATTAGATTCTAACCTTGGCACAGTATAACCCTTTTGCTGAAATATTTATAATTGCCTAGTAACATGGGAAATAAACAATTTATTCCTATTATCTGTGTGCATGTTTTGATACAGAAAAAGCAAACTGTGAATGACTGGGTACTAATAAGATCATGGAATGTCCCCAGCTTGTCATAATGGCTAGTAACAAATATTTGCATCAAGCCTTGGTTATCCAAATATTCCTTATGAAAAGTGGCTGAGGGGGTTTGATTTCTCTAACCTTGCAGAATCATTTTATTCTATTGTTCCTGTGATGGATATGTAGGGTAATGTAGTCCAAAACCTTCAGGCAATGCACGAATTGAATATTTGCTATTTGTGTAGCATGTTGTTTCTGAAGTGTCTAATTTGGGAGTGATTTAGTAAATACAATCACCACGAATGTGGTGATGGTTTCTCTTTGGTTTTTGCATGGGGAGATTTGAAACAGCGTCTCTATCATCTCAATCATTTAAAATAAAATAGGAAAAATATCATAACACTGGTATTTTTTTAGTGGGATAAGAAGCAAAATGTATGCAGTTTTGGCAATAAGGTCACCAAGCTTTCAGGGAAAAAAAAATAAATAAATGCATGGATTCAAATTGTGAAATAATAAAACCTAAATATTTACATTAATTTTGGTATCACCAGACAGAAAACCTTTCAAATTATTAAAAGATACTGTGAACCCTAAATGACATTGATTAAAAAGATCTCCCAGGTGCAGTGACTCACACCTGTAATCCCAGCACTTTGTGAGGCCAAGACAAGCTCAGGAGTTGGAGGCCAGCTTGGGAATCATACTAATGAGAAACCCCATGATCTGAAAAAATACAAAAATTAGCTCAGCACAATGGTACCTGTAACCCAACTACTTGGGAGCCTGAGGCAAGAGAATTGCTTGAGCAGGGAGGTAAAAGCTGCAGTGAGCCAAGATGGCACCACTGCACTGCAGCCTGGGTGACAGGAGTGAAACTCTGTCTCAAAAAATATATATAAAATAAAAAAAGATCATCTTTGCAGAGTACATATGTATTGTCATGGATGTTATCTGAAAACCTAAGTATAACATCAAAAGGCAAAGGCCTCATTGCAAGACAGAACTATTTTAATTTAGTGAAGTAATATTGAAAAAATTCACATAATATATCTTTCAGCTGGAAAACATTCATTGAGGAAAATCTATGTTAATGTTAACAGCATAAACGGAATTCCAAATAAGGAAGAACACAATGAACATCTTTAAATGATCTCTGGTTCCCTTAAAGAATTCGCTGCTCAGCTTGCCTCTGTGGCCGCCTGCCACCCCCATCACCACCCCCTCTCCCTCCTGGGCAGTGCCACAGTCTGAGAAGGCTGGAGACAAGCCTGCTCTGACTATCGCCTCTACGATCAAGAGGAAACATGGCCTCAAAAAAGTTTTGAATCAGCTCTAGCTAGAAGGTTTCAAAGCTTGACCTATTTTAGTCTTGATTTCTTTTTTATTCTCTTGAGAAAAATTTATCTTTACGTGATCAGAAAAATAAAAATAAAAAGCCTAAATGAGTTCCAAATCTGTTCAGACAATCACCAGCATTGGATTAGCTAACTACAAATAGATCAGGAAAAAGCAATTATATCTGTGTCTGTCTGTCTGTCTATCTGTCTATCTATCTATCTATCTATCTATCTATCTATCTATCTATCTATCTGTCTGTCTGTCTGTCTGTCTGTCTGTCTGTCTGTCTGTCTGTCTATCTATCTATCTATCTATCTATCTATCTATCTATCTATCTATCTATCTAGTTCCAACTGTCCATGGAGCAGGGTGGGGTGTCCTAAACATACTGGTCTGAATAATTCTTCACACTCTACTAATACAAAAGGCTATGAACTGAATAAGGAACTTCACGCTTTCAGGTCTTGTTTTTCTCATATACAGAACATGGGCTTAAGCTAAATTATTGCCAAATTCCTTCTTGCTCTGAAAATAACGTATTGGTAAATCACATAACGTTGATAATGTTTGTTGTATAGAAAATCTGAAGGTGTCAAGCTTTGACTGAAATGTTCAGAAAATTCTTAATCCCCAGATGTAGTAGAAGTGGTTGAAGACATTTTCTTGATGTTCACTTTGAAACCTTTTGTGGTAGGAGATGAAAGAACATCTGGCAAGGTACGAATTTTTACAGCAACTCTATAAAGGTTATCTCCAAATGATATTTGTAGACTCCTCCATTTAAGTAAAATAAAGCAAGAGGGAATTTAAAATGTGTGTTAAAATGCTCCATGTATTTATCTTTCAAAATACCCAAATCTGCACTAAGAAATTGGTCCAGGTGAATATATTAGTGAATATGATGGTTCCCTGGCCAGTCAGTGACTTACACAATCTACAGACATTTAACTAATTTAAGGAAGTCAGTAGATAAAATGCTTATAATTATATATTGATAAAACTATTATGTCTAAGTTTTTAAAAAAAACTCTTCTCCTACAATGTGTTGAGATATATACTAATTCCTTCATGTTTCAAATTATTTTAAAAAAATAACAATTTATCTCAACAAGACATAATATTTTAACAATCCATTTTCCTATAATTGGAGGTAGATGGAAATGAAACACTATATCTTAGAACGATTTTGTGTAATAATGAAAGTTAATTTAACTGTACCCTTCAATATTTATTCTGATTTGATGTTAACCCCTGAGACCATTTATAAAAGAAAAGTGATCAAGTTGGCTTATAGTCGTTACATTTACAATTTTATAATAATATGTTCTATGAAAGTAGGTATGTAAAAATAAAACTCCATGAAAACATTTTAGGTACCCACATCAAAAATTTAACACTCAGAGTACTGTTCCCTTCAAATGGTCATCTTAAGCCAATGAGTGAGCATTGATGAAATATTACTGTAAGATACTTTTTGGAATTATTTTCACAATATGTGACATATTCTTCAAACTATAGACTGCCATGAAGGGTTGAAGACATTTTCTTTTGAGGATTATTTTGGTTTTAGAAATAATGGGAATGCATTCACAACCAAGTCTAATATATAAATTGAGTAATCCAAACTGGATAATGCAATTTTGGGGGTCTAAATTTGTGATAAAGTACTTTATAGGCAAAATTCGATGAATTGGAACCCAGTGTGAAAGCTCCTTATCTAACAAATGGCAAAATATGGGAGCAAATAGGCAGCTGACTGGGCCTCAGCTACACAATGTTCTGTTGTTTTAGTTTCTAACTGCGCAGCTCATCTTTCTTTTTTCTTTCCTCTTTCAAGATATAAATGTGGTAAAAGGCATACAAAGTACTGCAATAGAATGTGAGTATACACACACACACAACGGTAGTCCCTTCTATCCATGGTTTTGTTTTTTATGTTTTCAGTTACCTGAGGCACAGTACAATACTTTGAGAGAGAGAAAGACCACATTCATATAACTCTTATTACAATATATTGTTATAATTGTTCTATTTTATTATTGTTTTTAATCCCTTACTGGGCCTAATTTACAAATTAAATTTTGTTATAAGTATGTATGTAAAGAAAAAAATCCATAATATATATAGGGTTCGGTATCATCCAAAGTTTCAGGCATCTGTGGAGGTCTTGGATAAGGGAAGACTACTGTATTTAAAATTAGCAAATTAGTATGCATATATGCAAATGAGCATCATCCTTCAAATAAGCTATCTTAGAGCCCAAACATAGAGTTCACCAGTACTACTGTGTTTTTTCAAAACTTTGTTTGAAACTGTTGTTTTAGAACCATCTTCTGAATCTGTTCATGAATCACTCAAGAAGACTAGTCACATTATTTAATCCAACTTCTCATAATCTTTCTTTTCTTCTTTTCCTTCTTTTTTGTACCACTACCAAGCCATATCACCTACCTCTTCAATATATTGGAACTAAATGATGTCAGTACATCATAACCTCTTTGGAGGTTTGTGAACAGGATGCCCATGAAGAAGGTCACTTTAAAGAGAAGAATGGTCACATAAATGGAACCACTACAGACTCTGAAGGAGATGCCTTTGGATGAAAATGACTTATTTGAAAATGTAAATTTAAGTCTGTTTGTTAGAGATCTCATTACTCTATACTTAAAACGCTTATGCTTTATATAATTCTTAAACCCCAAATCAGGAAACAATTATATGGTGCATGAATGAGATCTGCCAGTCAAATTGCTTGTAGCATCTTAGAAGGAAGTGACTAAGTTAAAAGGGGGTGTTTCAAAGGGATTGAGCATATTAAAAGGGAATGTTTTAAGGGGATTGAGTATATTTTAATAGATTAAGATATGAATTTTAAATTCATATGCAATTCCCTTAAAAAGACAAAGATTGTAATTTTTTCAAAGAATCAGTCTCATGTGACAACATGAACATTTCAAAGATTTCTATCATTCTGTGAGTGGTTATGTGAGATATGAAGGAAAGAGGGAAAATGGAAGCATGCCTTAAAATGTTCTGAATCTATGAGGTATGAAAGGTAATTAAATTATCCACAAAATAAAATTTAACTTCGTGGTATGAAATAAATTGGAAAATAACAATTTCCCTTTACACCCCCAAGGAAAACATGAAAGAACATCTTTAGTTTTCACTTTCCTTCAAATCTAGTAGTGCTCATTCTTCAATTCGATGATTTGCGGGGAAAGAATGGAAACAATTACTTTTTTATTAAATGAAGAATGAACAGTCTTGTTACTTTATAAAATGAGGGGTGCAATAAAACAGATACTCAAGCTTAGACCTTCCCTCGTATTTGGGCTCGCCTTTCTTTCTTAACTTTGTGTGTCTGGAATGAATATGATATCAAGTATATCCTAATTTTAAATAAATAAATACATGCATAATCTTCTTAGCAAGTAGAGATTAGATTATCTTTTTCATATTAAAATAAAGCAGCAAGACAACTGAGAGAGCACCTCTTAGGACATGTTCATTTCAAAAGTGTCATTTAAATCAACCCTACTCTGTTTTGCAAGCCGGGATGTAGAGTGCTATATTTCTAAATATGTGCTATGCACTTTATTTAAAAGTAAATTCCACTAAAAATAGTAAAATTAATACTACATTTAGATCTTTAACATGCACATATCACTATATTTTGTCTTTCTAAAGTAATGGTAGCAGGATTATTTTATAGTTGAAACGTGAAAAACATTTGACACTTGTAATCAGAGATGACTGCGTGTGTAATTTTAAATACTTCCTGTGTCTGTAATCATTTCTACTTCTCCATAGGCATAAAACTTTCCTACCTATCATTCTCCTCCCTCAGCACGCTCTCTCTCTCTCTCTCTCTCTCTCTCTCTCTCTCCAATGTATCCCCAACCTAAGTAACGTAATCAATTTAGAGAAAATAACTGTTCAACTAAATTTAAAAATTAGTCAAATTGCAAAACCTATTATTACATTTATCTCAAGATATTCCATCCTACTTTTAGCATCAGGTCATTTCTGTCAAGTAGAATGATCAGTAAAAGGGCAGAAAAAAATGTTTGGTCACATGTCAGAAATATCTACCTAATAAAAATTGGGAATTTTTTTTTTTTCAGTAAAATGTCCCTAAACACCTGCAAAACCCTATTGATATAAGTAGGACTATTGCTTCTTCAGGAAAATTTTTGATAGTGAGAAATTCAGCAAAGAAAGGAAATATTTATGTCACCTGCAACGTTGTTAAGAATCTACCCTGTTTACATGCCTTCTTGCACATTTTCCTCATTATTTCATTTAGCAGTTCATGTGACTTTAGTTCTCGATACATTTTAAGGTGAGTGTATATATATCACACACACAAACATCATCTCAGAATACAAAACAACAAGGTTATCTGCAATGAATATGAATTCATATGTATGTGTTCTTTTTAAATGACATTTGCAAATGGTCACACTGCACATCTATGGTTTGCTCCCGAATAAAAGTAAGATTACAGTATTACCTTTTTAAACCTGCAGATTCTTCTTTCCATAAGCTTTTGCTCCAGCAAATCTCAGCTATTCTTATTGCAGCCCTTTCTCACATGCCCCCAAGTGAGGAACGATTTGCAAGCTTTTGGCAAGACATGTTGTGAAAGCTAAGCTATTTATCTGATAACCATTTTCACCAAACTCAGAGTTCATCTTTATCTTTTGTTCTAAATAACCCACAAAATTATAAGGAAAAATAATTCAGTGGCAATTATTATCTTACAAAGAAGTATTCATAGTATCTTTCAAATAACAAATATCCTTTTTTGTTTCCTGAAAAGTGATTTAACTAATATTTTCATAAGATGGAGGATCACATAATATTTATAGTTTTGTTTGAAAAAAGCATGCAGTGAAATTCTAACACACTTTGGAACAAAAGTGCAGAATACCAATTTGTGTATAATTTATTTTATCAATTTTTATAAAATATAAAATCCTAAGGAAAAAAAGACTGGAAGGAAATATTCTAAAGTGTTTTAGCCTGTGATTGTGGGGATTGTAGATAATTTATTTTCTTATCACACATTTTTTGCCTACTTTTTGATTATTTTGCACAATGGATTAATAAAGAAAAACATAATTATAAAGATGTTTTTATTTTTAAAAATTCAGTGGAAACTTTTAAAGTGTATTTATCTGGTATAAAGCAGGGCAGGAATGAATACTTTTTAAAAATAGATACGCATAAACCTTTAAGAAAATTTATTCTTAACAGATTCAGACAATGGTTTGAATAGAGGTTTAATAATTTGATTGTGTGATTTAGAGTCTCTTAAACTTTTACTTATAAGGGAAATTTTATTAACCAAATACTACTATTTAAGAATAATTCTTGCTACACAATGCTGTTATTGTCCTATCATAGTCCTGTTTTCTTCATTTGGATTTTTAGAGTAGCATTTAACCAAAAAAATTGTTTTCAAATTAAATAGCTACTCTAAAAGGTAATTTTAAAATACCAAAATCCTTTTTAGATATTTTAAATGGAAATCTTTAGTTTGCCAGCAGAATTCTCTCTTCTTCAAAGTATATTCTACAGTCATAATTCTGAGGTATCATCCAACTATTTGGTAAACAATTTCAGAGATTTGTTTTTTCAAGCAGAGATAACAATATTTCTGAAGCTACAAAACATTGATATAGTTAGCAACCCTTTGATACTATTTTCATTAGCAGGAACCCAGATTTTACACTGATTTAATTTTTGACAGGAAAAAAATCTGTTTTATAAATCATTGTCATACTTGTTTTCTGATTATTTTCCATAGACTCACATGGAATTTTAAAAGCTTACTGAGTATTGATTATGCTGTTTCTAGGTATATGTAGTAATTTTAAACCTTCTTCCCTTATTCTATGCAGAAAGTAGATAAAATATTGGTGAAGCAAAGGCAATAAAAATTGTTGGGAGTCCAGTTTTGCATGTCCCAATTTTAAATTGAGACTCAGCAATTTTAAAATATAAATTTTGTTCCATTTAATGCTGAGAAAATATTTTCCTTCTTTGCCTAAAGGTCATCTATAATTGAGGACAAGTTAGCCAGATTCCCGAGGCTGAGTGTGGCTTTGATCTAGGTGTCCAGTCTTTCTTGGTGCAAATCATTCTGGGGAGAATGGTAGGAGTCACATCGATGAATTGGTTGTCTTACTAAAGGTTATCAAGGCTTCCTCTTTCCTCTTCCCCAGCCCGCTCCCTGCCCCACTCTTTGTGAGCACCTCTGTGTGTCTGTAGCACTTTGAATTCGTCCTGCAGAAATTGTTTTCAGGTATAATCCTAAGCTTTAAACCTGCTCCTTTATGTATACTTGGTTACCCTGATTTTACTCCGAGATACACGGCATATGTTTTCATTCCTGAACATCTTTATCAAATCATTTAAAAATATGTAGCACATGTTATTTGATTTTGGATAAGCAGAATATTCCTTCTCAAAAATGGATTTGAATATCATGTTCTATAAATCACTTCATACAAAGCTTTTATTCAAGCATTAGGGCAATAAAATTGATCCTATGAATTTCCTTGGAAATAATAAGAATAGCGTTAGATGCTTCAAATTAAAATTAACCCTGGCAATGTTAAACAAATACACATAGAATCTGGGTACATTTATGAAATTATTTAGAAATATATTTATTGTGCTTTTACTTGTATAAAAATTATTAATAAAACAGGAAAGAAGATTTAAATCATTCTAAACAGCCTTTTACAAATTATTTACACTGCTTTGTACACAATTTGAAACCGTGGCAGTAATTTTATCAAATGTCTTATATATTAATGTCAGAGAACAGTTAAACAATCATTTTTGAATTACACTACAACCAATTATTTTTATAATCAAATATTTCATCAATTATAAAATACATTCATCTTTAATTGCTTTTGGATAAAAATAAGTCACCTACTTCCAAAAGCAGTACTTCTTATGAGTACTTATGGCCAATTTTTGTTCACATAACTTTGCACTTTTTTCTGTCAAACAAAAGTATTTTTCAATGGAGCAATAATATAGTTATAACTTCAATCCCCATACTATTTAATCAAATCAATACATTTCCAAAAACATTAAAAATGTTGTTCTAAACTTAAAGAAGGTGATGAGAGCTATACATTTGTTTCCAAGTAATGTCTTGAAGTTATAAGGTAAATTTTTTGGAGAAGAATGAATTCTTGTGACAAATGATAACAGATACTTCCATTTCTTTCTTTTGTGATTCAATCTTCTTGAGAACTTTTGTGTAGATACACCAAATATTGCATATAAAATTATGACCATAGAATTTTTGTGTTATAAAAATGAGTCTTTATTATTGCATACTAAAATGAATATGTATTTTTTCTGTTACATACAATTTTTGTAAAATAATTCAATTTCCTTTAACATACCAATTTTGTAGTGTATTTTAATAATAATAAACCTCTAATTGCCCATATGTTTTTACTGTGTATATGGGTAAGATAAAATATAATTTATGTATATGTAAAATGGATTATATATATATGTACACAATTGTTGCACTATTTATGGACAATCTCAATATTTTTTCTGTGTTCTCATATGCTATGAATTCATTTGTAGTAGCATCATGAAACATCAAAGTTTATTTCAATCAGTTGTGTAAAAGCAGATCTCAGGTACATAGGAAATGGTTCCATTTATAAATGGCTATTTATGCATTATTATATTATCACATATATAATTTTTGTTCTTATCATTTTGAGTAACAAATCTTTTAACTTTTAAAAACATATCAGTATTAAAACAGCTATTTAATTTTTAATTATGAAGGTCTGTTTTCTAAATCATTCTATCTTAGAATTAATAACAGAATAGTGCTACTGAATAATATTACATTTAGTAATGAAATTAACCTTTCACTTTGAAAATTCCCTTAGTTTTAGATTCTCTAATACACTATTATTTCATTGGCATGGCACAATTATTAATCACTTTTGCCCATATGTCCTGATCACGTATTATATCATAGAGTATTAACACTTATTTTCCTGAAACTATCTAATTCTAAAGCTAACAAACAGAAAAAGGTAATTTGCATGTGGTACTTTATCCCCAAGAAAAATAACTCTTGGTTTTGTTTGAATATCATTTATAAAGCTAAAGATAGTTGTTTTCCAAACATGTGATCAATGTGTCCATTTTCATATCATCATTGGTAATAGAGTGATCTAATTTAGGAGCAGGGCCATTTTGATGTTAAGTGTATCATCATATAAAAAGAAGCTTGTCACACTCCTCCCTAATAGTGAAAGATTTCCGTTTCCCTTTATGCAGACATTTGCACCTACTATTTTCCAATTCTGTAATGCAAACACTGAGGGAGAGGTTAAATACAATGTTAGCTCTGTAATATGTATGCAGAAAAGCTGCACGCATTTTGCCTGGCCTTCATTGATTGTAACCCTGGGTCAACAGACATGTTTTAATGTGAACTGGAACATAAATGCCTACCAAAAGAAAGTAAAGGAGTGTGAAGTTTTTATAATATGTCACAATTCATAAATGTGCAAGATCTCAAAGAAGGGAAAAAAGGTGGGGGATGGATGTTCCGAAAGCACTTGGTTAAACATATATTTCGTCATTTTAATTTGGTGACTACACCAAATCACAAGTAGCCAAACTGGAGTTACAACTGTCCACTAACATTTTCTTTTCTACATTCCTGATATGTTCTCTCACTTTCCAACTCTTCTATTTCCAGGCAGTTGTACCATATGAAACTGACAGCAATTGTTCTGATTCATGGTTTAGGAGGAGTAGCTGATTAATCCCATGTCAGCAGTCTTGACCCTACGTGGAAAATAGAACCTTAGAAGGCCCACTCAACAATATATCAGGGAGCAGAGCTATGTGGCTTGCCTTGCTCTTAAATGTAATGAAAGTTTAGGACAATGCTGAACAGTGATTTGATGCCCCTCTCCCTTTTTAACCTGTTTCAAAAGAACATTCTGGGTGAGGGGAGAGGGAATGTATTGGGGAGAGGAAGTGAGTGATTATGATTATTTTCTGGAACAAAATCTTACGTTCACAAATATTTTATTTTTGTCCTCCATTAAATGCTTGAAGACATTTTTTTTTCTTGAGCATAGTTACTGATTTTTAAAAAATGGTCATATGTGTTTATTTTGAACCTTTAAATTTTCAATCTTTCCTCTTTAATGACTATAGAATGCCCTTCTACATTTAATGCAGAGCTCTAACTTGTACTCATTATAAAATAATTCCAAATAACTCCAAATTCCAGAATCATGTTTCATACAACATGCTCAATTTTAAAGACAAATGTACATGCTGTAATTTAAATGCACAAAAGACAAGCTTTGAGGAAACCATCTTAGCCCTGGAGATCACATTTTTCACAAAAGCTCTAAAACTTGCGTGTATTTCTACAATGAATTTGAAGAAAACCTTAGTACTCTGTATTATGTTCTCAGAACTTATGATTAAATAAAGGGATAAAGTGGAATCATATCTTTTTCAAAGAGGACCATGTGCATGAAGGCACTAATGTGCAAATTTTATTTACAACTATAAAGCAGATTGAAATGCCAAGGCAACTTGAAAATCTCTCACATAATGCTAAATCTTAAAGCAAAGAATGCTATAAATGGTGGTCACTGAGTACAAGTTGAATTTCAGTATTGGGAGCTATGCACAACTAGTAAATGAAAAAAAAAAACTACCTGGTATAACTAGATAAAGCTGAAATGTGCTGAAATCTTCCCCTGCAAACTGCATAATAGCACTTCCAATGGTCTCTTTCTGTCACCCTCTGTAACCATCAAGCCCTGATTCTGCTGCAGTCAGGTGAATGGTCACAGAGCTCTTACGGTTGGCTGCATAGAATTCCAAGGAAAGACACATCTGTACAATTTTTTCTTGGACAATAACAATACTTTTGGTATATTTAGATTTTTCTTAAATATATTTGAAGAAAAACATGCAAGATTTTCTTATGCATCCTCCTAAAGTAAAGGTTTTATTTTGACCGACTCCTTCACTGTGAAAGTGCAGTCCTTTGATCAGTAACATTTGCATTTCTGTATGGGGTAGGGTTTTATGTTCTTTTCTTACATGCTGTCTATAACTACGTGTATCATGTTGGTTTGTGCTACTCACCGTTTAAAGCACTAGGTACCAAGTGTTGCTTTGTGAAGAGAATCCATGTGCATTAAGCAGAAGACAATAGAATAGTGCAGTTTAAAATGCAGAATTAATAGGTCTTTTGAATGGAACATATTTTTAAGATGGCTATTTTAAATATGATATACTCAGATACACAATGAAATATCTTGGTTTTTAAATGCAGCATCTTCAGATTAGCCTTATCTTACTTTAAAAAAAGGAACAAATGGAATGCTTTTCTAGGTTTTTCTTCAGAGGCAAGCACTCTGCATACACTGGAGGTAGCGTTAACAAATAATAATAAGACAAACTTTAGGTTAAATTCTGTTGCTCCAAGAACTCTTAAACATGAAGCTATGGTTTCATAAAAGTGTATTTTTGAAGGATCAGCAAAAATGCAGAATTGTCTATAAAAATGGAAATAATTTGTAAGGTGTGTGTGTGAGACAGAGAGAGAGAGAGAGAGAGAGAGAAATGATCTTTATAAGGTTTGAGGTTTTTTTTTCAAGGTAACAATTTTTTTTTCTTTGCTTCATGAAGGGATTTTTTTAACCTTCACTCAGAAAGTTGGTAGACAACAATTTCCCTCTTTTCTCTGGTTTTGATGACATGTTTTCATAAAGAAATCTCTAAACCCTATTTGCTTCGTTTATCCATGTGTTGATATTAAAACTGCCTGGATCTCAAAGGCATACGAATTCTTTGTCAATAAAGTAGTAAATTAAACAACTGGCATTTTAAAAAAGTCTTCCAGTGAATTTTCTCATTAGCAGCAAACTATTTTGGGTGCTTTCACTCTTAGAGCTTTAACATTTGGTAAAACTTATATAAGACAAGATTTGAGTTTATTGAGACGTTTCTTATAAATAGATACTGCATGAAATCATTCATTTTATCATTTTTAAGAAAAAATATTTCAGTTTAGTATAGTTTTTCTTAAAAGAACAACAGCTTTATTTACTAGGTTTCACATTGTATATTCTTTTCAAAAATATGATATGTTTACGTTTTGAAGCATTGTGATAGCCTTCATCAAAAATAAAAGCTAAGCAGAATGCAAATTCCATATCTCTCAATCAGAGAGAGTTTAGTTTCTAATGTCAAGAATATATTATGGGAGACTCAGAGCCTTTTTGTGTCTTCACTGGTTTTCCGCTTTTCCTCACCTACTGAGCCAGGCAGCATGTAGTATCTAGGAAGAAGCTTGATATTTCTTAGATAATATGGTTTGGAAGATGCTGTTTGCAAGCTTATTTGCTTCTGTGTTGATTCATAAGCAGGAGAAGATAATTCATTTCTGCATATCTGCTAGACTGGACAAATCAAGGTGACAATCCGTGGTTAGCTCTGGCGGGCCCTTTGTCCTACTGCTGCTGTGAATGGAAGCACAATGGAAGCAAAGTGAATATATAACAGTCCAGCTGCCTTGTTGTGACAGCCCAGTCCCACCATTGCAGTGTGTCAGCTCATGTTTGTGTACCGGTAGCCAATCCATAAGATGACAATGCAAATTGTGTGAAAAGTCTTCTATAAGATAACAAATCATGTTGGGGGTTGAAGTATGGGGAGGAGAGTAGAAGGGGAGGTTGGACACATGTCTTAAGAAAAATAATGACCCGTAAAAGGTTATATTTTTGGTACAGTGATTACATTCAAATGCAGGACCATCATCCCAATTCTGGCATGTGTCTCAAAGACGCAGGTAGGCGCTTACACTTAAATCGATCATACCATTTCTGTGTGCAAGGTTCTGCATTAATGTTACTTTTAGGGCTGTTTATATTTCATTTACGCTTGCAATTAATCATCTTTACTGTGTTGATGCTACTGGCGTCAGCAGTGTGACTTAATTAAATTTGAAATTATAGTACAGTAAATATAGGCTTCCAACTAGCCAGTCCAAATTAAATGCTGTGGTCTATTTCTTACCCATGGTGTTTTCCAATTTAAGTGTTCATTTGAAAGGTTACATTTCTGACTGAAATCAGGTTTCCTTTTTTAAAACTTAACTGTTGCTAAACTAGAATAGCTCTCTTTCAATCCATACTTTATTCCTATCTATTATCTCTATTCTCAGTACATAAATCCAAGTAATCCATATTTATTACATTACCTTTAATATTTATCTGATTAGATGCCTATGGTTCTTTAAGGAATGTTTTTATCCCCTTAAAACATTTCCCATTTCCCTCTGATATATCAGGCTGAGCTGCTTTCAAAAGGTTTCGCCTCCATTTTGTTTCAGGCTGGTAATCAAGCAATTAGTCCACAAAATGGAGGTCCTTCGCTCTGCTCTATATACCGGCTCTTAGATAGGTGGTTTTACCCGTTTGAAAGCTCAGGCAGAACAGTTTACTGCTGATCTTGTGAAATTGGCCTCTTAAGACTGTTCGTATGATGTCAAATAAATGACTCTTAGGAAAAACCTTAGGAGTTTGAGACCTTTATGGTGTTGTCATTAGAGCATTATCCTATATGCAAAACTTGCACATCTCTAATCTTCTAACTCAATAGAGTGAACATTTAAACTAGTCAAAAATTCCAACGATAAAGTGCCTAGCTTTAAAACATTGCTAACTTCATTTCCTTAAATGTATATTATTTTGTGTATTACAGTCTTCTTCAAACAATTCATAACATGTCTAGCAAGGTATATGAGCAGAAATGCAGTCACACTCCTATCATATACACAACACGGGGTTTAAATACTAGAAAATTTGTCATCCGTAAAGTGCAGCATAGGACTTGTGTGTAAAAAGCACAAGCTCTTTTCTTTTCTTTTTTTTTTTTAATGCAGTGCTGCCTTGTCTGCACTTTTTGAAATTGCATATTTATCAGTTCATGAATTATTTATGAGATTGGAAAAGTGGAGGGGGGGTGCAGAGAGGATGAGGAAGAAGAGCACACAAAAAATTTATGCTGAAAATACTTGGGATAGGAGATGCTTTTAATATGAATGTTAGCGGTTCTGCTCAAGGATAGCTGTATTTTGATTTTTTTTTCTGAATGTTGTGTTTAGATCTATTATTACACAATTTGGTATTTAAAGAATTGTTTGCTGTGTTGTCTATTTGATTTCTGGGGAAATTAGGAAAGGTGCAGTTTGTTTAGAATTAGGTGAAATGGGGACTAAAATGAACTGAGTATTTCAAAAAATTGTAAAGCATATTTAATAAATATTAATCTTTGTCAGCCTCTATTGTTGTCAAAAAAAAGCTGACAGATTGAGGATTAATGAAATGTTTCATAAATTAGAAATGAAACTATCAGCAGATTGTCCAAAGAAGGAATCAAAGATTGCTCAAGCCAGAGCTTTGGGCCGGTGGAATAGCCCATTCTTAAATCCAATCTTTTTTCAGCCCATGATAAAAAAAATAAACTCATATCCACTGGCTGAGAGCATATATTTAGCTTCTTTCGTTAAAGAAGTCAATGTTTTCTACATGTAAAAACCATGTTGATACCTTTCATTTATATTTCTCAAAGACAAAACAAAAGCAAAATAAATAAGAAAAAAAAAACCCAGAAAGTTATAAAACCAAGCAACTGAATGCTCAGTTTCATTAATGAATATACACATTTTAAAAAGTAAAATAAATATATAATCTGAGATTGTAAGCCTTTAATTACCAGGGCCCTCTATCCCTCTATTGGAGTATGTGAAGGGAGGAGTTCCAGGGGGGTGGGTGTGGGACAAGAAGAGGTGGCTACATTTGGAATCATGCTGTAACTTCCTACTATATTCCACAATGTAACACAAAGACAAGCCACTAAATCCCCAAAACTAACTGTTAAAGAAAGATGAATGGGACGGCCTATAATGATCAATTATAAAAATGATATTTTTTTTCTTAATCTTCATTGAATTTCCTACTTAAAATATGTGACACAGGAAGCATGTTATCCTAAAATAAGTAATAGAGACATGTGTAGTACTAAACCTTTAAAAAAGTTATGCTAAAAAGAAAAATATGCTGAAAAGAAAAATATTTTTGGTATGTGTATTATATGACCAAACTCTCCATTTTTGATTCCTGAAATCCTGATTCAGGTATTAGCAAGTTAAAAATAAAACAAGAGCTCTTTTAATTCTTCCTCTTACTGTTCTATTCATTTGGATTTATTAACTTTTCCGCATGGCTGTTCTGAACACTCACCTGAAGTACCTTTCTTCCTATCTGCCAGAGATATATAATTTGAAAGTGGGCTAGTAGAGTGTATAAAAATGTTTAGCCTAATCACTCCCTAATGACAGCGACTTATGTCCTTAGTGCCGTCGATTTGTTTCCTGGGTTTTAAAAGTAGATTATTTCCATGGTGCAGGCTTAGTGTAAGCTGTTGAGAAACCACAAGCACTGCACTTCAGCCTGAGTTTGGGACGTTCGCCAAGGGTAATCTGATTAAAAGGGCATTTTTTACAACATGGTGCTGCTTTGAAAATTCTGTGCAGCCTGATAGAGTGGGGGCCAAAAAGAATTGCTTTTTGAAGATGAACTAGTTTTCTTAAGCAAAATTATAAGCCTGATGATTCTCTTCAACCTAACTGCAACGGATAAACAAAATGTCCTTAGTAACACATCTGTTACCTACCACAAGTAATTTCATGATCTAGTTAATGCAGTTTTTTTGCTTGTTTGTGTAGCTTTTAGTCACATGAACTTACATCACAGTTACACCACTCTTGTTCCATGGAGAAGTATAAAAACAATAAGTTTCTAGTTCTACTTTTGTTATTCTGTGACCTACATGTGTATGCATTTTGCTCCATTTTGAGAAATAGTCACTTCTGGTCTGCACTAACTAGTAGTAGTTATGGGTGCTTGAGAAGTTTAGCAGTTGTATGTTATTAAGAGGTAATTTCATATCTCAAATCTTGGGTGTCTTTTTAAAGATGGAATATAATACTAATTAAATATGTCATGTTTGCACACATCAGAATGCACTCAAAAGAACCTTTCTTGTATCTCTTATTTTATTGAAGTATTTTTGTATTCTTCCGTGGGAGCTAACTAGGCAAGTAAAGATGAATAACTAAATCTGCTCCCATTTTTCTAACATCCTCAGAGTAGGATGAATAGCAAATGTAAGTGAGAATTCATCCATTTAAATAGCATGGGGCTCTTTGCACCCAAGTGTTTGTATACACAGCCCACAGAAGAATATTTGGTTTCTGTCGTTTCTTCGAACTCACTATCCTAATGGATCTTATTGGCATTTTGTCTTCCTTGGAGAGAACTTTACAGTTTTCTGCCTCTCCCCAACCCCCAACAAATCAAGGCTTTTCAAAATAGCTGAAACATTGTAACGTGATGCCATGACAGTTCTGCAAAGAAAAACAAAATGTATTTTAATTCCATGAACTATTGGTTCAACAAATGGGCCAAATACTGTGCAAAATGCTATCTATGAATCAGTCTCTGCCCACAGCTGTTCACACTCTATTGAGAGAGAGAGAGTAGGATGCAGAGCAGCAGGCCTTATATTCAAGCCAGAAACCAATTGCTGAGAGACTCAAGAAGAGGGAGCAGTATTCCTTCTTGAAAGAGGATTGGTATTAGTGAACTCAAGTTTTTCAAAAAAGGCACTTTTTCCAAGATTGGAATGTGTATAATCCCCAAGTTTACTTTGCTACAATAAGAACTCATTTCAATGAAAAGACATAAACAATTTCGTGTGTACGGCACACATTAAGATCCCATTATTACTTGGCAAAAGCTTAGTGGTATCCTAAAACATGTTGAATTCTTTTACATTGTGTGTTTCTAAATTCTGTGGTCTACATTTCCACAGAAATAAGTCTCTGAGCATGTTGTTCTTAGTAAATATAAAAAATGGTGGCATTTCTTAAAATACACTTTCTAACTTTTGGGAATGTGGAGAGAATGTGCTGAAAACACTCAAGACAAAATAGAAACTCAGAGATACCACACATTAAATTGGGCCTTTCCCCATGAGAAACATCTATTGCATTTCTTTATTAAAGATGACAGTTTTTCTTCAGAGCCATCTTTAACTCTCTGGGAACATTGGTATAGAATGGTTTGGGAGCATGTGATGTGGTAAAGACAGTTTAATGACAAAATATGGTGTTTCCAAAGAAACCCTTTATAGTCATTAGGTCGTGTTTCAGAAGAGGAGTGCTGTCACTTCAGAGCAAAATTCCTGTCTGTGCCAATGGTGTTGTCCTTATGGATTCAGAGAGCATTTTATGGTCTTTCTTCTTCCTGAAGAATAGAAAGGGTAATTTGACGCAGGCACATTAATATGAATGGCTTGGAGTTATATGATTGAAGATTTTTTAATACTTGCACCAGTGTCAGCTTGTAGGGTACTATCAGTGCTCCAGGGGGCCAATGAGCCAAAGTACATATTTCTGTGACCAGAAAGACAAAGAGAAATTATTTTATTCTGGAGAAGTATAGGTAAAAATAAAGAGGTGTTTTTCTGCTCTCTCTGTATTAAGCATGCAATATTAGAAGCAGCCCTTTGAAAACCTTCTAGAAAAAAATTGGTTATGAGAGGCCATAACTACCTATCTACCTGTATAACTCTTTTGTAACACCAGAAATGTTTATGAACCAATTTTATCTTTTGAAGTTCGATGTTAGATTTTTTTTTTAAATTTAGGTTTTGGATATCTCTTTAAGAGTTTTGGATTTTGTGACACTTAAAATGAGATATTCATGTCAGGAAGATGTCCTGCTGTTCCAGGAGAGGGAGGGGGACACCATTAAAAAAAATCTTGATAATCAAGGCCACCTGTGATCCTGGGCGGCTTTCTGGAGCACAAAGGCACTGAGGAAAGCTGTTCTCCGAACCAAAGCAAATTTCTGTGATCTACAAGACACTTCAGCCTCTTCCCACTAAGAAAAAAAGAAAATCATGCTACAGGAGGATCAGCTGCTCTCTGTTCCTTCCTTAAAAAAAGTCGAGGTGGTTGCTATTTAACACAAAGCCCCGTGACCTTAATGCTGTGGCTGCTTTGAAACACTGAGCTATTTAATGATGCAAATTACAAACAGAGGGAAAACATCAGAAGAATCTGTCTGGAAATTAGCTTGTTTGACTGAAAATTAGCTAGCTTAATCGAACTTGCAGGACTCAGATTTTCTCTGCAGAAGCCCGGCTTGGCGCTTTGGTCCATTTGCATTATCTCACCACTCAGTAGAAATATTGAAAATTAGAGACAGGAAAATCTATCTTCTATTTACGTAGTTGAAATAACCAAATGACCTCTTGGATTTTTAGTGAGGGCCTTAACAGTTTCCGAAGAAACATTACATTAAATACTTGTGAAAAGTCAACCCAGAATAATTAAGTTAAATTATTACCATATTTACCAGTTCCCAAATTGCTGAATTCAATTATTCTTTGATCCTAAAGAGCTAGGATGAATCATATATGTGTTGATATAGAATTTTATTGTGCTTTAGTTTGAGGACATTGTATGTTAGCAAAATGACCCAATTCATGCAGAGACAATTCTTGTAAACACTGAATCTAGTCGAAGACTTCAAAGACATACTTAAAACATAGGACTTCATTTGAGGCTTATGAATAATTCAGAAGGTCAAAAACTTGTGCCATGTAGAGGGAATGGAGTCAGATCATCAAGATCTATTTAAAACATTAGTTTTTAAATTAAGGGAAGGACTTAACAACTTTAAAAACATTTTTACTTTCTAAAAGCTATAAACAGGGTTGTGGATAATTTCTCTGTCTCATTATAGAAATATTTGTGCTTTCATATTTTTTAGATGGATGGAATGACTGTATTTGTTTGTATTTATAATACCAAAGTAGCAAAAGTACTAAACCATTTGCCAAGCAAATGTTCTGTGTTCAGCCTAGCAATCAAACAGCTCTGATAGAGAAAAACAACATATATAAGGAAATGATGACACCTAGTAGAATACATTCGTTAACTTAAAAATTAATCTGTAAGTGGTAAGAGTATAATTATAAAATAGCTTCATCTTCTAAAAATATAATAATACAAATTTTAACTTGAGAAATGTGGTAGTTCGAAATATAGTTGGAAGCAGTATGACAGAACAGATTCAGTGGAGAGAAATTTACTGCTATACTTTGAGTATCATAATAAAATAATATTGATGGGTTTAGGCAGAATTCATCAAAAGGAAATGATAAATATTTTTTATCATTTTTCTATTTTGAAAAGTAAAATATGTCATTATTTGTTATTTATATACTTTAAATTTTAATGAAAAACTCTGGTAATGGTTTCTGAACTTCTTTTCAGAAAGCTCAGAGTTCATAAATATGTCTAATTTAGTTATTGGGGACACATGGTAATTTCTAGCTTTTACAAGAAGGGTAACATATCTTTGCAACTGTTTTACAACGACTGAAAGGTTGATATGAAAACTTGGTCTTTGTTAATTTTTTACATAGAATGTTTTTTTAGTATGAAATTGCCAATAGTCTTTTACAGAATACCAGTATCTATAGACCAAATGGCCCAAATATTTAATTGTGCTATTCTAGTCCTTCATAACTAGAGCAATGACAGTTCTATTTTTAAGCAATTTTTGCAAACTAAATGATAGATATCTTGGTTAGTATTCTGACAAGTGTTGAATGTAATTCATTGGCTATCACTGAATGCTCATGAAATAATATTTTATAAATTAATGTACAAATCTCATTTGCAAAAATAAAATGATGCTATCGATATCAGCAGTCTCTATTTAAACAACACTTAATATTTGAGTCATTGTTTACCTTTGGTGTCTTGTGATGGAGATGCAAAACAGCAATTGTCCTCAAAGAAAATAGACTAAAACTGTGTTATTAAGTTTCTGGAATTCTTTGATGTTCATAATCTAATGTTTGTTGATAGCATATATCAGTGGTTCCTGGATTCATTCTGTTAGGACTGTGATAAACATCCAATACAAAAAATCATTTAAAAAAGATAATTCATTATGTCACTGTGAAAATGTGTTCTAGAGATAATAAAATGTTTTCTCTGTCATTCGAGGTCAGTTTTCATAGTGCTACTCAAATTTGATGCTTGGTTCTAAACAGCTTTAATTTTATAATCTGAACAATTTTCTGAAATGTTTCACCTCTAGAAGGAAATTACCCAAGATTCCCTCTCTTCACCTCCCCCATTGCCTATCCATAGCTCTACCTCCCCAGTTTTCTGCATAGGCGAATACATTAGCACCTGGCTCATTGTTTAAACGTGTTGCTCTTTTCTAACTATTCTAATATATCAGTCTTAAGTTTTCTCATCCCTGGGGAATCCTTAGGCTGATAATACAGTGGTTATGCCAACAGAGAAACTCTAAAGCACAAAATCATTATCTTTACTGTATGAGGTATGATCAGCACTGTGAAATTCACATTGATTGTTTTACTTTTGTTATTACTCCATTTAGTTGGCCTTGATTTGTTTTCCACATTTAGTGAGGGAAGCACCTTCACCCATTACTTAAAAGTATTTAATATGCAAGATTTGCTTAGTGACTAAGCTAATTCTGAAGCCCAGCATGTTTACACAAAGAACTGGTTATAATAGGGTATATAAAAATATATATTGTTATATATGACTATATGTTACATATATGTTACATATATGACTGTTATAAAATACAATAAATATATATGATATATTTAGGAGGTATTAGTATATATATACACATGGATACATTTCTACCGTTCTAAGTGGCAAATAAATGTATTAGGTCATATCATTTGAAAAAATGTCTTCTGTGAATTAAAACTGCAAATGGTTTATGGGCAGAGTATACATTTAACAATGGGGGAAAAAATCTTTTCTTAAAAGACCATATTGGTGGTTAGCTTTTAACTTTCACTTTGATAGATTCTGAGCGAATCATCCCCAGAAGGTGGGAAGGGAAAGGGGGGTCAGGATGCCCTGCAGGCCTCACTGCTCTGTGTGAGGCAGCTGTCCTGTCTTCCTTTTTCAGGGAAGTGGTGCGGTTGAAGAGAAGCGGCTTCTCTGCAGCAGAAGCACATTCATCCTGATTCCAGACTGTGGACAGCTCCTCCGTGGAGGAATAGCTGATGACCGCATAGTTCCTCTTTCCCACCCCCATTCCCCATTGCCTTGCTCCATTCATAGCAATCTGAGCTCTGAATGTGGGCTGAGATGTCTGACATTCTGCAGCAGGAGTCTGTGGGAAGAAACAGCATTGGGTGCATGTGCAGGGTGGGAGGGCATGGGCAGACGGGAGTGAGCTGGGTGGCAGGGGACAGATGAGGTTTCTCTCTTCCCACTCCATCTCCCTGAATCTCAAGACTGAGAATAGAACCACCTATTTTTTAAAAAGCAAATTCTCTTTAAACATATTGCCTTCCTAGACCAGGTAGGGCTGTAGACTTGTATCATCAGACTTCATTCTTCATCACCCTAGGAGGGTTTCGTAGGCCAGGAGCCTTTAGCAGGGAGAAAAAAGCCACTTACCTCTTTTTCTTTTCCCTTTATAAAATTGTCATTTTTAGAAAGCTTCCACACATTTGCTTATTCTACACCACCAACAGATCATTCGTGCTTCTGGACTACTGTGGTCATTTCACAAAAGTAAATATTATTAGCAACAAGAATTGGAATTTGGAATTACTTTACTCACACTTAAAATGAATGCTTTCCTTTCTGCAAGAACAATGCAAGTTTGAGAGGCTTATATAAAATGTGTTACATAATTAGAAAACTAAAGCATTACTCTGACCGGCATCCTCTTTATTTTAAAAACTAAGCATTTAAGTAGTAATTGGCAAAGAAAAGACTGCATATTGGACATGTTAGTCAAATAAATTGGGCATGTTAGTTAAATAAACTCTGTATATTCTAAACTTCTAACTTTTTTATCATGTGATTTCCTGAGTAATAAGTCTCACTTAGCATTTTCTCATTTTCTCAGTGTAGGCATCACTCAGACTTATTCAGTGGCAGTGAATACATGGAATGTACACTTACACCCTTCATAAAAAGATCTGATGCAAGGCACACAGCCAGAGAGAACTTCAAGGATTTGGCAAAGGCAAGGATATATCTTAACCTATCCCAAATTCTCATTTTGAACATGTAAAATTTCAGTCACTTAAAAAAATAAATTTAATTATGTGTAGTTCAGTACTTTCTTCACAGAACTGGTACTAGAAATAGTTTAAGAACAAACTGTTCTAGGTTTTATTTTTACTGGATCTGTAGGTAAGACTGCCAAAACTGTCACTTAAAAATGTTGTTTGCAACCAGATTTTGGAGTCCTCGTTTCTGGTTCAGAACTTTGAAATTAGCAGCCAAATGTTTGGATACTTGTTCAGTTGTGCAGATTAAAAAAAAAAAAAAAAAAAATCAGGTTGGGCCAAACCATTCCTATTTCTAAATGGAAGCAAAAAATGAAAATAAAAATTAATAAGAGAGAGGATGGGAGGGAGGGAGAAAGGCAGGAAGGAGCGGGGGAAAGCAACCTAATGGGAAAAGTTATAAACACTGTACTTTGACCTACTTTGGAAACTTTTCCTTTCTACCAAATTATATTTGCAAAGACAAAGTCAGCTTCCTCTCAGAGTAGCATGATTGTTCTTTCATGACACCTTAGTAATCCAGAAAGAAAAGATCTCTGGGGTCACCTTGACATTTCCTTCCACTGCAGGCTGAGTCCAGGCTCTGCCGGCTTGTGCCATGTGATGCATTACAGCAGGTTCAGATGTTAATGTAGTATCCATGATTAGAAGGGGAAAACACTGCTTTTACAAACTAGGTTTTGTTGCTGCCATTTCTGCATTATTCAGGCACAGGCACTAGGTCTATCTTCCCCTTATTCTCAGTGCCCTCCCTCTCCAAACAAAAGAAACGATACTCTAAACATTTTTTGTTCTTCTCTGGGTTGGTCTGGTTGAGCAAAGATCATCATGCTCTGATTTAGTGTTTTCAAATAAGTGTGCCCTCTGCTGCAGCACTCTATTGAGAGACAACACAGCCCAAGCGGGAGAGTTCAGCATGGCCACTAATAAAACACAAGTGAGGCTTTGTCAGGCCACGAGTGATTACTTGAACAAGTGCCAGCGAAGAAACCAAACATTAGAGCTCAGCGCTTCAGACCCTCAAGACAAAGGGCCAATTGACTTTCCTCATTAGTTTTTGTGCCAAACATGTAAACACAGTTTCCTCTCTATCTTTGATACTCAAAACATGCCAGCTTGTTAACATCCTGGGTGGTACTGTGGTTTATGAGGCTATAAAGACTTTTATGTTGGGTTGGGTATTTTCTTTCTCCTCTTATTGCAAAAGATAGGCTTATCCTTTTTTTTTTTTTTTTTTTTTATGAAAGGGGAGTCCTTAGGGCATTTTTCACTTACTAATAGGCCCCCTGATGCAAAGAAAAAATTCAAAAGTGTAAAACAGTGACAGAGAGGAAAGAGAGAAGAAAGAAGGAAGGAAGGAAGGAAGGAAGGAAGGAAGGAAAGAAAGAAAGAAAGAAAGAAAGAAAGAAAGAAAGAAAGAAAGAAAGAAAGAAAGAAAGAAAGAAAGAAAGAAAAGAAAGAAAGAAAGAAAGAAAGAAAGAAAGAAAGAAAGAAAGAAAGAAAGAAAGAAAGAGAAAGAGAGAGAGAAAGAAGGAAGGGAGGAAGGAAGGAAGGAAGGAAGGAAAGAGGGAAGGAGGAAGGAGAAAGAAGGAAAGAGATAAAGAATATACGTGAAAAGGAAAAAACATACAGCTCTGATCCTCACTCATTTCAGATGAATATGTAGTGTAAAATGTCTGTTACAATCATTTCTAAAGAAAGACCTGTAAATAAGTAATTGTGAGAATAACACTAGTGTATAAATGACTGATGCAAAAGAACCGGTATTGGTAGAAGAGTCACATTGGAGTTCCATCTTGGGGCGACTGACATTATGCCTTCTACCACTCTCTCTTGCGGTTAGAGTCTTAGATCAGTTTCTCAGTGGATTTCAGCTACTCCCTTTATTTCCTCTCTCTTCCTGTTCTCTGTCCCTTTTGGTTTTTCTTTTATATCTGTCCTTACCAATGCTTCATGCCCTCTTCCCTTCACTCCTGAGTTCTCAGTCCTGATGAGGTAGGTGTCTAAAAATGAGTTGTCATTTTCTTGGTTGCACAGAAACCCTTGGCCCAAATTTGTTTCCATAACTAGGCTAAGAGGAGAAAAAGAGTGTTGGCTCAGTGGTTATGTAGTCATAATTGTGAATCCTGGCTCCATGAATCAGCTGTATTGACTTCATTCTGAATTATTTTCACCTATGGAATCAGCCAACATGAAATGTAATCATGTGTAAAAATGTGGAGGGAATATTAGTTATTATAGACTCTATGGTTGACTAATCATATCTATCAATATTAAAATGCATGTATCTTGTGTTTCAGCAACTCCATTTCTAGGGATTTTTACACAGATATACTCACATAAACATATAAAGGCTGGTTTTTAAAAAATACTGTAGCATTGTTTGTAATAACAAAATATTAGAGGAAAAAAAACCCTAAATGACCTTCAGTAGAGGACTGGTTATATAAGTCATGGTACATCCATACAATGGAAAATGATACATCTGTCAAAAACAATATTGCTGTTTTGTATGCATTGAAATAAAATCATCGTCAATTTATTTTTCTATATGAAAAAGCAAGGTGTAGAACAATGTATCTAATAAGCTAACATTTGCTTAAAAATATATCTATCTCTATATATAATATATATAAACACACATCTGCATCAATATGTGAATATATTTATAGAGTATCCCTGGAAAAATACAGATAATTGATAAGAGAGGTTGCCCCAGGGTAGGGGAACTAGACATTCAGGGTCAGATCAGAGATGGAGACTTATATCTCACTGTATCATTTTTTTGTACTTCTGAATGTCTTATGACAATGTATTCCTTAGCCTAATAAAATAAAATGATTATTGTTAAAGCATGCCATAGAAGTAACACAAACATTCACTATTAGCTATTAATGGCATAATATGAGTTATTTTGCCCTTAATAAAAACTAGCTAGTATAAATCCCTATGAGCCTGGCATTGAATATTTATATATTTTATCATGGAAGAAGGAGGGCTTTGGGACCAAAAAAAGCAAAATTCTAACAAGAGAGAACAAATCTTGAGGGCACAGCAAAGGGCATACCTGAAGGCAGTATGAGGACTCTGGGGCTCTGATAAATTAGATACTAAGACAATGACCAAGGGAGGGAGGGAGAATCCCTGAAGACAGAGATGAAATCTCTGAAGCCAAAATAAATTCAAAGACAGTTTAATATGGTGCTATTCTGGGCCAGGAAATCTTTAAAAATATTTAAATGTTCTATGAGGTAAAAGGGGTGATAGGAGCATCTCTAAGCTTTACAGTAAGTTTAGCATCACGGAAGGTGCATTAGCTCTTTTGGCCACTAGGGTATCATTTAGAATAGTGTTCTATCATTGCAGCCAATGGCCTAGAAACAAATTATTTCAAAGTAATGACATCCCAGCAGCCTGGAAGAGTTAATGTGCCTCCTAAGTGACTAACTTACCATTAGGGAGTTATTTACCCTCTGGGGAAGATAGAATTTGTTCTCACAAAAGCAGAGTAGTTTCCTGGATAACATGGAGAAGTAGACACAGTAGAGCCTTGCTCTATTTTGAGTCATTTGCAGATTTGTTCTGCTATCTTGGTCAACCACTTTACATCTCTTTGTTCTAGCATAGCTGTGAATTAGGGCCACTGTCCTTTAGTTAACTCAAGTCTCAGGTATGATATATGGATTTCTAAAATAGTACCACCAAAGGACTTGGAGGAGATCACACTTTAATATAGGGATGGCAACCTATTATAGAGCCCAAAGCCATGTACTGTGTACTGAAAGTCACATGATCACATTTTAGTCCTCAGAGTACTATTAACTAGTTGACCCCAGATAAGTTTCTTAATTTCTCTAGGCCTAGGTGTACTTATTTGTGAAATGAGAAGATAAGACTTGATGATCTCTAACACATGTTCCAACTCTAACACTCATAGATTGTAGTCAAATACCTGAGAAATGGTCAAATGAGAAAGTTTAAAACATCCACAATGAAATCTTACTATTTTTGTTTTATCCCAAGCTCCACTATGATTACTTGAGCAATAACATATACTAAGAATGTAAAATTTAGAGAATGTGTTTTGGAGTAAGAAGACAAATACAAAAGAAAAAAAAAAAAGATCATTTGACATTTTTTTCTCTCTTTTGAAAAATGGAGCATATACTCATGAAAAAAGCAAAAGAAAAGTTAGAGGGAAAACATATTCAACAGCACAAATGCTATAAATAATCCATAGCCATATTAAAAAACATACAAAAATCACATGCAGTTAAACCAGGAAGACTTCTAGAAGATGTAAAAAAGGGGAAAATTTATGTTAGCAGAGTAAAATAAAAGAAGATATTATAGTGGAGGAATAATTAAGGTGCAACAGCAAGAATTAAAGAAATATACATAATATTAACTGAATAGTAGGCAAATTGGCAATATTATAGTAAAAATTTTGCCTACAAATTAAGATATTAGAATGAGGAAGTTAAAATGTTATATATGCAAAATGTGATTCATAAAAAAGCTTACCCATGATTATTGAGAGAAAACTTGTATGAAAATATGAACAATTTAAGCTTCATAAATGTTTAGAACAGAATCATGACATCATGGAAACACAGTTTGAGGAAACTTACTCCAAAATAAAATTGTCAAGGCTGAAAATAAATATAGGGAGATCGTTAAACATAAATACATATTGATTGCTATGATTAATAATATTCTAAGATGTCACATTGCTTTTTCTTCTGCCTATCTGGAATATATTTAAAAATAAGAACCCACAAAGTATTTTCGATGAAACTAAAAGAGGAGAAATTTTATTGTTCCAAATACTCCACAACTTTATAGATTTTAGAATCTAGCCAATCACTAAGTAAGTTAATGATAAGCATTAAAATATTTAGGAATAGAGTTTAGAGGAATTCATTCACCATTTTCTCCTCTAATTAAGGATTAGATTGGATTGTTAAAAAAATCATAACATTTTATTGTGTGTGTTACATTTTATGTATTGGGATGAACACCTTTGAAGACATTATTGTCAGATGAGTGTTTGTCTGAAACATTTGTTTCAGCTTCTTAGTAAGCCTATTACAGATGGAAAAAATACAAGTAAGTTTGAAAATATATCTAAATAACAAAATTTCTTATTCAATATCTTGTTAGTAGCAGACTTCGCAGAACACCACAGTGCAGACAGCTCAGACACAATGCTGTAATTCATAATAGTCCTCTTGCTTTAAAATAATTATTCTATATAAATCGGAATCTTGGGATTTAAATATTGCAACTCAAGTTTGTTGTATAGTTGAATGGATTAAATATATACTAATGCACACACTAACACACAGAGTAGTACAAGTTAGTGAACAAGTGATCTCTGGGGAAGCAAAACAGATGTTACAACACTTGTACATAAAGCATATGGATTTTACTCATATTTTGCCCTACAGGCCTTTGCTCAGATTCTGCTTATTTTGATGACATACATTATAATAATTAGTCTGTCGATATTGATGTATTTCTGTCAACTCCCCAGAATGGTTAGAGTAAAAGTTATCAGGAGAAAGTACCTGCTATTGGCAGACACACTCCTGACAGAGATTCTTGAAGGCTGTCACACAGAACAGAGGAAAAGACTATAAAACTACAGAAGTACAGACACAAGAACTTGAATGGACGCATGCTAGAACCAAAGAGTGAAGGAGTAAACATATCTGTAGAATTCACCAGCACTTTGGGACATGATAACATGAACCGTGATGGTTGTGTACAGCAATTGATAGAAATAATAACAAGCCTAAATCACAAAGAGCAAAACGAATTATGTAAAGTACACGTTAATGACTAACAAATAGTTGAAACCAAAAGAATGCTGCACTTAAAGGGGTAAAATTCAGTTATCCAGAAAATTCAGCTGTAGGGAAAAGCTTATTCTCTTAGGTTATCAAGACATTTTTCATTTTCTTTCAGAAAGATTGTTCTTTGAAAGCATCATTTGTGATATATGAACAAAAGCTCTGCGGCTTGAGCTTGGATCTTAGTTTTACTATGTAATGCATGACAAGTTTATGTATTTAGTTTCAGACTTTCTCAGATGTAAATGGTAAGAGTAATAACAACAGTTAACTAATGATGATTTTTTAAAATCACATTTATGTTGCAGCCTCTGGGCTAAGGCTTTTATACATCAATACTCACAACCACTCTATGAAGTAGGAATCTATTAATATCACTCACAGATTATAAGTGATGAAGCTGAAGAAATAGAAAGAGAGAGATCTTGTAGCTTGTCTAAAGTCACACAGATATACAGTTGTAGAGCCAGGACTCAAATCCAGGGATTCTGGCACCAATGTTTTTGCTTTTAATTACTAGTCTAATATGTAAATAAGAAATACTTATAAAAATAAAAATCCTGAGCATAAATTAGTTTCTGATTAGCTTCTGCAGACCTTCCATTCTCTTTCCACAGAAACTACCAAAACAGAGAAAAATAATTTTCTTTTTCTACTAACTGATCATATATTGATGTTAGTGGCTGTCTCTCTGCTATGTCTTACAAAGCTATGCTATGGCTCTGAGTTGATTACTTGTACCACGCAACATGGATTCATCTTGTGATTGCCATGTGCAAGGCACCCAAGATGTAGAGATGTCTTATATGCTCTGGCCTTTCAATTGCATGTAGACTGGGGATTGTACAGCACTATTCAGAACTATTCAGTGTCCCAGTCAACACTCTGCCTTCATAGATAGAAAAGGAATTTTATCCATAGACTTTTGTATGTGTATATGTGTGTGTGTGTGTGTGTGTGTTTCTGATAGAATGAATACCCATTAACATGAACATACAGCTTCAGATCTCATTTTGACCATGACTTTCAAATATGTTCCAGACGTTTTGCTCTATAGATGAACCACATATGAGCTGTGAGGGTGCATTATTGTAGAATAAGAAACTTCCCTGAAAAAAATCTTAGGGAAAAAACTCATGGAAAGACCGTTAAAATAAAAAAGACAAATACAATTAGCTTTCGGTAGTGCCTTGGAGAGTTAGGGGGTAGAATAGAATACAGAGAGGAGAGTTATCAATAATCTGATTCTGGAAATTGGTATAATTCACTTAGTGTAGTTTTCCTAGAGTTCTTGATGGTTTCTCACGTTTTCTTTATGAGAAAGCATTTCTTAGGATCATATACCCAAGTGATTGTGAAAGAAACAAACAAAAACAAAGATATAACATTGAGAATCATATGTAAAAATCTGTCTCCTAAAATAAAAGCTATCTGTTTTAAATATATTTATATCTCATATACATGAATATATATGCATATATATTCAAAAATAAATATATACATATATGATTATAAAAGAAATTTGAACATTTGACATAACATTTGGAAAGGAAAGGAGAGAGAAAAGAAGAATGAGTCACTTCTAATTTTAGCATCCTAATGAACAAACCTTAGCAATATGTATATATTTTCTTGTAAGCTTTATTCTAAATATATATGTTTTACAAAGTTACAGGCATACTATACATACAATTTTGTGTCCTGCTCTATTAATAGTTTTTATACATTTTAACTATTTCATACTTAAAAATATATTTTAACCTTTGTATAATATAGTTTGTAATATATTTTAACCTTTGTATAATATAGTTTGTTTTGTTTATTCATTTATTCCTTTTTAAAAATTGAGTGACAAAAACATGGTACTATACTAAGAATGTGAAAATGAATAAAACATGGTTCTTGACCTCAAATACTTTATAGATTTTTTGGGGAAGAAAATAGGCATATACCAAGAAAGTACAATAGAATTTTATAGATACTGTCCTGGTCTGGGCTGCTAAAACAAAAATATCATAGACTATGTGGCTTATAAACAACAGAAAATTACTTTTCCCAGTCCAAGAGGCTGAAAGTCCAAAATCATGGTGCCAGCACGATCCAATTCTGTTGAAGGCCCTCTATGGAGATGAGGACTGCTATCTCCTTGTTGTGTGCTCACATGGTATAAAGAAGGTTACCTATGTTTCTTGAGTACCTATGATAAGGACTCTAAATCCATTACTGAGTGCTTACCTTTATGACCCAATTACCTTCTAGAGCCCTCACATTCTAATACCATCGCATTGGGGCTAGGATTTTAACATACGTCTTTGCAGGGCACCCAAACATTTAGTCCATACCAGGTGCTTGGTAGATTTATGTAGGGAGTAGTTTGGAAAGCCAAAAAAGGAAATGGTCAATCCCCTTTTGGGGAAAGGGTCCTAAAATGCTTCATGAAGAAAAAATTATTTTGAAGCATGGCTACAAGTTCTTGAGGTTGAAATGCTGGAGGAAGCAAGAGAAGTTGAAATTTCAGGCAAACGGAAAGCAGAGACAAGCAGACTGGGCACATGGGATGTGCAAGGCACTGCAAACAGCTCCTTCTCACAGAAGCTCCTGGCATGAGAGAGGTATAGACTGTATATCATCAGAAGCATAAAAAAGAGGTCTTACAAAAATCATGGGAAGAATCAAAGCTAGCAAAATTTCCTTTGTATTTGAATTAGATTGCCCTGGTACAATAGTGATATGTGGTCAAAAAGAGGCACAACTAATGTTACATATGTTTTCTAAATATTTGTGACAAAATTGGATCCATATTGTATAATGATCTTTAATCCTATTGATTTAACTACTTATTTTCTGGCACCAATTCATGGTTTTGAAGATATTAATACATGGCAGGGAAAGTCAGCCCCGAAAATACCTTATTTACTTTATCGCTCCAGAAATATGTAAACTATATATCCCATTTAAAAGTCTCTGAGTGGCCAATTTATCTTTTATTAAGAAATTATTTTTTTTACATAAGAATAAAGTGTGTATACCATAAAACGATGAAAATCCACAGGGTATAAGTGGAAAGTAAAGCTTCAGTTCCTACACCTCCAAAGTTCCTGCTACAGTCCCCATCCTCACTCTGTCATTTTAGTGTATTTAGTTTCTCTGGTGGCCACCAGCAACATTCTAAATAATATTATTTCAACTCTGTGTATTACTTTTTCCATTTTAAAGCATATCTACTCTTTCAATACACTGAAACCACCCTCACAATTCATTAGTTACATAGTTTTTACTAAATCATTTTATTTATGATGCTGCATAATATGTTTAAATCTTTCTGTTTCTTAAGCCAAAGTTATTACATAAATATTACTCTTCATAGAACAAAGCAACTGCTGGACTTATGCAGAAGAAATTTAATTCCATGTTTTATCTTTGTTGCTTGAAAAATAATGTGTTTCAAGCATTAAATTCAAGTGTAAGCATTTTCTTACTGGCCACCAATTGTTCATTATTCCTCCACATGTTCACCTACTTTGTATTTTCATTATGATTTTATTGAACAACTTTCCCCCCCCTGGTATTTCTAAATTCCTTTTTTTCTTTTTAGTCAAAAAAACATATCTGTACCTTCTTCACCATCTCATGGAGATCTTCCAGTTTTTTCTTCATACAATATTATAAATGAAATTAATTTTTTGTTTGAAAATATTATTTGTATGAAGACTGACTTCCTACTCTAATTCAGATCAATTGATTTTCAATTCTGTTTTATAGACTGATGTTCTGGAAGTTGTTTTCACACTAAAATAGTTCCTTTTTTTTTCATGGAGACCATATTTTTGGCTTTTTAATAATTTTTCATTTATATATTTTATTTTTATTGTTTTATACATGAGTTTTCAGTATGTGGCCCAGACTGGCCTCAAACTCCTAGGCTCAGGTAATCCTCCTGCCTCAGCCACCTGAGTCATTCTCTTTTTTGGATTTATTTATATTTTTTCTTTGTACTCTAACTTGTTTTGCAGGAGTACATCCTCAAGAAGTTTTTGTTTTATCTGTGCTTTTTCAGAATGAGTAGATGAAGGGAGTTGGACAGTTGGTAGATTATATAAAATCAAATTTTATATTCACAATCATTTTATTTTTCAACTTTGAAAACATTGCTTCATGGTCTTCCCTCATGTACTGGTTTCTATTTTCTTGTATATTTTAATGAGAGTGTCATGCTAACCCAATGATTACTGCTTTTCTTTTGCCTTCTGAAAACTCAAAATCTTTTGTCTTTGGTGTTCTGACATTTCACAAGGGCATGTCTAGATTCATCTCTTTTTAAAGTCATCTTATTGAATTACTGATAGATCATTTGATATTAAAGTTCAAGTCTTTCTTTGGCTCTGTGAAATATTGTCCAAAGTATTTTTCCCTGTTATTTTTCCCTGTTATTTCTTAGTGGAGAAGGTAGAAGTACACATTGTAGATACAGATTAAGTTCAAATCCCATATCCATTACTTTTATGATATAAGAATTTAGGCAGGTTACTTAACGTTTCTTTAGAATAGTTTTCTTATTTGTAAAATGGGTATGTCATATACTTAAGTCATAGGGTTTTTATGATGATTAAATAAGGGAAAATATATACAGTACCTAGAACAGTGACTTACATTTAAGCCCAGCATAGTATATAGACTGCATAGCAAATGCATAGCCTTTTATATAATTGTAAACTATAGATTCTTTCTGAAATTTCTCTTATTATTACATATTGCCACTCCAGATTGATAGTTTATCTTACATTTCTATCATATTTTCCAATTTTTGTCTTTTTAAATACTCCAACAGTGATAAAATTAGACAAGAATGCTGGATCCAATCTAAAGATTTGGGGGGCTGAACATATTTTAAAATTTTATTTAATTGCAAACAGTTAAACAGGCAATTTCCCATTAAAACATGTATTACTGACTCCTCTTGAAAACTAACAGCCTCTTTTAACCCTGAACGACTTGCAGAGCCACACAGAATGGTGAAGTTGAGTTTGAGGTCTTGTGTACTTTCCTGGGGCATGTCCACTTGCAGGTTTCATGTGTGTACAGCAAGAGCAGAATGTTTCTTGACCACGCAAATGTGGGCTTTATTTTAAAATATCGAAACTCACATTCAGTTTAGCTCTTCCTAGGCAGTGTTTTCCATTTATTTTAAAATATAGATCTTAAGTGTAAACCCTGCTACAGCCAGTTTGAATTTCAGAGGATGGGAAGAGAGACATGCTCCGCGCTTGCCTTTGGTCCTTTCCATCACCTGGAGTGCTGTCTCCTACTAGAGGTCTGTTAGTCCAGAGGCTTTTAAAATAACCTGCCCTTTCCCTTGTTTTGAAGATTTTGTTTTGTTTTAAGAGGTTCTATTATTTTTGTTGTTTGATGCTCATTCTTTTTTAAGTGGGAAGCAATCCATCCCAATGTCATGCTTATCCTGGGCCCATTGTCTGTTCATTTGAGTGCTTACTAAATCTCCTTTTCATAATGCCAGCTGGAGGGCAGGTTGATATATTCTGCTCCTAGACCAATTTCCAGCATCAGTAACCATTTGTCCTGTGGCTTCCATAACGCCAAGGTATAAATTTCTCCTATGCCTATTGCCTGGATCTCTTACTCTGATACAATAGAGTTCATGAAAAACCACCATTCCTAGAATGCCCTAGTGCCTGGACTCCTCCTGTTGCGACTCCACAGCCGGCAACTAACTGATCTAGGATGACACCTCTCAACATTCAACCCTTCTCTGCCCAATGCTCTCTGCCCTCTTATTTTGTAGGAATTACAGTCTCCAAATTGATGTGGCAAGAAAATTGCTAAAAGAGAAAGAGAACAAACAATACAATGATCTCCTCAAAAAGCAGTAGAGGGATGGTTGCTCAGGTTTCATTACTACAAAAGTGGGTGTGGAGATGTGAGAAGTAAGGGCAGGTCAGAAAAAGATAGGAGATTTTATTATCTTCCTTTAAGCTGGCAGGTTTATTTGGGGTGGTTGGGTACAAGATTTTAAATAAGTATCAACTTCTTTTCAAAAATTACATAGATATATAACTCATGGTTAATAAAAATCTCTGATCTTGTCCAGCAGTTGACTTCCAGTAGTTTTGGTCTCTATTTCCCCTTTTTTAGGTTTTGTTTGTTGCCCATATTCTAGTAAGAAGGAAGAGACTGAACTAAGTGTCCATTTTTAACACATATCTGTTGAAATCTGTTGTAAACACTGTAAGGAGTTTTGTATATAACCAATAGCTTTCTTAAGGTAATTTATGAAGTATCTGTTTCACAATGTCTACAAAGAAATAATGAATAGATTTAATTATATTAATTTAAGAGATCAAATTATTTTACTTTTTGTGGAGTTTTTTCATGTTTCCAGTTATCTTTATTTTTTGGTACATTGACTGGTCATGTCCTTTGAGCTAAAGTTTTGTGTATTTTTTATCAATTTAAATAGCCTTTTACAAAATAAAAATATCAACTTTTTCCCATCCTTCTTGCTGTATGTGTTTTTTTAAAGTCTGTTTCATAACCTTTGCCAAAGTGGAAGTTGTTCATATTTATATGTGAATTTTTCTGTACAATGTAGTGGTTGAGTACAGAGTTTGGAATCAACAGTGATGAATATGAACTCTGAACCTTGGACTAATCACTTAACCTTTCTTAATATTTTCATCTGATTTGTAAAATAGAAACAATAATATTATTTTCATCATGAGGGATGTGGATATTAAATGAGGTAATGATATGGACAGGAGACAGAGGCAGAAAAGGGCAGGGTCCTTGGCGAAGCCCCAACCTCAAGCCTGGACCCAAGGCCCAAAGTAAGAACATGCATTCCTAATTTCTTGCCCTAATGTTGCCTTTTCCAAAACCACCTTGGCCTGCCACACCCCCCATCCTGTACCCATAAAAACCCCAGACTCCATTGGCAAAGGAGCAGCAGAAAAGGAGAGAAGAGAAGAAGCATCTGAACATTGAGAGGAGAAGCAGCAGCTGGACATTGGAGACTACAGTTGGAGAGGAGTTCAGCCAGAGATAGTTGGAGAGGAATTTGGTCAGACAGCCGAACTCCAGGGAAATACCACCTTCTCGCTCCATCCCCTTCCCAGTCCCCCTTCCCACTGGGAGTCACTTTTATCAGCAATAAAATCCTCCGCATTCACCACCCTCCAATTTGTTTGTGTGACCTCATTCTTCCTGGACGCTGGACAAAGACCCAGGTGTGGGCGCGAAATGCTGTTACACTGACCCTTCACTTAGCTGTTTAGTACTTTCGCTGTCCAGAGATGGCAAAGCTAAAACACTGCACTGTAGCACACACCTTCTGGGGCTCCACGGTGTTGTGGGCAACCCTAGATGCAGCTACCACAGGCCCGCACAGAATTCTGCTTCTGCCAGTTGCCCAGAAGTATTCATCCTGATCTCTTCACCTGCTCTCCTTCATGCTCCCCCTTCCACAAGGGGTTGAGAGCTGTGAAATGAGTAAGCAAGCCATCACTTTACAAGTCCCTCCAAGGGGTCCAGGGAACTACTCCATTTCATTAAGACATGGAAGTTCATAGGACTAAACCTGACACACAGTAAACACCAATACATATCAATCTTTGTCAATATTGTTTTTTTACTTCTTAATTTTTTGAGTTTTAGTTGTGAATAAACTTTGTAGCAGTTTTTTTGTTTGTTTTTGTTTGTTTGTTTTTGGGACAGAGTTTCGCTCTTGTTGCCCAGGCTGGAGGGCAGTGGTGCAATCTCGGTTCACTGCAACCTCTCCCTCCCCAGTTCAAGCAATTCCTCTGCCTCAGCCTCCAGAGTAGCTGGGATTACAGGTGCCCACCACCACGCCCCACTAATCTTTTGTATTTTTAGTAGAGACCGGGTTTTGCTATGTTGGCCAAGCTGGTCTCAAACTCCTGACCTCAGGTGATACACCCACTTCGGCCTCCCAAAGTGTTGAAATTATAGGCGTTAGCCACTGTGCCTGGCCTGCAGCAGTTTTATGAGTATCCTAGTGCTTCCTTTAATTTTTTCTGTGACACGATTTTTTTAATGTAACTATTTAATACATATGGGACTTATTTTGGTATACCGAATGAATTCAGGATCTTAGATATCATCCCCCTGTATTCTAAGTACTTTTAAAACACTTTATTGAATACTACTTCTTCCATATTAATATGTTAATTTCATTAGATACCCAATTCTTAAAAAACACAGTGACACCTGTGACATTAATTATTCTGAGCTGTTAAAGTGTCTATTCATACCTCAGGGTGAAAATATTTTAATTATGGTAGCTTTATAATTTGTTTGATTATTTAATGATACCAATTCCATTCAAATCCACTCACAAATACAAAGGCCTGGATTCTAGGCCTAATCTAAAGTGTCTTTTAGCTGAATGGAATGGAATAAAGAATGATTAATTCAAGAAGCCTCATTTTCAAGAATTCAAAGAGCCTCAAAATTCAAGAAGAAAGGAAAAGCAGCGAATAGAAAAGAAAAGAAAAGAAACGAAAAGAAAAGAAAAAAAGATAGGCTATTCAACTTTTTCATCAACCTATAGGGTTAGATGGAGGAAAGCAGGAACATAGGTAAGAAAGACAGAGAAGCCATGAGGCTAAGAATTAGAGATTTATCCAGGATGAATTACAAGAGCAAAGAGAACAGCATAGGCTACTTTTTGTAGCTCTTAAAATAGGAGAATGGAAAGTAGTTAAAAATGTCAACAAGATCTGACATTAACTTTCGACCATGTTGCCTTTTTTTAAGTTTATTTTTCCTTATACTTGTTCATTTTTCCAATTGAATATAATCATCCCAGCTTTGCCACTTATTAGCTTAATTGATTTCTCAGTCACTTAACCTCTCTAACTCTGTTCTCATTTGCAAAACAGGGGTAGTAAAGTCTGCCTGTAGGGAACCTTAGGTATGAAAACACAAAACCTGGCCTGTGGTTATTAAAAGAAAAACAAGCAACTTTCAACATGGTAGTTCACCTTTTCACTTTTATTATTTACTTTTTGTAACTATATAGATAAATGAGCCTGGATCTGAAATCAAATGATATGAATAACATGATTAGTGGAAAGTGGATAAATAGGAATGCTTTTTCTCTCTAAATCCTTTATCTCTGAGATTGTAATTTCCTGTTATCTCCTATGCCCATTGTTATTGCCAATCTACATTGCAGGTAGCAGTGGCCAAATTCAGACCCACTCTACTGCTAGTCATTGGTAACTCTTCATTGCTTGCTAGCACTTGGAATACTCTTCCAAGCCCTCTTGCAAGGGCTAGCAAGAAATGTTACACATGCTTGGATTTGCTAATGAATAATTGACTTGGAGCCTTTTTGGTAAAGATCTTTCAGGAATGCCAAAACAGTAAAACTGAGCCAAAGAAACAATTAAAGTTGCCTGAGTCAGCAATCCTAGATCCTAGTCACTCCATCCTCAGGGAATTCACTTTTGAGTTCCCTCTCTTGGCTTTTTTCTATGGGTCAGAGGCCAGGCTACCCACTTCCCCTCAGTGTGGCGAGAAGAGGCACACTCTGAGAACCTAGCTAGTCTAATGGTTATGGCATCCTACTTTTAACAGCATCATTTTCTTTTAAAATAACCAAAGAGTAATCTTAACTTTGCTTTCCACAAAGCTGTAAGAAGAAAAACCTGCCTGCATAATTTATAGGGGAAGTAATAGATCAATGGGCCTGTGAACAGCTGCATGACACCACAGTGTTAGTGTGATGAGACACTGTATGTGCAGTGCTGGTTAGTCTTATTGATGATGATGGCATGTAGTTACTGAATATAACTTGGAAGGCAAAATTTTATTGAAATCTACTATATTGGTCACAGTGAATGAACACTAAACTTTTGGTGAGTCCTGGCCAGTGGGAAAATTGATCTGCAAAGCACAGGTTTGGCTACAGAGTTCATTATTATAACTTCTGGGTCTACTTCTGATCATGTTCTTTTCAGTGAAATTACAAGTGCTTTGATAGAGGATACATGCCAAATCTCCTCTCTTCTCTGTTTAGAAAACAATGCTGCAAAGCATATTTTATAAATAGATTAAAATGATTACCAATATGCAACAAATGCTGCTCTTCATGTGTTCACAATTTTTTCTAATACAGGCTTAGTTAGAACTGTGCCAGATCAACACACCAAATGTTTTCCCAACTGCTGACAGGAATAATGCTGTTTCATTCTGGATGACTTAGTGTGGAGTTCTAGGCCTAACTTCACCTTTTAAAGTAATATTTCAGGGGCCCTGTGATTATATTTTCTGATCCAAGAGCCATTGAATATGAGCTGGTGAAAATTTGTATAAATTAGAAAATAAAATGATAATGTTTCATTGATGTGGACTGACCAAAACTTTATTGCCATTTTTGCTTTTGTCTAAGCTTTCCCATGTGTAATGTGAAGAATATAATGCTATTCATAAGTTCAATGAAGTGTTTAACAGATTAGCTAGTTTATTATTGGTGATAAATGAGGAATAATTGTATAATCTTGAAAAAAATGACATTAAGCAAACATGGGGAATATATAATCAAAATGCCCTAAACAAGTTCACAAAGAATACTGAAAATCTATTGATGTAATTGTTGATTAAACTGATGATGTTGTTAAAGTATGTTCATGCACACTGAGGACTGAATCATTGAGCCATGGTGTGAGATGTATGCATTTTTTTTGGCAGTAAGTTTTATATCATCAAACACTGACATTTTGTTGAAAGCCTACTTTTTTTCTATGAAGGGTGCACTGTAAACTGATGTCCTTATATAGAAAAGGCTGCTTTTCAAACTATTGAGCTCTAATAGAAAAAGCATCCAGGTATGTTGTTTATGGAATTTTTTAAAGATTGTATAGTTTTTAAAATACATGTGCACTTTTGGCTACAAGATACTTCCTTATAACGCCTTTATGAAAAATTATTTGAAATCAAACACTATAATATTTATTGAGTACCTACTATATGACACTCAGTGTGTTACATGCTTTTACTTATCTGATTTGATCTGAATGAACAATAGGAAATGTTTACAAGTAAAAAGATATGGACGAATGTGTCTAATTGTGCCTTTTCAAGATGCAATGGGGCAGTAATATATATGAGTTCTGAACTAATCAATCACTTTAGAACACAAGGCGAATTTTGATTAGTCCCATGCTCAGAGACCTCTTTCAAATTTTGCAAGCTTTACTATATCCTGGAATTCCAAATATCATGCTGTTTTTCCTACCTTTGTTCTTCTGCACTGATAGTTTTTAAAATGAAAGCCTTAATCTGTATTATATAGGATCACTAATTTCTGCATTTTACACTTGAGCAACAGCACTCTGATTATCTGCTGCAATGAAAAGTAAGCAGCCCTGCTTTTGCAGACTTAATTACCTACTGCAGGGCCTTTCTTCTCCGGTTACCACAAACAGTCTGAAAATGGGGTCAAAAGCATGATTAGAAACCAAATTAGCCACTGAATCCAGAAAACAAACACGGAAACAGATCCAATAAGTCATTCTGATACTGAAATCAGTCTCTATCACACCTGGGTTTATCCAGAGTGTCTCTTAATTCCATGTTCCCTACAAGAACAAAGCCACAGAGGAAAGACTCTCTAATGATTTGTATATCTGAAAAAATAAAATCAACTTACTAATAGAAGTAAGGTATCAGTGTTATGGGGGTGGGGGTCAGAATCAGTCTAGATAACAGTAACAGGGTCTTTTAAATAATTGACTTGTAGGTTATATACTTGCAAGAAAAAATGCTCTCATAGTTTTTAAAAATAAATCTTCAGATTTTAGCTTAAAATGGCAGAAAATAGGTAAGTTGCTGGTTTATAAACAAGGTTTATAATAATTAAAATATTAGTATTAGTCTTGTTTTTTTACATAGCTGTTCTTTATTTGAGAATTTCATTATATACCATTTTATGGATGCTTTCTAAATCCCTGTCAGTTAATATGACAAATTTCATGCATTTAGTATTTTTTCTTAATCACACACAGGTTCTGGGCACAACACTGAAGTGTCAAGAGAATTTGAAGGCATTTTCTAGCTACATGTAAAAGAAGGTATCACATGGATTAAGTCTTCCTTTTCAGGAACTTCAGTAAACAGTAATAGAATTTTATACCAGAAATGAAATGCTGATCGATTTATATTAACAGGAATAATAGTGTTTACTCACAATACTGATAAGAGCAGTAACATGATGATCTAATTCAAAAGATTGTGGGGCAAGACAACTACTGTTTAAAAATATGTGTAAAAGGCAATAGGGAAATAAAATGATAAAATATTTAAGGAACATACAGGGAAATGAGTCAATAAAAAGCAGTTATAAGAGATCATTCAGTTCCATTTGGAATTTGCTTACTTGAATATATTGCACACAATTAAATGCAACTAGTCACAGTAGCTAAAGCTTAAAATATCAAATTCAATTCCACTTTATTTATAGGATGAATGTTCAGAAAAGAGATTGTTTAACAAGATTTACCGTCAGTAAACAGTCTTGACTAAATCATCTGTCTATATTTAAAAATCATTGTTATATATTTTAGGTGGCTACATTTCTGTAACGTATAATCCCCACAGTCACTTTAGCTCTAGAATACTTATCTGTAAATCACCATGTCCATTGCAAAAATTAAGGAAGTACATAGGTTTCTTTAGGACAGCTATTCCTTCTCTAGATTTCTTTCCATTTTATTTGTGTCTTATCTAAACTCTTTAATCCAGTCATAACCAGAGAAGAAAAAGCTTAAACTCTATAATGAACATAACCAGATCTCCATAACTACAGTAAGGAAGGGTTGGAGCAGTTATATAGTGAATATATGTGAAGCATATGGAAGAGACAGGATTAGTTAGATCACAATCTTTTCCTTTAATCAAAATTCTTTCTTTTTTTCGGAGGGGGCAATAGTGTGTATAGGGTTAGAGGAAGATTCTTTTGGTTTGAATTGTCCAATAATTTGATGAATGCTTCTATATTGTGACTGCAGCCTTAACTAAAGTGAAGACTGAAAGCTCCCTGAATTAGTTTTGAAACAACCTTAGAGATGGACTACTATTTTCAAACTCTGCAGAGGATATCAGGAAAATGTAATGTCCATGTATTATTGAACTGAGGATATTTTCAAGGAGAAAATGATCTCATTGTTATTAGCTCATTTTTCTAGAGCTATTTTCTCTCATCAAAGGACCATTGTCCAGTAAGTATAATTTTGGAGCAGAAGAGCCTTGCTGCCTATTCACACTGAGCACATCTCTGTTACCTGCCTATTCGTATCTTGAGGAATTGTGACACAAAATTCAACAAGTTGATCAATATTTATTTTTTGCTGAGGCAATTTGTGTGTGGAGTATATAAAAGATCTCAAAGACCTCAAAAACTTTAAAAGATTACAACCCTCATAACATAAAATATATTCAGTAAAAGTGAGTTGTGAAACCTTAGAATATGTGCTTTAGAATCTTGTCCTTTCCTCATATGGGGCATGAGGCCTTACACAAATGAGACATTTTTGAGACTCAGTCTTTTTTCCTATAAAGTGAAGATAGAATTATCCAATTCAAAGAGATTTTGTGGAGATTAGAAATACTGCATTTTTTGCACCTAGCATATAATATGTGCCAAGAATATGGTTGCTAATTATGATTATAATGAATTCCTCTCATCAATCCTGTATATCAGCACATTATATATAATACACATGCATGTGTTCTAGCAACTGTCTATAAGGTGGTTTAGAAGACAAAGATACAGGCAGAAAACAAATAGAAATTGTAGAAACCTTAACAAGTGGTGCTAAGGAAGTGAGATGATTATTTGGAAACATAATTGAAAAGCAGGATTTAGTAGAAAATATAAAGAAAGAACTGAAGAGACTCAGTGGTAGTTTGTACATAGGTACAAAGAAAATTGAAATACATAACATTCAGTATATAACTATGTGAAATTTCAATGTTTGACAATAAACCAAAGATTACCAGGCATACAAAGAAAGGATAAAATATAGCCCATAATGCAGAAGATAAATCGTCAGTAGAAATCTCTGTGGAACTGACACACTTGTTATAATTAGACAGCTCTACATATTATCCAGACTAAAAAATAAATTGCACTTCTAACTAAAGCTAGAAAAAAGAAACAAGATTTAAAAAATAATATTATGTAAAGTATCACCAATATTTTAAATACATAGGAATAGGAATAAATGTACTAAAAGATTGCCACATAGAAAATTCAAAACATTAAGGAACACCTAAATTAGCAGAGGAGTATACTATGTATTATATACATAAATTGAAGGAAATAATATTGTAAAGATGAACATTTTCCCCAAATTGATTCATAGATTGAATGTATTCTCAACCAAAAATCTATTTTTATGGAATCTGACTAATTCTAAAATTAATAGAGAATATCAAAGGCCAAGCTCAATTGACTTATTTGTGATGAAGATGAACAAAGTGGGATAACTTGCTTTACCATTGATATGGTTTGGCTCTGTGTCCCCACCCAAATCGCATCTTGAATTGTATTCTCATAATTCCCACATGTTGTGGGAGGGAAACGGTGGGAGATAATTTGAATCATGGGGACAGTTGCCCCCATACTGTTCTCATGGTAGTGAATCAGTCTTACAAGATAGATGGTTTTATCAGGGGTTTCCGTTTTTGCACCCTCCTCATTTTCTCTTGCTGCTGCCATGTAAGAAGTGCCTTTCACAAGCTGGGTGCAGTGGCTCACGTCTGTAATACCAGTACTTTGGGAGGTCGAGGTAGGTGGATCACCTGAGGTCAGGAGTTTGGGACCAGCCGGACCAACACGAAGAAACCCCATCTCTACTAAAAATACAAAAAAATTAGCTGGGCATGGTAGTGAGTGCCTGTAATCCCAGCTACTTGGGAGGCTGATGCAGGAGAATTGCTTGAACCCAGGAGGTGGAGGTTGCAGTGAGCTGAGATTAAGCCATTGCACTCCAGCTTGGGCATAAAAGAGCAAGATTCAAAAAAAAAAAAAAAAAAAAAAAAGAAGAAGAAGTGCCTTTAGCTTCCTGCCATTATTCTGAGACCTTGATAACCATGAGGAACTGTAAGTCCAATTAAACATCTTTTTCTTCCCAGTCTTGGGTATGTCTTTATCAGCAGTGTAAAAACGACTAATAAGCCATATATCAAGAGTTACTCAAAAGTACAGTTATTAAATGATTGGATTGTGCACAGTTACGATATGCAGCACTGAAAGATAATACAAAGATAAAAATAAGAGACGAGGCATGGTGGCTCATGCATGTATTCCCAGCACTTTGAGAGCCAAAGCAGGTGGATTGCCTTAGCTCAGGAGTTTATGACCAGCCTGGGCAACACGTTGAAACCGTGTCTCTACTAAAATACAAAAAATTAGCCAGGCGTGGTGGCATATGCCTGTAGTCCCAGCTACTCAGGAGGCTGAGGCAGGAGAATTGCTTGAACCCAGGAGGTGGAGGTTGCAGTGAGCCTAGATCACACCACTGCACTCCATCCTGGGTGACATAGTGAGACTCTATCAAAAAAAAAAAAAAAAAAAAAAAAGATGAACATAAGAGACAAAAATACATGAAAGTTTATGTCAAAGTTCTCTGAAAGTGAAAATTAAGTCATAAATAGCAATTTTCACACACATATAACTAATAAGAGGCTTATATCCAATATATGTAGAGAATCTCTCTCAGGTTATTAATAAAAAAGTCACACAGTAGAATAGTAGGCTGAAGATTTAAACTGGCATTTCATGAAAAGAATATCCAAATGACCAATTAACATATGAAAAGTTTTCCACTCATCAGAAAAATACAAATTAAAATCACAATAAAATGTCGCTGCACACCTACCAAAATACCTAAAATTAGAAAGATGTCACTAGAAAAGGTGAAGATGTGGAGTGACTGTTACTCTTATACAATAATAGTGGGAACATTAACTGATACTATACCTTTAGGAGACCTTTTGAAATTATCTATTAAAGTTTAACATATGCATACATTAGAACTTGGCAACTCTAGCCTTTGTTATATATGACAACAGAAATGTGTGAGATCATTTACCGAGAGACATGTGCAAAAATATATTATACATAGCAGTACAGTTGGTAATAGAAGCAACTTCAACAGTAGAATAGATTAAATAAATTATAGTATACGTGTACTGTGAAATAAGATGGGGTAATAAAATGAATGAACTGCAGCCATGTGCAACAATATGGCTGAATCTCAAAAACATAATATTGAGTGAAAGAAGCAAGGCAAAAAAAAAAATGCAATATAACTTCAATTATATAAAGTCTCAAAGAGGGAAAAGCAAACTATAGTGTTCTAAGTATGAGAAGAAGAAGAAGAAAAAACTATTATTCAGGGCCAGGGAAAGAACTACCTGAAAGCATCAGAAGGAATAGTACTCAAAGCTCACATAGGGCCAGTAATAGTGCCCATTCACACCAGTGAGACTGAAAAAACTCATAATTCACAAGGAATTGGACAGAATACTCAGAGCGATCTTTCCTTAATAGTGGGGAATAGGCCGGGCGCGGTGGCTCAAGCCTGTAATCCCAGCACTTTGGGAGGCCGAGATGGGTGGATCACGAGGTCAGGAGATCGAGACCATCCTGGCGAACACAGTGAAACCCCGTCTCTACTAAAAAGTACAAAAAACTAGCCGGGCGAGATGACGGGCGCCTGTAGTCCCAGCTACTCGGGAGGCTGAGGCAGGAGAATGGCGTAAACCCCGGAGGCGGAGCTTGCAGTGAGCTGAGATCCGGCCACTGCACTCCAGCCCGGGTGACAGAGCGAGACTCCGTCTCAAAAAAAAAAAAAAAAAAAAAAAAAATAGTGGGGAATAATTTGGCATAGACTAACACTGTTCTAGACTTGCCTACTGAGTCATAAAAGCAAGACCCACATAAAGGCAAGACCTGTAAGAGTAAAACTATTTCTAAATAACTGCATCCTAGAACAAAACTCAAGAAAATGTATAGATATTCTAAAAATTCTGACACCCAACAAAGTAAAATTCATAATGTCTGGCATCCAATTAAGAATGATCAGACATGCAGAAAAGTAAAACATAGCTAATAATAAGGAGAATTATTAATGAATCGAAGCTGCCCCACAACAAACACAGATGTTCAAATTAGCAGACAATTGCATTAAAACTGTCTTCCAGTTATTATATATTACAACTGCATTCCATACGGCCAAAGTTATGTAGAAAGATATACAAGAAAGATAAAAATATATTTTCCAGAAATGTAAAATGCAGTGTCTGAGATGAAAATGACACTGGGAGGATTTAATGGCAGATTAGACATTGCTAAAGAAATGATTTGTAAACTTGAATACTTAGCAATGAGAAACTATCCAAATGAAGCAGAGTGATAAAAAATATTATTTTAAAAAGGAAAGAACATCAGTGAGCTGTGAGACAACTTTAAGGAAACTAACATAGATGTTGTTGGGGTTCTTAAAGAAGGGTGAAGGACAGAAAAAACACTTGAAGGAAAAACCTTTTCCTCCAAATTTGAAGAAAACTGTGAACCCCAAATTTTCAATGACCCTAAAACACAAGAAGCATAAATGAAACTACATCAAGACACATAATAATTAAGTTGCTCAGAACTAATGATAAAGAACAAATCTGAAAAGCAGCCTGAGGCAAATTAAATGTTACATGAAGATAAACAAAGATAAGGATAATAGTAAAATTCTCTTTGAAATTAACACAAGTGAGAAGATACTGGAGAGAATTATTTAAAGTAATGAAAGAATAAAACTACTTATATATACATATGTGTTGCGGGAAGTCAGGGACCCCAAATTGAGGCACTGGCTGGAGCCACGGCAGAGGAAAATAAATTGTGAAGATTTCATGGACATTTATCAGTTCCCCAAATTAATACTTTTATAATTTCTTATACCTATCTTACTTTAATCTCTTAATCCTGTTATCTTCATAAGCTGAGGATGTACATCACCTCAGGACCCTGTGATGATTGCATTAACTGTAAAAATTGATCATAAAACATGTGTGTTTGAACAATATGAAATCAGTACAGCTTGAAAAATGACAGAATAACAATGATTATTTTAGGGAACAAGGGAAGACAACCATAAGGTCTGACTGCCTGTGGCATCGGGCAGAACATAGCCATATTTTTCTTCTTGCAGAGAGCCTATAAATGGACGTGCGAGTAGGGAAGATATCATTGAATTCTTTTCCTAGCAAGAAATATTAATAATTAGACCCTGGGAAAGGAATGCATTTCTTGGGGGATGTCTGTAAATGGCTGCTCTGGGAGTGTCTGTCTTATGCAGTTGAGATAAGGACTGAAATGCGCCCTGGTCTCCTGCAGTTCCCTCAGGCTTATTAGGTTGGGGAAGAAACCCCACCCTGGTAAATTTGAGGTCAGACCAGTTCTCTGCTCTCAAACCCTGTTCTCTGTTGTTTAAGATGCTTATCAAGATAATAAGTGCACAACTGAACAGAGACTCTCATCAGGAGTTTTTGATTTCACCCTTTGCCTTGTGATCTTTGCTTTGCCCTTTGCCTTGTGGTCTTTATTGGCCTCTGAAGTATGTGATCTTTGTTCTCCCTTTTGCCCTTTGAAGCATGTGATCTTTGTGACTTATTCCCTGTTCGTACATCCCCTCCCCTTTTAAAGTGCTTGATAAAAACCTGCTGGTTTTGTGGTTCAGGTGGGCATCATGGACCTACTGATATGTGATGTCACCCCCGGTGGCCCAGCTCTAAAATTCCTCTCTTTGTACTTTTTCTCTTTATTTCTCAGACCAGCCGACACTTAGGGAAAACAGAAAGAAACTACATTGTAATATTGGGGGTGGGTTCCCCCAATACATAAGTGTGTGTATATGTGTATATAATTTTTATTTAGATAAAATCTGCATAACAAATATTAACATTTTAACCATTTTAAAGTAGATAATTTAGATTTTAGTATATTCACAATATATGCAACTATCAACACTGTCTAATTCTAAAACTTTTCAGTAACACAAAAAGAAGCCCCATATTTCTCAATTTCCCTCTCCCTCTTCCCCCAGAAACAACAAATCTACTTCTTGTTCCTATAGATTTGAAAGCATTTTATATAAATGGAGTCATGCAGTGCATGTTTCTTTTTTTTTTTTTTTTTTTGTCTGACTTCATTCACTTAGCATAATTTTCTCATAATGTTTTCAAGGTTCATCTATGTTGTAGCACGAATCAGTATTCCATCCCTTTTTAAGGCTAATATTCCATTGTATGGGTATACCACATTTTGTTTGTGCATTTATCAGCTGACAGACATCTGCGTGGATTTCACATTTTGACTATCATGAATAATATTGCTATGAATATGTGTGTACAAGTTTTTGTGTGACAAATGTTTTCAATTCTCTTGGACATAAATTCTTTAGGATATATACCTAAGAATAGAACTGCTGGATAATAGGCTAACTTTATGTTTACCTGCTCAACTATTTTCCACAACAGCTTCACCATTTCCAACTTTATCAACAATGTATGAGGATTCCAATTTATCCATATCCTTGAAAACACTTGCCATTTTCCATTTTGTTGATAGTGACCAACTTAATGTGTAAGAATTGTTATCTCATTGTAGTTTTGATTTGTGTTTCTCTGATGACTAATAATGTTTGGCATCTTTTCATGGGCTTATTCTCCAATTGTATACATTCTTTGGAGAAATGTTTATTCATGTCTTTCATCCATTTCTAAGTTGGGTTGTTTGCCTTTTTGTTGCATAGTTGTAAGTGTTCTTTACATATTTTGGCCACTAGACCTTTCTCAGATATATGATTTATAAATATGTTATTTCATTCTGAGTTGTCTGCTTATCTGATAGTACTTCGAAGCATAAAAGTTTTTATTTTTATGAAGTCAAATTTAACTATTCTTTTTTGTTGCTTGTACTTAAAATTCTCCACCCAGTGAAAACAGCCTTTAAAAGCAAAGATAACATGAAGATATTTTCAGACATAGAAAAGTTGTAAAAATTCATTACCAGTAAATCAGCCTTCTAACAATATTAAAGTAAGTCCTTCAGGCAGAAGGAAAATGACATTAGATGAAAATATGGATCTACAAAAAGAAATGAAGCAAGACCAGAAATTGTCCTTGCATGTATAAACACACATGATTTTCTTTCTGATAATTTAAATTTTGTAAAATTAATTGACTATATAAATAATAGTAACAACATTGTATTGTAAGGTTAATGACATATTAAGAAGTCAGTATATGACAACAATAACATAAAGACCAATAGGAAAAATAGAAGTATAATATTTATATATGAAATTATGTAAAATGTCACTTGAAGGTAGACTCTGCTAAGTTAATGATATATTCTGTAACTCCAAAGCAACTACTATAATAACAAGACAGGGCTATGGTGATAAGCAGTCAAAGTTAATAAAATATAATAAGAAATGTACAATTAAGAAGACTTGAAAGGAAGAAAGGGGAATTAAGTATAGACAAAACAAACAAAAACCCAAATATGAAGATTATATAATTGATCTAGCCACATGAATAATCACATTAAATGTAAATGGTCTAAACATTACAAGTAAGTCAGAAATAGCTTGGATAAAGAAACAAGGCCAACATATGTACTGCTGCCTAAAAGAAACACACTTTAAATATAAAGAAATTTATAAGTTAAAAGTGTAAGTATATAAAAATATATGCTATGCTAATGATATTCAAAAGAAGGCTGTAGTGACTATATTAATATCTCACAAAATAGACATCAGTGCAAAAGACATTTTCTGGCAGAAAGGTCACAAGATAATGACAAATGGGTCAAATAATCAAAAATACATAAAAATCCTAAATGTGCATGCTTCTAGATAACATAGCCTCAAAATATGTGAAGTAAAACCTGAGAGAATTAGAAATAAAAACAGACAAATTCACAATTACTGTCAGAGATTTCAATATTCTCCTCTCAATAATTCATAGAACAACTAACAGAAAATCAATTCAAATACAGAAAATTTGAATGACATTATTAACCAATGTGTAGTTATAGAATAATTCACAAAATAGGAGAAAACATATTATTTTCAAGAGCACGTGGAATATGTCGTAAGATAAACCATTTTTAAGTCATAAAACAAGTCTCAGTAAATTTAGAAGGACTGAAATAATACAAATTATGCTCTTCAACCACAATAAAATGAAACTGGAAATGAATAGCTGAAGCAAAGTTGGGACATTTGTAATTATGTACAAATTAAATACCATCCTCTTAAATAACACATGGCATGAAAAGAAATCAAAATGGTAACCTGAAACTTTTTTGAAATGGAAAACACAACATGTTTGAATTTTGGAAATTCCACTAAAGTAGTAATTTGGGAAAAATTCATAGCACTAAATGCCTATATTATGAAAAAAGGGATGGTGAAATTAATCACCATAGTTTTGACCTTTAAAAACTAGAAAACAAACATATTAATTCTTTTTTTTAAATTCATTTATTATTATTATACTTTAAGTTGTAGGGTACATGTGCATAACGTGCAGGTTTGTTACATATGTATACATATTAATTCTAAAATAAAGAGTCAAAAAAGCATTAAGGTCAGAGTAGAAAATGATGAATTAGAAAACAGAAAAACACTAGAGAAAATAAATGAAGCCAAAAATAATTTGAGAATTTCTTAGATTGGTTTGAGGAGATCAATAATATTGATAATTTTCTAAACAGACCAATCAAGAGAGCAGAAAGAAAGAGGGAGAAGAAAGTACACATTACTAATATCAAGAATGACAGACAAGACATCAATTGAGATTCTACAGATATTAGAAAACTAAAAAGATATTATAAAGGGCTTAATACTATAAATTCAACAACTTAGATAAAATGGACCAATCTCTTTAGAAACAAAAACTACCACAGTTCACTAAAAAAGAAACAGTTTGAATAGCCCTATATCTATTAAATAACTCAATTTCTTTCTTTCTTTCTTTTTTTTTTTTTTTTTGCTTAAAACATTTCCACAGAGAAACCTCTAGGCTAGGAGAGCGTTACTAGTAATTTTATATAATATTTAAAGAACAAATTATATATGTTCTCTACAATCTCTTTGGGAATGTTGAAGAGGAGCAAGTACTTTCCAACTTAATTCTAGGAGGCCAGCGTTGCCCTGATTCCAAAACAAGAATATGTATTACAAGAAAAGATAACTGCAGACCAATAATCCTCATGAACATATATGCAATAAATGAACAAAATTCTATTTTAGAATTTTGCAAATTAAATACAATAGTATATAAAAGGGATAATACATCACGACCAACTGAAATTTATCCCTGGGATGCAAACTTGGATTTACATTTGAAAATCAATTAATTTAATTTACCATACTAAAAATGAAGAAAGAAAAAAAAAAAAAACACGATTCTTTCAATAGACACAGAGAAATTATTTGTAAAAAAAAAAAAAAAAAAAAAACCTAACAATTGTTCATAACAGCCCTCAGTAAAATAGGAATAGAGAAAACTTTCTCAAACTGATAAATACCCTACAACTAACCTTATACTTAAAGGTGAAGAACCAAATAATTTTTTTCTTGAGTTGAAGAACAAAATAAAGATGTCTGCTCTCACTGTTTCAGCATCGTACAAATGTTCTTAGCTAGTGTAATCAGTCAAGAAGATAAAATAAATGCATCTCAATTGGAGCAAAAGTAGAGTTGCCTTTTTTGGACACAAAATGTCATTTTCTAGACAGAAGATCCCATAGAGTCTGCAAAAAAGCTACAAGACCTAGTAAGTGAAGTTAGCAACACTGCAGGATACAAAATCAACATATAAGAATCAATTGTGCTTTATGCACTAGAAATGATCATTTGGAAATTAAAATTTTAAAGATACTAAATATCAAAAATGGTAATGTTTAAGAATAAATCTAATAATACTTTGCAAGATCTGTACACTGAGATCTAAAACACATTGCTGACGGAAGTTAAAGAAGACCTAAATAAATGGAGAGCTATATCATATTCATTGATCAAAAGACTCAATATTGTTATGTCAATTCTCCTCAAATCGATGTTGAAATTCAATGTAATCTCAACAAAAATTCCTACAGGCTCCTTTGTAGAAAGGAAAATCTCATACTAAAATTCATGCAACAAAGCAAATCACCTGAAGTAGCCAAAGCAACTTTCAAAAAGAAGAAAAAATAGTTGGAGGGCTCACACTACCTGATTTCGAACTTACAATGCTGCATGTGATATTGGCACAAAGACGGACAAATAGATTAATAGAATAGAATAAAGAATGGAGAAATAAATCCACCCGTTTATGTACAAATAATTTTTAGCAAAGGTGCAAAGCCAATTCAGTGGGAAATAGATCTTTTTAACAAATATTGCTGGATCAATTGGATCTCCACATTAAAAAAACACACACATTTGATTCATACTTCACACTATATACAACACTTAATGCAAAAATAATCATAAATCTAATGTAAAACCTAAACATATAAGAATTCTGGAAGGAAATAGGTAAAATATTTGTAATACTGGATTAGGCAAAATTTATTTGGTGAGACACAGAAATCACAATCCTTGATATAAGAAACTGATGAATTGAACTTATTGAACTTCATCAAGATTAAAAAGTTCTGTTCTTTGAAAGACAGTTAAGGGAATATATATGTAAATTTGTTAATTAGAAGATATTTATAGAGAAATATCTAATAAAAATTATATACAGAATATTTAACTCTCAAAGCTCAATGATAATCAATTTTAAATGAGCAAAACTGTTAAATATACACTTCACAAAAAAGACATAACGCAAAGAAGCACATGAAAAGATGCTCAACATAGTCATTAAGAAAATTGAACACAGTGAGATTCCACTAGACACCATCAGATAGCTGAAATTAAAATGACCCAACCATAGCAAGTGTTAGTGAGAATGTGAAGGAACTGAAACTCTCAACATGCTGATGGGAATGTAAGATTGTACAACTACTGTGAACAGCAGTTTGACCATTTCTAAACATTAAACATACATCTAGCATATGATTCAGCCATTCCATTTCTAAGTACTTGCAGAAGAAAAATGAAAGTATATATTCATACAAAGATCTGTACGTGAATGTTCATAGTAGTTTTATTTATAATAGCCAAAACCTGAAAATGATAGGGGAATATATATATGGAAAACACATATACATGTTACAATTTGGAATTATTTATAATTGCTTCAATACTCACTATTCTCAAAACAATTATGCTAAATGAAAGAGGCCAGATAAAAATGAATACGTATTTTATGAATTAATTTTTACAAAATTATAGAAAATACAACCTAATGGTTACAAAAAGCAGATCATTGGTTGCATAGAAATAGGTAGCAGTGAGAGCCAAGAGGGATTTCAAAGAGTCATGAGAAGACTCTTGGAGATAGTAGATATGTTCCTTTATTTTTGTATGGTTTAGAAGATGTATGCATATGTGATAACTTATCAAATTGCACATTTTACTAATTGCAATTTGTTGTATACAAATAATATTTTTTCAAATGTATTTCAATAAAGTTGTTGAAAAGTTGACTAACAGCCTACAAGTTGGGTTAAAGAAACAGAACAGTATAAAATATATAAGAGATAGTTCTAAAAGAAAGTAAGTAAAAACATTTGAAGTTTTAAAAAAGCATGCAATTTTATGTCATATGCATGTAATCATACAATAGTATTTAATTATAAAAGGGGATTTCAAAGGTAATATCTGGTACAGTTCAATAAACTAAAGGCATTACTAGAAGATGATTTAAAAAATTTAAATACAGTATCCAAAATAAAATATAACTTTCATAAAACGATGTGTGTCAAACCGTTTAGCATTAAACAAATGAAGGGAATTTTTTAGAACCCCTGTAATCCCAACACTTTGAGAGGCCAAGGTGGGAGGATCATTTGAGGTCAGGAGTTCAAGACTAGCTTGGCCAACATGACAAAACCCCATTTCTACTAAAAATACAAAAATTAGCTGGGCATGGTGGCACATGCCTGTAGTCCCAGCTACTCCACTCAGGGAGGCTGAGGCAGGAGAATTGCTTGAGCCTGGGAGGTGGAGGCTGCAGTGAGCTGAGATTGCACCACTACACTCCAGCTGGGGCTACAGAGCAAGACTCCATCTCCAAAAAAAGGAAAAAGAAATTCAAAGAGAAACGGAATGAAACTATCCTAACTCAGGATCCTATAATAAAACATCAATCAATCTCTAACTAAAATTAGGTGACTTAAACAACAAACGTATTTCTCACAACTCTAACGGTTGAACATCTGAGATCAAGATGTCATCAGGGTCCAGTTCTTTGGAAGGGCCCTCTTCCTCGTTTATAGACAGCTGTCTTCTTGCTGTGTCCTCACGTGGTGAAAGGAGAGCTAGCTAGCACTCTGGCCTCTTCTTAAAAGTGCATGAATTTCATTTGTAAGGACTCCACTCTCATGACCTATCTTTCAAAGGCCTCACCTCCAAATAATATCACATTGGGAGTTTGGACTTCAGCCTGTGAATTTTGAGGGAGCCAGAAACATTCAGCCCCTTGCAATTAATCACAATAGCGGATTTATATATATATTTCTCAGTCTGTGGCAGAGTTTATATAGCCATCATGAAATAAGGAATCAAATGTATGTAATAATGTTGATTTGATAAGCATGGATCTAATTCTGTAATAGGCTAAATAAAAATATGCCTTTCATCTAATTGCTTCGAAACTTGATCATATATTATGCCCAAGAATACCTCAATAAACTCAAAATATAGACATAATAAGCCATATTTCCAATGACAACTAAACAAAGCTGAAAAAATTGTTTAACAACTTGGGAAGAAACAAGCCATTCAACTATTTCAAATTTTAACTTGTTCTTTTTAAAAACTCATATTTCAAAAAGGGAATAATAATTACAATCATGTATTTTATTATTTATATAATCCATGAGCTTTAAATTAATGGCCATTTGATTTTAACAAAAATGCCTAGAAAATTCATTGAGGAAAGGATGGTCAAAAATTACTACAGAGATAACTGAATATGCATATGCAAAAATTAATTTAGACCTTTACTTCATGCAATACACAAAAATTAACTCAAAACAAATTGTGTATATAAATGTATATGCTTAAACTATGATATTTCTAGAGAACACATGAAAGAAAATCTTGTGACCTTGGGTTAAGCAGTTTTTAGATAAAACACCAAAAGTACGATCTGTTTAAAAGGAGTTTGATAAAATGAACTTAATCAAAATTTACAACTTTTATGCTTAAAAAGACATCATTAAGAAAATGAAAAGACGACACAAACTAGGAGAAAGTATATTTAAAATCATACATCTAGTAAAGAACTACTAAGAATTTACCAATAAGTATTAAAACTCAATAACAGGAAAACTAACAATCCTTTTAAAAAATGGGCCAAAGATATGAATACACATTTTACTAAAGATGATATCCAGATGTCCAATAAGCACATGAAAAAAATGCCAATATCATTAGTCATTAGGGAAATGTACATTGAAACCATAAGGAGATATCATTACCCACCTACTGGAAAGCCTATAATATAGAAGAGAGACAATAACAAATATTGGCAAGAATGTGTGGAAACTCAAATCCTTTTATTGCCAGCAAGAATATAAAATGGTACAGTCTATTTGAAAAATAGTTTTGCAATTTCTTAAATTGTCAGACATATACTTACAGTAAGACTCAGCATTCCATCCAAGAGAAATAAAAATGTATTTCCAGAAAAATACTTATAGAAATACAATCATAAAAATATAATAGTAAAAATTGGAAAGAATCAAAATTTTCATCTTCTAAAAGATTTCTGCCACTTTGAGTGTTTAAAAAATTAATATAATCTACTCATGTGATTGAAAGCAATGATAAGAAGAGAAAATTCACAACTTATTTTTAAATATTATTGTTTTGAAGTTGTATGGGTCATTAAGACTGTATTAACAACTTGACAATATATACAAAATTTGTAAACATCACTTCTACTTAATAATTCTACTTAATAATACTTATGAAAATGCATAAATCCAGTTTTGTCCCCTCTTTAACTTCCCTGGTAACCACCTTTCAGCACACCAGTAACGGACTCCCTACCTGATTACTCTAAAGTAAAACTAATGATCTGATAAACCACACACATACACACAAATTTTAGTGTCTCACTCTTAAATATGAATGCGTATCCAAGAAACCCCAGTGGCCTGAAGAAAGCCTTCAAGAGAAAAATAAAGACTTCAATAAATAAAGAAATAAAGGAATTCAATGGAAATAGGGATGATATTGGGAGAGAAACAATACTTCTACACTTTCACTGTTACCATTTTCAAAAAAAAAAAAAAGGTGAAGATATATTCAGAAAATCGTAAGTGTGAGGAAAACGAAAAAACACTACGAAAACAAGAAAAACAAGAAAGAACTTTTGGAAATATGATGACTGAGATAAAGAACAATCAGTAGAAGGATTGTTAGATGCAGGAATATCCCAGGAAATAAACGTAAATGTCAGAGGTAATTAAAGCATCACTTGAGGGGGATGTACCATTTGACATAAAAGCATGAACAGAGCAAACGTAAGGCTGAAAAATATCAGAAGTAACACAAGAATTGTCCCCAGAACTCTGGAATATGACTTCTTATTGAAAGGGTACACCAAATGTTCAAAACCATAAATGAAGTATGTATACATACACACACACACACACACACACACACACACACCCCCAACACATAGCACCATAAACTTTTGGTACAATACAAATTTTAAGAAAATAAGAGCTTTTGAGCTTGAGGACTGAAGGGATTTGGTCTTATAAAGAATGAAGAAACAAAATAAGAATGCAGATCATAACTGCAGCACTGGAAGTTAGAAGACAGTGGAGTGAAGTCATCACAATTCTAAAGGAAATTTGTGTTTGATATAATTTTGGACCCAATCAAACTACTCAATGTGAGCAGAGATTAGCCATTTTAGACAGATAATATCCCAAAAACTATTTCCCACAATCCCTCAGGAAACTATGAGATCATGAGCTAAAACATGAAGGCAAACAAAGAAAAAGAGGGGTAGCAGGTCCAGGAAAGAAGAATTCCCACACTAGAGAGAATGGAAGAGGAATTCTAGAATGAAAGTTGTGAAGAAAAAGCAGCTAATCCCAAAATAAAAAAGAGGACAAAGAGCTCCAGCAGGGATGGGGTCACAATTGATTAATCAATTTATATTATTATAAATAGTTATGTTATTTACAAATAATGTTATGTTATTTAAAATTATGGAGGTAAATACCAGAAGGCACAGCTGAAAGGATTGTGAATGATTGCCTCCAGGGTTTGAGAGTAGGAACAAGTGGGAGAAAGGACTGCTGTTTTGCATTGTAAAACAAAGTATGTTATGATGTTTAAAAATAGATACATGTATCTCTCTCACCAAAATAAAACACAATACATGGGTGACAAAGTAATCTGTGAAAGAAACCCATGTAAAAGAAACCCCTGTGACAGGACTTTACCTATACAACAAACCTGCATATGTACCCTTGAACCCAATATAAACGTTTTTAAAAATAAATAAAATAAAATAAAAATGAAACAAAAATATTGATGTAAGAGCCCCAAAATTAATGTAAGAAACAACGGACATAGGTTCCATTGATTAGAAATGGAATTTCTAATTAATTATAAGTTAATTAATGGAACCTATGTTCATTCATAGAATACATGTTAATAAGGAAATATAAAAGTTACAGTACTGCGTTCACAAAAATTGTGCATATCTGAACCAAGTCTGTTCTGCACTTCAGTTACTATGGATCTGTGCGGATGAGAGTACACAGTTCTTGTATACATGTGCTCCCATTAATATAGTGGCAGGCAAATCAGACTGCCTGTACTAGTTTGAATAAATCGTATTTGGAAACTGATCCTTTATTATTATTTTAACTAGTATGCTAGAAAGAAAATCAATTTCTTTAAGAATATTTAGGTCTGAGAAAAGATATCATTTTTGTATGTATTTTGGAAGATAGTTTTATATGATTCCTGCGTTGTCACAAGTATGAAATATCTTTCCTTGAGGAAAGTTCTGCTTATAGTCCTCAGTGAAAATAGAGTACTTACGAGTGCACTGGTGGGTGAAAATCAATTAAAAACACAACTAAAGTTTTAGGATTTCCTTTAATTTTGTTCTAGTTTTAGATGAGGGTTCAGGTCAATTCTTACTTTATTCCTATCGGTTCATCCATCAGAAATTATAATTACCTTTATTCTAGTCCTTAATTACTTTTACCAATAATCTACATAATATTCAAGATTATTTCAATTGTGTTATCAAAAGAAAATGTTTAATTCAGTGATTAGTCAGTAGAGTTGATAACTACATTGTTTTCCTTGCAGAGAAGGGGTGCATGTTCAGGATAATGGGTTTTAACACAAGCAAAGGAAGTAAATTTATCCTATATAATATTAAAGTGCTAAAAATCTCAAATTTCATTAAATAGGATATATATATAGAGAGAGAGACAGAATGTGAAAATTTGATATGCTAAATTGTTTGAATATATTTAAAATTACATTCTAACATATCATATTTTGTAAATATAGTGATATTTTATGCTTTATTGTTACTTTTTAAATCAACCTTAATGAAATATAATTCAAATACATACACCTCTGTTAACACCACGACAATTGGGATATAGAACATTCTTTACCCTCCAAATTTATATAATGATGATTGACAGTCAACAACATTCTCCCCCTCCCCAAGCAACCACTATTCTGCTTTCTGTTACCATACTTTTGTTTGTCTGGTCTAGAGTTTCATATAAATGGACTAATAGAGAAGGTACTCTTTCCATTTCTGACTCCTTTGTTCAACATAATGCTTTTGAGATTTACCCATGTTGCTGCATATGTTGATAGCATACCACTTTTTATTGCTGAGAAGTATTCCATTGTTGATGAACATTAGAGTTCTTCTAAATTTTGGAAATTATAAATAAAATTGCAATGGACATCTGTATATACATTTTTCTAGGGATAAATGTTTTTAATTTTTGTAAATACCTAGGAGTAATATCACCAGTAATATTATGGTAATATGGTAATACGTAATTGGTAATTACATGAGTAATATGGTAATTTTGAGTAATTAATGAGTAATATTAATGAGCAATATGGTAATGATAATGAATAATAAGGTAATTTTCTAAGAAACTGCCAATCTGTTTTCAAAGTGGGTGTGCCATTTTATACTCCCACCAATAACAAGAAAATTCCAGTGGTTCCTCTTTCTTGCCTATACTCGCTATTGTCAGTCTTTAATTTTAGCCTTTCTAGTGTGTTTAGTGGTAAGTTATTAAGGTTTTAATGTACATTTCTCTAATGACTACAGAGAGCTAATGATATTAAGCATCTTTTTATGTGCTTACTGGTCATTTATATATCATTTGCTTGTGAAGTGTCTGTTCAAATATTTACCATATTTTAAAAATTGGGTTGTGTATATTCTTATCATGGAGTCGTAAGACATTCATAGATACTTTGGATACACGTTTTTTGTCAAGTATGTATTGTGAACAGTTCCTTTCTTTCCATACATGCTATTTTCTTTTCTTAATGATGTCCTTTTTGAGATAAAATTTTAATTTTAAGAAGCCATACATATCAATCTCTTTTCTTTTATAGTTAGTATTTTCTATGCTTTATCTGACAAAAGGCTAATATCCAGAATCTACAAAGAACTTAAACAAATTTACAAGAAAAAAAGCAAATAATCCCATCGAAAAGTTGGTGAAGGATGTGAATAGGCACTTCTCAAAAGAAGACATTTATGCTACCACCAAACATGAAAAAAAGTTCATCATCACCGGTCATTAGAGAAATGCAAATCAAAATAACAATGAGATACCATCTCACGCCAATTAGAATGGCAATCACTAAAAAGTAAGGAAACAACAGATGCTGGTGTGGATGTGGAGAAATAGGAACGCTTTTACACTGTTGGTGGGAAAGTAAATTAGTTCAACCATTGTGGAAGACAGTGTGGAAATTCCTCAAGGATCTAGAACCAGAAATACCATTTGACCCAGCAATCCCATTACTGGGTATATACCCAAAGGATTATAAATCTTTCTACTAGGAAGACACATGCACATCTATGTTTATTGTAGCACTGTTTACAATAGCAAAGACTTGGAACCAACACAAATGCCTATCAATGATAGACTGGATAAAGAAAATGTGGCACATATACATCATGGAATATTATGCAGCCATAAAAAAGGATGAGTTCATGTCCTTTGCAGGGACATGGATGAAGCTGGAAACCATCATTCTCAGCAAACTAACACAGGAACAGAAGACCAAACACCACATGTCCACTCATAAGTGGGAGTTGAACGATGAGAACACATGGACACAGGGAAGGGAACATCACACACGGGGGCCTATAGGGAGTGGGGGGCTAGGGGAGGGATAGCATTAGGAGAAATACCTAATGTAGGTGATGGGTTGATGGGTGCAGCAAACAACCATGGCAAATGTATACCTATGTAACAAACCTGCACATTCTGCACATGTATCCAGAACTTAAAGAATAATAATAATAATAATAATAATAATAATAAAGAAATTTGGCCAACCCTGAGGTAAAAATACTTTCTCCTATTTTTAAAATTAAAAGTTCTGTAATTTTACTTTTTAAATTATTTTTCTCAGTAATGTTTCTTTTCTTGGCATCTTGGAGTATCATTTTATGTATAGGTAGCTTATTATTCAGCTGAAGATGCAAGAGGGCCACAGTGCAGATGTCTAGAGCCCTTTCTCTGTGTTACTCCATCTTCTCAGTAGGCTGCTCCACAATATCCAGCTGTCACTGGCCCCTTGAACTTCAGTCTTTGTCTTTTCAACTTGGCTCTGCTTGAGTTGAGTTTGCCCTCCCTATACCATAGTCATTAAAGTTCCTGGGCAGAAGGCTCATATTCCGACCTTTGTAATCCTCTTCTCTTTGGGATCACATCTGAAAACTTTTCCTTTGTATGTTTTCCCAGTTTTTTACATGTTCACAGTGGGAAGTGAGGTCTGGTTTTATTAACTCCATCATAGCCACAAATAGAAATCCTGTTATGATTTTTCACCACTCAGGCAAGTGAGATCATAAACAAAATATATAAAATATATGCTAGGATAAGCAACAGATACTCAAAGTCCCTTGATTTTCCCCAATTTTTACATTTCTAAGTGAAAATCAGCAGTTTTATCTGATACAAATTCTCTGGAGACTTCAGGATGTTTCCAGGTAAATTATTTAAAATATTAAAAGATAAGACATTTATATTTTAAAATATCTTGAGCCATTATGTTAAAATAAATAAAGCTGTGTGAATTCTAGCATGTGCAATAGTACCAGAGAGCAATTTACTTATTCTTCAAATAGTATTAATATTCACATAAACTTTTCCATAATTAGTCAACTTTGTGATAAAAAATATATTAGCACTGGTGTTGGTTATTAGCGTTCCTTCACATGATGTAAGAAGGCATCTTGTGGTTAGCATAAGATTTGAGACAAGATTGTTGCTTCTGGTTAAAAAAAATAAAATGGGAGACAATAGTTGCAAACTATAAATCTGATAAGGAGTTAATATACAAATAAATAAGGTCTCAAACAACTCAATAGCAAGAAAACAAATAACTCAATTGAAAAATGGGCAAAGAACTTGAACAGTCACTTTTTCAAAAGAAGACATGCAAATGGCCAGTAGGTATATGAAAAATGTTCAACATCTCCAATCATCAGGAAAAGGCAAATTAAAACTATAATGAGATATCACTTCACACCGGTTAGAATGGCTTTTATAAAAAAAAAAAGATGAACGATAAGTGTTGGCAAAGATTTGGGGAAAAAGTAACTCTTGTACATTGTGGTGGGAATATAAATTAGTACAACCATTATGTAAAATTGTACGGTTTCCTCAAGAAACTAAAAATAAAACTACTGTTTGATCCAGCAATCTCACTTCTACATGTATATTTAAAGGAATTGAAATCAGTATGTCAAAGAGATATCACATTCTCATGTTCATTGCAGTATTACTCACAATAGCCAAGATATGGAATTAAACTAAGTGTTCATCAGTGAATGAATGGATAAAGAAAAAAATGGTATATACATACACACACAGTGAAATACTATTAGCCTTTAAAAAGAAGAAAATTCTGTCATTTTCGACAACATGGGTGAACCTGAAGGACCTAGTGCTAGGTGAAATAAGCAGACACAGAAAGACAAATGCCACATGATCTCACTTATCTTTATAATCTAAGAGTTGAAATAACAGAAGCAGAGAGCATAGAGTAGTGGTCACAGGGCTGGAGGGGAGAAGGGGAAGCAGGGGAAGAGAATGGGCAATTGCTGGGCAAAGGGTACAAAGATTCAGATAGACAGGAAGAATAAGTTTTGCCATATCTTGTACAGCCAGGTGACTATAATCAATAATAAGTGTTGTATATTTCAAAATAACTAAGATATTTTAGATAACTGATTTCAGATGTCTCACCATAAAAATGATAGGTAATAAGATGATGGATATGTTAATTAGCTTGATTTAATTATTTCCTATTGTATATATATAACAAAACATCTCAATATACTCCATAAATGCATACAATTACAATATGTCAATAAAAATAAACCTAATACAGATAAATAAAAAAAGTCTGACATGTAGAAAAGAATGGGTGTTAGGGGAGAAAAAAGAGAATAGTGTAAGAAGATTTTCCACATATGTATTTATGACTGCCTGCTCACTCAAAGGATTCTGATGAATTAATTTAAAAAATTAACCATCTTATTGTATCTCACACCTGTTTTTACGACTTTTTCCCACTAAAATTTGACTGTAAGCATCTGAGAATAATTTTTAATATTATGCAGAAATGGTTGAATTTTTTAAGTATCTGTTTCTTTTACTCATTAGCCTTCTTCAGTCCACTCAGTTAATTTAGCCTCCTTGCAAGCATGTGAATTTCTCAGGCCATAGTGGTAGCATAGATTATGTGAATGAAGAAGTATTTACCAATGTCTCTTCCAAACATCCATGGTTCCATTCCGCCTAGATTTATGACACACAGAAAATAATACTTATTAAGTATGATGACTAGCATCAGCAAAGGACTTACACAGTGAGCTAGTAGTGATAAGCACTTTGTATTGAACATATGTGTATGGCAGGTGCTTTGCCTCCATTATCTGTTTGTGAAGTAAGCATTTTTATGTCACATTTGTAGGTGAGTACTTGGAGAGTGGCTGAAGCTAGGACTCAAACTCAGATTTATCTTACTCCAATACCCATGGTCTTTGATTGCACCACATTGCCACCTGCTTTACGTAAGTTCTGGTGGATGTACCTCAATCCTAGTGGATTATTTTAAAGGGTATAATAGGCTCACATGAAGAAAGCTATTAAACATTAATATATTTCCAAGAAATTTTTTTCAAGACTTGAAGAGGGAAGTCTTGAGATGCAGAGGGGCTTCTTCATCGTATACAATGCATGGAAGGAGAAAAAGTGGCACAATTCCACTTCAAGCATTCCACTGTATCTGGGAATGTCCCATCATTCCTCTCACACCATTAGCTTCTGCCTTCCAATTGCATTTGTAGTCAGTATTATATGCTCCCAGATACGGATTGAAATTGCCAGGCAATGAATCGTGAATACATCGCTAGGAGCTTATACTGCTTCGATAAAATATGCTTTGCTCTTTTCTGTTACTAGTACCTGAGATAAAGTTACTTTAATGCCATTTCACTATCTTAAAATAGAAGAAATATATTAGAACACTGACAAAAATATGTTTCATTTCCAGATGAGCTACTATGATTTTGGACTAGTCACTAAAAATTTTCCTTCAGTTTCTACATTTCAAATATGATAATCGTAATAATTCTCCTGCTCCAGCTGAATGATGTGTCGAGGTAAATAGTGACTTGAAGAACTAGGAATGCCTTTGATATAATTTTAAAGAAACAAGTGAATATAGAGTATTCTGCCCCCATAAAGTGCAGGATCTGAGGTCTTACCTCTACAAACAGTTTGGATTTAAAAAAAAAAAAAAAGTATTACAAAACTACTGGACCCATGAGAGGTAATGGGAGGATAATAACAAGACAAGAGGAGAGACTGAGGTATTTTATTGTCCGAATAGGGCATGTGAAGATTCCTTGAGGTATCTGGGCCTCATTGCTCCATGTTCTCTACTGTTGTAAACACTATTCCTTGCTAATGTTATATTTCCCACTTGGAGACAAAGGCAAAAACGTCGTTGTTATTTAAAAATCACATTATTCAGAGCATGTTTTCATTGAATCTGTATAGACCTCCTTGCCTCTACAATTCCCTAATAACATATGTAATGATGCTTTGCTCCAATGGGGGCTTCCAATGACCCTCTCAAAAGTTGCTAGTACCCTGCCTTGACAATGACCACATGCAGAAAAACATGAATGGCAATTTGTTTTATGGTCAATTTAAATTTACCAATCAGAATTTTATCATAAAAAGTTAGAAAACTTCATCTTCCAACCATGCATTCCTTTGAACATTTTAGTCTGTAATTACCAAATTCTGAAATGAGATCTCTTTCAGTGTCCAGGAACCCTTTCTTACTTACCACCAGTGAAAAGACTAGACTTGATCACCTGCCTGTGGTCAAGCAAGAAGGGAGGTCTTTTCTTAAGGAATGTTCATTCCTGTCCAGTCAGAGGGAGAGCATAATGGCAACACATAAGTGGCCATGAGAGGATACCAACTGGGACTGCTTATTATGTGGTGCAGAGACTGTGGAGTTGTGGATATCTGGCCTGGAGGCCAGCAGCATGGGTATGGGGTAAGGCTCACCCTAGCAACTCTTGGACGCTGTGTCTAGGAGCCAGCATTTGACCACAACATGGGCATGTGAGAGACCCTGTATGAGCCACAGTAACTAAACTTTACTCAACTCGAATCCAAAGGTTGGCTGTGGACCTTCAGTAGGCTAGAGCCCTGAACTGGTCTGGTCCATGTCCCATATGGGTATGAGTCACTCAATACCAGCGTGTCAGCACCAGTTTTGAGGGGTAAGTAAATCCCCAGGAAAATAATGCAAGACTTGCAAAAAGATGATCCTCCAGGCATGAGTCCAGGGGACCCTTGGGCCATCTGTGTGTGACCTTACATGCCAGGTAGAGGGGTCACAGCATGAAGGAAGAAATATGGCCATGCCCTAGGTGGGTCTTAGGCAGAGCATGGAGCACAACAGCAAAATGGGGCACCAGTAGCTCTACCGAGAACCATGAGGGGGACTTAGAAAATTTCAAGGTAGGAATTACAGAGACAAGTATTCACACAAGACGAGGTCCAGGCTCCATCCACACAGTGCTGGCCAGGCTATCCTGGTCACTGGAGGAGAAGTTAGAAACTTGAGAGGAAAGAAAGTCTAAGTGAGGGGGCCCCCACTGCATAGGCCTAAGGTGGATACTGCAGACCAAGTCCAAAAGTCCTATAGAGCCAGAACCAAATTACATACACCAAATAGGCAGGCAAATCCCCTCTATGTCAGGTCACTAGGCAGCATTTTCTACAGTGACTGAGCATCACTGCTTTTTACTCTGTCCTCCCCTTCTAATCTTTCCACCACCTTGAGAGACAGAGCATGGGGAATTCATATAACAGTTCATATAAATAAGAGATATAGTTCTTATATGACAAGTTCTTTTGTTGATCACCATGAGGGCCTCTAGGAGAAACTTAAAAATACCAGTCAAAACCACACTAATGGAATAGTTTTCAAGAATGAGAGGGTATTGGAAATGTTCATATATTTTATCTAGTTTCATCAATGCAGTTTGACCTGACCTTTAGTTTTTTCCTTTGTCTTATACCAAATTTAGTCTGAATCAGACTTTGCAAATAATACTGGCAACATAACAAAGGGAGAAATGAGGTGAAATGGCACTGGCAAGCTGATCTTCAGGATTTCTTTTGTGTTCTTAGCATTATAACATAGGGCCCTATATAACGTCCTTAAAGTAACTATACTAGAATGAGATTATTTCGTGGAAGGCACCCCAAATAGCTGCTTCAAAATCAAAGCTTTAAATGTACTAACACAGTTACCTTTAATCCTAGATTTGTAAAAATGAAATTAAAATTTTTATTACTTTGTGGAATATTAATTTTCTATGAGCTTATATAAACTATAAAGATGTGCTTCAGAAATAAATGATGAAGGTAGAAATTAAGGACTTTTCTCAACATTATTTCACTTTTATTGTCAAGACAGTATAAAATCAAGTTCTTCAACAGTTATATGTGTTGCAGTTTTCTCCCAGTTTGTGGCTTTTCCTTTCTCTCTATGTTGTCTTTGATGAACAAAAAATGTATACATTTTAATGTAATCAAAATATATCAATCTTTTTTTAATATACTGCACTTCTGTATACTAAGAAATCATTCTTACCCAGAGACTATAAAGAAATTTTCCTACATCTCCTATATATATGTAAGTATATATCTCATATATATGCATAACATATACTTACATATATAGGGGATGTGCGATTATATATTATATATAATATATATTTTATGTAGTATATAATATCTAATATGTATTTTTATATAATATATATTTATGTATACATATAAATAAATTGTCATAGATCCTCCCCTTCCCTCTCTCTCTTTCTATAGGACATAAAGAAATTAGAATATAAATAAATTAATATAATTATTATATTAATACTTATATGTAATATATAATAGTATATATAATAATTATTAATATCCTCTCTATATAGAATATTTAAAAATTAATGTTATAAACATATATATGTTTAATTATAACATTTAACATTATATTATTACATTAGCATTATATATTTATATAATTAAACATTTATATATTTAATTACATGTTTATATAAACATATGTCTGATTATAGCATTATATATAATATGTAACATTATATATGTGTTTAATTATAACATTATATATTTTATACATAACATTATATATATGTGAGGAAATAAGACATAAATAAATTATCCTATCTCCTCCTATATATATGTTTCAAAGATTTGCCTTCTAAAGTGGAAGTCCTTATTCTTTCTGAAATTAAGTTTGTGACTGGTATGAAGGAGGAAATTATTTCAGTTTTTTAAAAAATATAATTTATGTAACCAATTTTCTAAATGTAATTTTGTTGACTTGTCCATTGTTTCCCCCATTGACTTAGGGCATAAACTTTCATGTTTAGTCTTTTATTTGATATACTGGTCCGTTTCTGGGTTCTCTTTTCTATCATGCTGATCTTTCGATCTATCCTGTACCAACATCACAATGTCGCAATTACCATAACTTTGTAACAAATCTCGATTCTGGCAGAGATGGTTCTCCTTATATTCTCTTATTCCAGAAGTGTGTTGTAGAGGTGTGCTCCAGTGCTGTGTATTAGGGTTTCCCTCTGTCACAGTGTCTCTTCAGCAAGTTACCTAGCTTCTCTGGGCTCCAGTTCGGTATCTACAAGACAGAATGAGAAAATAATAGAACTTATTGTGTAGGTTTTCTGTGATTGAATAAATTAATAACTGCATAACACTTAGAATGGTTCCTGACAGTAAGTACCACATACTTATTTGTTACTATGTCATTACTCTTATTATTATTTACAAGTATCTTCACTGTTAATTTTCAGTTTGCTCACCCACATAAATTTTAGAATCAGCTTGACAAGTTCTGTGAAAATATCTCGTTCTAATTCTTTGGCATTGTACTGAGACTATAAAATAAATAGAACTGAAATCATTATGCTATTGATTCTCTCCCTATATGAACACTGTATGTTTCTCCAGTTATTTAGGTAATAGCTTCAAAAAATTATTTAATTTCCTAAATAAAGTGTTAACTTCTCTTATGAATTCTTTGATGTTTTCTATAGAGAATATTTTGCATATTAAACATTAAAGTTTTGTATCTTCCTGTACAAACCTTGAATCTTATATTCATTTGTATTTGTGATTATTATGGTTATATTATTGTTATTAATGCTGAGAGCAATGTGGAATAATAATTCCACATTGGAATTATGTGGAGAGTGACATTATTGCCTTGTTTTCATTGCAACTAAAGCAATTGTTTCAGTGTTGAGTCTGTTGTTTCAGTCTATTGTTTCAGTGTTCAGTCTGATATATACTATCACTTTTCTGTTTTGTTTATTTTTTTATAGATACCTTTTTTTTACAATAAGGAACTTCCATTACATACATTTTTTATCATAAATTATGTAAAATTTATCAAATTTTTATACATAGTAGATTTTATATTGAGAAAATCATATGACTTTCCTTTTAAAATCTGTAATTCAATAAATTTTATTAGCAAATGAATGTTTAAAAGAGATTTTCTGATATTGAAATAATCTTGCATTCCTAGAATAAATATATCTTGGCCATGATGTGTCATGTCATTTATACATTATTAATTCTTTCATACATTGTTAATATTTCTAAGATTTTACATCATTGTTTACTAGTGAAATTGACTCATAAGACTCGTTTCTTATGTTTTGTTCTTCTTAGTAAGAACTCTATACTAGTCTTAATTACCAGTTGGGCAGTTTTATTTATTTGTCTTTGCACTTAAAAGATTTTATTGAGGCTTTTAATTGATTATTTATGTTCTTTAAATATATGGTAAAAGACACATGTAAACCCATCTGGAACTGATATTTTCTTTGTGGAAAGACTTCTAATTACTGATTCAATGTATCATTTGGATTTCAATTTCTTCCTGAGAAGGTTTAATTTATTTTTATCTTTCTAGGAAATTTCTCATTTTATCTCAATTTCTCAATCAATGGGCATATGTTATTTCAGATATCCTCTTATTCTTTTTAATCTCTTTTCAATCAGTTTCTATAGTCCCTTTTTATCCCTAACATTATTTGCTGTTTATTGTTGCCTTTTGCATTTTTTCTTGATTAATTTTGTTTCAAACAACAAACTTTTAGTTTTATCCCCTTGATTATATCTTTCTTTTCCATTGTATTAACTTCTGCCATGATTTCATTAATGTTTCTTTCCTTCTAGTTTCCTTAGGCTTATTCTGTTCTCTCTCCATCTACTTCAGATAAATACTATTGTCATTTAATTTCAGTTGTTTTTCATTTCCAATATAAATATTTAAGTTTATAACTTTTTCTCTAAGTACTGTTTCAGCTATATCTCAAATTTTGATATGCAATAATTTATCATTTTATTTGTATTTTAATGTTTTTATATTCACAGATTATGCAGAAGTGTGTATAGATATAATAATTAAGTGTGTCACTCAGACAGGACTACAAATGACCCACACCCTTCAGGATTGGGCTTTGCCATTGACCTTAATAACAGGGCATGGTAATACTAAGAGATACCCTAATGGATCTTCCATATTCCATGCATACTTTTTCTTACTTCCGTTGTGGAGTCGTAGATGGATTTCATCTTGATAGTCTGAGTCAGTTACCCCAGCCAACATTGTAAGTCCCTTCTCAGTCTATTGATTTAAAGGTAGAAGGAGCCCAAAGTGTCCAGATGGCAATCTTAACTTCCAGTTTAATGGAATTGTTGTTGTATCTCCTGGTGGCAGTGTTCCTTCCTCTGCAACTAAGACCCCTAGGCCAGCAGAACGTAATGTTGCAGGAACAGGAAGCAAAATTTTTTCTAGTGGATCATCAGGGCTGATGGTGAGTGATGCCACTTCCACTTCCACCCCTTGATTCCTGGACCCATGAATCCTGGCTATGGGAGAAACAGTACCATATATTTGATGCTGATTCAGAGCATACATGAAGAACTTCTGAAGAACTTTGCCCCCGCCCTGCAGAGTATTGTCACCTCATTGGCATTGTAATTGTGATTTCAACTGCCTTTCCACAATTCTATCAATCTAGTTACTTCAGAATGATAGGGAACATGGTAAGACAAGTAAATTCCATGATCATGAGCCCACCGCCACACTTCTTTAGCAGTAAAGGGAGTGCCTTGGTCAGAGGCAATGCTGTGTGGAATATCGTGATGATGCATAAGGCATTCAGTGAGTCCACAGACGGTAGTCTTGGCAGAAGCGTTGCATGCAGAATAGGTAAATCCATATCCAGGGTAAGTGCCTTTTGCAGTGAGGACAAACCTCTACCCTTTCCATTACAGAAGATATCCAATGTAATCAACTTGCCACCAGGGAGCTGGCTGATCACCCCAAGGAATGATGCCATATCGAGGGCTCAGTGTTGGTCTCTGCTGCTGGCAAATTGGGCACTCAGCAGTGGCCATATCCAGATCAGCCTTGGGGAGAGGAAGTGCATGTTGCTGAGACCATGTGTAACCCCCATCCCTGCCACCACGGCCACTTTGTTCATGGGTACATTGGGCGATGACAAGGGAGGCTGGGGAAAGAGGCTGAGTGGTGTCCACAGAACAGATCATTCTATCCACTTGATTATTAACATCCTCCTCTGCTGAGGTCACCCATTGGTGAGCACTCACATGGGATACAAGTACCTTCACAGTTTTTGACCACTCAGAGAGGTCCATCCACATACCTCTTGCCCAAATTTCTTTGTCACCAATTTTCCAATCATGCTTCTTCAAAGTCCCTGGCCATCCAGCCAAACCATTGAGTACAGCCCATGAATCAGTATGTAATTACAGATATCGTCATTTCTCCTTCCATGCAAGGTACACAACCAAGTGGACAGCTCAAAGTTTTGCCCACTAGGAAGATTTCTCTTCACCACTGTCCTTCAGGGATGTCCTAGAAAGGGGCTGTGGTGCTGCAGCTGTCCACTTTAAGGTTGTACCTGCATATCTTGCAGAACCATCTGTAAACCAGGCCAGAGTCTTCTCTTCCTTTGTCAACGGATCATAAGGAACTTTCCATGAGGCCATTGGTGCAGGCTGGGGGAGAGAAGGCAGGGCAGCAGAAGTAGCAACCATGGGCATTTGAGCCACTTCCTCATGTAACTTGTGCCTTCAGGACCTGCTCAAGCCCGATCAGAAATATACCACTTCTATGTGATGATGGAATGCTGCTATGCATGACCTACTTTATGGCTAGATGGGTCAGAAAGCACCCAGTTCATGATAGACAGTTCAGGTCACATGGTGACTTGATGACCCATAGTCAAAAGTTCAGTTTCCACCAAAGCCCAGTAACAGGCCAAGAGTTATCTCTCAAAAAGAGAGTAGTTATCTTCAGAAGATGGCATGGCCTTGCTCCAATATCCTAGAGACCTCCACTGTGATTCACTTATGGGGGCCTGCCAGAGGCTCCAATCAGCATTCCTATCTGCCACTGACACCTCAAGTGCCATTGGATCTGCTGGTTCATGTGGCCCAAGTGGCAGACCAGCTTGCATGACAGCCTGGACCTGTTGCAGAGCCTTCTCCTGTTCTGGACCCCACTCAAAACTGGCAGCCTTTTGGGTCACTTGATAAGCGGGCTGCAGTAACACACCCAAATGAGAAATGTGTTGCATCCAAAATCTAAATAGGCCCACTAGATGTCATGACTCTTTCTTGGTTGTAGGAGGGGCCAAATGCAGCAATTTATCCTTCAAGCCTCAACAGGCATCACACCACAGGATACCTAGAAATTTTACTGAGGTAGAAGGTCCCTGAATTTTAGTTGGAATTATTTCCCATCCTCTGGCACTCAAATGTCTCACCAGTAAGTCCAGTGTGTTTGCTACTTCCTGCTCACTGGATCCAATCAGCATAATGTCATCAATGTAATGGACAAGTGTGATATCTTGCAAAAGTGAAAAGCCATCAAGGTCGCTCCAAATAAGATTATGACATAAAGCCAGAGACTTGATATATTCCTGAGGTAGGACAGTAAAGGTATATTGCTGACCTTGCCAGCTGAAGGCAAATTGCTTCTCATGGGCCTTATGGACAGGAATAGAGAAAAAGGCATTTGCCAAGTCCATGGCTACTTGCCAGGTGCCAGGAGATGTGTTAATTTACTCAAGCAATGAAACCACATCTGGTACAGCAGCTGCATTGGAGTCACCACTTGGTTAAGCCTCCAATAATCCACTGTCATTCTCTATGATTGATCTGTCTTCTGCACAGGCCAAATGGGAGAGTTGAAAGGGGATGTGATGGCAATCACCACTCCTGTATCTTTCAAGTCCTTGGTGGTATCACTAATCTCCACAGTCCTTCCATGGATGTGATATTGGTTTTGATTTACTATTTTCCTAGGTAGAGGCAGCTCTACTGGCTTCTGTTTGGCCTTTCCCACCATAATAGTCCTCAGCCTACTAGTCAGGGGGCCAGCATGGGGGCTCTGCCAGCTGCTAAGTATGTCTATGCCAATTATGCATTCTGGCACTGGGGAAATGACTACAGGATGAGTCTGGGGAGCCACTGGAATCACAGTATGTCGGATCTGAGCTAAAACTCCCCATAAGCCCCTATTTTAACAGGAGAACCACAATGACATTTTGGGTTCCCTGGAATTAACATCAACTCAGAGCCGGTGTCCAGTAGTCCCTGAAATGACTGATAATTTCCCTTTCCCTAATGCACAGTTACCCTGGTAAAAGGCTGGAGGTCTGCTTGGGGAAGGGTGAGAGAAAGATTAACAGCATAAATGGTTGGTAGTGTAGTGGGGTCCTTCCTCAATGGGACTGGCCTTCCCTTCATTCAAGGGGTTCTGGGTCTGTAAAATGGCTCAACTCTGGAAATTAATTGAAGGGCTGTGATTCTCTGTTTTTATAATTTGAATTAGTCTTTTGTCCATTCAACCTAGAAGTGTTCTGCTTATATAAATTAAGTAGGAATGCAGTAGTCTTCCTATCAATTTCATTTCTAGGAACACCATGATTAATTAGCCAATGCCAGATCTCTACACGAGTCAGACTATTCTGATTGCTGCTTTGTCTCTGGTGTCCATTAGAGTTGCTATGACCATCTTGCCTTTGACCATTGAGTGCCTCCACTTGGCCCTGCCACCTTGGGATCTATTTATTCTCATTATATTTAAATTTTGTAGTTGAGTGACTGTAAGTCCCAATGTTAGATCTGACAAACAGAGAAGAGTAATTACAAGGCTCTTCAAAGATGCAGCTGCTGCCTTCACAAATCTGTTTCACAAGGCATTGGTTAAGGATATATCTTTTGAACCCTTCCTGTGGGGATGAGTAAGTCTAAAGTGATTAATCCACTCCACCATCCCAGTCTCCCTAAGCCTTTGGATCCCTTCCTCTCCATTAAACTGAGAAAGACCAGGCATTTCTAGCTTGCTCAAAGTGGGCCATCTTTTATTCCATATTTGAGCCAATCAAGCAAAAAACTATTATAAACTTTTTTTTAACTCCCCAAGCTGCAACATTAAATGCAGAGTCCCTACTTAGTGTGCCCAAATCAATAAATTCAGCTTGACCCAACTCTATGTTCCTTCCACCATTATCCCATACCCTTAAAATCCATTCCCATGCCTGTTCTCCATACTTCTGTATATATACATTACAAAACTCAAGCAGTACTTTTCAAGTGTAGCACATCTCCTCATGTGTCACACTCAACCTCACCTTTAGGTTCCTGCTGGGACTTTAGTTATAGGTTTAGAAGCAAATAGGGGTGTTGGGGGTGGTTCCTGCAGAGAATCAACATTATCTTGCCTGGCAACTGCCTCAAGGGAGGCTGTCACTGTTGCTTCAGGTAGCACAGAGTTTGTCTCGTCAGACAAAGGGGGAAATGCTGATGGCAGCATGTGTTGCAGAGGGGATGTTGTCATTGCTGGAGATGGGGCAGCTGTTTCTTCTGGCAAAAAAAGTTCTATCAGCGTTTATAAACTCAGTGTCCTCAGCCTCATCAGGGTCCTCCCATATGTCCCTATTCCAAAATCCAGGGTTTCACTCTTTTCCAATCAATTGCCTCATTTTAACAGTAGACACCTGGCAAGACTGTGCATGCACTTTGTGTTCCAGGTCAGCCACTCGCATAATAGGAGCTTGCGCCTGTTTTTGCACAATTTCAGCTCTTTCTCTACAGGAGATAGGACTCTCACTCAGGGCGGTCTTAGCAGATTTGAGGCTCAGTATTTGCTTCTGAAGCTGGAAGATAGAATCCCTGAGTTCATAATTTTGTTGCATCAATTTGTTTGCTGAACTTAGGAGCAACGAACCAGCTTCATTGTGTTTATTGTTTCCACGCATATGGTCAAATATGTTATGTATAGAGTCACTAAATTTTTGCCTATCACAAGTGACATATCAGGATTGTCAAATGCATTTATTTTGCATAAATCTCTAAACAGTTCACGCCAAAGACTATCAATGTTCTCTATATTATTAGAAATAGAGTCCTTAGTATTTTGGGGTTTAATCATATTAAGCAGCCAACTCCAGAAATCCCCAAACCAATGAAAGAACTCCGTTTTTAATAGTCTGTTCCTCTACAGCCAGTCCTGGTACCAAAATCTGTATTGGTTAGGGTTCTCTAGAGGGAGAGAACTAATAGAACATATATATGAGTTTATTAAGTATTAACTTGCATAATTACAAGGTCCCAGAATAGGCCATCTGGAAACTGAGGAGAATGGAGAGGCAGTCCCAGTCCCCAGACTGAAGAACTTGGAGTCTGATGTTAAGGGCAGGAAGCATCCAGCATGAGAGAGATGTAGGCTGGGAGGCTAGGCCAGTCTAGTCTTTTCACATTTTTCTGCCTGCTTTATATCTTTTTTTTTTTTTTTTTTGAGGTAGCGTCTCGCTCTGTCGCCCAGGCTGGAGTGCAGTGGCGCGATCTCGGCTCACTGCAAGCTCCACCTCCCAGGTTCACACCATTCTCCTACCTTAACCTCCCGAGTAGCTGGGACTACAGGCACCCACTACCATGCCTGGCTATTTTTTTGTATTTTTAGTAGAGAGGGGGTTTCACCGCATTAGCCAGGATGGTCTCGATCTCCTTACCTCACGATCCGTCCGCCTCGGCCTCCCAAAGTGCTAGGATTACAGGTGTAATCCTACAGGTGAGCCACCACACCTAGCTGCCTGCTTTATATTCGATCCATGCTGGCAGCTGATTAGATGGTGCCCACCCAGATTAAGGGTGAGTCAGCCTTTCCCAGCACACTGATTCAAATGTTAATCTCCTTTGGCAACACCCTTACAGACAAACCCAGGATCCATACTTCACATCCTGCAATCCAATCAATTTGACACTCAGTATTAACCACCACACATCATTATTGACACATTTGGACCCATTTCTTTTTCTTTTTCTTTTCTTTTCTTTTTTTTTTTTTTTTTTGCGATAACTTTTCACTCCATCACCCAGGCTAGAGTGCAGTGGCATTATTATGGCTCACTGTAGCCTCAACCTTCTGGACTTGGTGATCCTTTCACCTCAGCCTCCTGAGTAGCTGGGACCACAGGACAGACATGTCTTCTTGTTTTTTTCCTTTGTAGAATCAGGGTTTCACTGTGTTGCCCAGGCTGGTCTTGACCTCCCGGGCTCAAGAAATCCATCTGCCATGGGCCTCTCAAAGTGCTGGGATTACAAGTGGGAGCCACTGTGCCTGTCCTGGACACATTTCTGTCTTCTAATTAGTGTTTCTTTTTAATTACTTTTTCTCATTTTCTTTATATTTATTCTCTTCTTTCTTCATTCTTTGGATTCAGTTTGTTGGTTTGTTCATTTATTTTTCTTCTAATGCTATTTCTTTCCTCTCTACTAAATAGGAAGCTACATATTCTGTTTGTATTTTTATATGGCCATCTTCAAAATTTCTACATGCACATTTACCTCAGCAATATCTAATGTTATTAATACAGTGTCTCTTCTTTCAAATGATACTAGGATTTTCAATACTAGTACTTAAAATCTGATTATTTCTCTCCTGACTCATATGCCAGTGATGTCTATGATTTTGGTTATATATTGTTGTTGTTTTACTCAATGCTTCTTTCTTACTTATCCCTCAATTCTTCCTGCATCTTAGATATTCTATCCTTATTTTCTTACAACATTTAGAAGTTTAGTAGTTGTTATGGTGGGAATTGTGTCTCTCAAAAAGATATGTGAAAGATTTAGCCAGTATGATCTCAGATGTAATTACTTAATATAAGGCCATGATGTAGTCAGATAAGTCCTTAATCCAATATAACTGGTTCCTCATAGGAAGAAGAGACATGAGACACACACACACACACACACACACACACACACACACATACACACACACACACACACACACACACACACAGAGGGAGATATCATGTGTTGATGGAGATAGAGATGTGCATTATGCAACTGCAGCTACAAGCCAAGAAATGGGAAGGACTGCTGGCAAACCATCAGGAGCAAGGAAGAGGCAAGGTTCTCCCTAGGTTCTCCCCTCCAGGTTTCAGATATAGCATAGCCCTGTGAACACTTTGAATTTTGGATACTATCCTCCAAAACTCTAAGACAATGAGTTTTTGTTGTTTTAAGTCACCTGGTCTGTGGTACTTCATTACGGCAGTCCCAGGAAAATAATACAGTAGTCAACCATCTCAATTATTACATGTCTGAAAGTTCCTTTATTATGCCCTTGTTCTCAAACGATAGTTTTACTGGGTATAGAATTCTATTCACTGCTATTTTATTCATATTAAAGATGTTATCTTCCTGTCTTCTGACTTCCACTATTGATTAGTCTCCTCTTAGTCTAGTTATCATTACATTTAAGCAAATCTACATTTTTCTTCTGTATCTATTTAAATTTTTTATTCTTGTCATTCTTAAGTGTCACTCTGATGTGGCTAGGTTTGAATCCCTTTTTATTTATTCAGCTTAGGATCCACTGAGCTTTCTGTATATTAGGGTTAATATCTACATCCATGTTGCAAAATTCTCATCAAGTATCTCTGCTCTCCTTCTTTATGCTGTATCTTCTTCTGGAATTTCCATGAGGCCTATCCCAGACCTGTTCCTCCAGCTTCTGCATCACCTGAGCCCTCTCACATAGTTCCTCCCTCCTTGTCACTTTTGATGCCACTTAAGTAATTTTCTCACCTCTGCTTCCTGCCCAATTTTCTCTTTTCATCTCTTTCTAAATTCTAGATTAGTACATCTAATGAGTTTTTATTACAATATTTGGGATTTTTTTGTGAGTGTCTCATAGGTTTCATTTTCAAACATCTTGTCAATTTTGTCAATTGAGTTTTTCTTTGTTGTATTTTAATGCCATCTTCTATTTCTTAAATATATTAAACTGATTATTTTCATATTCTATAACTGTATCCTTTTAATAATTTTCATTCAGTAAATTATTAAATAATAATTTAATAAATACAAGCACCTTCCTTGTACCAGGCTCTTGTCTAAGCATTTGGAAAATATTAGCAAAGAATAAAATATGAAAGTTCATGCCTTCATGGAGCTAACAAGTCAGTAAAGGGAGGAAAACAATATATTAGCAGACAGTAAGTTCTATAATGAAAGAAAACAGCAGAGAAAGCAGGATTGAGAGTGCTGGTAGGGTTTGAGCTGGGCTGCAATTTTAGATAAGGTTCTGAGAGAAGAAGTCTTACTGGAAGGACATTAGGGGATCTCACAGTTAATATCTGGGAGAAGAGAGTTCAAGATGAAGGAATAACTAGTGAAAAGATCCTAAGCCATGTTTAAGGAACAGAACACCAGCATGACTAAAGTATAGGAAGCAAGTAGGGAGAGTTGTATGAGATAAAGTCAGAAAAGGACCAGGATTCAGGTAAAATTTTGGTTTTCACTGTGAGTCAAATAGGAAGCCACTGGAAAGTTTTGAACATTGGAAGACATAATCTGATTCATGTTTTAAAAAGTCTTTATAGGTGATATTCAGATAGTCACCCAAAAAGGGGTAGTGATAGAACTAGATACTTTAGGAGCCTTATAATAATTCAAATAAGGAATATTGATACCTTAGTGTTGGAAGTGGTAAGAAGTATTTGGATCCTCGTATTTTGGGCTAATAGAAGTGTTCTCTGACATACCAAGAGGCGTAAAAGATTATTCCAAGATTTTGGGTCTAAGTAACTGAAAGTATGGAGGTTCTGTAAATGAAGATGGAGAGAGTACTGTGGGTAAAGCATGTACAGTGCGTAGGGAGGCAGATTATTAAGAAATAATGCACAATGGACTTTGGGGATGCAGGGGGAAAGGATGAGAAAGGAATGAGAGATAATAAAAACCTAAAATTTGGTGCAGTGCATACTGCTTGGATGATGGGTGCACCAAAATCTCACAAATCAACACTAAAGAACTTACTCATGTACCCAAACACCACCTGTTCCTCAATAACCTATGGAAATTTTAAAAAGTTAAAAATAAAATTCCTGGAAGGAAAAAAAAAGTCAATTTGGAGAATGTTATGATTGCAATTTCTGCTAGACATACAAGTGGAAATGTTGAGTAGGATTGGATATCTGGATCCAATTGGATGTTTCTGGAGTTCAGGAGAAAAACATAGGTTGTGGATGTAAACTTGGAACTCTTTGACATATAAAGGCATTAAAGTCATAAGCCTGTATGAGATTACCAAGGAAGTGGATTGGAATCAAAAAGAGAAGGTCAAGAAGTGCTCATTTGTGCAACATGAAGAAACTGAAGGGCAGAGAAAGAACCAACAGAGCAGCCTAGGAAGGAGAAGTCATTGAGGCAGGAAGCACTGTAGCAGAATGTATTGTCCTCAAGGGCAAGTGCAGAGAGCTTATCAAAAGAGAAGGAGTGACAAATTGTGTCAAATGTCATTGTTAAGAATGAAATTCATTCTTTATTGTATTTTACAATGCAGAAGCAGGGATAAAACAGAATTGGATGTGTGTGTGTGCTTCTCTCTGTCTCTGTGTGTATGTGTGTGTGCGTGTGTGTGTGTGATAGAGAAACAGAGATATTGTGAAAAAAGATGAGAATTGACAACTTGTTAGAGGAGTTTGGACTCTAAATGGACAGAGAAATAGGGCAGTATCCAGCAAAAAAAAAAAAAGGAATAAAAAGAATATATATTTTGTCATGTGTTTGAGATGAAATAAATGAGAGCATGTTTGTTTGTCTAAATAGAAAGAGAGAAAAAAGAAAGATGTAGGAGTAGGACAGAGAGGAGGAAGGTTGGTGGAGCACCCTGTAAAGGCAGTAAGGGAAGAGACTTAGTATTTTACTGCAACAGGAATGATCAGCTTTAGGTTGGAGGAGGATTAGTTGACTTAAAGCAAAAGATGGGCCTATAGTTGAAACTGTGATTGTGGGCATCTGGAGAAGTTCTCTTTTGGTGGTGATGTTAAAAAAAATATTTATAAAGTCTGATAGCAGGGATTTTAGAGCTGAGAGGATTTCAAGAGGAAGGGAAACATGGTTTGGAAGCAGCAGTGAGGAACAAGGAGAATATCCTTACAATCTTAAGGTACAAAGGTTATCAAAGAAAACAATAGCAACAGCCACCTCAAGAGATGACAGTGGGGAAGGAGTATCCTCAAGGCTCCTGTTGGAGCAAAATTTTGAAGAGAAAGATCAAGGAAAGTTAATGATGGAGTAGATTTTGTTAAGGACAGATTATGCGTTCCAAAAAAGCAAAGCATTGAGGCAGAATGGGAGAGGGAGGCCTGGCAGGAGATGTACAGAGAATTATAGAGTTTACAGTGGAGACAAGGAACTTGAGAGTCCAGGGATCCTTGAGATGAATGACAATGGAAGGCTAATGGAAGAATAATATTAGTTCTGATGCCATCAAGTCATGCTGTGGTGGTATGCCTCTGATTACCGCAGGGATGACTGGCGCGTTTGGGAGCCTCCCTCTTGTCACTTGTTAATGTGGTCTGGGAAAGCCAGGTATTTGTTATTTCAGAGTGTGGCTGCTGGAGGCGCAGTTTACCTCCACTGAATAGAAGCTGGGGGCCCCAGGAACCCTTACTTGACCCTTGACTAAGGGCAGAATAACATTGTTCATGGTGTTTTTATTTCTACATCTGTCTTAGTGATTTTTTAAAATGAACTCATCATACTTGGAGTTTTCTTTGTAGGAATTTGAGGTCTTAAAATGCTTTTCTCTAGAGAGGACTTTCTTTTTTTTTAATTTATCTTTTATTATTATACTTTAAGTTCTAGGGTACATGTGCATAACGTGCAGGTTTGTTACATATGTACACTTGTGCCATCTTTTACTTCTACCTGTTACCTGGTTGCACTAACAATCTTAAAGCAGCATTATTAAAAATTGTATTATGGTAACTGGAATACACAGTTAGTTATATTTCCAACCATAAACCTTTATGAGTACAGATTTGTGGTTAGAAAACCTCAGAGAATGTTTTGCTTTCCTTCTGCTCTACTTGGCCAAGCCTGGGAGAGGCAGTGATGCACACTTCCACTCTTTTTAGGTTAGTTTTCTCTAGATTATCCCTTGAGTCTAGCCCTTCAGGAGTTTTCATTTTATGCAGTGATGGATAATTCAGCCTCTCATCCTGCTCAGGCCGTAGGCAATGTCTCCTGCCTCTGTCGGAGGCTTTCTAAATGCAGGGATGTGCAGGCACCACCTGGACAAACACTGGCTCCAGTGATCCCTTACCCTTCTGGGTTCTCATGTTCTGAGTTTCTGACCTCCAGGAAATGTCTTTCTTCTATACCAGCTCAGCTATAAACTTAATATTTAATGCACAATCTTATTTCTTCATTGATTTTACATGTGCTACACCTAAAGACATTGCTCTGAACATCTAGTTTGGCCTGTTGCCAGAAATTAAAATCCCATCTTCTTAGTTACAATAAATATTCTAGACATTAAAAAATGGTATACTCAAACAGCAAACACTCATGGACTGACCACACACCTTAAGATATTGCAAATATAGATATTCTCTAATTTCATCTTTCTCCATTTCTTTTTCAGAGTTCACTTCTATCCTGAATGCTGTGTGCTTAATTTCTGTGTGTTTGTCTTCTTTTACACTATATGTATTTGACCATAAGCAATATATTACCATAATTAATTCTTCTAAAAGTTTATACAAAATTTATATACATGCTGTAGTAGGATGACTTCGACAACCTTGTTTCACTGTTATAATTTTACAATTTAGTGGTTTCATTTCAGAGGTGTAAACTATTTCATTGTAGGTTTCTTCTACAATTTATTTATGTACTCTCCTGTTAATACGTATTTAGGCTGCTTTCAGTTTTTTTGCTATTACAAACAGTATTACTACACAGTTTCTTGTATTCACCCTTCATTGAATTTGTTCATTTTTCTAGTGTATACATAAAGATAGAATTGCATCTGCATACTCAATGTCACTAGATAACTTTGAATTACTCTCTAAACTGATTTTCACAATTTATACTCCCAGTACTTTTTCACAAGTTTTTAACTATTCAGGTTTCCTCTGTTGTGAAGTGTTGTTTAAATTTTTTTAAATTTTCTATTTGGTTGGATTTGTGATTTTACATTTTAATGTGTATTGTCTAAATTCTTGGGAAAGGTGTAGCAATTTACATTCTCATCATCAGTGCATGATGAGATTGCTTCTATGCATCCACATGAGTGATTGATATTATTTTGCTTTTTAATTTTTCCTAACCTAATGAGCAAAAAGTGGTTTTTCATTGTTGCATTATTTTTGTGTTTTTATTACTAGAGAGGGTTATCTTTCTCTAATTCTTTTCTTTTGTGAATAACCTGTTTATATATAACAAACATTTATCTAATTTGTCTAAACACTCATAAATAACACATATCATGTTGTTAGAAAGAGACAGAAAACACTGTAGGAAAATACACTGCAGATAAAAATAGGCTAAATCCAAAAATACAATGAACCATACTTAAACTTCCATTTGATCATGATACATTAATTTTTTGATGCATCATTGGATTTGTTGTTTGGAAGGAATATATATATATATATATATATATATATATATATATTTTTTTTTTACATGTGCTACACCTAAAGACATTGCTCTGAACATCTAGTTTGGCCTGTTGTATCTATATATATACATAGAGTATATATATGTGTGTGTGTGTGTGTGTGTGTATATATATATTCTACATTCAAACATATATATGGCTTCACTTTTTGGATTTCCATCTGAAATCCATTGAGCCTGGTAGTTCAGTATTGGCTATATAATAGGAAGATTTTTATCAAACATGGAACTCTATATTTATTCGAATTTTTTAGTGCAGATAAGAATCACAAATATCAATTTGAACTGAAATAAATCTTATCTGAATGAACATAATTTTTCCATGATATTTGGAATCTCTGGTTCATTTATGATTTCTTGTTCTCAATTTTGTAACTTCCAAATGCATTTTTGAAGAATTGTGCAAAGGGATTTTTTTTAATGCCTAAATGGGTGAAGAGAATTGATTTGCAGATTTAAGCTAAAAGTGAAAACTATTTTCTGTCATTATTGACTCTTACACATTTGCAGCCCCAAGTAATTAGCCCTTGCATATTGCTTAAATCCCTCTTGATTTAAATATCAAATTAAAAAAGAATAAATGTGTTGGTATATAAAGCTATGCCATAGTCAGTATTACAGAGTGTATTTCACTATCACTGATCAGAGATTAAAGCTTATTTCTAGAGGTTAATTATAAATTTTACACCTACAGTTAAAGTGTCAAAATTTGCCTTTTTCAGTCTTGAAGAAAACGAGTCTTTTCCCACAGGTACACTGGTCAGCTTTGTCACTACAAAGACTGCTTTTCTTTCCACATCCTGTAAGAGTGGAAGAAAAAAACAAAAATAAAAGATTAAAAATGAACTTGAAGTGTCTGAATTTCTGTGTCTCTTATTATTTTAAGACTACTTTGTTATGATACAGAAAATGTCATAACCTCTATTGAAGAATGTGTGGGTTCATAGAGAAAATATGTAAGAAACAAAAGTCGATAAAGATATCTAAATCTCTTATTTCCAATTTTTGCAGTTCTGCCACTTATAGTAAACTGATAGGCAACAATGAAAACAATAAGCATGCTTAATTTCCTGATGTAACATAAAAGCTGTAGAGAAAGACAATTCTTGAACAAAGAATGAAACACATTCAAGAAAACAAAAAGTTTAAATGGTAGTACTAGACATAGAAGGACAAATATTGCATGATCTCAATTATATATAGAATCTAACTAAGTTGAACTCAGAGAAGTAGAGATTAGAACAGTGGTTACCAAGGGCTGGAGTTGGGGTGGGTGGGCAGACGAGAGATGGTTACAAAATTTCAATTAAATCATGTTATGCATTTTATATATATATATACATATATATACACACACACACACACTTTTTTATTTATCAGTTTTTAAAAATAAATAATTTTAAAAGGTAATACCAACAAAGGAGGAGATTTTAAATGTCAGTAAAGTGAAATTGCATTGGTTGACAATGGGGATACATTCTGAGAAATGTGTCATGATACAATTGCATAATTAGGCAAACATCATAGAGTGTACTTACACAAAACTAGATGATACCTAGTCTATATGGTATATCCTATATCTCCTAGGTTAGAAACCTGTACAGCATGTCACTGTATGGAATACTGTAGGCAATTGTGCCAAAATAGTAAGTATTAGTACATCTAAATATGGAAAAGATATGGTAAAAAATATAGTATTATAATCTTATGGGACCACCATTGTATATGCAGTCCATCATTGAATCATCATTATGGAGTACATGACTATATTAATTTATATAATTTTTATTAAGAACATTGCAAATATTTGTTTTTATATTTTTTTAAAAAGTTACTAAATTACATGTGTGTAAGTGACATTGCTGAATATTGGATTCTATAATATTTCAGTTAGAATTTTAATTAACTGAATGCATTTTTAATATAAACAGCTGAATATGTATATGAAAAAATGTGAAAATATTTAAAGTAAAAATATAATGTTATAAAAGTATCAATTATTAACTTTTGGTGTTTATTAAAATAATTATATACAGTGTTTATAAACAACCTGAATCATATTTCATACCTTTTTTGAAAAGTGTTGTTATAATGTGATTAAGAACTTTAAAAATTTTCTCGTTGAGAGTATTTAAAAAGTAAAACAACTTACCAGCTATAATTGTTAACATTTTATGAGTTGAAAATATTTCAATTAATATCTGCCCCCCCCCCACAAAAAAGGAAAGACTATCTCAATGTCAAACTAAAAATATCTTGAAATGTATAGAGTTTGCTTTATGAAAAACTTACTCTCTTGGCATTTTTCACATTTTCAGGAGGCAAGTAAAAACTTTATAAAGAACTAATTCCTGGCCCTGGTGTGACATTTTGGTTTAAATTTTAGGCAACATCTGTGGTTTCCATTGTCTTCTTACCCAGCTCTCCACTAATGGACCCTATTGAGCAATATGTGCTTGAGAATCTCTGGGAAATCTCTCTACCACTGCCTTTACTACTAGTGTTTTCCATCAAGAGCTTGCTCTCCAGCTGTGTGAAAACTATGAGAACTGTTTTCTATAGCAGAGAATACCCTGGGAAACTACTAACAGCACAGAGCTATTAAGCTTCCGGAGTGTACAGAGTGGGTAGCTGCAAGTGTCCATGAAGCTTGGATGTCACTGTGGAGAGCCCTGAAGTTCAGCCATATGGCAGGCTCTGGAGCAGTCAATGTTCTGTGCCTTACTCTTCCCTTTCAGAGAGTAGAGGATCTCCTCCCCTAGCCTTGGACTGTAACCCAGGACATTGGTCCCAAAATAGTTCTCTGAATACTAAGGCTTAATATGTGTGTGTGTGTGTGTGTGTGTGTGTGTGTGTGTGTGTGTGTGTGTGTGTGTGTGAGAGAGAGAGAGAGAGATATGGTCTGGCTGTGTCCTCATCCAAATCTCATCTTGAATTCCTGCATGATGTGGGAGGGACCCGGTGGGAGGTAATTGAATTACGGGGGCAGGTTTTTCCCGTGTTGTTCTCATGATTGTTAATCAGTCTCATGAGATTTGATGGTTTTAAAAATGGGAGTTTCCCTGCACAATCTCTCTTCTCTTATCTGCTGCCATGTAAGATGTGTCTTTCAACTTCTGCCATGATTGTGAGGCCTCCCCAGCCATGTGGAACTGTAAGTCCAATAAACTACTTTCTTTTATACATTGCCCAGTCTGGAGAATGTCTTTATCAGTAGCATGCAAATGGATTAATACGGTAAATTGGTACCAGTAGAAGGGGGTGCTGCTGAAAAGATACCTGAGAATCTTTTCTGAAAAGATTTTCTGAAAATCTGAAAATATACCTGGAAGCAACTGTGCAACTGGGTAACAGGCAAAGGTTGGAACAGTCTGGAGGGCTCAGAAGAAGACAGGATAACGTGGGAACGTTTGAAACTCCCTAGAGACTTGAATGACTTTGACCAAAACGCTGATAATGATATGGACAGGCCGGGCGCGGTGGCTCAAGCCTGTAATCCCAGCACTTTGGGAGGCCGAGACGGGCGGATCACGAGGTCAGGAGATCGAGACCATCCTGGCTAACACAATGAAACCCCGTCTCCACTAAAAATACAAAAAAATTAGCCGGGCGTGGTGGCGGCGCCTGTAGTCCCAGCTACTCGGGAGGCTGAGGCAGGAGAATGGCGGGAACCCGGGAGGCGGAGCTTGCAGTGAGCCCAGATCGCGCCACTGCACTCCAGCCTGGGCGACAGAGCGAGACTCCGCCTCAAAAAAAAAAAAAAAAAAAAATGATATGGACAATGAAATCCAGGCTGAGGTCTTCTCAGATGGAAATGAGGAACTCAGTGGGAGCTGGAGCAAAGGTGACTTTTGTTATGTTTTAACAAAGAGACTGGCAGCATTTTGCCCCTCCCCTAGAGATCTGTGGAACTTTGAACTTGACAGAGCTTATTTAGGGTATCTGGCAGAAGAAGTTTCTAAGCAGCAAGGCATTCAAGAAGTAATTTGGGTGCTGTTAAAAGCATTCAGTTTTATAAGGGAAGTAGAGCATAAAAGTTTGGAAAATGTGCAGCCTGACAATGCAATAGAAAAGAAAATCCCATTTTCTGAGGAAAAATTCAAGCCTGCTGCAGAAATTTGCATAAGTAACGAGGAGCTAAATGTTCATCACCAGAACAATGGGAAAAATGTCTCCAGGGCATGTCAGAGACCTTTGCAGCAACCCCTTCCATCACAGGCCTGGAGGTTTAGAAAAAAAAAAATAATAATGGTTTTGTGGGTCTGGCCCAGGTTCCCCGTGTTGTGTGCAGCCTAGGGACTTGCCCTGCATCCCAGCCATTCTAGCTGTGGCTGAAAGGGGCCAACATAGAGCTTGGGCCATGACTTCAGATGGTGCAAGCCCCAAGCCTTGGCAGCTTCCATGTGGTATTGAGCCTACGAGTGCACAGAAGTCCAGAACTGGGGTTTGGGCACCTCCAGCTAGATGTCAGAAGATATATGGAAATGCCTGGATGCCCTGGCAGAAGTTTGCTGCAGGAGTGGGGCCCTCATGGAGAACCTCTGCAGTGCAAAAGGGAAATTTTGGGTCAGAGCCCCCATACAGAGTTCCTACTGAGGCACTGCCTAGTGGAGCTGTGAGAAGAGGACCACTGTCTTTCAGATCGCAGAATGGTAGATCCACTGACAGCTTAAATTGTGTGCCTGGAAAAGCCACAGACACTCATGCCCACCTGTGAAAGCAGCTGGGAGGTAGGCTGTACCTGGCAAAGTCACAGGGGTGGAGCTACCCGAGGCCATGGGAGCTCACCTCCTGCATCAGCATGACCTGAATATGAGACACAGAGTCAAGGGAGATTGTTTTGGAGCTTTATGATTTGACTGCTCCACTGGATTTTGGGCTTACACAGGGCCTGTAGCCCCTTTGTTTTGGCCAATTTCTCCCATTTGGAATGGGTGTATTTACCCAATGCCTGTACCCCCACTGTATTTAGGAAGTAGCTAACTTGGTTTTGATTTTACAGGCTCATAGGTGGAAGGGACTTGTCTTGCCTTGGATGAGACTTTGGACTTTGAAGTTTTGGGTTAATGCCAAAATGAGTTAAGACTTCGGGGGATTGTTGGGAAGGCATGATTGGTTTTGAAACATGAGGATATGGGATTTGGGAGGAGCCAGGGGCAGAATAATATGGTTTGGTTGTGCCCCCACCCAAATATCATCTTGAATTCCCACTTGTTGTGTGAGGGACCTGGTGGGAGATAACTGAATCATGGGATATGTCTTTCCCATGCTCTTCTCATGATTGTGAATAAGTCTCATGAGATCTGACGGTTTTAAGAAAGGGTGTTTCCCTGTGTGAGCTCTCTTCTCTTGTCTGCCACAATGTGAGACATGCTTTTCACCTTCCACCATGATTGTGAAGCCTCCCCAGCCATGTGGAATTGTAAGTCTGATAAACATCTTTCTTTTGTAAATTGCCCAGTCTTGAGTATGTCTTTATCAGCAGCATGAAAAGGGACTAATACAGTGTGTGATTCCTTTTAGTATTTTCATTTGCAGAATTTCATTCTCTAGGACTTGGATACAAATTCTTAAACTCCAGTCCATAAGACAAATCTTAATAGCAAAAACAATGTCCATTCTGACAACTGGAGCATTGTAATTATATTGAGCAATGGTTGTGTGCTCTCCATTATCTGTCCTATTAAAACAAGTTTTTTATCCAAGTTTCCCTGCAATTAATTCATTGGCACAATCACTTCATCATTTCTCAAGACATGCATATATGTGTTGATGAATGCTAAAAGCTCTGATTCATTATGTATTTTGAGATAGTTCTAATGAAGGACAGTTTGTGAATCTTCTCTATATATCATTGCCAATCAATCACAAAACTGTTTCACAGCAGAAATGTATTATTGTGAACCTTATGACTTTCCATTGAAAACACTGTGTGTGTGGATAATTCTCAACACTAATACAACATCAAAGATTACTGTGTAGATCATAAATTAGCCAAGGTGTAATGAGGTGCTTATGGGAGATAAGTTATCATGAGTCCTCTTTATAACAAACATCAAAATCTTAAAGTGTTTTGTTTAAACAGGGGGCTATTGGAAGAATAAGATGGTTTATCTATCTGAAAGAAACATTTTATATACTGATTTAAGAGGAGAGATTCTATTGTCAGACAACCTAGGGCAGGATTGAAATCCCAGCTCTATCATTTGCTGAGTTGAAATTCCAGCTTTATCATTTACCTGTTCTGTAAACCTTTAGCAAGTTATGTAGCCTTTCATTTCTTACCTGTAAAATGCGGATGGTGTTACTTCCTCCTCTATACATCTGTTATGAGACTTAAATGCCTTAGTTTGGAGAAGATGCCAGAGCAAAAGTAAAAAAATGGAAAAGAAAAAGAAAACAACAACAAAGACAAACCAAAAAACAAACAAACAAAAAAAACAAAAACACACAGCACCTGCTTGGTATGGGACACAGACATTTTGATGCCAAGTTTTTTTTCTGGAAGTATCCAGCAGAGTTGTTGCTGAAATTAGAGATGGGGATCTACTACTGTCATATTTATATTCCCCCCTGGGGGAAGAAATAAACAGTATGCCAGTTTCAACAAATAAATGCCCTTTGGAGTTTGGTTCTCTTTTTATAAATATCCCTAATAATTTCTGACTCTCTTTTCTTTCAAACTTTTGTCTTTGTCAAGTAAACACTTCTTTTACGTATAGATAGCGAAATGTTTTAAGATGTTACAGGATATGAAAACAAACCAATATTAATCAGATATTTTTATATTTATAAAATAAATTGAGCAAATAAAAATACAAATTAATTTTTGGCAATAAGTAGGATAATTTCAGCTTTCACTGAGCATTGAGATTTTTAATAGAAAACTGAGGTTGAACAAAATGTAGGCAATAGTTAAATCTCTCCAAAGGTGTCTATTTGTTTCTGAATCAAGTGTACTCTATAGCGCTGTAAGGTTTGTTGGTTACAGTAGCATCCCTGTTTCCATCCATTTGATACTTTCTAAATAACATAATATACTATAATCAGCATTACCTTCTTGAAGGCTGTTAGGAACTGCTAAGAGAGAAACTGCCATGTTTCTTTAGGATACTCACATACATTAGAATTCCACTCCTTCAGTCCATCAGTGTATCCGCAGCCAAGGCCACAGTGTGGCAATTTCCTATTAATATGTCCTCCCACACAGACCTCACACATTCAATTTTATGACCTGATGCATTTGGACTCTGTGTCTTTTCTGACTCCACCAGGTCAAACCACAAGCCACCAGAAATCATAGGTCTACTAAGACCTGAGGTACTCTGAAACCTCAGCCTGAGTTCTTATAAACACTCATCTATCCTTTTATCTGCTCTTACATTTATATTTCAAAAGATAGAATTAATTCAGAATGTTAACATTTTGAATCTTAAAATATGTTGTCTACATGTCAAAACTACTGCATTTTTGTTAGCCTATTATCTGTAAAGATAATCTTCCTTAAAAATATTCTATTTCTCTTATGCAATGGCTCTCCCATAAATTGAGAACGTTAACTACACTTTTGAGTTGCCTAAAAATCTTTATTCTAACATTTTGATGAGTTGCATCCTAGGGGATAAAGGAAGAAATATTTTGACTAAAAGCCAAACTCGAAATTTTATACTCTGAGTTGCAAACCTCATGGGAAAATACTTGATTACATTTCTCACGTTAAAGCTACAACTTTCTTATGCATAAAATATCATGATATTGTATCAATTCAAGCCTTACATTTCAGATAATTGGGAATTGATAGTAACAGGAAATTGAAAATTTCCTGTTAGATTCTTTGTTTCTCCTACTAAAGAATGGACAAACTAAAATTTTAAAAAGTTTGATGCTTTCTACTTTAACAATTTTACTGCTCATAGTGGTCTGTGGGAGAAGATACAGGAAGACTATTTTGAAATACCAAGTGATGACTACCACAGAGCAATGATTTTCATTTCACATTGTCAGCCCTGGCCACCCTCCCATTGACATAGAGTAATGTCTACATTTTAACTGACAACATTTTACAATGGAAGGACCAGTGAATTTGTTCTTTCCTTCCACTGATTCTACAGATGACCTTCAGGAGAACCTTTCTACCTATTGAGTCTTTCTTCAAAATAAGGAAAGTAGAACTTCCTTAGAAGCCAAGTAGGAATTACTGAGACCTCACTAGTAAAGCACCTCAAGCCTAAAGATGAAAGACCTCGTATGAGGGTAAACAATTATCTTTTCCAAACTAAACCACCCATGAGAGTTAACAATTATCTTTTCCAAACTAAACCACCCATCCTATGAAAGCCTCCACATATCAACTGATTCTGATGTATCTAATTTGACGGGGCCATCTGAGGATGAAGGTTTTTCATTTTTTACTTCCTTGATGCTAAGGAAAGAAACAAAAAGTTTCAGTCCTTTAAATACATAGCCATTTATCTCAATATAATTTAAACGGTTCCCATAGGAAATAAATGAAAGAGTAAGATTTTAAAAATCACAACTGTTTTAAAACAAGATGATATTTTTGTCAGGAAAAGTAGCAAAGAAATCTTAAATCCCTAGCCTTCGTGAAGAAATGTAAAGTTGATTTTATTTCTATTGGCATTTTAGTGAGCAAGCTCTCTCTTCACTTTAAACTGGAGATCACGATTTGTTTTGAATTTGAGCTGGAAATGAGATAACTAATATTGCCTAAGGCTTTATGGGATCTCTTTTATATCTGAATTAGATTAGACAGTCAGAAACTATTGCAAATTCTTTATTATTTTATTTTTAAGCCCTAAAAATCAAAAGCAATGCATATAGGCAAAGTACATTTAAAAGACTAGCATTGTACCACAAGCATTTAATCTATATCTTTTTCTATATTTCTAAATTTATGTAGGAAATAAACAAGAATCTCCCTTGTCTATTAAACCCTTATTTAAAAAAAAAATCATAGGTTTGTGCTATCATAGATTGGCATTTTTAGGACAGGTTGGATTGTGGATATAAACCTTAGTGTTATTAGAGAAAAAAGTTTTTTTTTCCTTTTCATAGGAAAAATACATGTTAATTATTCCTATGCACCTGCCTAATGGGGCTGAAGTAATTCGATTGTCATATTGTTTTAGATTGTTGCTTTGTGTAATATATCACCCCTGCTGTTCCATTAAAAAAATTCTATACTCTTCCATTATTCAGCAAGGCCTAATGATTATTCCAGCATTTGTACATGCTGCACTGTTATTTTGATTTTAATTGACTTCACTTTTTTAATTAAGCACATTGGTTTTAACACTGTTGTTGACAAGCTTGGTTTTGTCATTATCAGTATTTGCTTCCATGAACATTCCATACCTGTTGACATTTTATTTAGTTTCATTATAAATGATAACAGAAATGTACACTGAAGATTATCACCAACTCTAACATAAATTCATGTCATATATTATTTGTATATAATGGTCTGCAGAATATTTTAAAGGCCAGTTATTCTACTTAAAATATCTTTTAGTGTTCAATTATTAAATTTGTACTTTGAAAATTAAAAATAGAAGCTTGACTTCTTTTTAATGTGTAAGAATGTTTTAATGGGAAGGACACATGTTTTATACCATCAGCAAATATAGCCATATGTAACAAATTCACATGGTGATGTAATGTTGTCTGTGATTAGTGAGACATATATAATTATGGTTTGTCTACATTTTAAAATGGATCATTTATGGTAACCTTTTATTTTGTAGGATGTTTGTTTCCTTTTAAAAATATATTTTAAAATATGTAAATGATTTATAAAAAATCATTTTAAAATATTGATTTATTATAGACATTATGTGCCTTTAAGAATAGCACAGCACTCTGAAAGAAAATAACAATATCCTTGTAAAATCCATTGAAATGTCTCTTTTTGAAGGATATCTTGGTCATTTATCACAAGACAAGATAATGAAGAATGGGGTATAGAAAGAATAATTTGAGCTTTATTTAGCTGAGATGCTAGACATTGCTGAACTGAAAAGAAGAACTGGAGCGGTAACAAAATAATGGTAAATTTTAAGATGAGTAAATATCTTTTTAAAAACTATATGAAAATGTTTTATGCTTTTCACAATCCTCTGAACATAAAATCTAGTCCAAATAGGGTTTGTAAAACTCCATAGATGGTACAGGCATATCTTATTATGGAGAAGGTTGACATGAGAACTTTTATTTCCCCTTTGCCATTTGTGTTTTGTTAATGGACATGAATGAATGAATGAATGAATGGGAGGGTGAATGAATAGGTCCCATGGGATTCGACTGCCATTTGGTCATCTGAGGGACAGAGGACAAAGATTTAGAAGTGGGCCCTTCTGCCCTTTTTTGGTACAGCCTCATTGCCACTGTGGTGATTGTTGATGAGCCTGCTCCCTGGGATTTATGTTTAACCTCTCCTTATGCCTTGGTGTGCCTGACCCAGCCCTATTAGCATAACTTCCATTCCCAGTGACAGCATGAATAAAAGATGCCTGGTGTGACCTCAGAAAGTGCCAAGATAGTATTGATGTAATGAGCCCAATATCCACTGTTTTATGCATTGCCATACAATAGCAATCTTAATAAAAGGTTAAACAGCATTATAATGTGTGTTTCTCTGATGTCTCTCCGACTCCCTGACTTCACTTTTTCATTCACTGTTGCTCCTTTGAAAATCACCAATAATCAAAGTTTTTATTTGTTTTGTTTCTGCCATATTGTCAGTCCTTTATTTTGATGAGCTTAAAACAAAATAAGACAAGACAATGAAAAAGGTTTTGCTTTCAGGGTTTTCTCAATTTCAGTAAATGATTTTTTATTTTACTTGATATTGGTTTATCTTTGACAGCAACCAACATTGCTTATAAACAGTAGAAATTACTGCATATCCTGTTTTGAACACTCCATTTTAATATTTAGAACTCTCCAACTACCAACTCATCTCCTTGGCTTGCCACATTTTTCTGATTGTGAAAATCTAAAATATAATCTTACTACTGAAAGCCCCTCAATACTAACCTTGTATTACATTTTCCCTTTTTAACTTTATGTATTTTAAAGACCTATTATACATGAAATTCTTAGATGCGATACCTTGATTATCTTGCTCCAAAAAGCCCAGTGAAAAGAACTACAAGTGCAAATAGAGAAAGATCAAGGAATCCTCTTTTTCTGAAAGTTTTTGATGAGAAAAAGCATCAGTCGGTAAAGTTTTCATCACCCTTCTGTGTAAATAGGCTGTGTAATAGGCAAGAAGAAAAAGGCAGATGAGAACATAGCAAGCACATGTCTTAAGTAATATCACACCTTGCCAACAGCATCATTTATATTTTTCTTTAAAAGCAAAAGCACAACTAAACGAATATTCACCCTTTTAACAACAAAGAGAAAATGGTGTGCATTTTATACTTCTTTTAGATAGCAAATCTCAGGGGCTCTTGTAATATTATTCTTTGCTTTCTTGAAAGGCCTGTTACTTAGATGATCTGCAAATATGACAATATGTTAAAAACGAACATTTTATGTATCTTTGGACTTTATAGGTAGATTAAAAAATCATTTAAAAACAAGCAATTGCTAAAGCATCCCACTACTTCAAACATCAGATTTACTGCTTGACACATTGGTTGTGTCATTCTGCATTGTGAAAGGCTGATGGTGAAGCAGCAAACAGGATACAAATTTTTCAAATATCTACCACATTGCCTTGATAATATCATGTCTTGTTGGGGCATTGCATATCTAACATAACAAAGTGATCTGATATGAATTGGCATGACGTTTTGCTGGTAGACACTACTGTCAAAGATGTGAAATGATAGTTTGGATAATATATCAAGATGCAAAGTTAATTAGGCCACATTCAGTGGGGCTTTGCCTTGGAAGAAAACAATCTATCCCTTATACCTACAGCCTCTCTAATAGGATACTTGAAGAATGGTAAAAGTGCAATACTTATACCTACTGAAGACTCATGGGAGATTTAGTTTTTAAAGAAAATTCTAACAACACTACTTTATTTTCCTCCCTTCAATTTGATCATGACTTCAGCCAATGATAGTGAAGTCTCTTGTAGGGGGAAAAGGTGTAGAAAATGGAGATTCTCCTAATAATAATTAAGGTGAAATTTGATGTTAAAAAATAGAGCAGTAGAGAAGAGCCAGGATTCTCGGACACTGTGTGATGTGGAGTATTACACTACTTAAAGAGGGATACTTGATGAGGATTGCATAGATTTGAACACAACCTGACAAAACTCAACCTTGGGGTTGCCAGAAAAAAAGTCATTGGCTGCTCAAAAAAATGAAGCAGATGTCAGATGCAAGCAGCTGTGGCCTAGGAAATTCAACAAAATTCCAATATTCAAATTGCTTCTCTGGATAAAAACTGCTTGATAGCACAATTTCAGATTTGATCTGGACTGCCAGTGAACCATCTGTGTAAAATGAAAGTAATCTGCTGACACTGTCCATACAGGTAGGCGTCAGCGTCATTTGGTTGAAAAAGGAACACTGCTAAGATATTTTCTGGAGTCAGGAAAGTTTTACAGTATAGTAATTAGCCCCAGTTGCTAGCATATTGAACACCAGAATAAAGAGTAATAAAAAGAGCTTTGCCTCATTGTTTAAGGATGATTTGAAGAAAGGAAAAGAAGAAAGAGGAAAAAACATCTTTCACTAATTTCAGATTCATAGTGAAATATTCAGTGTAGGAATTGAGATTGGGTGAAAATATTGGAAAAATTACATTCTCAGCACCACAAAAGAGGATGATAAATTTGTTAAATCAGACCTTAACAGTAGGTTAACAAGCAAATGGTTAGGCAAATTGTGAGCTTTAAAAATTCAGTATCACAGGCAAAGAAATAATTCCCTGAAGGGTCAGAGGAAACACTTTTTATTTTATCCAGCTATGTGTTGGGGAAAGTAAATATATGTAGATGCTGAAAGGTTGCACACAAATAGGTCAGCTTGTGGCGGAAGTCTTTCATAATTCAAGATACATCAGCCTTGGCAGTAGCTGAGAATAAGAGCGAGTAATCAAAAGTGACCCAAACAATGACACCAGAGTTTCCAGATGGTATAGAAAAAAGTCTATAATTTATGATTGCCGGTGCAGTAAATAAATCTAAAACAATAGGCGTGGATGGGGAAGCAGTCACAGCTGACCAAAAGAGCAGTTGTAATGCAACCCACAGAAAGCTTGGTGCCAGAAGTAATTGACATAGTCGTCAAATCAATTTCCTAGGGTGCAGACACTCAAGCACTCAATCTGATTCTGTATGCTGCACAACATTTGGATTATACAGCTGCCTCTAATTCAGATAGCCTTAGCTCAATGTGAATCCAATTCAAGGAACTGTCTGGAAGTGAACGGTAATTATTTAGGCTTCCTTTCTGCAGGTTTACTGTTTTCTAGTTAAATTACCCTCCTTTGGAATTACATACATTTCACATTAAGTATTTAACATTTAGCTGATTTTTTTTCTCTCCTTGTGTCTTCTACCTCAACAATATCCATAGAACCCATCATCTTTCTTCACAGGCCATCAGTGAGATACTATTTCAGGACAAGAAAGGCACCATATGATGTTCTTCACATTGACTGTGGAATCAGCCACTTGATTGCAAATGTATCATACCCATGTGGAGTAGGATCAATTAATTAATTAATTATTTTTCTGTGTTTTAATTCAAGGCAAGTATTCAAAGATAAATTAAATAATCTACTGCAAATAATTTTACTGGCATTCATTCATTTATTTATCCCGTGTTAACAGAGTGTCTGCAGCCTACCAGATGCTTGATTAGATCTTTTGATATATGGAGAGAAGGGACAAAACTTCTGCCTTTAAAGACCTCACAGCTTAGTGAGCGGAGAAGGCAGGTAAAGAATCATGTGAGAAGTAGAGAGAAGGTACAAAGGTCAGCAGAAGGCACAGAGAAAGTCCCTAACCCAGCTGTGGTTGACGTGTGATTGGGAGAGCAGGAAGGCACAGATTTTATAGATTCCAATATCACTGTTGAGAATTAAAAGATGAGACAAACTTTGCCAGGCTGAGAGAGGATTGTTGATATTCCAGGAAGGCCCAACACTAAAAAGTACGTGGAATTTTCAAATAATCATATACTCTTCAGCACAGCTGGAACATAGGGATTAGCAGAGAAGAAAGTATAATATTGAGGGGGTAAAAGGAATAGTTATGGATTCGATACAAAGGACAAGGACTGGGACGTACTTTGGAGTTTACAGGGCACTTTCCCTCACTATGTTTGGATTGATGCTCACAGAAGCTTGTAAAAACATGATTGTCCCTATTCAAAAATAAACAAGGATCAAGACTGAGAGAGGTTGAGTCATTTACCCAAAGTCACAAAGCTGGGAATTAGGCCTGAATCTGTCTATTTTAAAGACCGCTGTGGGGGCCGGGCGCGGTGGCTCACTCGTGTAATCCCAGCACTTTGGGAGGCCGAGACGGGCGGATCACAAGATCAGGAGATGGAGACCATCCTGGCTAACACGGTGAAACCCCGTCTCTTCTAAAAATACACAACATTAGCCGGGCGTGGTGGCGGGCGCCTGTAGTCCCAGCTACTCGGGAGGCTGAGGCAGGAGAATGGCGTGAACCCGGGAGGTGGAGCCTGCTTTGAGCCGAGATTGCGCCACTGAACTCCAGCCTGGGCGACAGAGTGAGACTCTGTCTCAAAAATAAATAAATAAATAAATAAATAAATAAATAAATAAATAAATAAATAAAAATAAAAGACTGCAGTGGGAATATAGCATTTACTGGCTTCTCAGTCAAGGAGTTTCTATGGTACTGGCTCAGTCACTCATTACTAGTTTCAAACTTTTAGAAGGCAGAAAGGTAGAATGATGGATCTGATAGCAGTATACAAAACGGAGAAGGTGAAGGAGAAAGAGTATGTGAAATAGAAAGTAGAAGAGGAAGAAGGGGAAAATAACGTATATTAATTTCTAAACACTATAAAGCCAGTACCTTCTCAGGCATTTGGAAAGAAAGGAATTCCACAGGGTCTACAGTCAACAAAATTTCTATTGCTGCAAAAGATGTTTATGAGAGTAGATTCAAAGATGATAAATCCCATCGTTAATGAGTTATTTGTCTGCTATTAACTTAACATTCTATCTTTTGAAACAGGGAAGGCTGAAGGGTCAGGGAAATGAGACAGCAAGTTGATTATGACTGTAAACTGCCTCTGCCATCATCAAGTGCAGAAATAGAAACCAAAAACGAGGATATCCACAAAAGCTAGTGTTATCAAGGGAGCAGTGAAAACACAAAACTAATAGAAGTTAGAACAACAACAACAACAACAACAACAAAAAACACTGAGAAGCTAGAGAAAAAGAAATTAAAGAAATAGCATAACTCACAGAGCAAAAGGATCTAAATAGATGAAAGGAAACAGTTAAACTGAGAAGAAATTTAAAATGAAAATAAAATAAAGTATTAAATGCAAATCATTTTTAATAAAATGTGTGTATACTTATAAAATAATACTGCCAATTGTAGAAAATAGAGAATAAAAAATAGTAGAAAAGAGAGAAAAATACTGCTATTTCCCTAAACAACCACAATTTGTATTTCGATGTACTTCCTTCCAGTCATTTTTCTTTAGATATTTTTATGTAATTGTAATCATAATATGGAAAATTCTGTTCCATTTTTTCTTCTAGCATTTTAGAATAAATATTTGCAATGCTACATAATCAGTGCTTATAAATAATTCCTTTCAAGCATAGTTTAATGTCATTGGAAAATAGCTTACTGTTACATATCTTTGAAAATAAATAGTGTATATTTTCCAAATGTATAAGATTATCTGTTTGTTGTATTTAAAGATTTTTATAAACAAAAAAAATCTACTCTTAAAGTTAAGAGATATTTAAACATGAATATATTAGAAAGTTTAATTGATAAATGATATAAACACAAATTGTGTGCATAGGTATTTTCTCCTTTGTCCAGTAATTTAAAAAAAAGGAAATCTATTTTTTTACTTTACTTGAATTTTATGAAGTCAATTTAGATGTAGGTTGGAATCCATGGTCCATGTTATCCACGTACATGATTTATGGTTGACATCAAGCTACCTACTAGGGAAAAAAGATACGCTGTGGGAGAAGGCAAGGATTTCACTTTATTAATACAAAAATGTAAGACCATACAAGTGGATAGAGTTAAAAACACTTCACTCTTCTTTCCAGTTAAACATCTGGGGTCACCACAGCCCTTTGGTATATCTCAGTAGCTATCGGATTCATATATTCTGACAGCCTTGTTGCATACAAATTTCCTACTTTTGATAGATGCACTTATCAAATTCATTTTGTCTAGTTCTGAAACAAGTTAAATTTATTACAATTACTGTTTAATAAATGTTGCCAAAATTAACTAAATATTACATTTCAATCTCTATATTAGTTAAATTATTATTTTGAATTATGTTTTACTACAATATATCAGTCTTCTTTATCTAGCATAAATAAAGCAACATATCAGAAGAAAAGAATGGCATCACCAACATTTTTAAACAGTGAAGATGAGATGATCTTCTGAATTCCCCAAAAGAGAAAAGTTATTGGTGAAATAGTAATTCCTTCACAGTGTTTTCATGAAAATACATTATAAAGAGTAAGCCTGTTCAAATTACAGTGGTATGCATTTGGAGAAACAATTAGTAGAAAGAAATATGGAACTGTTTGATCTATTTGTATTACTAGATTCAAAGTTTCAGATGAAAAGATTTACTTGGAAAAAAAAAAAAAAAGATGCCTTTAAAATGTGCCTGCTTCTAAATGGAAATCTATTGACACAAAATAGTCACTACATCAATTCATGTAACAAAGTTTGTTCCTGTTACATGTCATCTTCTGAGTAAACAGAGGTGAACAAAATAAACATAGCTTCTTCCCTTTTGATTAGAACATGTTTTCAAAATTTTTTTCAATTTTTTTGCAAAAATGACAAAAATAGTAAAATTCATTATTTCATATACTACTAAGAAAGCGCATAAGCTACACTTTTTGGACACAGGTATATGTGTAACAACTTGTTTGTGTTGGTTGTAAAAAGTGGAGAACTACTGATATTTAGAGTTCCAGGTGAGGATAAGATAATAATGACTAACAAGAACCCTATAAGTGATAACATTCTGACCTCTCATAGGACATGTTTAATTGCCTTAGCAGTATGTTTTGATATTTTAAAGCACTGGGAAACCTTTGAAGAAAATATTTCTCTTTGATCCATAGCATTTCCTGCAATATTTGGTAGCTACATTTAGGATTCATCTTTCTGAATTTCAATGTATTTATTCAATCCGAACAACACATTTTTAAACTAATGTGCACATAAAATAGATGTTTGAAAACATCATTTTATTAATTTCAATTCTTATTACCTATTTCTTTCAAATGAATATCTTAAATTCTAAAGCCGTAGGAGCCATGAAACATCTTTGATGTAAATAAGATGAAGCTAATAATCGACTTCAGAATTTTCAGCACTAAACATGAAAGCAAAATGAATCAGTGTTAATGATGGAGATTCTAGACCTAACGACCCTAAGGTATCAAGACTTTTTTCTTTTAGTCAAGAAATGTATCAATTATATGTATTTTTTTTCGTGTGTGTGTGTGTGTGTGTGTGTGTGTGTGTGTGTGCATGTGTGTGTGTGCATGTGTATTTTTAAGGAAACCACTCTAGGTAGCTTTTCATGAGTCATGCTGAGAAACAATTTCTTGTAACTTTTTTCTGTCCAATTGACATTACACATTTATTTATGTGAGGTAGATGACTAGCCTCTAACCCCCACTGTCAGTTTCTGGTTTCAGAGAGCATTGCTCACCATGGAGTAGTTACTAAACACTTTTATTGATGCAGCCACCAGGTCTAATTGCTGAACCAGTTCATTATCCTCCTGTTGCTAATAGAGTGTGCTACAAAATAAGGATGTGAGAAATTTGTTGATTCATCTCTCTCACTCCCTATGCTTAGGGTGGGGTACCTCACGATGTCACTATCATTCGGTAATTTGATTTCATAAAAGTAGCATTGATTTCAATTTTACTATTGTTCAAATGTACAATTCAAGAAAAGAATAACATTTGTCTTTTCTATGTGATAGCATAGATATGTCAGTCAGTACTTTAAAAACACATACATTTATCTACCATGATCATGAAATTAACACATTACCTAGAAGAAAATGTATTTCGTATAATAACCCAGGTGATTTATTAGCAAACATATTAATATAATGTGTGTGAAACTTAATTTCTTTGAAATGAGAAGCGTAACATATGTTCCCCTACTGTTTGAGGAACCAGAGGTGACACAATGAGTCTAGAAGAAACCAAGTGTTCAGCTAAAATGTCAATTACAGCAGAAAAAATGAAAACTGTCAAAGATTTATGGCTTTATCTCACATATTTTTGCTGAGTATCTGCCCACAAAGAAGATGTTGTAGGAACTATGCAAGCTGTTAAGGTAACTGTGGAGAAGACGGCAGTGACAAAAGTGAAATGAGGAAGACTTTGCTTATTTAGAAGGAGAGTTCACCTTGTTTGTTCATAGATATGGTGCTTCCCTCTGAAACAGAGCGCAGTTATCTTTCCTGCATAGTATGGTAAGAATAATGCGTTCCTCTGGGGCAAGTGTTGGGAAAGTTTGTTTGATGAAAGATTTGGGTTTCCTAGTTCAGGATTCCTTAGCTGTGATGTAAACCCACTGTATGTGCAATATCTGTCTGTCACCCTGAAGGGGGACAAGAGGGGTCAAACATGAAGCTCATGCTGCTGCTGCGTGTTGAGTAACAACGTCCTAGTGATAGTGACAGGAGGCAGCCAAATGCCTAGGCAGATAAGAGAGGGTCCCGGTGAAACTCTACCTCCAGGCCAAAGATATTTTAAAGCCAAGCTATGAGTTAAATCCTCAGACTGGATTGAGAACTTGTCTTCCTGTTTGACGCACTCTCCTCTGATTGATCCCCACCCTTTACATATTTTACCTATACCTACCTTTTCCTAATTGGTTTTCTACACTGTCGTGCCCACCCCTGACTAGTGTCTTCGCTTTAACCTTTTTGTACACTCACAAACCAGTCAGCACACATTCCCCATTTTGAGTCCATAAAAGGCCCCCGACCCAGCTACCTGAGAGCCTTCCCCGTCTTCAGGTGGGGGACCACCCTGTTGCATTCCCTCTCTGCTGAGAGCTGTTCCATTGCTCAGTAAAATCTTCTTCACCCTCCTCACTCTTCAATGTCCAGCATATCCTCATTCTTCTTGGGCATAGTACAAGAGCTCAGGAACCACTGTACATGGGTACAAGCCATAACACAGGTAAGCTGGGGGATGCTAGTGTGCCCAAGTGAGGCCTAGGTCGGGGGTCACCAGCTGGGGGTCCCTGGCTTGCCAAGTGACTGAGAAGAAAAATCCTGCCTCACTAGGAAGCATAAAAGCAGCAGACTAACTGGTTAGGTGTAGCTAGGATAAACTCTCAGACCCTTCACTGTCTTGACACTTCATGTGGAATTTTTGGGGGCAGGGTTTGGGGCTTATGTAAGTATAACTGTCCATTATCCAAACTGAAACAGTTTACTTATATTTTCCTAGTATTTTGTATTTGGCTCCTTACCCTACCTTTTCATTCTCTTTCTCTTGTGTACTTTACTGTTTTCATATCTGATGGATAGCACGTTCTGTCCCACCACTCTCTAAGCTCATTGAGGTCTTTGCTGAGAGCTTTTACTTGATGAATCTATGTTCCCACCATGTGTTTTCTGCCTGTGCTCTCATGACACCAGTTGTGAAGAACTCCATTGGGTTACCACAGTTTCCCCTCATGAATCAGCAGATTATGGCTTCATGCTCTCTAAACAGGCTCTGCTGGGCTTCCATCAAGGGCCCAAGTGGTCCAGACAGGAAGAAGAACTATCTTTGGGTTGGATTTCAAGTGTTCAAATGGGGAATATAAGGAGGGCCATTTGCCTTTCACAGTGTTAGAGCTATTTTCTTTTCTTTATATGTAATGACTAAAAAGAACTAAATGTTGCATAGAATATGAATATGTAGAACCAAATATTTGAAGGAAAGGTACTCATGATGAAAAGTACCTGCATCAGTGACTGTAGAAGTCACCCTTTAGGACTTTGTCTGAAGGACATCAGAATGTCACCCAAAGGTGATTCACATAAAGTTATTCATGTAAAAATGTAATTATGTGATGTCCTAAAACTGACTATAAAAGCACAAAACCTAAACTAAATTTCAGCTCAGAAAAAAATACTGGCCTCTTGTTCTTTAGTACTCTACAGAATGCATGGAGGAGTTTCAGATATCATGCATTTCAGTGTGACATGATATTAAATTTAGTCAATATGTGAAATCCCTGCAGAGGAACGATGAAATTTTATTCTGCCAAGTAATGCCTCTGAGCCATGAAAATAAGCACTAGCCATGAGTCTGAATAAAACCAAGGTGGTACTAATCAGAATATTCTATAAGTTTTTTTTTTTTTTTTTTTTTTTGGAAATGAAGTCTTATTCTTCTGCCCAGGTTGGAGTGCAATGGTGTGATCTTGGCTCACCGCAACCTCCACCTCCTGTGTTCAAGCAATTCTTGTGCCTTAGCCTCCCCAGTAGCTGGGACTAAAGGCACCTGTATTTGTATTTTTAGTAGAGATGGAGTTTCACCATGTTGGTCAGGCTAGTCTCAAACTCTTGACCTCAAATGGATCCACCTGCCTCAGCCTCCCAGAATACTGGAAATACAGGCATGAGCCTCCATGCCCAGCCCCATAAGTAATTTTATATGTTTAGGTAATTCTTTTAGTTTTTTTCTGGCTTTATTTTCCAGAGGCTCTGCTAGATTTCCCCAGGCAGGCACTGTACATCAGAGCCTTATGGAGTTGATTGTCTCAGGAGGACAAAAAAGAAAGTGGAGAACATAGAAGCTCATAATGTTTCCCTTGAAGTCTAAACTCTGAGCCTAAAGAGGCCTTACTATGAGGTTATTTGGGTAGCTTCTAAATTGACATCCTGTGGGTGAATGTTTGTATGTTGTTATTGCATTTCATTCTGGAGCAAAGCGTCATCACATTGGTAAGTTCTAAGATGTTTACAAATGGGAGCAGAGTTATTTTAAAAAAAAATCAGGACAAATAAAACCTGTACAAATTCAATATTTTTCTTAACTATTCTCCAAAGTCAGACTAATCTAGGTCCTTTTATGAATACATCTTCCCTTCATCCAATACAAGGAGCCCCCAGGATTCTCCTAGCATAGGTGCAAAGAGACCACAGTACAGAGAATGACTGAAGGGTTCCTTTTTGGTTGAGCCTTGAAGACTCTGAGGACTTGCCCATAGCTGAGAACGCCCTTTTGAATTAGCTGTACTATGTGTTGGATCTGATCTTGACAAATTTCACATCTATAATTTCTCCTTCAAAAGCAACAGTTATAATCAGGGTCATGACATTTCCTCCCAACAACACACAATTGATTCCTCACTTCTGCTTTGTTTTGAAAATGCAGAAGAGGCATTCAGGGGCTAAATATCAATACCGTGAAAAATGGAAAGATGTCAAGAAGAACCATTTGCAGACGACCATGTGCCTGCTCTGAGAGCCAGTTACACAGCTCAGCAAATACACGGTATGCACTTGTCTAGAGGAAGATGAACTGCAAATAAATTATTAAGCTTTTCCTACTGGCAGATAGGACATTTTCACATAGACTGCAATGCGTGTCATCACATACAGCAAAAGGATAAACAGGCATGGACCAGCTTGAGAAAAATTGATAGTGACTGGTACATCCTTATTCATAGCCACTTCTTTCCAGATTAAAAAACCTTCAAACAGCAATTTCTATAATAATCCGATAGAACCCTTTACAGATCCCCAAAGTCACCAAAAGAATAAAAATAAAAAACCAAACCACATAGGCTCCACCACTGATTAGAAACTAAGAATTTTAATTTGCTGGCTCAAATAGTTGCTGAATAGCCAAACCAGATTTTACATTAAGGGAGATGAATGTGTTGAAGCATACAGTTGGCAAGAAGGTAAAAGATGAAAACTTATTTTCTTGTTATTCTATGCTAAGAATATCTGCCCTTTTCAATCTTATGAACAATTCTGTTTCCCCTGAGTCACAGATGTCTATCTGCCTCTGCCTATGTTAATAAAAAGACAATTTGAGGCAATAGGTGTAGCAACTTTGATTTAGGAAGAGAAAAAAAGAGAGGCTAGTGTAGAAATGAGACCTAAATGAACATTTTATTTTTCTATTAAAAAACAGTGTAATAACTATTAACTAATAACAAATTGGTGAAGAAAATAGCCAAAAAACTAAGAAAGGAAAAAAAGACATTTACTGTATTTGTGTGGAAAAGGCGTCAAGGTTCGGAAATGCTTGAGTAAAAAGAAAGCATTGAGAGTCTATCCATTTGATCAATAGCAGGGAAAGCAATTAGGAGCAAGTTTGTGGTCAACCCAAGCTTCAACTCAGAGCAAGACCACTGAGTTGAATTCATGCTCCATCCTCTGCATTCCCTTTTCTGTAAGGGAACATGTGGTGAGAAAATACTTTTGCAGAATATCTAGCTCACAACAAATCTTACCCAGCAAAACTTTCATGAATCTATATATGCACGAGACATTCAGACGGGTTAATTTTATTTTATTTTTTAAATGCTTGCCTGTGGATGGAGACTTGCTTCTGATTTAATAGTGTAACTATAAAAAGTGGCAGCTTCTGATGAATTTAACATCACAAAGGATGCAAAGAGTTGTGCAGGTATCTCTAGAAAAATTAAGATGAAATCTAAACTCTAACTAAATATCTCAATGTGACTTCACTGTGGCCACTCACCAATTGGACAAATGTATTAAAGTAAGTGACAGGAGGTTGTACATAGAGAACTTTCCACCCACACTAGCATCTGATTCTGTACTTCCTTTCTAGAGGATGGATGCAATAAGGATCTGAAATTGTAACACAATATCACAGAGAGACAAATCTTGATGGCCTGAGAGGCCTATTTACATCCTGCTCAGTAACTCAGTCAAAAGATGGCTCAGTGGATGGGACTTAGGTCAACGGGAGAATTGCTGGTACTAAAGGCTGAGTCACAGAAGCTCTGTGGACCAGGACTTTCACTCTGTGTATTCTGCTGCGCTGAAAGCTGGGTCTGTCTCCAGGAACCCTGTTTGTGACAGTCTGCCCTGCTATACCTGGCTTGAGCATGCTGTGACCATCAGAGCTAGGTGATCTTGGATGTTTTTCTGCTTCTTAGTTAATACAGTTTTCTCCCTAAATCCTATGTATTTCTGCACCTTGTGGTGTTGATGTTATGTGTGCATGTTCAGTCTCCTTTGGAACAGCAACTATATGACAAAATTAGCAAAAACTAAGCTGACAACTAACTTTGTTCCTTCAGAAGTTCTCTGGCTGCTGTCCTAGACACGCAATCCTGGCCTGACATTCCACTTGACTTGATCTCTTTTTTTCTAACAACTCTCCTAGGACTCTAAATCCAGTCGACCTTGCTTTATTGTGTGTGTGTTTTACTCTATTATTTTAGTAAAAAAATAAAATAAAACACTTTAATATGTCAGGCACTCTTCTAGGTGCCTTATGAGTGTTAATTACTTTTGTTCTCATAACAGCTTTATCGGGTAGACAGTATTATTATTCCCATTTTAAAAATAAGGAAAATAGGCCACAGAGTCAAGTACTTTGTCAAGCCCACCTGGACAGGAACTGGCAGAGTCCAGCTTGGATCCAGGTTGTCTGGCTCCTAGCTTCCTGTTTGTGTTGTCTCCCACTATGCAATGCTGCTCTCTACACAATCCTTTTCTTTTTTAAATAAATAAATAAAACTCAAAATGTACAAAATATTCTGTGAAAGAAAGTCCTTTCATCCCCCAGTTTCCCAGCATTCAGGTTCCTCTCTCTGGAAATCACCATTACTGCTGCATCCTTGAGTAGGCTTTCAGATTTATTCTATGTAGGTAAGAGTAAATACAATATCTATACTTTTTTTTCCCTTTTGTTCATGCAAGTTTCAGCTAAATGGATTATTTAACATCTTGTTTTGTTTTTTCTTCACTTCATTTTGTACCTCTTTTATATCAGTTTATAAAACATGGCTTCATTCTTTTTAAATGGCTGATATTTTTTCCCATACATGAGTGTAAAAAATTTATCTGACCATTCTTCAATTAAATTATATAATTAAGTTGTTGCAAGTCTTCTGCCATGCATAATGTCTTACATGTCAGTTTACATATCAGTGAATGTTTCAGTTACATAAAATTCTGAAAATGGAATCCTGAGTTTTAAAATATCTTGATTTTTTATTTTTATTGCCAAATTGCCCATTACAGGGGGCTGTGCTAATTTATGTCCCCACCAACAATGTGTGAGTGTTTCCCCCACCCTTGTCCACAAAGAACATTTTTGGACTCTGCCAGTGCACATTTGGGTCTTTGCCAATCTGAGTTGAAAATAATGTCTCATTGTACTTTCAATATCAATTTTTATATAATTAAGCTAAGAAATATTACTTTTCCCTGGATGCTTTTTAGTATATTGTCTACTTTTTTCCATTGTTTCATCAGACTTTTTATAGATTTGTAGGGGCTTTTTCCATGTTAAGGGGCTAGTCCTTTGGTTTTATGTAAATTGTAATTATTCTTTCTCTGATTGGCATTTGTATTTTGACTTTATTTATTTTGAGTCATAAAGGAATTATTTGTATATAGTCAATTTAATCAATTATTTGCTTTATTGACTTCAGAGATTTATTTCTTACTTAGAAAAGCCTTTGTTTTCCTGGAGTTAAAACATTTTTCCAATTTTTTTTCTTATAATTTATGGTTGCATTTTTGTTTTTACATGTATATGTTTTATACATCTTATGAACAAAAATTGGAGATAAAATCCAGTTTCTTTTTTGTTTGTTTTCCCAAACAGTTATTCTGTCCTATTGGGTTTCTACTATTTTAAAAATACTATTGCTTTCCTGTTTTGAAATATTAATTGTATCATAAATTGTTTTACCTGTGAGTCCATTGATACGTTTTCTATTCTGGTCCTTTGATTTGTATATTCGTGCGCCAGTGCAAAACTCTTTTAATTGTTACCATTTTATACTACATTTGATATCTAGTAGGGCGAACCATATCTCATGGCTCTTCAGAGTGTTTTGGTTGTTATTGCTAGTTCAAGGTTTCTGTATGAATTTAAGAATTATCTTGTCTAATTAAAAAACTGTGCCAATTTTTTTTTTTTTTTTTTTTTTTTTAAGACGGAGTCTCGCTCTGTCGCCCAGGCTGGAGTGCAGTGGCCGGATCTCAGCTCACTGCAAGCTCCGCCTCGCGGGTTCACGCCTTTCTCCTGCCTCAGCCTCCCGAGTAGCTGGGACTACAGGCGCCCGCCGCCTTGCCCGGCTAGTTTTTTGTATTTTTTAGTACAGACGGAGTTTCACCGGGTTAGCCAGCATGGTCTCGATCTCCTGACCTCGTGATCCGCCCGTCTCGGCCTCCCAAGCCAATTTTTTTTTAGTGGTCATATTAACTTTACATATTAACTTAGGGAGGACCCACATGTGTATGTCAATGTGAATACAATGTATGATAGAGAATACTCCAAGAAAAAAAGATACTTTCCATTGGCTTAAGTTTCCTTCTGGATCCTGTAGTAAAATTTTACAGATTTTTAAAAAATGTCATAAATATTTCTTTTTATAATCTGTCCTATTTCATACACATTGCCACCACTGGTATTGTAGACTTTTCATCCACCATATCTTCAAAGTGGCTGTTATTTTTGTATATGAAGGCTATTGATGTCTATATTAATTTACTTTTCTTTTACTTATTTCTTGTCCTCTACTGATGTACTCTAATTTATATTCTGCTGATTGCCATTTCTTCCCTGAGAATTTCTACCTCTATTTTGTGCTTTTCTGTTATAAACTATTTATCAGATTTTTAAATTTTGGGGAAAATGTTTAATCACAACTTTCGCATGTATTGTGGCAAGACTTTTTAAAAAATGTTCTTTTTTTCTGTAATCCCAGCACTTTAGGAGGCCGAGGCGGGTGGATCACAAGGTCAGGAGATCGAGACCATCCTGGCTAATACGGTGAAATCCCATCTCTACTAAAAGTACAAAAAATTAGCCAGGCATGGTGGCAGGCGCCAGTAGTCTCAGCTACTCGGAGGCTGAGGCAGGAGAATGGTGTGAACCCCGGAGGCGGAGCTTGCAGTGAGCCGAAATCATGCCATTGCACTACAGTCTGGGTGATAGAGCAAGATGCTGTCTCAAAAAAAAAAAAAAAAAAAAGTTCTTTGGGTTTCATATCAAAAGTATCTTTGATATGAATATTAATGTGCATCTCTTAATTCTTTTTTTTTTTGTCACTTTTCTTTCTTTGTTTCTGGTTGCGTTTGTGTGTGTGTGTGTGTGTGTGTGTGTGTGTGATCTTTCTGTAAATTCTATGCTTTCTATAATTTTTTTAATATTGCTAATTATTGAGGGACATAATTTTTTCCTTGCTTGCTATTTTTAAGACATTTGAATTAGACAAGACCAATGCCATATAACAGACAATGATGGTATAATTTCTGTTTTAGCCTTGATTTTATCCTAGGCCCAAATTTGGCATTATTAGTCTGCTCACAGTGTAGAGATTTCTCTGCCTGACCTCACTGACAAAGAGTTTCCTGCAAATATGGCTTACCTGTGTGATTCTTAACTTCTCCTCAGGACCAAATCAATTCTAGATATGCTTTACAGCTTCTTTAGGTCACGTTTCTTGCCACAGTGACATTTTTGGTTGTGATATCCGTCTGAATATGTATAAGGTGATAGCTTTGTCTGTGATCTGCTGCAACGGTTATATACTCTCTTTATGCTCTCAAACCACTATTTAATTTTCACTGTTTTTGGAGTCTTTTCTCTGATTTTATGTTTCAAAATTTTAGCAGTCTCCTAATTTGTTTAAAGATCAAAAATTTTATATTTTTTGTGAAAAAAGAATTTTAAGTATTTTCCATGAGAAGGGAGTAGTGTTAAATTTACTCCACCCTATCTAACACCTTCTAAGGAAATGGACATTTAGGGGATTTCTTGGAGTAACAGAAACCCTGAAACAATACCACCTTGATGTTATTGTTTTGATGACTAAATTGATGAATAAACAGTTATACTTTCTGATGAATAAAAAGTAATACCTTATATAAAAGGCAATATTGATGAATAGTCATACTTTATATGAGGCAATGTTACTTGTGCTATTAAATACACTATTCAATTTAAATATGTGTCACTATTTGCATAGTATAGTGATTTCTTTTTTAAACGTAACTTTTTCAATTCATTCAATAGTAATAGAGTGTCTACTATATTCTAAGAACTAAGAGACACACAGAAAAAGCAAAAAATTATTAGTACATCATTGATTTTCTTAAAGCACTTACAGGCTATTGGGAAGACAGACAAAAACTAATACAGGAGTAGATAAGAAGGTCACTTGAGCCAACCTGAAGAAAAAGGTAAGACTTCCTAAAATAGATGAAAGGAGAACTGAGTCTTAAAGAATGAAAAACAGTTAACGAGACAAAGAATTGACAGAATCAGTTTCCCATCAAAAGAAGTCTGTGATCAAAGACACAAAAGCAAGAAACAGCATGATGTGGCAAATAGGTAGTTTCCATAACCATTTAAAAATCCTGGATGTTTGCCTTAGAATTAATATATTATGTGAACATTTCTCAAACATTTTTCTCCGTTTTTCGAAGAAATTCTTACCATGAAAATTTGTCCCCTTCCCTACAGACCAAAATAATAACAACAACAACAACAATAAAAGTTATTATGTGATTCGAATCTGAATTTAGCTTATTTCCATAAGCGTTTACTGAGAAGCCATTATTTGCCTGACAATGTGCCTGATTTAGGGAAGATATAAAAATAAAAATACTTTGTTTCTACCCTCAAGAGGTTAACATTTTCATACTTTAAGTAAGAAAAACAAAAATGAGTCTCTTTTGCTGTCACTGCCAAACTCTTTAATTCATCTACACCTGCTGTTTATTGTATCATTTTTTATTGTTGAAGAAATAATTTGTGTAAGTACTCCTTATATATTTATATCTCTTATGGTTTCTCACCTGGAAAAGTATCTTTGATATGAATATTAATGTGCATCTCTTAATGCTTTTTTATCCATGACACAATTTGGCTTTGGCATTTTACTTTTTGAACTTGCAAAGTTTTAAAAATACTTTATGTACATTATTTTAATGTTTATTCTGCTTATCCATATATGGAAAACTAAGCAATTCTTTAACTCAATATAATCAGCTAATGATCTTCCTAAATCTCCCATTTATTCTTAACTTTTTCAATCATTATGGAAAATCAAGGTTAATTATATCAGCCTTAGAAAATTGTGCTATTGGAAACAGAAAAAGAATATAAAATTATGCTTCATTTCTCTACTATTTTTTTCTTACAATCCAAATACATCTTTTTTTATTTATTATTATTATTATTATACCTAAGTTCTAGGGTACATGTGCATAACATGCAGGTTTGTTACATATGTATACTTGTGCCATGTTGGCGTGCTGCACCCATCAACTCGTCAGCACCCATCAACTCGTCATTTACATCAGGTATAACTCCCAATGCAATCCCTCCCCCTTCCCCCCTCCCCCCTCCCCATGATAGGCCCCGGTGTGTGATGTTCCCCTTCCCGAGTCCAAGTGATCTCATTGTTCAGTTCCCACCTATGAGTGAGAACATGCGGTGTTTGGTTTTCTGTTCTTGCGATAGTTTGCTGAGAATGATGGTTTCCAGCTGCACTTTTTCTACTTGAAAGAATTATAATGCAAAGTGAACTAAAGAAAATATGTTAGCATTAGGTATCTGACTTCTGAATTCAATCTTATTTTAGGTGACTTTTTGGGATACTAGTGCTAAGACAACAACCCCACTGCCTGACATGTGGATCAGAACCAAGTTTCCTGTCTGCATGTTTGCCAACATTTAGATATTGCAATACTTTGGAGCAAATATCAGCATGGTAGTTGATGAATGGAGTAGCAGTTGGGTCTACATTGATCCCAGGTCTCAAATGCAGATAGTCCTCGAAAACTATTTGAATGAATTAAGCCAATGCAAAGGAGGTTTGTTGGGAGGAAAGAAGAGGTTGACCCAAATACGGGTGCTAGTTGTCTGTAGTTCATCCAAAAATGCCTAGTTTCCTCAAGAGGAGATGACTTAATAGATTTTTTTCAGTTAGCTGTACGTTTCTGAGGATTAAAACATCTAAGTGATGCTACAGCATTCCTGAACATGCTAAGCAGAAATATGAATGTTTAGCAGATTGAATGCCATGCTTTTGAGGAATTAACTAGCTATTCCTTTAGTTTGTAAGCATTGTTGCAACAAGACTTACATTTGAATTTTTAAAGTGATTATGAACTGGCTAAAGCCTGAGAATAAACTTGCATTTCTCAACCACTGCCATGGGAAAAGGAAAACCTTAATTACAATGCTTGTCTTTGAATAATATTTCAGTTGTAACAGCACATTTTTTCAAATTTTGCATGATAAGTGCATTAATATTTATTCATATTCTATGACCTTTACATAATTCTCCCGAGTGCTATTTTCCAAACTATGATGTTTGCTCTTTTTTTAAAGTCTTTAATACTTATCATTTATGCACTTCTAGCTACTCCATATTTTATAAGAGTGTTAGGATTATTTCAGAATGAACTAGAATGAGACATTGACTCTGACTCCTTTTCACCACTTTCAAAATTTCTGGAGAGAACTTGTGCTTATTATTAATCATTTGAAAATCAAGATGAATTCTCTTGTTACCTTTGGCAGACTTGATTTTAAAACAAATGTCTAACACAAAAGACTATATAGTCAATGATTCAATTTACATAAAATCTGTAAAAGGAAAAAAATGTAATGATAGAATTTGTTCAATTTTCCCCAGAGTTCTGAGGGTGAAACAAGGGAAGCACTGCACAGAAGCACTAGAGATGTTTCGGGGTATATAAACATTCTATATCATGATTATAGTGGTGAGTACACAATTTTATGTACTTACCAAATCACCAAATACAGTGACATCAGCAAAAATGGCAGAATAAGGAATAGAAAAAGTCTGTCCCTCCATAACAGCAATGAATAAACTAGCAAAAATTATCATAACTATTTTGGAGCTTTGAAAATTAGCCAAAAGCTTTCAGCAACCAGGTGAATACTTATTCAAAGAAAAGAAAAATAAAAAGCTGAATACTAGTAAGAGAGCTTGATGGCATTTTTACTTGCCCTGGTTATGTTCCTCATCTCACAGTTCAGTGGGGCCCATAGCTAGTATAGAAGTCAGTACTGGAGGTAACCTAATTCTCAAAGAACTGGGGTGGTTTATTTGAACCCGTCTGGTGGCTCACTGGGGGACTGGCTCAAAGGGCTTGCTTTACCTTACCTATTTCTGAAGACTCCCATTGCTGAGATGGGGCATTTATTGAAAACATTTAAAGGCATTTGTTTCTGCTGCCTGAGGCAATTGATAATGGTTGGAGTGAACAATAGACTAATCAAATACCTAAGAAGAAAGACTGAAGAATAAGAAGCTTAGAAGAAAAGGGATGTGAAAAACTCTGATGTATTCCTGGGACTCTAGATAGTTATGTGTATGTCTCAGCCTAGGCACATGCTCAGGAAAGCCCTGAGAAGGTCCTAAATCTATGTATATAGAAGAGTACATATTGTATACAACATTGAAGCTAAGTTGATATTAATCTTACCTAGATTATTTAAAAAGAATATATTAATTATAACCCCCAGGCAACCACTAATGGAATAATTCAAAAATATATAGTAAAGAGGTCACAAGGGAATTGACAAGAAAAGATGGCGGTAAGGGAAGACTAGAGGAACAACAACAATGCAGATATAATAAATGAGTTTTTATAAAGACGCTAATCTCATTTATGAAAGCTTCTCCCTTATGACCTAATCGCTTCCCAAAGTACCCGTCTCCGAATACTACCACCTTGGGGGATAGGATTTAAACACATTAATTTTAGGAAATACAACCATTCAAACTGTAATATGTTCTTAACAATAACAATAGAGACCCAAAATGTATGAAACAAAGCTGACAGAATTGAAGGAATTGAATCGATGGTCAACAAAAATTTGGGGGAACCTCAATATTCTACTCTCAGTAAGGGATAGAAAACTTGGACAGATTAACGAAATGTAATAATTGAAGAACACAATAAACCAACTAGACTTAGCACACATATAGAAAACTCCACCCAACAACAGGATAATATATATTCTGAAAAGTACATGAAATAGTGTCCAGGATCTATTAGGACAAAAAACAAATCTCAATTTATAAAGATTGAAATCATGCAACATAACTTTTTTGACCACATGAAATGAAATTAGAAATCAACAAGAAAAGAAAATCTATAAAATTCACAAATATGTAGAAATTAAATAGTATACTCTTAAATATTCAGTGGGCCAAGAAATTGTGATGTATATTAGTAAATGCTTTGAAAGCAACAAAAAGAATACATAACATACCAAAACCTATAGGATATAGTAAAGCAGTTCTCAGAGGAAAATCTATACTTGTAAATGCCTAAATTAAAAAAAAATAAAGATTATCAAGTTAATAAGCTAAGGTTCCACCTTAAGAAAATAAAAGAAAAAGAGCAAAAAACACAAAGCAAGCCAATGGAAAAAATAATAAATATTAGAGCAGAAATAAATGAAATTGAGAACAGAAAAACAATAAAGATACTCAATAAAACCAAAAGTTGTTTCTCTGAAAGGTTAAAAAATGACAAATATTTGATAAGACTTATCAAGAAAAACAGGGAAACTTGATTTACTAAAATCAGAAATAAATTGAGGATATTACTACCAACCTTACAGAAATGAAATGATTATAAGACAATGCATGAACCAGTGTATTCCACCAAATTAGGTAACTTAAATAAAATGAAAAAAATTCTAGAAACACACAAAATACCAAAACTGACTCAAGAATAAGTAGGAAACCTGAATGGACCTACAAAAAGTAAATTTATTGAATCAATAATCAACAAACCACCATCAACAACATCAAAAGTCTCAGGACTCAGTGGCTTCACTGGTGAATTATACCAAACATTTAAATAACTCAAAGGCATACCTCTCAAACTCTTTCTAAAAATAAAGAAGAAGTAAAAATTTCTGAACTCTTTCTATTAGATCAGTATTACCCTAATGTCAAAACCAAACAAAAAGATCACAAAAATCACTTATAAATGTGGATGTAAAAATTCTTCTAAAAATACTGGTAAACTGAGTTTGGCAGCATCCAACAAAGGTTATACCCCATGACCAAATAAAATTAAGAAGTTTGTGCAAATCTATGGTCAATGGGATTTACCCAAGGACTTTATCCTAAGTTCAACGTAAGGAAACTAATCAATATAATATCCCATATTGGCAGAAAAAAGAAAAACTTAACATGATCATCTCAGCTGATAGAGAAAATGACAAGATCCAATGTCCTTTCATTGTAAAAAGACTCAGAAAACTCAGAGGAAGGGAACTTCCTCAGGCTTGAGACAGGGCATTTTTTAAAAAATATAAAGCTAATATCCTTCTTAATTGTGAAATACTGAAAGCTATCCCCCTAAGATCAAGAATAAGACAGACATCCACTCTCAACATATGTATTCAACATTGTACAGAAGTTCCAGCAAGGGCAATTAGACAAGAAAAAATATAAGTGTCAGCCAGATTGCATAGGAAGATATAGAACTATCTTTATTCACAGGTGCCATGACAATATGCATAAAACTAAAAAAAAAAAAAAAAAAAACCTTCAAAAATCTATTAGCCTGATAAGTACAGTCAGCAAAGTTGCCTGATACAACATCCACACACAAAAGTAAGTTCTATTTCTATAGAGTGTTAGTGATTTATCTGAAAACAAAGTTAAGAAAACAGTTCTCCATATAGTAGCATAAAACTTACTTACAAATGAGTTAAAACAGGGAAATGCAAGACACATAAAATGAAAACTAAAAAATATTTTTGAAAGATATCAAAGAAACCTAAATAAATGGAAAGACATCCTGTGTTCATCATTGAAAGACTTAATATTATTTAGATAGCAATACCCTCCAAATTGATATATGAATTTAATCCAATCCCTATCAAAATTCCAAATGCCATTTTGCACAAATGGACAAGCTAATTCTGTAATTTATATTGAATTGCAAGTTTTCCCAAATAGTCACAATTTTTGAAAAAGAAAAACAACGTGGAAGGACTCAGACTGCCTGTTTTCAAAACTTAAAATAAAGCCACAATAATTAAAACAGTGTGGTACTGGCCGGGCGCGGTGGCTCAAGCCTGTAATCCCAGCACTTTGGGAGGCCGAGACGGGCGGATCACGAGGTCAGGAGATCGAGACCATTCTGGCTAACACGGTGAAACCCCGTCTCTACTAAAAAAAAATACAAAAAACTAGCCGGGCGAGGTGGCGGGTGCCTGTAGTCCCAGCTACTCGGGAGGCTGAGGCAGGAGAATGGCGTGAACCCAGGAGGCGGAGCTTGCAGTGAGCTGAGATCCGGCCACTGCACTCCAGCCTGGGTGACAGAGCGAGACTCCGTCTCAAAAAAAAAAACAAAAAAAAAACAAAAAAAAAACAATGTGGTACTGGTCTGAGGATAAATAAAGAGATCAGTGGAATGGAATTGAGAACCCATGAATAAATCCATATATCTATGGTCAATTGATTTTTGACAAGGGTGCCAAGATTATTAAGTGAAAATGTTGAAAAGAATAGTCTTTCCAACAAATAATACTAGGACAACTGTACGTCCATATTTAAAAGAATGAATTTGGACACTTACCTTACACTATATACCAAAGTTAACTCAAAATGTATCAAAGATTCTGAATTAAAAGCTAAAAATGTAAAGCTCTCAGAAGAAAGTATAAATGAAAATTCTCATGACCCTAGATTAGGAAACAGTGTTTTATGTATGACACTAAAAGCAGCAAAAAAAAAAAAGAGAGAGAGAGATAAATTGGACTTCATTAAAATTAAGAAGGTTGTACATCAAAGAATACCATGCAGAAAGTGAAAAAAACCTATGCAATGGGAGAAAATATTTGCTTGTCACATATCTGATAAGGGTCTAGTATACTGCATACATAAAGAATCCTTAATTACAAAAATACAAACAATGCTGTTTTAAAATGGAAAAAGATTTGAATAAATAATTATCCAAAAAATATAAAAATGGCTAATTATATACATGGTAAGATGTTTAAAACCATTAGTTATTAGGGAAACAAATCAAACCACAATGAGATACAACTTCATATCCACCAATGTGGCTATATTTCTCAAAAATCTGAGAAATAACAAGTGTTGATGATGATGTAAAGAAATTGGAAACCTCGTGCATTGCTGGTGGCAATGTGAAATGGTATAGCCACTATGAAAAACAGGTTAGTGTTTCCTCATAATGTTGAGACACAGAATTACCTTTCGACCCAGCAATTCAATTTCTACATATATACCCAAGAGAAATGAAAGCAGTTGTCCAGACAAAAACTTGTACTTGAATGTTCATGCAGCACTATTTATAATAGCCAAACAGTGGAAACAGCCCAAATGTCCTTTAACTGAGGAATGAATAAACAAAATGATCTATCCATACAGTGGTCTATTACTCAGCTATAAAAAGCAATGAATTACTGATGCATGCTACAACATAACGGAGCCTCAAAGAAGCCAGCACAGAAAGTTACATATTGTATGATTCCATTTATATAAAATGTCCAGAATAGGCTAATTAATAGAAACAAAAAAAATGATTAGTAATTGTCAAAGAATATAAGGAAAGATATCTCAGGGTTTCTCAGAGAAACAGGACCAATAGGAGATGTATACTTATATAAGTATATATTTTACATATTTATACATATGTATATATTCTGTAGTAGATTAGATAGATAGATAGGTTGATAGATAGATAGATAGCTATCTTGTAAAATATGTAACATATATACATGTCAAGCATTCCAAATCTGAAAATGTTAAATATGAAATGCTCTAAAATAGAAAAATTCTTGGGTGCCATCATGATACTCAAAGGAAATGTTCATCAGGGCATTTTGGATTTCAGATTTTCAGATTTGACATGCTCAATTGGTGAGTATAATGTAAATAATTTAAAATCTGAAAAAATCTGAAGTACAAAACATCTCTGATTCCAAGCATTTTGAGGGATACTCAACCTGTACTGTGTGTGCACACATACATATAACATAAATCTAAATATATCTTATATAATGTATATATAGTATATATACGTGTTTTTCTCCCTGTCTCTCTCTGTATATACATGGAGAGAGATTTTGAGGAATTGGCCATGCAATTATGGAGGCTAAGAACTCCCACGATCCGCCATCTGCGAGCTGAAGACCCAGAAAAGTTGGTGAAGTAGTTCAGTTCGAATCTGAAGACCTCGGAATTAGAAGAGAAAATGGTGTGTGAATTTTAGACTGAGGCCTGGAGAAGGCCAATGTTCCAGCTCAAGCAGTAAAGCAAAAGGGGAAGAATTATTTCTCCCTCAGTGTTTTGTTCCATTCAGACCCTCAACAGATCAGCAGATACCTGCCCACATTTGGGAGGCTAATCTCATTTAGTGAGTCCTCTGATTCAAATGCTCATCTCATCCAGAAGCACCTTAACAGACACATCCAAAAATAATGGTTAGCCAAATACATGAATGTCCATGGCCCAGTTAAGTTGACACATACAATTAACTATTGCAAAGGTAGAGTGGAGGACAAACTTTAATCGATAGAGTTTCTGTGGGGTAAAAGTGTTATGAAATTAGTGGTGATGGTTGCATTTTGAGTATAATTAAAACAATCATTATGTACACTTGAAAATGGTTAAACTGATCAATCTTATGTGAATTTTATCTCAAATTGAAATACTATCGGCCTGTTGCAGTGGCTAACACCTGTAATTCCAGCACTTTGGGAGGCTGAGGCGGGCGGACCACTTAAAGTTAGGAGTTTGAGACCAACATGGCAAAATCCTGTCTCTACTAAAAATATACAGATTGAACTGGACACGGTGGTGCGTGCCTGTAATCCCAACTCCTTGGGAGGCTGAGGGAGGAGAACTACTTGAACCCGGGAGGTGGAGGTTGCAGTGAGCCGAGATTGTGCCACAGCACTCTGTTGCTCTGAGTAACAGAGCAGACTCAGTCTCAAAAGAAACAAACAAACAAAAAATCTGGGCATGGTGGCACTCACCTGTAATCCCAGCTACTCAGGAGGCTGAGGCAGGAGAACCACTTGCACCTGAGAGACGGAGGCTGCAGTGAGCCGAGATTGTGCCACTACACTCCAGGAAGAAATATATTTTGAAGTGTATTCATCAGTATCATCTTGGTGCTAAAGAATTTACAGTTAGCTCCCCTAGTGAAATTCATATTACTTTACATAATTAGCAACATAGAGAGTTCTGGGAAATAATTAAGCAAAGTCTTGAAGAAATTATGTAGAGCAATATGATTATAATAATGGAATGATGTTTTTCTATACAGAGGTAAAACTATCTATGGTAGGATTTTGGGGAGGGGGCTATTGGATTTAGAAAAATTTAGAATCCCATGGAAATAGAGAAAAGTCAAACACCCTGGCAATGTTTTTTCTTAATGCAACTTGAGTAGAATTAAGAACAGGACCAAGATTTCAGAACTTGGAGAATGCACTGCCAATTGCTTTGTTTTTTACACCGAAAAGTACTAGTACCAGATTGTCTGCCTGGCAAAGTTTTTTTGTGTCCTTACCCTTCCTTTCTACCTTTCCCTATCATCTTTCCACATTTATCAGGTGAAAAATTCTTTTTCAACTTACCAACAATAAAAACATGCTGAATTTCACTAGGGGAGCTAACTGTAAATTCTTTAACACCAAGATGATACCGATAAATGCACTTCAAATATATTTCTACGTGGAGGAATTTGCATTTTATCAGGTAGCAGAAGACCTGCAAAGGGTTGGATCTCTGTCAGGGGTATTTTAAACATTTTCTATGTATTCTTTTAGAGGTAGGAATATTTATAGGACCTCTAAGATTTTACCATGTGGGTATACACCTGCTCTGACCACCTGCAAGGTTAACCCTGTGTCTATTTGGTGCTCAAATCTCCCCTTACCACCTGGAATCTTCCTTCCAACAAAGCTCTGTGATTGAAAACATTCCATCCTGTGCTTCTGTTTTTCAATGTAATAGGAGGTTGAGAAGGGCACTGGTGACGGTTTGGGTTGGTACGGAATCTATCCTGCTCTCCTGGATTTGTCTTTCCACTCCACAAGGACTTGTCTGCAGGCAGACATATTGCAGCCTGGGTTCTTATAGCTCTGTGGCAGATGCCGCGGGCTCCGTCCACTTGGTGCCCAAATCTTGGCAGTGCCGACAGAAACACACAGCAGGGATAAGCTGTTGGGCAAAAGTAGCATCTGCCCTTGTCACAGGTAGGAAGGGCTTGCTCTTCATATAGAGGAAAATAGGGCAAACAGGGCGGTGAGGCTATGTGTGAAAACTAAAATCTGCTCTTTGAGCAACGACCTCCAGAGATAGTTTGTCCTTCCTATAGGGCTAACATGGACACGTTTCTGTGCTCTCTAGCATAACATTCAAAAGAGAACGTTTTCTTAGCCAGCATTAGCTAGGGTTTATCTAGGTGGATCACCATAAAGGAAAGATAGAAATAATTATGTACTTGAGAACAGAACTTTTAAGTGAGGGGGAAGGTATGTCTCATTTTTACATTGACAGTAATAGGAACAAAGTAGATAAAAGTGTAGAAAGAATGAAAGGTAACAGGAGTGGTTCAGTGGAGGGCAGTAGAGAAACTGGTAGCATTAGCATCAAAGGAGAAAACATAGTTCAAGGGGTGAACTATTTGGGAAGCTGAAGACAGGGAGGACACTTGCCTTAAAATGAGAAAACCAAAGGGAGCTCAGAGGAAAGGATATTCCAAAACCAAACCTAATACAGCTGCTTGGAATTTTTATTTAAATTTAATAGTAAATTCAGTGAAAAGGTTTTCAAAGTACAAATGAAAAGCCAGAGAATTTAGAAAGCCAGGTGGAGATAAAAGCAGAGAGGCAGCAGGACTTGAAAGGAAAGTAGTTGTATTTTACATCTTCTCCTAAGTTATTGTGATTTCATTATTTCTAGTTGGGAAATGACTAGAGAATTGTCCTTGCTTGTGGTTGTAACCAAGTAGTAATTTATTTCAGTTTTAGTGCCTCCATTTTGAAACTGACAGGTCCACCCAGAGAGGACTTTTCATCAGTATTTGAAGAGGCTGAATTTCTTCTTGTGCAAGAAAATAGAGCTTATCTAATTTTCTTCTGTCCTAGGGGTACTATCTAACATCTAATATTTACTCTGTAGGAAGCAAAGCTTTTTTTTTTTTTTTTTTTAGGTTCACTATTCCCAGAATAGTGGAAAGATAGTCAGATATTCAGGCAAGTTGGTGCTGGCTAAATAATACCTGATATTTATCTGCATATCAGCAAATCAGCCAGTTATTTCTGTTCTGAATAATTTAGAAAAACAAAGCTGGCCTATCGCTTTGAATAGCAGCATTTCTTTCAAAACAGTCTCTCTAGATAAGCCCATATCTCAATGCTGTGTTAAAGACTGTCTATAATATAAAGAATCAAATTAATATCTAATCTTGCACTTGAACCTGCACAAAAAGGTTTTTGTAGAAAAGAGGAAAAACAATGCTGGAGAAAACTATACTTCCTGAGCTTTTCAGAGTCTTTTAATCATAACACAGCTGAGATGCTGCTTTCTGAGTAATGATCCTTTGTTTCAAACAATTAGCAAAGTTGTTTTAGTGTAAGTTTGATAATAAAATAAATAGGAAATAAAACCAATGTTGAAGCAGATTGCTTGCTAATTCTTTTCTTGGCTGCTCCAATTCTTTAAACCTTGCCTTTGCAAACATACAGGACAGAAAAATAGATTAGACACTGAGAATTGCTAAAGAGCCTTGAGGTCACAGACTCCTACCTGCCCTTTTTACCTAGGGGTAAATTGAAGCTTAAAGTGTTAGGTGAATAGCTGTGGGTGGAGAGCTGCTGTGACTAGGTCTCAAGATTATTTTTCTCTGGCCATCATGTCCTTTTACTCCTGTCTTTGATATCCTTTCAGTGTACATTTCCCCAATCAAAGTACTTGGTACATGGTCTTATAAGTTCATGTTTAATTGTCTTTCACTCTTACCAGGCTAAAATCTTCGTGAAGGTAGGAAACAAGATTGTAGGTTCTGAAATACACTGTATAGTTAATTTTATAAAGGTTTTCTCTCTCCTCCTTAACTGCAAGCTCTCTGGAGGTAGTCTATCACTTTCATTCCTCTTTTATATCCATGCTTACATCCCCAGTTCCTAGTATAACATCTTACATGTGGCAGACATGAAGATTTGCAAATGAAGAAAAATCATGCTCTGCAGTTCTTATGGAATGCATATTCGTGTCCACCTAAAATTCATACATTGCAACCCTAATCCCCAGTGAGATGGTATTTGGAAATAGTGCCTTTGGAAGGTGAGGGTGAGGGCCTTGAGGGTAGAGGCCTCCTGATGGGATTACTGCCCTTGTTGAGTGGCCTCTGGGCTGCCTTATGCTTATGGAATTTGGGGGGAGCAGTTTCTCAAGAAGCGTTTGGTTAAACACTAGTTTCTTGAGATGTTCCCACAAATAAAAGGATTCTGAGATCAAACCATTTTGAATATCCTGCTTTTTTATGCCTTCATCTGAAGATCCCCAAATGTACAATAGCATTTATTAAAGTCTCTAAATTCACAAGAAACCTATTTATAACAACTCAGTATTTTAAGACCTTCTTAAACAAGAAGATTTTAAAATACATAACATTTCTTAATATCCTGCAATACCACTTTTAGATAGGCAACACAGAAACACAAACCATGAACTGTTCCTAGTTAAATTTCTGAAAAAGAAAGATAGAGCATTAGAAAGTAGAACTTAATGAGCCCACTACAATGAACAAATATATATTTTTAAATAATAATTTTGAAAACTCTCATCTCAAAAATTCAAGATTGTTGCCCTCAGACTTGAGTTTAATAAATACATCTACAAAACAATGCTGTCATATACCTCCATTTAACAAGAAGATCTTATAACTCTTTTAATTTATCTGGATTTTAAAAGCATTTGCTTGACAGATTTTAGATGATCAGCTAATCTGTCATTTACAGAAGGGATAGTGATGAGTGGGGGCACTACTTAATTCATTCATATGCTCTTTTATCTGTTGATTTAATTTATTTAGCTCATTCTTTACTAAAAGTATTGACAGATGGGGAAAATATTCAATCACAATCTTGCAGGTTAAAAAAAGAGATGTTGATATCAGGCTCAGGACAGCGGGAGAAAGCTGGGATGTTTCTGATCCCAGGAGGAAAGGAAAATGTGATTGACTGATGGTTATCTGACCTATTTTATTCTGAATTGTCATGGATGCCACAATAGTGGTGAAGAGCTTCATGCATGTGACAGGTATTCACCAAAGGCTTTTTCTGCATTGTGTGTAATCATGAACACAATTTCTCATCCACATTGTTTCTGGGTTGAATTTTTGTTAAGGTTAAGATTATTTTAGAATTCTTTGTTACGGTTGTGATTAAAAGGAATCAGAAGCGAGAACTGTGATGATATTTTATATATGGAGAGAAGGTCATTTCATGTTCCCTGGCCTTTAAAGGTTTTTTATTTAATGTGTTTATTCTATTTTCTATTTTAATTTTAATTTTTTTAAATTTAGTTCTTAGAATTATTGCTCATTGGCCATGAAGCTATCCAGAGAGTTAAAAATACACTATTTAAATGATAAAAACTGCTTTTGTTTTTTATTTTGTTGATTTTGATGGTTATAAAGCTACGGGTGAAAATATTTGGAATAGCAGTATGAGGATTCAATTTCTATTCTTAAAAAACAGTAGTTTGCTTTTTAGTACAATTGAGAAAAATCACCCACACTAATAATTTTTTTTGTGTGTGTGTGGTCTGATTAATCTTTGCTCTAATGGACACTGTTGAAGGAGAAATGTAGGCTTGCTTGGAAATAATAGAAAAATGGAGAGATCAATTTGGAGATTTCATAAGTTGAGGTAATGTAAGGTCCTATAGCTTTTGTGAAGACTGGTCTTGGATTCTGACTTGTTTCTGAATGAAATTCTTGAAATGTTACCCTCCAGTGGGGATTTCTCCCTCTGAGATATCTATTTACATGATCTCATGGTCACAAAGTCACAGGTAGAAGAGCTTTTGCACAAGTGCCAAGTATCTCAGAAAAGTTGACCCAAAGATCAAATTGAACAGGTATATATTCATTTAATAAGTACATATTGAGCATCTACTATTAAATTCTGGGTGTTGAGCAGTGAGCAAATGAGACTTGATTTCTGCTCTCATGGAGCTTGCAAAGTAGTGATAGAGATAAGATATAAGCCAATTCAACAAAAAAAGTACATATGTAATGTCTAATTGTGATAATACCAATAAGAGAAAAGGACAGTATTTTTTGAAGACTAACATAAGAAATCAAAATCAGATGGAGAAGAAGTCAGAGATGTTGCTTGAGGAACTGGTATTTAAGCTGAAATCAGAAAGATGAATAGATCATTAAGACAGGAGATGGTTTAGAGGGTGAGGGTAGAGCCAGAGGAGGGATAAATGTATTTTACACAGAAGAAACAGCACCTGTAAAAGGCCTTGCAGAAAGTGTGTGGAATTTCTGAGGAACTAAGAGAATGCCAGTGTGGCTCAATTTAATGCACAAGAGAGAGGGTAAGTCAAAATGAAGTTGGAGAGAAAAGCAGTGTCAAAATCATCAGGTCTTATACACCCAGTTATTATGTTGGATTTTAGCCCTAATTGAGTGTTCTTAAATAAGTTGGGGGCTAAAGTTATATCATTTATGTTAAAAAAAAATAGTGTGACTATTATATGAAGAACAGATGATAGAGTGGTAGCCATAGATATGACAAGATTGTAAGCAAAGAGAATAGTGAGAAATTATTGTACTACTCTATGTGAAAAATAACTGTCACTTGGACTAGAGTGATATTAGTGGGGACAAAACTAATTTGCATTTGCCATAATTGTAGAAAAATAATTGAAAGAACTTGATGATTCATTGGTTTGAGAACATAAGGAGGAGAGATTTGTCTAGAATAATTCTGTGTTCATGGCTTATGCAAAGAATGGATAGAGTTGTCATTTACTAAGATGAGGATGATCAAGGGTCAACTTGGGGAGGTAGTAAGTTTGAGATGTCCATGACACTTGAGCAGACATCCAAATGGCCATTTGCAACATAGAAAAGAAATCGTGCTGAAGATAAAAATTTCAGAGGTAACATACAAATGCTACTTAAAGCCATGGGGAAGATGAGATCACTGACAGAAAAAGCCTAATAGATAAGAGAAGAAGGTCCAGGACTTGGACAAGGGGCATCCAACATTTGGAGGTTAATGAAGGGAGACACCAGTTCTCTGGGTACTATTGCTGTGTAACAAACTACCCCCAAATTAGTGGTATAAAATAATAGCGATCGTTCACTACTATTATGGCACATTGTTCTGAGAGTTGACTGGACTCAGTGGATGTTTCTTACTCAGGCATTCTGTGAATGCCATCAGTCACTGATGAGGTTGGAATAATCTCAGAAACTCATTTTTGCAGATGATGCTCAAATAGCTGAGGGCTTGACTTGGTGAGGCTTCTCCGGCTTGTCTTCATCTTGAGGTCCTTATTCTTGTACAGCAATTTCAACATAGGCAGACTTCTCACTTGGCAGCTCAGGACTCCAAAAATATATTTCTCAAAAAAAAAAAAAAATAGAGGGCAAACCTTTAATGACAGAACTTGGAAGCTATATAGCTGGTTTCACTTATCATCCTATTTGTTAGAAATGAGTTACTAAGCCCAGTCCACATTTAAAGGGTGGGAGTTTAAGTTTCATGTGTTAAAGAGAAGACTGTCAAAAAAGTTATAAACAATGCATAAAATCCCACAATAACCTCAAAAGCACAAGCAACCCAAGCAAAAATGGACAAATGGGACCACATCAAGCTAAAAAGCTTCTGCACAGAAAAGAGAATAATCAACAAGGTGAAGGGACAACCTACAGAATGGGAGAAAATATTTGCAAATGACCCAGCTGAAAAGGGATTAGTAACCAAAATATATAAGGAGCTCAAACAACTTAATAGCAAAAAGCCAGGTAACCTGATTTAAAAATAGACAACGGATCTGAATAAACATGTCTCAAAAGAAGTCATACAATGGCCAACAGGTATATGAAAAAATGCTTATATCGCTAATCATCAGAGAAATGCAAATCAAAACCACAATGAGATGTTATCTCATTCTAGTTAAAATTGCTTTTATCAAAAAAGACAAATAATAAATTCTGGGGAGAATGTGGAAAAAAGGGAACTCTTGTATACTGTTGATGGGAATGTAAGTTAATACAGCTACTAAGGAAAATAGTATGAAAGTTCCTTAAAAAACTAAAAATAGAATTACCATATGATCCAGTAATCCCGCTACTGGGTACATATCCAAAAACCTAGGCAATCAGTATCAAAGAGCTATCTGCATTCCCATGTTTATTGTAGAGCTATTCACAGTAGTCTATAGTCAAGATATGGAACCAAACTGTGTCCATCAACAGATGAATAGATAAAGAAAATATGGCACATAGACATAATAAAATATTATTGAGTCATAAGAAATAATAAAATCTTGTCACTTGCAACAACATGGATGAAACTGGAGGAAATTATGATATGTGAAATAAGCTGGACACAGAAAGACAAATATCACATATTCTCACTCATACATGGGGGCTAAAATAATGATCCCATGGAGATAGAGGGTAGAATCATGGTTACTGGAGGCTTGGAAGGGTACTGGGGAAGGGGAGGTAAAAATGGGTTGGTTAACGAGTACAAAAATACAGTTAGATAGTAAGATAGGATGTGGTATTTCATAGCACGAGGGGGTGACTATATTTAATAATTTATTATATATTTCAAAATAGCTAGGGGAATGAATTTAGAATGTTACCAACATGAAAAAATGATAAATGTTTGAGATGACAATGATAAATGTTTGTAATGATCCTGATTTGATCATTACATATTTTATGCTTATATCAAAATATCAAATGTTCCCCATATATTATGTACAACTATTATGTATGCATCAAATTTAAAAATAAAAAAGTTAAAATGAAAATAAACAACCCCTCCATCACAATAACTTAGAAAGAGAAGAGAATATAATTTTCTGGGAGCCAAAGGAATAAGTAGTTTAAGATTTTCTTTGCAAAACTTTTATTTTAGCAATCTACAGAGTCTTCACCCTCTTCTTTCTGATCTTCCCTTTTGTAGTTTTACAGAGAAATTGACCTGTAGCAAACAATTTGTGTTACCTACTTTAATTCAGATTGAGTATGTAAAAAGAAAGAGAATAATATGGGCTTTCAAGAAAAGTCAGTCTGAAGCAGAAGTAATTTAATTTATGAACTTAATATTGTAAACTATTGAGCCAGATCAGGGAGAGATGACTCTATTTTGAAGACTGTTTGTCCACAACTGAATTAACTTGGTGGTGTCAATCATTATTTTTTCAAAATGTTTTGATGAAAAGATAATGGAACCGCAGTAAAACATTTGATTATGTGTCAGTGTGTGAGTGAGCACCGCAGAGTCAGTCTTCAAGAGGTGCTTCACGCACTTGCTCAACTGAACAAAACAGAAAGAATGTTAGCTTCCGGTGGTTGAGAATTGGAGGCAGCCAACAAACAGTTATGAGGCCCCCTGTGCTCAGTCTTTGGACAAAGGCGATAGGGAAATCATCAACCACTGTCCCAGCCCAATCCCTGACTTGGTCCCTTCTCTAAGTTTTGCTTCATCTAACACTCTACCATACCCTCTTCTCTTCACCTTCCCCTCCTCCCACCACCAAATGTTTTATTTTTCTAGTTTTAAAAAAACACGCTGGAGCATTATGTGGAAGCTATTGATGTCAAATAATTAGTTAAAAGTCAATAAAATGTCCATTATTGAGCCTTCTTTCTTCTGTTCGTCCATCAATTTCACTCTTCACCATTTTCCACCCTGCCCTGTGTCCTGGGAGGCTCACTGTCTAGGTTTACATCAGTGGTGGATTTTCTTTTGTTTTGTCTTTCTCTATGACTTCAGGAATAGTGTAGGAGCTCTGAGGTAAGGAGGAGAGTGACAATGGGGTATTGTTTTCTCCTGCACCCCCACGCTGTGCCGAGGGCTGGCTACCTTCATTGTCAAAGAAACACAGATCCTCCCAAGTCCTCTTCACACAGTCTTCCCTGCCTGTCTCAGGGTCCAGCAGCCACTCCCTCCTGCTGTCCCTTCAGGCCTAGGATTGGGCTCTGGATTCTCACTGTCATTTCAGAAGCACTGCAATATTACTTGGTGGTTTCTTTGAATGCCACCCTCACCTTTGTAAATAGTTACTTGTTAAATTCTCTGTATATTATATAACCTGAGTATGTTTGAAATGACTTCTGAGTTTATGGCTTAAAAAACTAGAAAGATAAAGATTCCATTTACTATGATGAGGAAGATGAAAGGTTGGATCTGGAATAGACAACGTTAAGTTTAAGATGTCCATGACACCTGAGTAGATACGCAATTCCCGGTTTCAACTTTTCTTCTGGTTTCATCTTCTAAATAGGAAGTTGAAACCGGAAGAGAAATCTGTGCTGAAAATAAACATTTCAGATACATCACACAGATGCAGTATGCCAGAACTCTGACTCATACAGGAGAAGGCCAGTGGCTCACCTAGGTGACAGGCACAGATGGAAGGACAGCTGATGAGGTGCTTAATGTAGTCAAGGCAAACTCTTTTCCAGGCAGGAAAAGGGCCACATTTTTTGTCACTAAACAGAGGAAAGGAGAGATGCCAGCTCCAGTGAAGGCTTGAGTGAGGGGTGGCTGCGAGCTGTGATTCAGCTTTGGTGTCTTCTAACATTACTAGGCCCCATTTCTCGGCTGTGTCTGAGCTTTCCCCTGTTAGATCTCTGCCTTCCCACCTGCCCCTTGTCGCCCAAGCTCCCCTTCTGTAAACCAGATCATTCCCTGGTCCATTTTTCTAGTTCCCCTTGAAGTCTCATTGTGGTTTATCCCCTTCTACTTTCCTTTGGAATCTTCTTTTTCTCTTGCTATTACTTAATAGACTTTGATGGACCATTAAACTCAAAGCACAAATCATTAGCCACTGAAAAACTCACTCTCTTCCCAAAGCCTCCTAGGGGAGAAAATATTTACATTTCATCCTTTTAGTGCAGCAAAGAAAGAGAGAGGGAAAAAAAAAAAACAGGGACCCTACCCCACTAAACACCCTAAAGGAAAATGGAGGATATGATCTGGACCCTTGAGGTTTTACAATCTGATGAAGCTGGAAGAGATTGGTTGGTGACATAAAAATATAAAGCTTACAATGAAATTGTAGCATGAGTAAGTTCATGTATAAAAATCTACGTGAGAAAGAAAATTATAGATATTGAATCAGTTAAACTAGGAAGATTTTAAGGGGCAAGAAAATTGTGGATGACAATTGAAGAGCAAGAAAAATGTGAATCATAAGAAAGGAGGTTATCTTCGGTAGTAGAGAAATTAGGTAGTGTTTGAATGCACAAATTGAAACAAGAAAGTTGTATTTTGAATACCCAAGCAGATTTATTTTCTTTGCATAAATGGTGATGAAGAATAGTAAAACCAAGAAATGAAGAAAGTTTAAAGCTGAGCATTTGTATCTCAGGCCCAGGATTTCTTGGTATCATCAGTAACTCCTGTGAAGATTTAACAGGGGTTTCATCTTCCGTGTCATGACCCATAGATGTAGACAACTTTGACTCATCTGACTCCTCATCTTAGATCTGAAGGAAATCCTATGTTGATAAAAGAGCAAAGATGAGAAAACATGGCAACCCCTGGCCAAATCTCCTGGCCTAAGATGTTCAATCAGGTTCACAGCTAGACCATGAAGAAAGAGTTCATTCTCACCAGAAAAGTACCAAGCCAAGAATAGCTTATGGAGTATTGGAGAATACCTACAGAGGACACACTTATTACAAAAAGATAAAGATTTGGCTTGGTGAGATTTAATCAACGGTGCTCAGGACAAGAGAGGTAGCCCCTCTAGATTGAGAGGATTCTTGGATTGGGAACTGAATAAAAAGAATTTTTTTTTTTTTTTTTACATGTAGGCATCAATATCACATCACAGTACTTATTATTTTATAAATTACCATAATCAAATTTTAATTTTGGAATTTTGTCATGTCTTCATAAAACATAAGTATCTGACAAGTCAACAAGAAATTAAGTAAGAAAGTGCAATTGAACCATCTCTCTGGTTGATTGAATTAATGTGTGTGTGAGTGATGTGCGTAAAGACTGCAGCCCAAGAGAGGGATGACATGTGACCTTGTGCTGACCTAGGCTCCTACAATAGCAGGAAAGCACCATCATCATTTTAATCTTGGAACCCTGTTTATTTTTTTTCCCTGTAAAGCAGACACTCGTTATATGATAGTATTATGTTTTCTTTTAGCTCAGAAATAAAACGCAGCTTGAAGAAAACATTTTCCGTCGCAAATGTGATACAAACTAATTTCTGATTTCTCTGACTATTGAATTACAGGTATGAGCAATGAAAACACATAAAGGAGAAGTAAGCCCATCTGTTGGTCAGAAAAGAATGGGAAAATAAGCAGAGAGTTTAATAAAAAATATAAAGGGAAAATTATAAATAAATTAAATTTAAACTCCACTGCACTGCAAACACACTGAGCAAAGAGGGTACTGATCCTTCACTATCAAATTCAAACGTCTAAAGGCTACATGGACTAGAGTGTCTTCCCAGTTGTTCTAGCTGTAAATGAAAAACACAACTACTACACAAAGAAAAATTAGTAATAAAAATTAACTACAACCTCCATAACATCCAAATGAATTGCAATTAATTACTTCATTAAAAAGTAAATAACTAAATAAAAAGCTTGCAGGAAGGTATGCCAAGTCTCAAGAAAATGACTTGTAATATTCTCGGTTAATTGCTGCACTTCCTAGTATCTTTCTAGCATCATATATTTCCTTGGTGCCGCTTGTGTAAAAAGTATTCTTTAAGAATTTTGAAGATCAGTTACAATGATATCCCATGTCATTGGAAGTTAGAGGACAAATTGAGAAAAAGAACCTAAAAAAAAAAAAAAAACCCTAAAAAAAACAAGCACCTATTCATCAGATGATTAGCGCAGATTGTCTTCTATGTAGATTTTGGCAGTTGCCAGCCTGTTTCAGTTGTGGTTTTGGTTAAGAAACGATGTGAACTAAAGACCACAAGCACCATGAGACCCTGCATCTGAGAATCCATGGTCAAATAATTTAAGTCAAATCTAGATTAAACATGCAATGTCAACAGTTTTGCTTGTTTGTTGTACTACAGATCTTCGTGGATCTGATCTTCTCCTATGCAACAGTACGTTGTGATGTCTAAGAAGGGACAATGTCATACAGCATTTTCTGAGCATATTTAAAGATAGGATCCCTTTTTAAAATGAACCTATCACTAGTGTTGTCTGATACTATTTTTATTTCACAAAATATGTCATAAACTTTCATGGGAACTACTTTGGGAAGTTAATAGTGTGAAAACACTATGATCACAAGCAAAAAAAGCATTAAATGCATCTTGGACAAACCATGCAGTCCTGGAGTTTACTCTGCTATACACTAGTCAAGGATCTGGCTCAAATATTAAAAAAAAAAATGAAGAAAAAATTTATTTCTGCCTGTGGGTGCAGTGACTTTATCACTTTTAGTGAGCAAGTAGAGAAGGAAGGACTCAGAAATAAAGGTGGGGTTAGAGAAAGTGTGGTCAGGGGTAATTCTAACCTCAACTCCTAACCGAGAAAATAGTATATATTTTTAAATGACTGATAATCTCCTATGGAAGATGGAATTTCTGCCCCAAGGAGCTAATAAAAAACTTGGGGAGACCTATAAGAAATTCAGCAAATATATCCAGTGGGATAATTTGGCTAAACACAAGGTTCTGAGAAAGGGCTTGAGAGAAGATATAAACTTGTTTTGGAACAGGTGAGGATTGAGGGTTTGCTCAAGGAAGGCTTTCCAAATAAGTAGTCATAGAGAAAGCTGAATCCTAAGGGGTGAGTGTGAAGCAGCCAAAACCATTTTAGGGGGAAGGATACTTTATACAGAAGGATTTAAATACTCATGAAAGCATGGGCAACTGAAGAAAGGCCCCAACTTACTGAGAACTTGATACTCAGATAGGTCGAAAAGTCATTAATTATCAACCTATGCTGAGTAAATGAAAAAGATCTTATCAAGAATGAGGTGATATATTTCAGTTCTAATGTACCTATTGAGTAACTGAATTTAAGTTCATGAAAATACTTGAAACTAGTTTCCTTTTCTCTCTACTGATGGTTACTTATAAGAATAGATGACCTTGGAAGCTAACTTCAGCTATAACAATAATATACAATAAAGCAGTATTAATAGTTAATGCTTAATAATGTTTACCAGGCCCTGTTTTTAGCACTTTGCATAAACTAACAAAGAGGAAACTGAGACCCACTGAATTTAAATGACTTTTTCAAAGCCTCTCAATAGTAAAGACAGAAGTGGGACTCAAAATGCGGAAGCCTGGTTTCAGAGTTTGCACTCTTAACCACAAGATAAACTGTCTCCCAATATAGAAAATAAAGACAATAAAAATTATCAGATTTCTATAATTTTCTTTAAACCATAAGAGAGGGAAACAATAACAAGAAAGAGAAACAACATAAGTAAACTCCTTAAAATATAGCATATTTAGTTCAAAACTTTTTTTAGTAGTGAAGAATTATGAGGCTACACAGTACTAAATAAATAGGTAAATATATTCTATTTATACTGAAATATATTCTAATCACTTAAGAAAATGATACTGTGTGATAATCCACATCCACTATTTCTAGAGATTCAAGCTAACATTCCAGCTAAGTTCCACATAGAAATTATAGAATTGGGCCATGGGTGGTGGCTCATGCCTGTAATCCCAGCACTTTGGGAGTCCAGGGCAGGTGGATCAGTTGAGGTCAGGAGTTTGAAACTAGCCTGGCCAACATGGCAAAACCTCGTCTCTACTATTAATACAAAAAAGTAGCTCGGTGTGGTGGTGCATGCCTGTAATCCCAGCTACTCTGGAGGCTGAGGCAGGAGAATCGCTTGAATCCAGGAGGAGGAGGTTGCAGTGAGCCAAGATCGTGCCATTGCACTCCAGCCTGGGCAACAAGAGCAAAACTCTGTGGGGGGGGGAAAAAAAGAAGAAGTTGCATAATTAGTCAGAGTTGATAGAAACACTGGAACAAAGACAGAAAGATAAGCTAATTTCAAATTAACTTTGTGATGCAAATGTTAAATTAACCCACCCTGGAGCCTTATTGCTATGCTATGTTTGAGGTTTATACCAAAAGATGTCTTTGAGAATCCAGTTATCATAGATCCTTTTTGTTCTTTAGTAACCAAGTCTTCATGCTTGAGTTTCAAGATATATGCATCTGTTTATCAAGAGTGTTATAGTCAAATTTCATTATTCTTAAGCCAATTCTTTCAAATAGTCCTTTAAATTAACTTTATTCTTGATATGAGGTGTTTTTATATATTTTAATGGCTAAATATATAATCAAAAACATCACACAACAACACAATGAATAATGATCCTTGGATTACCCAGTCATCTAAGAGAAGCATCTATCTGTAAAAAATAGTATTTTAAAATTTTAAAAATAGAAATATTTCTTTCTTTGCAAAGAAAGGGCATTTCTGGGGAGACCATATAGAGTGGAAAAACCCTGGGTCTTAAAGAAACTGCACCTCTCTCACTTGCATAGGACAAATTATTTAGCTCTGCTGTGCTTCCATTTTCTCATCTGCAAAACGGAAACAATAGTACTTTGTGGGTAGGGGTTGGGAGGAAGGAGAGAATGAGAAAGAATAGCTAGTAGATGCTGGGCTTAATGCCTGGGTGATGGGATGATCTCTGCAGCACAGCACTATGTCCCACATTTACCTATGTAACAAACTTGCACATCCTACATATGCATCTCTTAACTTAAAATAAAAGTTGGAAAAATCAAAACAAAACTGTGGGGTGGGAAGGAAGGGAACAGAACATAAAACATACATTAAAAATCTAATAAATATATGCAGCTTTATAAAGGAAGCAAATCCTGACACATGCTACAACATGAATGAACCTTGAGGACACTATGTTAAGTTAAAAAAAAAAAACGAAGAAAGAAAAAAAAAAGTACTCACTTTGCAACACTGAAAGACTAATGTAAACATTAATGTTTGTAAGGACACATCAATCATATAACGTACTTTCTGGCACATAAACACTGTTCAATTAAAGTTATTATATTACCATTGATGTTATTAAAAGGATTATTAGAATTTACAACAAAATTTCAATCGCCTATAAAACGTGTATTTTGACTTTTAGTGATTTATCTCATCATTTGAAAAATGTATTTTTTACATGAAAATTAGAGAGATATTTGATGCCAATCCAAGTTATCTAATTCTGTTAGCCATTTGTTTAGAGGGACATACTGATTCAATTCACAAAATTAATGTTGAGTTCCACTGATGGTTAAAAAAAGAGACTTATTTAAAAAACAATATGAGAAAAAAAATGAAAAAGGATGTTGATGAGAGTCATTTGAGGATTTTCAGTTCACCATTGACAGTAAATATGCTGTAGCTTCTTTGTTGTAGATGAAATAAAATAGTCCCTATTGAGTAATGGAACTTAGTTTCTGTCTTGAAGGAATAATTACAGAATAATAATGGGATCATTAAGAAATTTATGAGAACAAAATACGTGTCTTTACCATAATACCAAGATATGATGAAGTAAAGAAAGTCAATGGACCCATCTCAAAGCCACTTAAAAGTGTTAATGTCTCCCGAATGTCAAAACAACACAATTTAGTTAAAAAATAGTCAAATTCCTTCACTGTGTGTTAACAAAACACATAAAATATATGCTTAAAAGACCAAAGTGTTTATTTTTAACCAGTTTCTTTGAAGTCCTCCAAAGAATTCCAAGGTATTACCTTATCGTGTCCCTAGTGCCCGGGCCAGCTTTATGGCATGAAAACCATACAGTCACCTAGGGCCCTGTCCTAAGAAGGGTCCCATGGTTGAGGTTTAATGCTTTGTGACTGCCATCTTAAAATTTCTTAACAATTTTATCTTTGAAATCGTTTATGTTTGTAATGAAGTCTTGTGGGACAATGGAATATGTGTCACAGGGTTGGAGCCTTGCTCACACATAATTTTGCCTCCTTCCTTCCTCCCTAATGTGCATTCCAGACTGCCCACTCCCCAATCCCTGGCACTCTAGGAACTACCTACCCTCCTCCTTGATGCCCCTGCCCATGGTAAGTGCTTATGTGCAGGAAGGGTTGGAATGAGATGTATTGGCTCCTGTGTCTTAGGGTGAAGCATGGTGGTAGCTATCCCAGTTTAAGGCTGGGAGCACTGCAGCACACTCGCAGGGGACTACCAAACCCCTCATCCACACCTGAAGCAGGTACCGAGCATACGCTGAAACAGAAGCTATAATTTATTGGGGTGGACTGTCCACCGTGAGCTGTAGCAGTTTTCCTGTGGGAAGGGGAGATGCCTAAGAAGTGGAGTACCCCATTGCCTGAGGGAGTATGACACTAAATAGCAAATGAAATAAATGAGGACAGGCCAAGAGAGTGAAAGAAAAGGACTGTATGTGTCAGTACCTTGAATAGCATTTCTCCCTGTTTTGGAATAATCAGTTCGACATTTTCATTTTTCACTGTGACCTACACATTGTATAACCAGCCCCTCCTACTGCCCATGATGCTGTGTATGCAGTAAGTACTCAGCACATTAAAGTGCTGAAGGACGAGAAATATACTCTTTGCTAAAGAGACTGCCATTTGTTAATCTTGACAATTTTCACTTATCAAGTAATAAAAAATTACCTTATATTTCTTGATGAAGGAGGATTCATCCTGTTAGTTACAAAGGAGAGGAGAGTGATAATGGCTAGTGTCACATTTTTGGCTCATCAGAGAACCTCAACAGAGTCATTGTTCTTGTCCTTGCATAAGTCATAGAAAAAAAGTCAAAATTCAGGATTATGTAATGTTCAAATTCAGCACCCTTTACTTTTGCTTCATAACAAGAGCATTAAGGAGTCCGAGATATGGAGCTCAAAACATCTTTTTTTTCAAATACTTTCAGCTTTATCCCTATTTTAAGATTGATTTTTGTATGAAATTTCCTTTGAAAAAAGTTTAAAAATTACTACCAGAAAAGGAAGCCTGGAGACTTCTAATTATGGGAAAATGAAGTGGACATTTAATTCATTTCTTCTCAGTAAATCTAAAATCTCTGGACATTATATACATTTAAAAAATAATGAGGACCTTAAAAGGTGGAGACAAGAAGGGACCACCCAGTTACCATGAGACCTGGAAATGAGGCTACAGCAAGTTGTCTGAATTTTCCTTTTGCCTCATATGTTCCAGACTTGATGCTGAAGAAGTTGTCAACTCAGAAATGTGAACACTTTTACACCAAAAATAAAAGAAAACAAAATAAGAAAGCTCCAAGAAAAGCCTGTTCTCTATAGCCAAAAACCAGGAAAGGGGCAGCCTACCAAAACAGGACCCTATTAAACAATAATCATTCTACTGTAGTCAAACAAGACAGAAAGAAACCGTGGTCCCACCCCCAACTATACCACCTAGGTCTGAGTGGGAAGCCTAAAATTCCACACTCATGAGGCTGTGACAAGGTGCCCCAGTTGCTACCAGGCTGGTATCAAAAAAAGCCAAGTAGGTAGCTAGGACTTTCATCCATCTGGTAATAAGCAGTCCCCCCCACCAATCCCTTACCCAATTCCATACAAAACAAAGTGGGGATCTTGAACTTCCATCTCTACTCAGAAATAATGAGATGCCCATCCTCTTCATTGCTGGGGTGCTGTCAGAGGAAGCTCAGTGAGGGGTCAGGACCTTCAATATCAGCAAGCAGTAATGAGGTTACCCGATTGTGGTGTCTGTGGAAGCCATATGGGGAGCTAGAAATCTCACCTTTGCCCAGCAGCAATAAGCCCCCTATATTTTTTGTTTATTTTCTCAAATGTTCATATTAGGAAATTTGTATCATTCTATCTCTGTTTCATTGATTTCTTCTTTCTTCGGTTGATATCATAAGTCAACAGAAGCTGAGTGCCTCTAATGAGATAGCCTTTCCCTTCCCTTAACAAAGCAAGATCATGGAAGACCAGTTAAAACAAAGTTTTAAATAGGATCCAAAGTCTCATATAATACAAAAATGGATAATAAAAAATTTCAATAGAAAATCACTTCCATACTTAGATATAAGAATATCTCAAACTGTGTAAAAAGTGGAAATCAATAGATGTCAACACTGAGATGGTAGACATTAGAATGATTTGACAAAGATTTTTAAGGCAGCCATGATACAAATGTTTTAATCAGCAATTACAAACATGCTTCAAACACAGGAAAGAATAAGAAGCCTCAGCAAGGTTATAGAAATCCTCAGCAAAGACATAGAAAATAGAAAGCAGAACCAAATGGAAATTCGAGAACTGAAAAATACAATAACTGGCATAAAATGCTTAATAGATATGCTGATAGCAGAATGTGGGAGACAGAAAAGAATCAATGAAATCTATGAAACAGAAGATGGAGTGATACATGCTACCTAATCTGGTTGAGAAAATAAACAAAAGAATAAATAAACAAATAAACAGAACCTCAGTAACTTGTATAGCATAACAAAATATATAACATTCCTATCAGAGTCCCATAAGAAGTGAAGAGGAGTGAGACTGAAAAAGAAATTGAAAGAATAGTGGTTGCAGAGTCCCAACTTTGGCAATAGATATATACTTACAGATTCAAAAAGCTGAATGAACACTAAACCGGGTAAAACCCTAAATATTTATTCCAAGACACAGTGTATTTACATTTCTGAAAACTGAAAACAAGGCAAAATTTGAAAATAGCTGGAGAAAAAAATACCTTATAAATATAGATGGAAAACAATTTGAGTGACACTGAAGATAACTTATCAGAAAGCACTGAGGCCAGAATAAAATGGCATAATATATTTCAAGTGTTGACAAAACAGAACTATCAAGCTAGAATTATATACCCAGTAAAAATATCCTTCAGCAATAAATGAAAAATTAACACATTCTCAGGTGAAGGAAAACTAAGAGAATTTATTATCTGTAGATCTACCTTAAAAGAATGACTAAAAGAAGTTCTATGAACATAAGGAAAATAATTTTTTAACAAAGTAACCTTAAAATATCTGAGGAAAGAAAGAACATGATAAACAAAAACATGGGTAAACTAAATGGGTTTTCTTCTCTCGAGGTTTCAAAATAATGTTTTAAAGTTGAAGCAAAAATTATGATGTTGTCTACCGTGTTTCTAAGGATACATACAGAAAATATTTAAGACAATAATATTTTATATGGGTCAAGCTAAAGGGATGTAAAGGGAGTTAAGGTTTCTATACTCTATTTAAATCTCTATAATGATAACAACAATAACCTACATATTTAGTGGCTGCTATATAAAAAGAAACACTCAAAAACATCAGTAAATCAAAAGGGAGTTTTAATAAATGTACAAGCAACTCACAGGAATGAATAAAAGAAAAAATAATAAATAGAACAAAAAAGCAAAAGAAAAAGAAAATAGTTGGCTTTAAACCTTAACTTAATTATATTAAATATGAATGACGTAAATAAACCAATCAAAAGACAGATATTGGAAGAATGGCTAAGAAAACGTTACCAAATATATGTTATTTATCATAATCTCACCTCAAATGTGATTATATAGACAGGTCAAATGGAAAAAACATCATGCAAATATTAATCCAAGAAAAGCAGGGTGGTTTTATTACTATCAGATGAAGTAGAGTTCAGAAGAAGAAAATTACCAGAGACAGAGAGAGGTGCAATATAGTAATAAAATGGTCAATTTACCAAGAAGACATAGCAATTCCAAACATGTATATACCAACAATAGAGTAGCAAAATATGCAAAGCAAAAGTTGATAGAATTGAAAGGGGAAATAGACAAATTCACAATTATGTAGAAAGATTTTAAAACCTCTCTCTCAACAATTAAGAGAACAGCTAGACAGGAAATCAGCAAGGATATAGAACTCATCAACACCACCAATCTGTAGGATCTAATCAATGTTTGTAGTACACTCCACCCAACAGGAGCAGAACGCACATTCTTTTCAAGTTTTCTCGGAACTTATATGAAAATAAAACATATCCTGGGCCATCAAATGAAGCTTTACAAATTTCCAACCCAAGGGTGTCAAATTAGAAATCAATAAGAAAAATAACAGGAAAATCTCCAAGCACATGCAAACTAAACTATACACTTTAAATAATCTATTGGTCAAAGAGAAACTCTCAAGGAAAACAAAATGCATAGAACTGAATAAAAATAAAAATACAACATATCAAAATTTGTAAAACATAACCAAAACAGTGCTGACAGAGAAATTTATCACACATAAAGAATACATTAGAAAATAGGAAAACTCTCAGAGCAGTAACCTGAACACTCAAATCAAGAACCTGGGAAATGAAGAGTGAAATAAACCCAAGCAAACAGAAGAAATGCAATAATAAATTATAGAAATCAATACAATTTAAAACTGAAAATATAGATTGAATAAATGAAACAGAAATCTAGTTATTTTAAAAATCAATAAAATGACTCTAGGAAAACTAACAAGGAAAAGAAATAAGGCACAAATTACCAATAAATAAAGAATAAAACATTTTATGTTTTATGTTTTATTTATGTCTAAAATTTTATTAAACATAAATAAAATAGAATGTATTGCTATAAGCCCTGTAGAGCTCAAAAGAAAAATATGATATTTCAAAGAACACCTCCACACACATAAATTTAACAACTTAGATGAAATAGACCAATTTCACAACAAACACCATCTATCACAACTGACTCCATATGAAACAGATAATTTGAATAGCACTGGAACTTTTTAAAAAAGAAAACTATAGACTGATACAAGTGCAAAAATTCTTAACAAATATTATAAAATAGTGTTCAGCAATATATTAAGAAATTATACAACATGACTAAGTGCAGCTTTTAATTTTTCCTACCCTAGGGATGTAAAGTTAGTTAGAAGTTCAAAACCTATCAATGTAATCCCACCATATCTACAGGCTAAAGTTGAAAAATTATATGACCATATTAATTAATGGAGAAAAACATTTCCAAAGTTCAACAATCACTTATGATTAAAGATTCTGAGAAAAATTGGAATAGAGAGGAATTTCCTCAAATTGATAAGGCATATCTACAAAAAACTTACAGATAACTTTGCATGTAATAGAGAGAAACAATGTTTTCTCAAACATGGGAGGAAAAGCAAGGATATCTGTTCTTACCATTCTTATTCCACATAGTGTTGGAAATTTTAGCCTGTGCAATAAGGTAAGAAAAACAAAGAAAATACATACAGACAAGAAGGGAAGAAATAAAACTGTTCTTATTTTTAAGTGACATAATTGTTTGTATGGAAAATTCTCAGGAATTTACAAGAAAAAAAAAATTTCCTAGAACTCAGAAGTAAGATCAGCAAGGTGGCAGGACCCGAGATAAGCAAAAATTAATTTTATTTTTAAATACTAGCAATAAACACAAATAAAATTTTAAAATATAGTACAAGTGAAAACTGCTCAAAGTAAATGCAATACTTAGGTATAAATCTGGCAAAGCTCATATGGGACTATATCTAGAACACCTGGACCAGATTAAAGAAATGGAAACTTAAATGGAGAGATATACTGTGTTTATGGCTTGGAAGACTTAGCATATAAAGATGTCAGTTTGCCCTTAAATTAGCATACAGTTTTAACATTAGCATTACCAAAATCCCAGAATGATTTTTTTGTAGCTATAGATGGGCAAAGAAACTAAATAGCTAAACAATTTGATGAAGGAGAAGGAGGAAAGAATATGTCTCTTTGATTTCTTTACAATAATCAAGATTGTGTGGTGGGGTAAAGGGAAAGACACATAGATGAATGAAAAAGAAAAGATAAACCAAAAATACACCATCCTAGGTTTTTTTTTGTGTATGTGTGTGGGTTTTTTTTGTTTGTTTTTTTTTTTTTTTTTTTTTTGACGGAGTCTTGCTCTGTCACCAGGCTGGAGTGCAGTGGCGCGATCTCGTTTCACTGCAAGCTCTGCCTCCTGGGTTCACACCATTCTCCTGCCTCAGCCTCCCGAGTAGCTGGGACCACAGGGGCCCACCACCACGCCTGGCTTTTTTTTTTTTTTTTTTTTTTTTAGTAGAGATGGGGTTTCATCGTGTTAGCCAGGATGGTCTCAATCTCCTGACCTCTTTATCCGCCTACCTCGGCCTCCCAAAGTGCTGGGATTATAGGCGGGAGCCACCACGCCTGGCCCCAACTGAGTTTTGACAAAGGAACTAAAAGTTCACCATTTTGACAGGGTGCAAGTTTAGAGTTTGACAAAGGTTCAAAAGCAATTTAATACAGGAAGGATATCCTTTTTAGCAAATGGTGCTCAAGACAAGAGAGAAAAAAAGAAAGAGAAAAATAAAAAGAGAAATTAAAAGAAAAGAACCTCAACCAAATTCTCTCCACTTATACAAAAATGCCACTTAAAAATATCTTTAATATAAGTGTCCATCAACAGATGAATGGATAAAGAAAATGTGGTACGTGTATACAATGGAGTAGTATTCAGCCATAAAAAGAATGAAATTCAGTCATTTGCAAAAACATGAAAGGAACTGGAGATCATTAAGTTACGTGAAATAAGCCAGGCGCAAAAAGATAAACATTGCATGTCCTCGCTCATTTGTGGGATCTAAAAATCAAAACAATTAAACTCATGGAAATAGAGAATAGAAGGATGACTACCAGAGGCTGGGAATTGTAGTCAGGGGTTGTGGGGAGTGGTGAAGGGGATGCAGAGATGATTAATGGGTACAAAAAAATAGCATAAATGAATAGGGCCTAGTATTTGATAGCACAACAGGGTAACTACAGTCAAAAATAATTTATACATTAAAAATAACTAAAAGAGTATAATTGTTTGTAATACACAGGATAAATCCTTCAGGACGAGGAAACCCCATATGCCATTATGTGATTATTATGTGTTGCATACCCATATCAAAACATCTCATGTACCCCACAAATATATATACCTACTGTATACCCAAAATAACTAAAAATTAAAAACAATATGCATCACAAACTTACATGTAAAATATACAACTGTAAAACTTTTAGGAAAAAAAATGGAAAAGTGTTGGGATCTAGGCCTAGGCAAAAAATCCTCAGATTTGACACAAAGGGCACACAATACATAAAAGAAAAAAAAAAAAAAAGATCAAGTAGACTTCATCAAAATTCAAAACTTTTGCCGTGCAAAATACCCTGTTAAAAGGACGAAGAGATAAGCTACATGCTGGGAGAAAAATATCTGTGAACCATATATCTGACAAAGGATAATATCTAGAATATATAAAGAACTCTCAATTTCTTCAATAAAAAAGCAAACAATCCAATTAAAACGTGGACAAAAGATATAAAAAGACATTTCACTGAAGAAAGTATACAGATACAAAATACATGATTAGTAGGTATCATTAGAAATTATAGAGATGCAAATTAAAACTACAAATAGATACCATTACGCTATCAGAATGGCTAAAATAAAAAAGTAGTCACTGCACCAAATGATGGTCAGGATGCAGAGGAACTGGATTACTCATATTTTACTGGTGGGTACTGGTGGGAATATAAAACAGTAAAATCACTTTGGAAAATAGTTTGGCAGTTTCTTAAAAAAGTAAACATGCACCTAATATATGACCCAACAATTACACTCTTGAACTTTTATACCCCATAAATGAAAACTTGTGTGCACACAAACAGCTGTACACAAATATTTATTTTGTAACGCTTATTCATAATAGCCCTAAACTGGAGACAACCCAGTTGTCCTTCAGTGGGCAAATAGTAAACAAACTGTGCTACATCTACACCAAGGAATACTATAAAGGACTGAACTATTGAGGTAGGCATCTGCTTAGAAGAATCTTTACAGAGTGTGCTTAATGAAAAAGAAATGCAGTCCCCAAAGGTAAAATAGCCTACAATTTGAGTTATCTAACATTCAAGAAAGCAAAGTGACACAAACGGAGGAGACATTTCCAGGGGCTAATGAGGGGTAAGAGGGAAGGGACTGTGGCTGTAAAAGGGCAACAAGAGGGATACCTGTAGTGAGAAAATGTTCAGTATCTTGCTTGTGTCAGTGTCAATCTTCTGGGTATAATACGCTATAGTTTTGCAAAACTATATAGTTTTGTAGTCATTGGAGGAAATGAAATAATGCTTATGTGGGATATTTCTGTATAATTTCTTACAACTGCATGTGAATCTACAATTTTCTACATAGAATTTTTAATAAAAAAACTTTTAAAAATCATAAATTTGCAAGCGTTTAAGAAGGACTCATAGCAACTGCATAAAATAGAACCTAATAAATAATTAGGTTCATGAATATCTCAAGAACTTAGCAAAGGGAAAAGCTTACCACCTGTATTTTTTAGATGTCCTTTCTGTCTTGAACAACATCTAGCAGACTAAAGTGAAAAATTAGGTAACATAATTAGAAAACCTTTAATAGAACATTGTAAAGGATTTACATTTAGTATTTCCCAACAAAACAATGGAACTGGAAAGCTTTGTTTCCGTTGAAATCACTACAAAATTGCCACAAATAGGAATGTACCAAAAATTGGAGTGATGGAAAACCTGAAGGGGAATTCATTGAGCAATCTGAATCTTTCATAGTCATGAAAGTGTTAATGCACATTTCTAAAAATCCCAGTCCACATGCTTATGTACCTCCCAGGAACCTTTGCATTCTAGCTTTTTAATATATGCCTTGGGTGTTTATTAATAGGCACTTTGGAAAATCATTTAGGCCACTGGCTTCCTTCCTCTTAGTGCGGGGAAATAGTAATTTACTAAATAGCAACTCATTAATGTGAAAGAGTTAATGGAAAGACTATGTTATGCATTTTGATCATCGACTTCAGTAAATATAACTACATAATGATGATTATTTAGAAATATAAGTAGTAATGGTAAATCTAAATAAAGGCATTATTTATAAAGTTAGGGCCAGTCATATTTTCCTCTGTATTGGTAGGATAAAAGTGATTACTTTTAGTCGTTTTATTTCTAAACTGTTGGTAATTTGGAGTGAAGAAGAAAAATAAATCATTTCTGGGGAAGTCCGGAGAAAGAAGCTTGGAATAAGGATGATTATGGCAAGTTCTTTATCCTTGAAATTTTTCTGTGTGTTATCAGGTCATCTACTTTCCCTCTCCTTTTACTTTATTCACAAGGCGAAGCCTTCCAGCAAGTTCAATGGTGGGAGTCTCTCCCTGCTCTTCCTGCACAATCATTTCCCATTGAGGAAGAATATGAAAATGATGCACAGATGAGGGAGGCATACTATAAGACCACTTCTTACCTTTCGTTTCCCGGAGCCAATCTGAATGAAGACCCAGAGAGAGAAGGGAAAGAGAAGCTGACAAAAACAGACAATGGGAGAAAAGAAGTGAGCACCAAGAGCATCCTGGGATGAAAATGAGGAAGGCTGGAGATTTGTCATTGTCATTTTCTGTTGTATTTTAAATCTCAGAGCTCTTATGGTGGGAGTATATGTGCTGTTTTATAATAGCTTAGAGAAAATTTTTCATTGGATTTTTTAGTCCATTTATTCCTTAGCACTTAAAAAATTCACAGGCAAAAATCAAACATGCAAGCAAATCCCAAACTCTCTGTATGTACAATGGTAGATTCTAATTATTTTTCAAATTTGTGCAGATGTTGTAGTTATGCAGTTGCTGCGTATTTGTATTTATCTTTTTTATTAAATACATATTAACTAGTCTGCCTGATTTATGATTGTTTTATTTAGCTTTCTTTACTCCTTGTTTGTACTTTGGGCCTGAAGTTTTAGAGGATGATCTGACAAAAGTGTATTTCAATCTGGGAGAAGTGATCATTAGTCAGTGACCCTGATTGATCATTGATCATTAACCATGGATTAGCCATGGGATGATTTGTCCTAGAGGATGAGGTTTTAGCCCCTATCATTGTCACTCTATCTTATGTGGGGCTTAGAATCTCATCAAAATTTTCTTTGATGCTTCTGGACTACCATTATCCATTTGCTCAGAATGTGTCAGTCCCAGCCCAGTGATGCCTAACTAGCAGCATTATTGGGTCACTGCACATAGTTTTGTAATTAATTCATTTAAAAATAAACTGTCCTTGAATTATACTGACTTGTGTCATCCATTTCCTGAAGAAATTCTGGTTGATATACCTAGTCAATAATTAGGTGTGAGACCAGCCTCTAAAAAGGGACTCTAGTTGGATACCTTACAGATACTGGATTTCCAGTGCCTGTGCTCCACTAATTTCTTGGATTAAAGAAAACTGGTAGAGATAACTTTTCAAAGAAAACAAAAGGAACATATTTGCTTCCTTGAAGAGTCCTTGGGGAAGGCAGATAGGTCTGGTGGGGATTTGCAACATTCTGCATAATGCTGTTAGCCTCTCTCTCTAAGAGGGCCTGGCACGCAGTCCATGCCAGATGTATTCTGTATTCTCCTGATCCATTTTTTCTTCCTTTTACACCTTGCTTTCTGCATATGAAGGCTGAATCTCGTGGACTACATCAACTGGCTCTGCACAGGCTATTAGTTGGGTTCAGCCAATGGGGAAGCTCGGCAAGAGAAAAAGGAAAAAGAAATGAGGTCAGGGCAAATATTGCCCTGGTTTCCTACATAAGGTGTCATCTCAGGCTGACCATGTCCCTTCATGGAAAATCACTTCTCTCTGGATTCCTTTTGTATGTAACTATTCTGTATTTCAGTAATTTCTCCCATCTGTCATCCCTCAAGACTAGGGGCAATAAGAGCCCACCTGCTGTTACCCCTCTGTTCCTCAGCCATACTTTGTGAATTCCCTATACCCTGCACACACCTTTGTGATTAATTCAGATGAAAATAAACTCTCCTTGAATTATGCTAACGTTTGAGTGTCATCTGTTTCTTGTTGAAATCCTCATTGATATATCTAGTCAATAATTAATAGTTAATATTTATTGAATATTTACTATTCTAAAAGATGCATGGGTACTGACACATTAAATCATCCCAATAGGAAATATTAAGAGATACTACTATTATCCTTATTTCAGAGCTTAAAAGAGATTAAGCCATATCTCTGGGGTGCACAACAAAAAAGTGGCGGAATGTGATTTGCCCCAGAGCGTTCTTCTCTCTCCAGAGTCTGGGCTTTGCACAAATGCCCATTGAATGAATGAATGCATACAAAAATACCTGAGAGTTTCAGTTTTACTGTTCTTTCAAAAGTACTGGGTATGATCATTTATATTTTTAGCGACTGAAATCTAGAAAAGTTGCCTCATTTTAATTTGCATTTTGTTGATTAAAGATGAATATTTATTTCCGTATGTTATCCCTAGTTATTTGTCCTCAAAAGGGATTGTGTTTGTGGTATTTGACTGTTTATCTATTGAGATCTTTGAATGCTTTTTCTATTTAATGAGCTCTTTATGTAATAAAATTTTCCTTATTTTATGCATTTTAATTTTTATATTTTTAGAATGACAAAAATTTGTATTTTTATAATTTTATTCATTTAGAGAAAGATTGTTTTAAATATACAGTCATTGAAGTATGTTTATTAAACATATAGAAAGAAAGAAAAAATTAATAAAATTCCTTTAGAATAGTCAGAGATAACCATTGTCCCCAATTTGAGCTACTTTCATATAGGTTTTGCTTGATATCTGTGAATGATGTTTTACAGTATAAACTGTTTTGAAACTTTTGAATTTAAAGTACTGTTAATATCTTTGCATTTCTTTACATTTTTGTTTATGTTATCTGATTTTATTTTCATTTATAAAATTTGTAATTAAAATAAAGAGCATGTTCATTGTAAAATATTAACTAATAAAGAAATGCCCTCCTATTGTGACAGCCCACACTATACATGAGAAGATGCTCCTAATGGCTTGTTGTATGGGCACTGGATCTCTTTCTTTGTATGTACAAACGTATTTACACGTATGTATGCTATTGGCGTATTATTGGCTTAACTAGCCCTCTATTTTTGATATTTATGCTGTTTCCAGTGTTTTATTATGATATTGAAGCCCAAGGCTCTTGGTAGCTCATACTTAAGGCCAGTGTCTTTGAGAAAAAAATCAAACAAAATGCTAAAATTTCAACTTTTTGTGGGCTAAAAAGAATATATTTTCTTCTAGGAGTGCTCAAAGAGAAAATAGTGAAATAATGAGCCACATCTTTCACAACATACTAATAATAAAGTAAGAAAATAAAGTAAACTAATAAAGTAAATAAACTAAGAAAACCAATGAGTAATGAGAGCGAAATCCTAATATGAAGTCCCCCATCAAAGAAAGGCTCCGGACCTGATGGTTTCACTGCTGAATTCTACAAAATATTTTAAGAAGAAGTAATATTAATTCTAATAATAAACTTCGGAATTTGCTTCATAGAAAAATTTTCTTTTATAAGTTATATCTCATTATATAAATGACATTTATAATAGAAAGCTTAAACATTAAATATAAGAAATCTAAAGACAATAAAATTTCTTCATAATTCTTATTTCCTAGAGATAGTCACAGGTCTCACTTTAATGTAAATTCATTTGTAATTTTCTCTCCTTGTGAAAAGATCATGCTTTACTTACTACTATGGAATATTTAAGGTCAGGAATAAATGGTTGGAGTGATTGGGTGTTGTGCTCAGTGAGCTTGTGTTTCTCTGCCTCCTACTGCATGGCAGTGTTTCTCAGAAGGCTCTGACCCCTTTTGATTCACTTCTTGCTACTATTGCTTCCTATTGATTATGATCACCAATATCCTTCCATTAAACCACAGAGTGGTTTCCATTACTTGATGCCAAGAATGGCAAATGATCCACTGTGAAGTGTCAGTTTCAATATTGCTTTTCCCAAATTACTTCGTAGTTCTCTCAACATCATTTATTGAATAGTCCTTACCTTTGTACTTTCTCACTCCTAGCATGCTGTTAAACAATTAGACTCTTTCTAGGCCACATTCTTCCTTTAATCAATCTGAATAATTTTCAATTTTGGCATTTATTTTTTAGTAGCACCTTCATATATTCAACAAATATTTATGGAGTAGCTACTATGTGTCAGTCATGACAGTGATTAAAACTGATAAGGATATAAAGACAGAAAATGTGGTGGGATATGCTGTTTCATTTAGAGTAGTCAGTGATTTCTCTGATAAAGTGAGAGTTGAGCCAAAAACTGAATAAAAGGAGGGAAGGAGCTATGTGACTATTTCAGGGAAGATCATTTCAATCGGAAGAAAAGACAAACACAAAAACCATGAGGTTTGAACAGGTCTGGTGCATCTATGAAAGGGTTTTGAGCAAGAGAATGAAAATCACTGACTTTTCTGCTATTATTTTGAAAATAGATTGTGGGGGGCTGGGCACAGTGAAAACTGGGATGGTAATTAAGAGATCCTCGCAATAATCCAGGTGAGAGTTTTATAATATGTGTCAAACATGGAGGGTACTCATTCTTGGATGGGGATAATGAGGATTAGCTGTGAACCTCTAAAGGACTAGCATCACAGCTTATTAATCATTATTTTCCTGGAATCCTCAAGTATGGGCTTGGCACTATGTTCAATAAATGCTCCTTGGATGAAGTCCATTATTGGAAGTTGGAGAATAATATGGCCAAGGTCCTGTCCTGCTCGACTTTCAGGCCAGGGGTCTCAACTCTCTGCTAGCATCTCTCTAAATTTAGACCCTTACCCTGGAAGAAAATGCCCCAAAAAGTTGTCTTATTTTCTGTTCTCCCAGGCTTTTCTTAAACATTTCTTCTGATACGCCTTTTCTATGAACAACATTCTATCCTTTTAAAACATGAAGAATACAGTTCCAGGCACCATCCACTTGTTATTCAGCAGATATTTATTGAGCACTTCATATGTACTGGTCATTGTTTCAGGATCTTGTAATGTAGCAGTAAGTAAAATAGAAAAAAAGTCTCCTCTAATAGAGATTACATTCTAGTAGGCGAAAGGAGAAGGTAAACAATGAAACATAAAAAATAAGTAAATAAGATGGTATAGTATGCTAGAAGTCAAGAAGTAAATTTCCACCCCCAATTTTTGTTTAATCCTTAAAACCTTTCTTGTGTGTTTCTTTTCAACTTATTTTGCTAAGGTTATGTCTGATACTAACTTTCTAGCACAATGGGGAATTTTACTAATTTGGGGAATTATAATAGTATTTTTTATTTTGCATAGTATTTCAGATATTTATATAGTATTTTATAGTTAACAAATTGCATTCATTCTTTAAAAAGATACTCATTAGACTTCATATTATTGCTGTGGGTTAGATATAATTTTCCCATTCTAAAAATAGAGATACTGAGAGAAATTTATAAGATTTTATACAGAAATATAAGTGACAGATGCAGAAATATAGTCTAATTTCCTGAGGAAAAAAATATTCTTGAAAATTATATCTTATGGTGATTTTTAATACAATTTTTTTTAGCTTTGGGTCATCATCCCACAGATGCAATCAGCATTTACATGATGTCAGCAAATTGTGTCGTTAAGTACATATTAACATGAATTAAAATCAAGGAAAGCAATGCTCACAAGGAGTATAAGATTTGTCACCAACTATAAATATAGGATCAGAAATCTCAGGGTTCATGAGGTCCAATTTGTGAACTGAGAATTGCTATTTTGTTGTACACAGGCATATAATTTTTTTTTTTTTTTAAGAGACAGGTCTCAAGATGTTGCTCAGGCTGACCTCAAACTCCTGGGCTCAAGCCATCCTCCCACTTCAGCCTCCTGAGTAGCTGGTATCACACATGTGTGTGCTACCATACCTGGCTGTTATCATTTTAATCTCATAATAATAAGAAAAAAAATGTGAAAAAAAGAGGCAAGAGGGAGAAATATTGCACGGATGGAGGATGGGAAGAAAATAGACTTGATTTTCATAACTTTCAAACAATCGCTAGAGTAGATCTTGAGAGGGCCCTCCTTACTGCAGGTCACCTGCACAGTTGCAAGTCAGATGGCTAGGAAGTCAGATGGCTTCCTCCTAGGGTAGAAGGCATCACTCCAGGCTCTTGAATCAATCACTGTTAGGAAATACAATGTTAATCTAAAGCCTACCTTCCCTCTGCAACATTCTCCCCATTTTAAATCTAGTTCTTGGTAAGTCATTTTTGTCTCTAATACAAAACCATGTGTCCTAAGCATGCTCAATGTGATGGTGTAAGTGGGCCTTTACTTATAAATTAATATGATAGAGGGTGATTTTTCCCTGGTTTGAACAGCAAAGACTAAATCTGTAACCTCTCACCTCCGTTTTTCACAAACGATTCTATAATGCTTTTGGGAGAAAATGCTAAATTATCCTAGTCTTATCACACAATGGGTGACACAAGGCCCGTTCCAGTAGGGCATCAAGAAGTGACAGTCACAGTGAGACCAATCCAAGAGAAAACAAAGACGGGGCTCCTTCTGACACCACTATGGTCTCCTGTGCATTCCATGGCAGTTTTAATGCCGGTAACTCTCTTTCTTCCACATTGCGATACCATCCTAATGGGTCATTTATTGGAGTAATTACCCCATCTCCTCCTACTGTGATACTATAGGGAAATACTTAGCTTTCCAACAGTTACATTTTCTATGCCATATTATATCATAATATAAGTTAATACTCCTTTTGGTTACTGATTTTATTTAAAAAGCAAAATTACTACTTTACAAAGCATTATAGAGAATCTTTTTTTTTTAAATAAAAAAACCTAAATATTCTGTACCAATGCCATAACAAAAAGTGTAAAATAGCCCAAATTCTCTGATTCATATATGGCTGTTGGCTCTGCTGATTATCCACAAAAATGTACATATCTGATGTTTTCTATTGAATTGTGTCACATGGTTTCACGCAACAGCAGAGGAAGACAACTTGGAAATTACAGAAAGTATAAAACTTTAGAACAACGGCTTAAAGTGTTTAATGTACTATAAACAGCTTCTACTGTTTAAATGTCTATGAGCAGGGCAATGACAAAGAACAGCAAGGAATAGAAAACTGTGTAGTTTATAATTAGAGCTATTAGGAGTGCTAAAGTGAATACAGAAAGCAGCTACTGAAAGCGAGCTGCTCACCAAACCTTACACAAAGCCTATACTGGAGGGTGCGTCTACACTAGCCCTTTCAAAGGAAACACATTAAAGCACATTTATATCTGCTTGGTGTCAGCATGTAGGCAACAAGAATGCATCACACTCAAAGAATGCTTTCTATTATGTGCCGTAACATCTGTATTATACATCACAATGATGGGCATTATTGTGGTGTCACTGCCACAGCTTTCAACATTAGCACGAGGAGGAAAATGGACTCTTTCTGTGTACCTTAAGCTAAAAAATGCTCCATGAAAAAATAATGTTTATCGGTGAATTCATGTCACTCCCAAATAAATTTTGTTTGTCAATAATGCATAAACATGCCTAATGTATGTTCAAGATTTATCCCTTTTACTTTTATATTTAAAAGATGTTGAACAACTTCATTTATTCCAAGTGAGTTTTTTAATGTTTATAGTGAGTGACTTGGTGTTGCTAATTATACTGTGCCTCGGAGTCTAAGGAGATCCATGTGTGAAAAGGGAGAGAGACGCTTTGCCAGAAACATGTCACACTCTTCATAGTGTCCATAATTCATAGTGTCCATAATCAAACAAAACAAAACAAAACAAACAAACAGAAACCACTGCTCTACAAGGATTGGTGCAGTCTTTGTTCATACCACAGTTATCTAAACTGCTTTGAAATTTCTTCTTCATTCTACTGTATTATAGCATAGAGTGTCTGCAAATGGCAGTGGCAAAATCTATCAATATGGACAAGTTCAAGGGAAGTATGGTGACAATTGATTTTGATATTACAGATCGTTAATGGAATACAACTGAGTTTCCTAAGTAAGGCCTTTGTATTTGAAAGGGACGGGCTTGAGGGTCTATGAATCTTGGCTCAAAACTTACTCTATTACTAAGATGTTGGATGTCTTTGTATGTTGTCTCAGTATCTCTGAATCTTGATTCCTTTTTTGTATCCTACTGCAGATTATGCTACTAAACTCAAGGTTTTTATTATATTAAGTAGTAGAACGTACATACACATATACACACATTAGTATTTGGGTCAATAGATTATAGTTCATCTCCTCAGCCATGTGTTCTAAGGGATAATGTTTGTTATTGTCTTTATATTGACCTAAGTCACAAAATCAGAAATTTTCCTCTCTCTTCTCAGGAAAGGAAATAAAATTCCATTAAGAGAGCTTGAGAAAGTGGACTTGACTAAGCTGGAGTAAGGAGTGCAGAGAGTGAGGAGACAGGATGCGAAACAAGAGTGTGTATTTTGTTATTGGGTTTACTTTTCGGCTTTGATTTTTCTTCCACTGGTTGCGTTCTTCTACTGCGTGAAAGAACCTGTAGTCCTGTTATTGTAGCTTGTTGTAAAGTTACCCACAGACTCTCTAACTACTCTGGAATTGATGGCTAAGAGCAGAACTTAGATCTTATCATGCTGTGGACTTCAGAAGCTTAATGCCACCTTGACCATGTCCACTTTGACTACCAGGTCTTTCTCTTGGTAACGCTACTCTTCCCCAACCTCTACTGTCCTAGCTTCTACCTCCTTTCTTGTGGGTAAATTTCCTTAGGTGTTGTAAATACCCAGTTCCCTTGGGTATTTACCTACAAGAGAGGAGGTAGAAGCTAGGACAGTGGAGGCTGGGGAAGATTAGTGTTAGGAATTCTTATACAAGCCAGTACACTTTTGAAAGTGAAAAAGTGCTATTAATAATTACATTAATAGTAGACACATAAACCACAGCTATCGCTAGCAAATAGACATATGGGCACTCTACATATTGACCACGGGCCCTGATATGTTAACTAAATCATTGCTTCAGCACTATTTGTGAGCCACTAGAGGAATAAAAATGGGTATAAGACAAGACTCTAATCCTTGTAACAAATTAACAAATATGAAAGAAATAAAACTTGTAAACTGAAATATGATATACAGTCTAATGTGTAGGCATGCATAGTTTAGAAGCAGAGAATCTAGTTCAATAAGATAAGGCAATAAGAGAGAAGCAGTTCCTGAGTCAGATCTTGAATTGTGTTGAATTGACAGAGAGATGGTATATAGATGAGAAAACTTCAACAAAGGTGAAGAGAAATTGACTTAGTCTTTGATTGACTTCCTTTGTGACAGTTCTAAATCTTTATCCCTTTTCTCAAGGGTATTGTTACTGCTCCCAATCACTGCTCCCATCCCAATGTAAGCATTTGTTCGTACTTTAGAAAGAGGAAAGTGGACTCTAAGGAGGGAAGTGCCTTTCTTTTTCTCTCCTTACCTACATAGATATAATCTGTACCCAGTCTCATTTCCTCTTCATTTCCATAGAAAAGTGTGTCCCTCTAGTTGATAACTCCTCTCTGGGCTTTTAAATCCATTTTCTTCTTGTATCTTTCCAGATTTATCATATCATTTATTTCACTTCTCCCCTCTATATTTATCTTCTGTCTCTTTACTGGATCCTCCTGGGTCCTTCTCTGTTGTCTACAAACATGCTCAAATATCTCCCCTCTTACATTATATATATATATATATATATATATATATATATATATATATATATATATAGAGAGAGAGAGAGAGAGAGAGAGAGAGAGAGAGAGCACATCTTACATATATATACATATAGCATCCCTCCACTGCCATGCACTTTCTCTAATTAATGTCCTATTTATCTCCATGGTTATGCTCCTTAAAGAATATTCTGTAGATATTCATATTTCCTTCCACGAATTACCTCCACACAACCTGGCCCCCTTGCCTACCACACCACAAAAACTGCTCTAGAAAATATCTCTAGTATCGCTGTAATGCACACCTAATGGCTAAATCCAAGCCACTCTTCATATGTTCTTAATTTTTGTGCAGTACTCAACACTACCAATCAACCCCTCTTCTCTTGACATCCATCTCAATTATTTCTCCATGACTCTCAGTATCCCTTGCTTACTTCTTTTCCATCTGCATTACACACTCCTATATCTGCTCAAGTCTTAATGTTCTCTAGAGTTTTGTCTTTACTCTCTATCTTGTATTATGCATTTTCTCAGAACAATTTTATTTTCTCCCTAAGCTTCAGCTACCACCTATATTCTGGTAAGTCCAAAACAAGCATCAACATCTGATAAGTCCCAAACAACACCAACAACATCTACAAAACATGCTAGATGTTTACTGAGTGCAAAACCTTTATCTCCAATTGTCTCTCACTTTCCACCTTGGATATCCAGGGGCAATTCAGGTGCAGGATGCTGATTCCTCCTGAGCCCCTCTCCCAGTGAATGGCATAAACTTCCAGTGAGGCAGGTTAGCTAGATGTAGGTAATCATTTTAAACATTTTTTTCTTTATTTTCCCAAGTGATTTAATACATCCAACAGCTTCTATATCTCAGGTGTCTCAAGTGTCTGCCAACTCCTACCCCCAGCAGCCTCAGATCCATAGCAAAGGTTACTCTGTTTAAAATCCCATAATTTATAGTCTGGAGTCGTTAAATAAATGCTCTTCCAGCCCTGTTACTGTTGGATACATTTCTCATGTATCTTCAGAGATCTCCTTAGAATTTCCCTGCTTACAGATCCAGTTGACAGAAAAGAGTCCACAATTTCTGCTGTATGTGTTTCCTGAGACAGTATGACAATTTACCACAAACTTGTTGGCTTAAAAGAACAGAAGTGTATTCCCTCAGCATTCTGGAAGTCATCAGGATAAAGCCAAGGTGTCATCAGGACCAAGGTCCCTACAGTCTTTAGAGTAAGACCTGTTTGGCCTCCTCCAGTGGTTAGTGGCTCCAGGTGCTCGTTGCATCACTCCAGTCTCTGTTTCCATGCCCACATAGCCTTCTCCTCTTCTGCCTGTCAAATCTCTTATGTCTATCTTTTATAAGGACCCTTGTCATTGGATCTAGGGCCCACCTGGATAATCCAGGATGATCTCTTCATATACATATCCTGGATTTAATTACATCTGCAATGGTCCTTTTTCTCAAATAATCATGTGTCCTTGGAGTTAAGACATGGACAAACCACTTTGGGGGTTGCGATTTACCCTCTATACCTGCTTAAGAAAAGAAATTTCAGATTACTTTATATAGCATCGAAAACCCTTCATCTAAATCTGTGCTTTACTGTTCCTCAAAATCCCTTGGATATTATGCTTAGCCATGCCAAACTGCTTGTCATTTCTTAGATGTCACTTCCTATTTACTCCTAGGGGATTTTGCTTACTGATTTATGTGCCCCACACTCTCTTCACTATTTTCTGCTTGCTAAATGCAGTGCATCCTTTAGGGTTCATTCAAGGATTATTTTCTTAATGAAATGTGTGCTAAGCCCAGCATAACCTCCGTTATCACTGGACCCTCCCTGCATTGTGACATTATTGTAATAATATGTCCTCATAGTACATTAACATTTTGAGCTCATATGTAATTATGTCTGCACCCTCTCACTTTCTATATCCTCCCTTTACCAACCTATTTTTTTTTAATTTTACATCTCATGGAATGTATATCTCCAGAGTCTAGTATGACACTTGTCATAAAGTAGGCTTTTAATAAAAGATTGATGAATAATGTTGGCGACGAAGTACCTAATATGTGGTAGTCATCATGCAGGGTATTTATATATGAGATATTTGTTGTAATCCTCAAAGTAAGACTGAAAGGCAAGTATTCCTGGTCCTACTTTAAAAAGGAAAAACTAACACTTTAGAGGAGTAAATAGCTTATCCAAGGCCACAGAGAAAATAATTGCCAAGCTTATTCTTTCAGCTGAGATCTATCCAACTTTGACGCTATTTTCAGTTAAAAATATTGATTACCTAAAAATTACTATTAGAAATGTGTGTGAGTTATTGAAGTTGGTCAACTTTTGATACTATAGAAACCTGAATTGCAGACAGAAATTTTTTTATTCAAAAATATTTTGTCGGTTACTTACAATGTGCTAGGTATTATTCTCACACCAGGGATATAGCTATGAACAAATAAGTCTGAGTCCCTGTTTTTGAAGAGTTTACATTTTAGTGGGGAGATAAGAGCAAATATATAAGTGGTAGTGATACGTACTGAGGAGAAGAAAATGAACCAAATTAAGGAAACATAAAATGATGCAGTGGTCCTTTGTTAGAGATCATCAGCAAAAGCCTCTCTGATCAGTTGCCATTTGAGCCAATATCTGAATAAAATAGTGGAAAATAACAGCCATGGGGCAAGCTGAGGAAAGACTATTCTGTGCCAGGAACAGCATGTGCAAAGGTCCTGCACTGGGGATGCGGGGTGGGGTCTGGATGAATTCAAGGAAAGCAAGGAAGCTAGAGTAAATAGAGTGGAATGGTCAGTGCAAAGGGTGGATGAGATCCATCCCAAAGGGAGTGAGTGAGTCTTGTCAGCTACAGTAAAGACAGTGGCTTTTATTCTAAGGGAGATAGGAAGCTGATGAAGATTTATTATTATTATTTAAATGTATAAACAACAGAAATTTATTTCTCACAGTTCTGGAGGTTGGGAAGTCCAAGATCACATCATTGGCACATTTGAGATCTGGTAAGGGCCTGCTTCCTGATTCATAGATGGTGCCTTCTAGTGCAGTCTCACATGGTGGAAGAAACTAGATAGCTCTTTATGATCTCTTTATTAGGACACTAATTCTATTCACGAGAGCAGAGGTCTCAGGACCTAATCACCTCCTGTACTAGGCAGGGTTCTCCAGAGAGACAGAACCAATAGAATCAAGTTTTTTGAGCAGAGGTGTGATTATGATCTGACTCAAGTTTTAAAAGATCATTTAGACTGCTGTGTATTGGGGTATAAGAGAATGTAGGAGGCATTCAGATAGCTGGGACCAATGGTGATGGTGGCTTACAGCAGTGGGAGGTAGAGAAAGTGGGAGTAGTTAATGAGATTCTGGATATACACCAAAGCTAGAGCCAAGAGAATATCCTGTGGACTTGGGATATTGAAGTATCACCCTAAAATTTGGGGGTCTTTCATCTATACATGTTATCTAAAGCCATGAGAATGAGCGAGGCTGTCTGTTGTCAACACCCAGTCCTGTGAAACTTCTTGATGTATTACAGCACTATCCAATAGAAATACAATAAGAGCCTTTGTGAACCACAAATATATTCATGAATTTTCTAGTGGCTACATTAAATAAAGTCAACAGAAAAAGAAGAAATTTATTCTGAAATATATTTTGCTTATCCTAGCACACCCAAAATACTATAATTTCCATGTGCAATCAATATCGAACTTTGTAATAAGATATTTAACTCTGTATCTCCAATATATTATCATTTCAACATGTAATCAAAGTAAATTACAGCCAATCTTTCTTGCTTGTAGATTCCATATTTGTGGATTCACCTACTAGCTAACATTTATTTGTAACCCCTAAATCAATACTTACAGCGTTTTGTGGTCATTCTCAGATGCACAGAACAGCAAAAATTTAAGCCACCTGATGTGTGTATTCCCAGCTGACATCAAACAAAAAGGTGATCTGCCTTCCTGTTCCAGTTCTCTTATGGGAAACAAATGTCCTTTTCATAATCTGTTTAGTGTCATATTTTTGCATTTTTGTGTGTTTTTTCTTGATAATTTTATGGTTTTAAATGTCCCCTAAGCATAGTGCTTGAAGTTCTGACTATTGTTCCTAAAAGAAAGATGCTATGATGTATCTTCCAAAGAAAATGTGTGTAAAATAAGGTTCATTTAAACCCGAGTTACAGTGCAGTGGGCCGGGAGTTCAATATTAAGGAATCAACAATTTGCATTTAAACAGAAACCTACATGACACAAAGTTATTTATTGATCCATTGATGACCAGAGGCTTGCAGGAACATAGCCCTCTATTTCCCTTGGGGACAATAGTTCAGAATTTGCTAATTCAGTGTTTCTGATACTTTATAGAACATTTATACTCTGAGTAATGAGAATCAACTGCATATTAATAAGATAGCTTACATTATTTTTCATACTAAGTGTTAAAAATCTGGTGTGTAGTTTACACTTACAACACATATTAATTCAAACTAGCCATGTTTCAAGTGTTCAATTGTCACAAGACTAGAGATTCAGAACTCAGGTAGAGGAGGAAAAAAAATGGCAAATAAGGTTCAAAAGGAATGGCCAGAGAGTAAGAAAAAGAAAGCCAGAAAAGTCTGATGGTATAGAAGAAGGCATGAAATGAGAAGGTGCACAAAGAGAAAATTTCATTCATGTGAAAAGGTACAAAGACATCAAGTAAGGTGTGTGCTTTATTACTGACTGCATGGACTTCGTTGTTTATCTTAGCAAATGATATGTTATTCAAAACTGGTGCCTGGGACCATATGGAGTCATGATTTGGAGTGAGATTGGGGAGAAAGTGGGTAGAAAACCTTTTTGAGAAGCTTGGCTGTTAACAAAATGTTTAGGTTCTGGTTGTATACATGAAAGGATAATGCCTACACCTCAAAGTGTAGGCAGTTGCTGTTGTATTTGAGAAACCAACTAAGATGAACCTGCTAGAGCTTTTTATTTTTTATTTTTTTCCGACACCAAAAAAGTACCAAATGCCCATTTTCTTCCCCTGGGGATGAATGCAGTCATAATGCAAAGCAACACAAACTTGATAGTTGTGCAACTTGCAACATGGAAAATGAAATTCAAATAAAGTCAGCTGCGCTGTGGCAGGGCTTCATTGGTAAGAAAATAACTCACTTTTCTCCTCACTGGGATTACAAAGTAATTCCTCCATGTAATAGAACTGAACTGATTCTCAACTTGCCAACTTAGAATTCTGTACAGAGTGATGAGGACCAAGCAGTTCCTTGAAAATGCTGCTTTTTGGTATTGCTGATTTTTCAGTATGTGTCATGTTTCATGTTGATGCTTATTATGCTCACATTATGGCATTGTGGACCCAAACAGGAAAAATATAAGAGTGCACATAGAACATCTTATAAACTCCGTGTTGGCCAATGTTTGTGTCTCTTGGTGACTGATGCTTAGCTTTGATAGCATGAGGCCTGCCAAAGCTACTGGCTGCTGGAGGATCCCTGGAGCTTAGGAGGGCCCAGGCACACAATTTCTTTACCTTGTAAACGACTCTGTAAAGTTCTTTCCCCAATTTATTTCCAAATGGGAAAACAAAGAGCTGCAGTTATCATGCCATCAACTCAAACAGCTACTTTCTCCATTTTGAGTGTGGATAGAAAGACATTTCAGGAAAGGACCTACTTTCTGCTTGATAAATAAGAATATTACACAATCATTATTTGAAGAAAGAATATAAAGAGAAGTTTTCACTATGTGTCAGAAGTGGTCACTGCAAAATAAGCCATAAGAAATAGTATAATTTCCTTAATAGATAATAGTCGCCCAAGAGTTCTCCTAAAATATCTATGTTGGTGTTTATTTGCTTAGAAATAACAATGCTCTTCTTTTATGGTGGTTAGGGGAATCCTTCTGTGAGAGGTCTCACCTCTGTCCCCAGTCTTTTTTGGGAGAAGTTTTAAGAAACCTACTCTGACACAGAAGTCAAGGCTCCTGTGCCTGTGTGAACAGGTGTTTGTCTCCTAACAAAATGGAGATGATTTTGAACCTGTGAGAAGGAGGAATGGGGGAGAGAGAATGACTTTTCCGGGTACAAATGTAATACCCTTCTGGAGGGACCCCAAATCACTAGTGAAGAATATGAAACTGTTAATTGTTATTAAATGCTATGTGTGAACTTCAAAATGACCTACCTAGTTTGGAATACTGGTTCACAGGTGGCCTACATGGAGTCAGCCTACAGTGGACAGGGTAACAGCTGACACCAGGTACACTGAAATACATTCATTCACTTATACTGCACACCTCTTTTTATGAAAAAATTGGAGATACTTTATATTAAGGGTCACAAATAAAATAAAACGTAAAATAAACAAGGAAGTTCAGTTATAAAAGGAGAAAATTCAGTGATTTTACTATGCTCACAATGAGAAGTTTTTAAAATTTCATTCATGCTTCAAGAAAGACAAATGTATTCCTAGTTCCAAGAACATTTTCACCAAGAAATAACCATATAAAACATGATTTTAACAGGAGAATTATTTTTAGCTCATCTAAATAAAGTTGAAGGTAAGAAGGAAGTATAACTCAAGAAAGGTAAGTCTACAGAGACAAAATGAATTTGGTCTAAGTTCATATCTGATCATCTGATCTGAGCTACTGATGGAACTTCAAACATCAGTACTAGAGGATGCGTATGTTTGCATCTCACCTACTTCCAGGTCTTCTCAATGTTCTGGTTTGGTTTTTCCTTATCTTGTTGCATTTAATATACTCAGTAATTATCTTGAAGTCTTCTATTCAAAAGAAAACACAATAAGGAGATTGCATGATACAGCAGAAAGAACCAGATTCTAGGCATCATTTTAGGTCCAAATTTAACCTGATAGTGGTTAAAGACACTATCAGGATGAGTTTGAGTAAATAAGGGGCTAAAGTGAGATTCATAAATATCTTAAAGAAAACCTGAATTTGATGAATATCCTGGAAATCAAATTGTGGAATTAAGAATCCCATAGACCCTACATTAAACCAGTCTGAGGAGAAGAAGGAGATACAGAGAAAGAGAATAAACTTTAGACATTAATACTTTAGGAGAAAAAAAGTGGGAGAGATGAAGAGAAGTTAAATGGTAGTTGTGATGGGAAAATAAGAATTCCTGTACATAGAGGAATATTTGAGTTTGCTGTCCATTTGTTCATTCTTTCAAACAACACATACTCATTGGGCTTCTATGTTACAGATTAGTCTTGGATGTGTCATATCCATACAAGTAATGATTGAGGTCAGAAAATGTTATGGTAGTTCATATTCATCACTTAGATGTCTGTAAATGTACACACAGCATATAGCATGTTGTCGTGTTTGAACAAACGTGAAGGGATCAGTTCATTCCCCTTGGAGAATCACTGACACAAGTATTGACCTCACTCCACCCCAAATTCTTCTGTGATTAGTTCCTTTTGTCATATTCATGACATTGAAATTAGACCATAACAATAATTTTTAGCCTCGTATAGACTAGTGCATTACCTTAATTTTTTTTTTTAATGCCTGAGTTCTCTCTTCATTCTGAGTTTATCCAAAATGGTAGTTTATAGTGCCAGCATTAGTTTTTCAGCAAACTTATTTTTTCAACTATAGAAAAACTATCTGTGACTTCTGATGGACATGATTCTCTAAGCTTGAAATATTTACCAATGACACCTTTCTGCATATGCAGTGTGCCTACACAAAACAGATGGAATCAAATACAATTCCACTTTACTTCTTTTGTGACAGAGTAAAAAGTAGGATAGGACACCAAGAAGTTCCACAAAACTGGCTATATCATTTTAGAATAAAAATCTGGAGCAATTATTGAAGCAGTCAGTAGAGCAAGCCCATTTTAGTGCATGCCAGAGCAAAGCCTACCAGTATTTTGAGGCTGAAAGAAAATAAATAAATGGAAAATCCATAAAGGGTTATTCATAGCAGATGGGATGAGGAAGTCAAAGGATGAGAGCATTAGCAACATTTGAAGGCTAATTCGACATAGCTGGAAGTTGATTGCATCGTACCATATACTTACTCAAATATATGTAGTTTACACAAGATTTGTAGTATACATTTGAATTTGTGACAGTGTGTTTTCTCTTTTCATGAGTTCTTAAACTCTTTCAGATCATTGAAGTATAATTTTGTGCACTGCAGACAAATTTATTAAACCGCTAAATGTTTCGAACATCACCTGCATACTTAAAAACAGTTTACATTCTCTCTTAGTGTTTAATGGATCTAAAATAGCTCTATACCAAATGCCATATATGTTTATTTTATTTGGTTGCATTAATTTTTGATAAAAACTAGGCTTTCAATTTCAGGTGCAGTCATACGTGAATTAAATGAGTATTATGTATGTCACACCACTTTGAAATTTAATGTTCATGCTTTAGTCACAAGTTTACCATCTCCCTTTGACTCAGAATCAGGTCTTTGTGTGTTCCACGTGAGCAGCTAAGAGTGCACTGATGCATTTCAGTAGCAACAAGAAAAACAACGGAATCAGGAAATAAAAAAATACACCCATGGTTGATTTTCACCCATGGTAGTTATAAGATCTTTCTTACTTTGCGCAATTTCTGTGTAAAGTTTATCATCTTCCAACAATAGCTAAAATGTTAATCTTAACACATTAATGATGTTTGCGCTGTATTTTAAGAAAGTTAATAAAGTGTTATGAAACTGGTTCAGCATTTCTTTAGAAACCTACAGTTTCCTCTTTAACGCTGCTTCATTTTGGAGGGTCTTCCTGTCTCATCGTTGAATTTCCACCTTTTTGCCTTTGCTGGAATTAGTCAGTACCAGTCAGACCTCTAATGATATTTTAATGTCGGGGGGGAGTGTTGGCTTAATTCAAATATATTTTCATTTTAAAGTTATAATGACTAAGTACACCTGCTCACTTAAAAATTAGCACCTAGTTAGGCAGTTTTCAATAGCCTAATCATCTTTTGATTGTCTCTACTTGTATCATAGGCAGTTCACCTGCTCTTCATCTAAACTTAAATGTTTCCTGTTTACACATATGAAAACACTGAAAGATGATAATATTTAGAAAACAAAGAAAACTGAAACCTACATTTAAATACATTATTTATATAATTATCCTGTAATTAAAATAATTATAGTTTGCAAAAAACTCGTTTTTTTAAAAATTTTCATTTAGAGATTTCCCATGGAGTACTCTGTGAACATGTAGAAAACACACACACACACACACACACACACACACACACACACACACACATAAGTTATCAATGTTACCTGCACAATAAACAAATGTCACCTCCCGATTTAGGGATTTGAAATCTGTTTTATCTTTTCTGAAACAAATATACCTGGAAAGCCATACAGTGAGATAATCCTATAGAAGAGATTACCTAGATTGAACTTTGGAAAATCTTTAATCCTCTATAGTTTCAACAGCAACAATAAAAAAAAAGTCACAGTTATACCTTGCTGAGCTATACACTGGTGCTACGGATAGGTGGTCGTGTCATATAAATAGTGAGTCTCCAGCATTTCCTATAACTAAGACAGTGTCAGATAAGGCCATGAGACATGAGTGTGCTTGAGGGTGTGCAGAGGCAATGCAGAATTTTCAAAGAGGTCCTGACAAGCACTCACAGTTGGATTTTCATTATCTTCAATGAGAAGGCATATCAGTCAGCTTTTTGCTATATAGTGCTATCCACATTACTGCTTTTTATATGATTTCAAAGTGGACAGCACAGTTTGTGTCCAGTTTTTCATTCTAAATATCCTATTCAATAGTTATTCTTCTTTTCTATACCTTTAAACAGATTTTTTTTTTTTTAACCACAGTGAGATCACATCACACTTTGGGAGCATTAGCTTGAAAGTGAGTTAATAGATCTGGCTTGTAGACCATCTTCAGAGGCTCTTTTAAAGAAATACTTGGAATTGAACCACAAAAGTTTTATTTTCTCTATGTTTTTGATCAAGTTTTGTGGGAAGAAGTGAAAAGTACTCAGAATATCTTCATACAGTTTTCACAGAGAGATTCTATATTCTTGTCTGCGCCTCCATAACCCTCTTTAAATACCTGACTTCAGCTCTGCATGTAAGGACTCAGGTTGTCACATTTGTTGATTTTAAGACTAGGCCATCGTCATAGAAATTAAAGGAAATGTAGATGATGAAGAAAGTGCTACATAAATAATGATGAAGAAGGCTCTTTGAATCTTTCACTTTTAGGAAGCACTAGCGAAAGATCCCAGTGACCCCCAGCTCCTAGAAAAGAATGTCCATGGGTCATCCAGCACCTGAAGCCACACCTGCTGCTGTCATACATTCTTTGATGTATCAACTTCAACAGCTTAGAAATACCAAGAACAGGAGAAAAGGAGAGGGGATGTAATCAGTAATGCTATATCCCCAAACTTCAACATTTTCTCAGTTCATGACCCTAAGACCTGAAATCTCTCCGCGGGGATGAACATTCTTTGGCAGAGTGTCAAACAAGTGATTAATAAAAAAGATAGAGCTTGAAGCATCATAGACTTTCCCACTCGGAGCAGTCTCTGTCTTGGACCTCTGGAATCCTGCACCCTGGAAGTTATCCCTAACTTCCCCTGGAAGTTAGACCCTTCAAAGCACTCGGACTTCTTTGACTTGTTTTCAGGTTAAAGTGCTGAACTCACATTATCTGAAAGTGGCCTTCAATCAAATTATAAATACAAATAGTTCCACTGGTTGGATGGTGTTCATGACAATAATATCTTAGAACTAAGAAATGTAGAGTTATATTTAGTCAATCCAGTGCTGACCCAAGACTGATACTAAAAAGAGAAAAGGTCATAAATTTGGGGAAATATGTGGCAGCTTCTGAAACTTTGTAGAGGGGAGACATGTACTCCCATTTTACAGTAGCAAAGGTTCCATTTTGGTGAGCATTTTAAGACTGGAGAGATCCTACGAAGAGTAAGTTCAGGGAGAAGGCTGAATTGAAAAGAAAGACAACACTGCCTATCAAATTGAATGCATGAATCAGTTCCAGATCTTGTAGATATGCTCTGCAGTGGACCAAAAGAGAAGAGTAAATATTGGGCATTCATCTGGGCTTAGCTTCCTCTTGATACTTCTCTCACCCAAGAGTATTCTTTTCACATAACTTTCACTAAGGTCTTCTTTGCATGAAATATGTTTACCTCAGTCTCTGATAGTTGTGGACTGTTGGTTTCTCTGAAGATTGGGAACAAGTAACATCAGAAAGGCTTTTTTTTTCCTTTCAAAATGCCATTTGTTGAGCACTTAATATGCATCACACACTACGTTGAGGACTTTACCTCCCTTTTTCATTACAATGAGATTATCATTAGAGATTATTATTCCCATTTAACAGATGAAAAAACTGAGTCTCAGAGAAATTAGGCAAATTGCTGGAAGTCAGACAACTAGAAAATAGAAAAAAACAAGGTTCAACCCCAAGTCCACCTAACTCTATAGCCTAGTAAGGCTATAGTTCATCCACATGTCCCATCTCAAGTCTTCTATGGTAAACTCAATTCTGCCTTCTAGTTGTTCCAGCAGGGCACACAGATACCCACTGATTCTACTCTAAGGAGTTTTCTCCAAATGTATGTTGGGATCAATGTTCAGCAAGAAGCAAAAATAAAATACTGGCAAATGACAGAGCAATTTATTCCCTTAAAATTTTCAGACTTAGCTTTTAACAAGGGCCAGAGGAGAAAAGAGCAGTTTTTTGTTTTTGTTTTTGTTTTTGTTTTTTCTTCCCTAGGCTATTAGAAACTCCATCTTCCCTGGCCACAATGAGTCTGGAACGCTCTCTCTTTCCATGCTTTATTCACTTGAAAAGACTTGATTTTATACTAGACTGAGCCTGGCAGCCCCACCTGACAAAAAGGAAAAAAAAAAAAAAAAAAAAAAAAAAAAAAAGAACATCTAAATAAATGTCTAAATTTAAAAGTCTACTTACTCATCCCTCATTGCTTCTGCCTAACAGAAGTCACTGCTGGCAATTTCTTCCTGCTACCTGAAAGTGATATCTTCATCTCAAGTCACACATATGTGTGCATATTAATTTACCCATTTTTACCATTTTGGGATTGCATCTAGCACACGGAGTCTTGAATCTTTCCTCCTTGGGGGTTTGGATGTGATGACAATCCTGGGTGTGAGCCCATTCATCACAGAACACACAGCAGTATCATTTCCATGCAGTGTGTAGGTATATTTTAATTAGCTTTTCTAGCTCAGAAAGAACTAATTAGAGGTGTGCACTAGAACAACGATGATCTTGAAGACAATAAATATTTCACCATTTTTCTTGCAGGGCATCTTTGGGTAGAAAATTTGTACTTGGTTTTCTTTCTTGATTTTAGACAGCCCAGAATCCCAATTCTACTTCTCCACTCACATGTCCACCAAATGTATGCATACACCCAGGCTCTTCTTTGTCTATTTGTTCTTTGTCTATGACAGATAAATGCTTCTTATTTCTCCATATTTGGCTGAGCCACTTAAAAGTCTGTCCCACAGTCTATTTAATCAATCTGACAACAATTCGTCACCAAGTATTCATCAAACACATACTAAACTGTCAATAGCACTAGGCTCAGCTGTGGGGAAAATAAATAGAACCAAAATAAAAGTAAAATACAAAGCTTCTGTCCAAGTTATTGTCAGTAATTTGTGTGCTTGTGTGTTCCAATTACAAAAAATTATGTATGTAATTGGCAATATTTCTCTGCTTTTTATCTAACAAATGGCAACTTTACATGGTTCAAATTAATATGTTCACATATATAATAATTGTAAGTTTTTTCGATTTACATAATTTGAGGCTACAATAGAATGAAGCATTAATTTTAGGTACAAAAAGTAAGTTTAAAATAGAAACTAAAGATTACTTTTGAATTTAGAAATAATATATTTTAAATAAGTCAACTTCTATGGTGGGCAAACATTTTAAGTGTCAAGTTTTCAGCTGTTACACTATTTTACTCCATGCCATCAAATGACTCAAACAGAAAAAACAATGAGCTACAAGTCCTGTGCTTCAGAAATGGAACAATAGGGACAAACTGATGAATCCCTGTATCACCACATATCCATGGATATTAAAAGACAGTTTCCTTCATCTAAGTTCATGTTAAGCTCAGTAAATAGAAATTGTAATTTGAGTGAATTCCACCAAACATTTATCTAAATGTCCAAATGGTTGATTTTTACTATCAATTAGATAATACTAAATATTTGAGGACAATGAAGAGGCCCAGAATATGCTACTGTGGCATAAAAAATATTTTTTAATAGAAGACATTTGAGTTCCTGAAATCTTTTTTCTGCTTATAAGCAGTGTCCCAAAAGAACTCAATCATCATAAGCCCTCTCCCTGAGAGCAATTCGACTCTCTTCAGCAAAGAGGAGAAGTCTCCACACCACACCTAAACAGACATTGTCAAGAAAGGATCATATCTCCCATCTACTCCCCTAAGGGCTCATTCATATTATCTAAAAGTCATTTGTTTTTTGATAAATGTCCTTCACTCCCAACCCTTTCCCTATTAAAATGGTATATAAACCCCAATTTCTAATCACCTCTCTGAGCCACATATTTTTTTCTGTGAACTCTTGTATGTACCTGTGTGAATAAAAATCCATCTCTTCTCTTGCTAGTCTGCCTTTTGTCAGTTTAATTTACAAGCCTCCAAGTATTGAACCAAGAGGGTAGAATAAGTAACAGTAGCATCTATTTCACTTTATGGAAAACCTTCATGACATTATACTAATAAACAACTTCCTAAATATTTCTCCCTGTTACTTTCTGTTGCCCTTGGGTCACAGTTGCCTGGCCTAAGGCTAACAGATGATTCTACTGGGCTTCCACATTTAAAAGTTGATGGCCCATCTGTTTTCCTGTCCTCTGGAACTATTTGTCTGATTAAACTCATTGTTAAACAAAACAACTCAGTATGGCACTTCAGAATGGCAGTTGTGTCAGATTGCAATTTACACCTTTAGAAAAGGGTTTAGAAGAACAATATTGTTTTGACACATTCCCTTCACTTTGGAGCCTTCATTCTGATTTATGACTCTGCTCCTTTGTTTTAATCTTGACAATCTGGAGGAGTTTTAAACTGAAAATAAATTTACTGTTCATTTTGTTGTTATAAAACATATAATTTCAAGAGTTGGAGAGGCCTTGAGACATTGCCATTTTATAGTATCTGAGGGACAGAGTTGTCAGGGCCTTGTCCAAAAGTACATAGCCAGACGGTGGCAAAGCCAAGCCTAGAGCTAAGATCCCCAGCCCTCGGGCCTAAAATCTTCCTATCCATGACTCCATACAGAAGACCTTATCCTAGTAGGAGCTAACGTTTTAAGAAACAAATTGCAAGGCTCACAGAATCTGCTACTTTACATTTATAAATTCTTATTTGATCAAAGCATTTTATTATTGGCATGTAGATGTCTCACAAAAGAATGCAACACTTTATGGTTTTCTCAACAGACTAATGCTAGTAAAATATTTAAAATTACGAAAAAATTAATTCTATAGATTGGGTCTTTAATTGTTCCATGCTGAATTACAAGAATATTTGAATGGCATATGTGGAAAGACTTTCCACCACTTTTGTTCAAGCAAAATATGTTAATGTTTTTCTCCACAAGAAAGTCGTGGAAAGTTCTTCCTCCGTATGTCATTTAAACAGAGCAAATCTTAGGTACCTTCTGGCCCAAGGGCAGGATGCTGGAATGGTTGATTTCTGGAAGAGCTAAACACCTTTTATTTATCAACTGTGCTTGTCTCAGTATAAATCTTGTATTGATAACTATTTCTTGGCTCATGGATGATGAATTTCAGCTCACTTCGATTTAGTCTGATAAGCAGCTACTCTATAAACAGAGCAGTGTTCAGTGCCAAACAAACAGGCTCTTCATTAACTTCAATTGTCTGCAGTTCTTTAATGTGTCTATGCTTTTTCAGTTCTGCACCATTGTTCCCTAAACTCGTTCTACCAGGGAGCCTTCCTGCAGGCAGCTGTATGTGTACATTGTACCCAGTTTTCAAGGTAGATCTTGGAAGTAACTATTTTCATTGTTTAGCCTAATCTTGTCTCGTCCTGAAGTAAACTCATCTTTGTCTAAATGTGCATTTTTATTGTGCTTCCATCATAACATATTACATATTCTTCTGTACTAAAAATTATTTGTGTACATAATCTCCACAACTTGATCTGAAGGGCCTTGAGGACTATATATATATATATATCTTTTGGTTTTGGTTTCCTACAATACCTAATACAATACATGCTGGTTACATAAAAAAAAAAAGTTTATAATTAGTCGAATGGCTGAGTTCAGAAAATTCTAATGTTTTCCACTGAAAATATCCTCCCAGATATTATTTGTTCTCTGTGTAGATATTGACATGAGATGTTCTTCTTGGTCACTTTGCAAACCGGGGAACTCCAGCCAGTGATGCCTCACCTTGGCCTCCCTTGGCAATGCTGCCTACTGCATGAAATGGCCCACCTACTCGGCCTACCCAGGCCAAGTATGGCTTTCACACCAATTCCTGAGTTCTTGTCCCATGCCCAAGAAGAATGAGGATGTGCTGACAATTGAAGAACGAATAAGGCAGGGAGTTTTATTGAGTGATAAAATAGCTTTCAGCAGAGAGGGGACATGGGGGTGGTCCCCCTACCCAAAGGCAGAAAAGTCCCTCTAATATGGCTGAGGCTGGGGCTTTTATGGGGTCAGAATCAGGGAGGGGCAGGCCATAGGTAGTATTGGAAAAGGCAATGATTGGTTAAAAGGCATTATTCAGAAAGAATCAATCAGGAAAAGGAGGGGAAACAGGAACAGAAGTTCTTATTCTGGGTCACAGGTTTCACTGGGACCAGCAGTCCGGTATTTCAGCCTTCAGGCTGTTTTTGGTTGGAATGTGGGGTTTCACCAGGTACCCGTCCCTATCTGCCTAGGCATTTGGCTGACTCCTATCACAATCAATATCTGTAGAGATAGATAAAACTCCTTGCCATTTTAAATATTTATTTATGCCACAATATCTTCATATTACACTAAATCAGTACATATTACACTATTAAAGTATAAAAATAATCAAACATCAGAAGAAAACAATTTATTCAGGAATAAATCAATTGATCTCCTATGAGTAAGAAATACATATATGTTTTTGAACATTCCAGGAAAAATGAAGTCCCTAGTTAAAAGATATTATTCTATGAGTGCCTTCAGCTTCAGCAGATGCCGCCTCTTAAAAGTGGAAATATTTGGTTCACCAATACTCCCTGAATTGATCGCAGTTGTCAAGTATCACCTTTATACAGCGGGTTTACAGCCATTGTAAAATGATCCAGGGAGTAAATTGAAACTCAGAAATTACTTTCCAGAAAAAAGTCACAAAACTCTTTTGCAGCATTACAACATCTTTTTTTTTCTTCCTATATTTAGCCTTTAATGTTAAATCTCACCTTAATAGTTCAAAGTTACCTTCCATAAATTAATTCGTATCTGCCAACTGTATTTATTTATAAACACTTTAACTTTATAATGAACACTGAAAAAAATTCTTTTATTTTTCTCATTTAAAAAAGAACAGTGGGAAATGTAGTTTCAATTCTCAAATTCAGACATATTCATAAAACAAAATACTCAATAATTTTAATTGGCTTTGGGATTTGCAATGTATTTAACCTGCCACCTTTATGAGCTCTGGTGATGTTCCCAATCTATTAAGTGCTTATTTTGAATAAGGCTACTCATTTCATAAATGTTACTCATGAACCAAAATAATACTGATTCTTTTACCTTGAAAATGCTTACCTTTTGCAAGTTGTGCTGAGAACTGCAAGCTTTCAGTTTTGAGGTTATCAAAGCTTTTAACATCTTTACTACCTTGGTTTTACTAGCAGATAGAGTATGTTGGTTTCTCAGATATATTTAGATGTTCTGCAGTAGCTTGAGTCCTGTTCTACTCTCTGGCTTAACTTAAATCAAAGTTACACTGAAGTCTTTCCTTCTTCTCAAAGGAAAGTCTCTTTATCTGTCTTATTCTCTGTGTGTTTGCTGGGCCTGGCAGAAACCCAAATATATTTGAAAAAGGAATGATGGAATCCCTTCTAGAGGCATGTATTCAGCAGGATGCCACCAGACTGTGATGACATTTTTTTAAAAAGTTATAAAGGAGAACATGATTCACCTTCTCACTATATAGCTCTCATCCTCTGTGAATTTTTTTTTGGGGGGGTATCCCTTGAAGGTTACTAAAATCTGAATAGTATATATTTGCCCCTAGAATTGAACAGATGAAGAGACATCCTGTGGATAACCCACCTATGGGGTAGCACAGAGAAAACTTTACAACCTATTGAATCTAAAATTGCTTTTTGTACAGCCTGATATACAGAAATATTCTAGTCTCTATCATTACTGCTTGGTACAGGCACATTACATGGAAGTTAAATAATAATAATAATAATAATGATAATAACTCATTTGTTGAATTCCTCTTATATGTTCCACTCGCTGTTAATAAATCAAATATTCTGCACAATAATTCTATAAGTTAGATACTATTATTCGCCACATTTAACAGATGAGGAAACTGTAACATAAGTTAAATTGTGGAGAAAAAAATTTTAAAAATCAAATATATATATACACACACACATATATATTTATATATGCAGAAACTATATAAATGTATATACAGAAATTATATACATTTATATTAAAATTGTGATAAGTACTACCAAGGACAGTATAGAATACAGTGAAAAGGTATAGCAGGAATCTGAAGATTAAAATATTCTTCAAGGAATGCCAATTAAGAGTTAATTATGAAAACAATGGCTATGAAAAGGCAAAGGAAAATATGATACTGTCTCTATATTCAAGGATCATATAGGTTAGTCGGGGAGATTAAAAAGTACATAATTAACGTATATGACTTAAGTATCCTTTTAGAGTAGTCAGACAGCCAGACATGAGCAGGAGAGGTGAGCCCCCTGAGAAAAGGGAGTTCTGGAAAATATCATACTCCAGGGACCACCCAAAACATGCATGCTGGATATTAGCAGAGAGGAAGGAAAATGCCTATGCAAGAAGGAATTCCCACTAGGATGGCCAGTAATCATTCACTCTGCAGCTAACCTGTCATAGTATAGCTAGATGCATGCTGGTAAGGAGAAGAGGGCAAAGAAGAAGTTCCTAAGAGATACCAGGCGTAATTCCTATCCAACACCAGGGCCACACATGCACACCAACTAATACTAAGGGAGGGTCTTACAAGCCTGGAGTGGGAACTAGGTGGGGAACAAGAGAGGACTTAAGGCAGAATTGGGAAAACTAGACAGAGAAAAAAGGCAGAGGCTTGAGACAGAGGCATGAACTTCAAGAAAGTCCAACACCATAAAAACTCAACGCAGAACCCTCAGGGTACAGCTGGCTCACTCCCTTCAGCAGTATGCCAGGCTTTATCTTTTGGGAGTGTACTGCCTCTCTACATAAACCCTATGCTCTGTATTATCCTTCCACAAATTCTCTGTTTTGCCTAAATCTGTTACTTATCAGAATTCTTACTCCAAGTAAGACTAAGAACCAAGGATTCTTGCACTTCTCGGTGACAATTCTAGGAGAAGCATATATATGGAGAGAAAAGGAAACAGTTATTTACTTAACGCTTCTGGGCTTCAGTTATCTTACTGTCAAAATAAATGATCTTAGGATGATCATTGAGATTCCTTCCATTTGTAACAGTTTTTTCTATTATCTCTTGTGATTATTCCAACCCTCCTACAAAGTAGATAGGGTATGAAAATTCCTGTTTTTCGTAGGAATGCTGAGGTATAATGAACACCAATGACTTGCCGCAGACACACAGCAAAGTTCATGGTGGAATTATGTCAAAAACAGAAACTGTATGCCTTCTCATTATTTTCTCTTTCTAAATATTAAGAAAAAATTGCCTATTTTAATCAACAATTGATTATTTGAAAATTAGATGAGTCAATGTTGGCTTGTGCACATTAATAACATTCTTACAATAAAAGTCAGATTGTTAAAATAATCTGATAAAACAAGATTTATTTTATTCAGACACCTCAAAATACTTACCAGCATTAGGAATTAGGCATATTTTCAGTTTTAGATACATTTATTTTCCCAGGATCAGAAATTTGCAGAAAGCATACTTGCAAGTGGGGAGTAAAGTAATCCTCTTAAAATAGTGACAAAACCCATAGGTTGGTAGATTGTGCCCCCTTTGTGGCAAACCCAGACGTTTTCTTTTCTTCTGGAGGTCTAGCGAGTGCATGAGCTGTAGTTACTACCCATGTGCAGCTCTTGTTCCAAGCAGGGGTGTTCAGGGAAGAGTACACAGTCATGGGATCTTAGCTTCTGTTTCTGGTTGGACCAGTAAAACCCCTTCTTCATCTCTCTTTTCTGCTTATCACTAGAGACAGAAACTAAAAACCACGGCTTCAGGTTGCTTTTAGAAGCCTAAAACGAAACAAAACAAAATAAAACAACAACAAAATAAGGCAAGTTGGACAAGCTTAAATGGCATCCCCTCTCCTTCATTGTATGTTTGATGATGTTTCCCACAGCAACCCAAAACATCTGTGGATTACCTGAAAAAGAAAACTTAATCATACTCTTGTCAAAAACAAACAAACAAAGCAAGGAAAGATGATGTCACCAACTAGAATGAAAGAGAAGCCAAAGCATTTGATAACAAGTATTCAGAAGTATTCACAAAACCAAGTTGACTTTACATGCGATCCATTTAATAGAGCTCCTCAAACAAAAATGAATCAATTTTTAAAATTACTGTATAATGTAGCATTCTTCAAGAATGCTTCCTAGTGTAAAATCCTTGGTAAAACACTGGAATAGTCTATTAAAAAAAAAAAAAAAAAAAACTTTAGAAGTTACCAGGTTTTTATTCACTACGTACCACAGTAATATGTACCATTGAATTAGTTAAGCACAAGACTACATGAGACTTGCAGGAATAGAACTTCAAACACTACCAAGTAGCTGAAAATATGTTAACAAAGTAAAGATATTATAAGCAGGAAATATGAACAATAATTAAAAAGCTAAAGCCTGCAAATATCATAAAATATTTCCCATTGAAGATTGTATCTTTTTAAATAGAAAACATAATCGTTGCTACTACATAATGTTTTATTTGATAAAATGGGTTTGCTAAAAAATTATGTTGCTTCTTTATATCTGCAATTGCTTGTTTGGAAGGTCTTTTAAAAACTCAGCAATTTATTTTTAAAGCATGTAAAGTTTATTTGTATGTTATGCTTTGCCAAACATACACTTTTAGCTATTTATTTTCTTCTTTATTTCCATGAAAATTACAAGTTTTAATTTATGGAGAATAATAATCTAAATATTAAAACTTTAGGATTACAAAAAGCTTTAAAGTCACATAGAACCTTCATCATCTAAGTATCTTGTAAAAAATAACTACATCATAAGCATTTTCACCTTGAGAGTCACTTTTTTCTACTTTACATAAATAGTGTGTGGTGGAAAACATATGATTATAATCTATTCTAGTCAAAGAGAAACAGACCAATTTCAAATTAGTTCCAGAAAATGGTGACTATGTTTGTGTGTATGTGTGTTGGAGTGACAGGGGTGAGAGACGGGAAGAGGCTATCAAAGACTCAAAGTTTGCACAGTCACCACGAATGGCAAATGCAGCACAAGTGGGTCTCGTGCACATAGGAAAGGTGTCAGAAACCCAGGCCATACTCTCTTTTACTTAATGGCTATGTGAGCCCTTGGTTTTGCTTTTATGCATATGTTATTCATGATTTTTTTTCTGTCTTTCTCTATTCTCCAATCTTGCCACCAAACACCTTCCTCTACTTCTTCATTAGTTTATGCATGGTCCTAAATCATCCACTCCATTTTCCAAGACCAGCTGGCCTTCTGTATCTAGAATACACCACCAACTGACTTGAAGTAAAATTTTGTTTCAATTTCGAAATCCCAGGGAAGGCATTCAAGTGCCTTTGTTTCTTTGTTTAAGCTAAGTCTTAGATTTCAATGACATGCCTACCTCTGGTCCAATTAGACATGCTAAAGAAATCATTTCACAGGGCTCTGGCAGGAATAGCTATGACAGTACTCTTCGACCCAACTCCTATAAATAAAGCCATTAAAAATGAAACGTGGGTCCCATGTATGGGCTTTAGGAAAACACTGTTTATTTAACAAGTTGTAAGAAATCTGTGAACCCTCTTGGAGAAAGCTCATAGCACTCATCAGGTTCTCTAAGTGTCCTATTTCTCTACCTCCCCACCCCCTCCACTGACAAATTAAGAATCATTTCTTCAAAGAAATCTTCAGGTTTATTCCCACAGTTTTTTCCCCCAATTGCACTTTAAGTTATTGGTATCAATCATCAAGGATCACAGAGCAAATTACCAAAATAGATAATTATCAAGGAACACACAGAAAATGTAGAGTTATTTTTGTTGTTTTGTTTCTATTTTCTTTTTATCTATTAATTTTCTGAATAACTGTTGGATGTATCCACTTCTACACTAACAATATTGTTGGTAGTAATTATATGAAATGAAAATCCACCCAAAGGACTTCGGTAAACAAATCAATGAATATTTATTGAATATCTATAATATACTTAGAACTGTGCTAGCAGCTATAGTGTACAACAGAAAAAAAAAGTTCCAGTGAATGCTCCTGGAAATCTTATCATCTAATTAGAGAGACAGAGCATCCATACATGAAACTGCTGCTGAGCCAGATAACATTATGAAAATGTTAAGCTATTTGTACAGAAGGGATTGTACAAGGTTCAGAGCTTGAAGGTCCCCTAAAGTTCCTCCTCATTTTACGTATCAGGGACCTGAGGCCCAGAGATATTAAGAGGTTTATGTTAGTAACTGACAAACACAAAAGTTTAAGCAAGGGCTCTTTCTATTATACCAGATAGGTATTAATCATTACACAAGGAGTTAAAGAATCAAGGTATTAATATGGGCAGAAAATGAAGAAATAAAGGAACTAGATCTTTAGAAATAGACACCCCATACAGATGAGCAAAGAGGTGGGAAAAGGAAGTCCAAGGGCAATCATTTTTAGCAATGGCTAGAAATAAGAGTGAGTATGGGATGCAGTGATGAGATACATTGCAGAAGTAAGAAGAGAGGGAAGACTCAGCACCAAAGCCTGCTCAAATGGACGTGAGATTCATGTTGGTTAAGAGTCAGGGTATAAAATAATTTATGAATCAAATATCTGCTTAGAGATTTATGGCCAAGGGCTGTCCATTATCATCATGCATGTTTTTTTGTTTAGCTCTGGTTTTAATCTGCTTGTCTGTGCTTGCACATGTGTACAGGCACTGACATGGATGTAGTGATATTGTTCAATGTTGTGAAGGGAAAGATGTGTAACTTCCCCCTATTTCAACACGTCCATGTGTGAATTTTGTACAATTAATTCAAATGATGCCACCTCATGTTAAATTACTAAGTCCCTTTACTCCATTCAGTTGTATTGTTTTCCAATTTTATTTCATGCTAACACTGAAATTTTCTATCACACATTTGGATTTAATTCACTTCTTTGTTTTTAAATACTAAATTAATATTTCATAAAAGAATAGCTAATTCAAAATCATTAAAGTTTTTTTAAGATGTCCTTCTTTTGGAACCAAAGCTATACATAAAATGTTTTCAACAAAGATTGTGGCAGTCCCCTTGCCTAGGGGGAAATATTACAATAAAACCAACCAAAAATATTGTAGTTATAAAATCTCCCTTAAAAATACCTATTTCAAATGTCATAGAAAAAAAGAAAATAAATTTTAATTTTTTTAAATAGGCATTTTTAATTATGTTTATGTTCTTGTGTGGATACTGCTCTTTTTTTTCTTTCTCAAAAACTATTGGCCCAGGGAAAATAAATATGATGGAGAATATATTGGGTGTTTAAAATAAGGCTTACCTTGGACCACTCTCCAATTCCACTGAAATTAGAGACTGTAAATAATAAACTTACCGTCTGTATTTTACTGACTACTTTGTGGAAAAGGAAGAAATAGAGTTACAATATCTAAAATCTTTGATTATCCCTTTACATGTACACTTTCTACTATCTCAGAGGTAATTGCTGAAATATAATTATTTTTCATCATCTATGCTGAAAAATTTAAACAGAAGGGGCAAGAGGGTTGCTCCCATCACCACCCAAATCCCTCCCAGCACAAATTACTGCCTGATTCTAATTACAGTTTTAACCACTGGCTGCTGATTCTTTCATGGGTGGTGAAGTAATCCAATCAGGTGGATTGGGAGCTCACGTTAAACACACCACACACAGAAATTAAAGTATGACTGATGGGTTTAAAAGCTGTTAATCAATATGTAGGGAGAGCTAATTCAATTCTCTTATGACCCCCCCCCCTTCTAAATCACTGCCCAGAGCTTATTGGAAGTTCTCACTCTTGATTGTAAGGAAATATAGGCGTGAGACTCACGTTTACCTCTTTTCTAACTTTTCAGACTGCTAGTCAGCTGAATTAGGCCTACCTAACTTTTTTTTTTTTTAATCAGAGGCTTTGAGGTAATAGTATATTCACTAGGCATATTCACAGGTCAAGGCATTCCAGGTTTCATTAATGTGCACGTCTACATGACAGTTAATCTGCATCCATAATATATTCACTGGAAGATACAGTGGGTTTATTTCTTCAAGCATCTTTTTAACTGATACATTTGGAAGCATGCAAATAGCCAATTATCTTTACCTGAAGACCATTAAAAGTCTACCTGCATCAGGGACGGGCAGCAGTGGCTAAACCACAAGTATAAACTGGCAGCTTACCCAGAGTATAAGTGGGAAGGCTGCGATGAGGCACATGGTAATTAAAAACATTCTCGAAGTCTCCCTTTGAGAAATGTTCTTGGTTTTGGATAGTGCTGTATATGGGCTTTCAGCCACACATTCTCTTGTGGTGTGTGTGAGCAAGCCATAATTTGGAGACATCTTAAAAGAATTCCAGCAGAAACAAATGTGCTTTTATTTTTTGATCAGCACACTCTCATTTTTCTTAGAACCCAAAATTAATGAAGGTTGGGGGAGTGCCACTGGCTTTGTGATATATATCATGTAAGAATATTTTTGGTTTAGAAAGCTATTTACTTTGCAATGGATTGCTGATGTTTTTAGAGATTTGGAGTGAGAAGGAAAGCCTGGAATGAATGAAAAATTAGCATTTTGAGCAATGTTTTCTCCTTTTAAGATAGGTTTAGAAACAACAGTTTCAACCAAATAGGTTTTGGTTTTAGTAAAGAATCTGTTACATTACAGCAATGTCTGATATAAGAAAACTCCTGAGATTCCTCATTATCACTTCCAAAAAATGAACATTTTTACAGATTGACTTATACAGAGCAAATACAAGTTTGCTCTAATTAGTGATTAGTAATTTGCAATCAAAATGTATGGTGTCATAGGGTGTTTTTAATGCAATCATTAGCTTACGCTGTTAAGACAAATTTTCAGTCTCCTGGTTTAGTCTCTATCTCTTAATTATTTCCACATTCTTGGACTGAAGCATAAACTTTTGTCATTGCCTGTATGCTTAGACTCCTCCTTGTTCCACTTTCCTGCCCTGCATGAACCTCCAGGTCCTACTCCTAACCTCATCCTTGACCTTGAATATTTCATGTGTTGATCTGTTTGGCCCTAACCTTCAATTGTGACCTTGACTCCTCCATTTAATATTATAAAAATCACTTAACTTTGCATTTGTGATTGAGTGCTATACCCACATTTTACCATAGACCCAACTAGTCTGTGGTTCTCACAACCTGGCATGGGCAAACTTGAAGAATTATTTTACTCCTTTCAAAATAATCAGAGAGTTTATGGTTGTTGTATCTATGTTCTTATGAGATATTGAGAAATTATTGCTCATAGCTGTTATGTAAGAGAAGATACATGGCAGATTTCAAAATGGATAGCCAATGATGATGGTAAAAGAAGCATCGTCTTAAGACCTAGGTTTGGCATTAACTGCTACCAAGGGCCTCAAATCCTTTCTTATAAAATGAGGGTTTTCCAAGTTTATAATGGTTACTATTGTCCAATGCTTACTGTGAGCCATGTTTTTCTCATTTTGTATTCAAGACAATTGTGCAAGGTATATGTCATTTTACAGATAAGGAAACTGGAACTTAGCAAGTAGCAGAGCCTAGATCCAAACCCAGGCATCATGTGCATTCTTAGGCAATATACTAGACTCCTTCTTAATTACTTTCTATAAGAAGGGATTCTATGATAATCCACTTTCCAGTATATATTCTAGCAGAAAAAAAGAAAGCATTTAAGAAAAAGGAAGAAAAGAAGGCAAGAACTATCTGCATATGTGTTTTTCCAGTCCTCATATTCTAGGGCAGGTGCTTTTAGAAAGCAAGAACCACATTATATGTATAACTCTAATTTCTCCAAGGTGTCTAATGATCAGGCCTTGCACATTGTTGACACTATGACAGATCATGGTTGGCTGAGTGAGTATTAGGTTGAACAAATAATATCTAAGTTTAATTGAGGATGGGAGAATATTGTAGACACCCACTAAACTATTAAATGGGTCTTTGATTACTTGTAGAATAAAACCCTGGGAGGAAAGAAAAACTTTATACAAATACATAAATGTAAGGATATTTAAGAGTAGCCATCAATTAGGATGTTCTGATGGTAAATAAGAGGAATTCTGACTCAAATAAAATAAAACAAAGTAGAAATTTGTTTTTATTTTGTTTTGTTTTTTGGCTCATGTACACAAAAGTCCAGAAATCAGGCTGACTTTAAGAATGGATTGATCAAAAAACTTCAAGGTCTAAGTTTCTTCCCATCTCTCCACTGTGTTTATTGCATGGGCTTCTTTCTATCTGGTTCTCTTCATCTCATTAGGGTGCATGCCTCTTTATTCATTTTCAGCAAGGACATGACTTTGTTTTAGGGCACCCAACAAAGTGCTGAGGTTCTCTCACATGCATGCGCCTGAAACCTTATGCCCACTACTAGAGAAATCACTTCCTCCAGAATACTCTGTTTGGTTTAGCATAGATCACATGCTCCACCTAAAGCAGGAATAGAGACACCTTTTCTGGAATCACACTGATTACCAAAAAGTAAAAAAATAAAAAGGAGAAGGGGTGGTTGTTGGGATTGGTAAATGGGGATGCAAACTGGTACTGAGAATGCAGCCAGAAAATATCAATTAAAGAATCTTCCTAACCAGTTGAAGGCCAAGTGTCATGTTCAGGAATTTGGGTGGTTTTTATTAACCAAATTCCCCAGGGGTGACATTTCACCTTGTCTGATTTACTTCAAAGATGAGTCTTGGGCTCCTTCTGATGCTCAAGCAGTGTTCTAGCAGTGCTCTTACCAGATGGGTAGTGGAGCAGGCCAGTGCCATGGACCAGACACAGCTGGGGAGACAGATAACCAGCCGATTGGGAGCTCTCCATTCAGAGATCATTTTCAGAACTTGGGGGATCCTTCCCCCTTTCTTACAGCTGTATTCAGTCTGAGTCAGTTACAAAGTGTTTCTTTTATAAAGGGAGTTAAATGCTTTTGTAAAGGTACATTTTGTTTAAGGTTTATGAAAGTTGTCGCAACTGTGATGAGGTGGCTTTGTCTCCTGGAACTCCCTGGACCAGAGTTGGAAATCCCCAGGCCAGGTTGCGTCGTAAGGTGACACAGTATCACCTGGGTGAGACGGGAGTAGGCCTAATGATTATCACTAATCTTATAACTGCAATATGTCTCTTAAAGCAGACTATACTGAAGGGTTTTTTGTGATGATTGTTCAGGACACCGAAAGACCTTGCACAGGTGTCATTGTTGTTATCATGGTAAATTGATACTTGGCTTATACAAAAATGTGCTGGTTGGTTGTAAGCTTTCTCACATACCTGGAACCACTTCATTTACTGGCCCCACATTTTTCTGTGTGAAATACTCCAGGATTTGTAATTCCTTCAAAACACAAAATATAAACATTGTGATTTAATTATTCCCAAGCATTAACTTTATTCTTTAAACATCTTTTCATAGCATACACAATTTCAAATTTAAATAACCTAAAGAGGAAGAAAAATTATAATTTATTCTGAGAAAGATATTTTCCATAGGTCTTTATGTTTATTTACATATTTCATATATATTTCTATATATCACATATATATTTCACATATATGTTTCTCATATATATACATATATAAAGATACAAAAACTAGCTTAAATGTCTCTAGGCACATTTCTAAACAATGTTTTGTATATTTCTTGTGTACTCAACTTTTGATGGTCCATTTTCTTTTGAGCCTTCTTGCTTAAAACAAATACACCTTTTTAATGATCTTAACCCACTCACAATATTTTCAAAGAACATATATGAAATAAGATTTCAAATATTTCCAGCTACTATTCATATAGTCAGTACTTTTTAGAAAAAAAAAATGATATCCTTTTTTTAGAAGATGTATAATCTTGAAGGTCCTGACCTTTAAGGCTGGATCTCATGAAGTCCATGAGCAACCAAAAATTGCTTGCAAATATTTTTTTCTATGTGTTTTGTATTATTCTGCTAGAGCTTCCATAACAAAATTCCATATACTGGGGGACGTAAACAACAGAAATTTATTTTTCTCACAGTTCTGGAGGCTGGAAGTCTAAGATCAAATTCCTGTAGGGTTGGTGTCTCCTGAGGCTACTCATCTTGGTTTGCAGATGGCCACCTTCTCACTGTGTTCACACATGGACTTTTCTCTGTGTATACCCCTAGTATCTATTCTTCTTCTTCTAAGGACCCCTGCCCTATTGGATTGGGAACCCACCTTTAAGACCTCATTTATCCTTAATTAACTCTTTAAAAGCCCTATTTCCAAATGCAGTAACATTGGGCTGAGGGCTTCAACATATACATTTTTGGTGGAACACTGTTTAGTCCATGATATTGTTAGGCTTTGTGTCCCCACCCAAATCTCATCTTGAATTATAATCCTCATGTGTCAAGGGAGAGACCAGGTGGAGGTAAATGATGAGGTTCTCATGATAGTGGGTGAGTTCTCACACGAGTTGATGGTTTTATAAGGGACTCTGAAACTGGCTTTGTGAAATTATAACTGAGGAAATTATGACAGTGAAGGTAATCAGACCTAATTGACTCTATCTTGCTTCTAACTTTTAAGCTGTCCATGTTCATTCCTGGGCATAGGTCAAACTAGCTTTAGGAAAGAATCCAGTTTATGGATTGACTCTGAAACAAAATTGATAACACCTCTTTTGCAAAAAGACACCCTTTTTGCCTGGGGACCAGTCTGCCTTTGCAGGACTAACAAACTAGCTACGAGATTAGAAATTACAATTTAGGTGTCATGCAGCCTCTGGCTCCAAGAGTCTGAACCTTCCCAAATTGCACCTGGAGATAACATCACTACTGTAAAACTGAGGATCAGTGCTTAAGATATTTTGCAGACCTTTCACTTGATGAATCAGCTGACACAACCCAGACTGGTAATCTGGCTCAACCAGTTTTGCCATCCCATCCAGGAACAGAAGATAGCAAGAAACATTCACTTCAACCTTGTATGATTCCATCTCCAACTAGACCAATCAGCACTCCACACCTTCCAAGCCCCCACCCTACAAATTAGCTTTAAAAACTCTGATCCCCAAGTGCTCAGGGAGACTGATTTTAGTAATAATAAAACTTTGGTCTCCTGCAAAGGTGGTTCTGCGTGAATTACTCTTTCCCCATTGCAATTCCTTTGTCTTGATAATTCTGCTCCATCTAGGCAGTGGGCGAGGCGAACCCATTGGGAGGTTACAGCTCTTCCCTCTTCACTCAGCACTTCTCCTTCCTGCCATCCTGTGAAGAAGGTGCCTTACTTCACTTTCGCTTTCCTCTATGATTGTAAGTTTTCTGAGACCTCCCAGCCATGCTGAACTGTCAGTAAATTAAACCTTCTTCCTTTTTAAATTACCCAGTCTCAGGCAGTTCTCTATAGCAGTGTGAAAACAGAGCAATACAGTAAATTGGTAGCACAGAGAGTGGGATGCTGCTGTAAAGATACCAAAAAATGGGAAGTGACTTTGGAACTGGGTAACAGACAGAGGTTGAACCAGTTTGGAGGGGTCACATGAAGATAGAAAGATACAGGAAAATTTGGAACTTCCTAGAGACTTGTTGAATGGTTTTGACCAAAATGCTGGTAGTGATATGGTCAATAATGTCGAGACTGAAGTGGTCTCGGATGGAGATGAGGAACTTGTTAGGAACCAGAATAAAGATGACCCTTGTTATACTTTAGCAAAGAGACTGGTGGCATTTTGTCCCTGCCTTAGAAGTCTGTGGAACTTTGAACTTGAGAGAGATGATTTAGAGTATCTGGTGGAAAAAATTTCGAAGCAGCAAAACATTCAAGACATTACTTGGGTGCTCTTAAAAGCATTCAGTTTTATGCATGCATTCACAAAGAGGTGGTTTGGAATTGGAACTTATGTTTAAAAGGGAAGCAGAGCATTAAAGTTTGGGAAATTCACAGTATGAAAATGTGACAGAAAAGAAAAACCCATTTTCTGAGGAGAAATTCAAGCCTGCTGCAGAAATTTACATTAGTAATGAGGAGCCAAATATTCATCTCCAAGACAATGAAGAAAATGTCTCCAGGGTATGTCAGAGGTTTTCACAGCAGCCTCTCCTATCATAGCCTCAGAGGCCTAGGGGAAAAAAAATGATTTCCTGGGCCAGGTCTAGGGCCTTGCTGCTTTATCCAGTCTTGGGACTTGATATCCTGCATCCCAGCTGTGGCTAAGGGGCCAAAATAGTGCTCAGACAATTGCTTCAGAGGGTGCAAGCCCCAAGCCTTGGTGGCTTACATGTAGTGTTGGGCCTGTGGGTGTGCAGAAGTCAATTGAGGTTTGGGAACCTCCACTTAAATTTCAGAGGATGTACAGAAATGACTGGATGTCCAGGCAGAAGTTTGCTGCAAGGCTGGAGCCCTCATGGAGAACCTCTGCTAGGGCAGTGCAGAGGGAGAAATATGGGGTTAGATCTCCCATACAGAGTCCACACTGGGTCACAGCCTACTGGAGCTGTGAGAAGAGAACCACCATCCTCCAGACACCACAATGGTAGATCCACTGACAGCTTGCATCATGCACCTGGAAAAGTCATACACCTGGAAAAGTCAATGCCAGCCCATGAAAGCAGCTAGGGGGGTATGGGGGCTCTTCCCTACGAAGGCACAGGGGTGGAGCTGCTTAAGACCATGGGAACCCACCTCTTACATCAGTATGACCTGAATATGGGACATGAAGTCAAAGAAGATAATTTCAGAGCCTTAAGATTTGATTGCCCCACTGCATTTCAGACTTGCATGGGGCCTATACCCCTTTGTTTTGGACAATTTATTCCATTTGGAATGGGTGTATTTACTCAATGCCTGTACTCCCATTTTATCTAGGAAGTAATTAATTTGCTCTTGATTTTACTGGCTTATAGGCAGAAGAAACTTGCCTTGTCTCAGATGAGACATTGGACTTGAACTTCTGGGTTAATGTTGGAATGAATTAAGACTTTGGAAGACTGTTGGGAAGGCATGATTGGTTTTGAAATGTGAAAGGGACATGAGATTTGGGAGAGGCTAGGAGTGGAATGATATGGTTAGACTTTGTGTTCCCACCCAAATCTCATCTTGAATTATAATTCCCGTAATTTCTATAATCCCTATATGTCGAGGAAAAGATCAGGTGAAGGTAAGTGTCTCATGAGGGAGGTTCCCTCAATGGTGTTCTCAAGATAGTGAATGAGTTATTACAAGATCTGATAGTTTTATAGAGGGCTTTTTCCCCTTCACTTGGCACTCCTCCTTTCTGCCTCCCTGTGAAGAACGTGCCTTGATTTCCCTTCACCTTCTGCCATGATTGTAAGTTTCTTGAGGCATCCCCAACCATGCTGAATTGTAAGTCAATTAAAACCCTTTCCTTTATGAATTACTCAGTCTCAGGCAGTTCTTCATAGAAGCATGAAAACGGACTAATACTGTTCATAGCATATATATTTGGATTTTTCAAAATGAGATTCAATATCATCATTAGATTCTGAAAATGATCTCTGATCACCAAATAGTTTAAAAACCACAGATTGAGACCAAATCTTTCATTTTATACATAAGAAAACTGAAGTCCAGAGAGATAAAATAGTCAGTCTTTTATCATACAGCAACTTTCTAATTAGGTGAAGTGAAAACCTGTTATTTGCCTGATATCTTGTGCAGTGAATTCCCTGTGGGACTCTGCAGTTAGTATTCATAACACCTGAAAGCTCATTTAATATGAATTCACAAGGAATGGGTGTGAATGTAGTGAGGTAGCTAAGCTGAGCCTAAATCAAGATTGCCTCAGTTATAATAGTTAGAGATAATGGAAAAGGAAATTGTTAGTACCTGATACCTGGGGCAGATTTAGGAAGATTTGAAAAAGTAGACACACTTTTAATTGGGAAAATGGCTTCCATCCAGCCAGTAAAACTGTCTCAAAGTCCCTATATAAAGCAAAAAGAGCTGTCTGAAAACAGATGATAAAACAGCTGCTTGAATAAGGAATCTTGTGAGATTTAGGACACAAGCAAAACAGTTTTTGTGCCCCAGTAATTAGTGAAGTCCTAGAAGTAGGAATGAGGATTCTCTCCATTTTCTCCCTAGAATTCAATAGCATCATGTGGAGATTCTGTAAGGGGCCCTCCCAAGACAGCAGCAGGCTGGGGAGACCAGGGACCACAGAGCCAGCATGGTTGTACTTCCCAAATGACTTCCAGTCAGTGGACTTCACTGAGAGCATCAAAATGAAAGGAGGCAATTCATGTAACATATCCTGGCTACTCCCAGAAATAACTAGTGTGAATTTAATAGGAGTGTTGATGTTCTATTGTCATAAAGACATGGGCCACAAGCAAGCCAGATTTGATAATTAAGTTATATGCACTTGCTGATACGCAAACTGGGAATGGGAAGTCCAGGGATATTCTCTCCCTCTCTCTCTCACTATATATATTTATATATACACACATACACACACACACTTTTCTACTGATGGTACTTTTCAGATGTGGATGAAAATTCTAATACAATGCAAATTCCAATAAAAATGAATCCCACTTCCATTTGCATAGACTGAGAGAAATTCTGTAAACACTAACACTTTATTAATTTCTATTGAATGGTGATAATATATGACTGTTAAGTGGCTCTTTTTTAGGATTAAATCATTTTCTTCAGGTGACCTGATTTTCTTCTCCTATCACAAATGATTCACAAGGAAAATTAAAGATGCTAAATAAGGTTTCTTATTTTGTCTAGTTCCCATGATAACGTGAGCTGCTGTGATGATGTTAACATAACATGTAAAGGATTCAGTCCTCCTGGTGCCTCGAGTAACCACTTCTTGAATTATTAAGTAGTGAAAATACAGTTCAATTTCCCAAACAATCTGATATGTTTGAGAAGTGGTAAATGCTAACACATCTGTATCAATGCAAGGGCCTCCTCATAATTCTATTCCCTCTATCTCTGCTCTGCCAAAATCAGAGTGGCCCTCTGGCCACCCTCTCTTCAAACTCTACCACTGACATGTGGGAGGATCAGGTATGCAAAAGAGATCGTAAAATCTGGAAAGAGATAAACAACCTCTGCCAGAAGATCAGAGATCCTTCCATATTACCTTTTGGTTTTCCTGAAACCTCAAACCCCATGGCCCCCTGTACTTGAGTCTTCATTGCCTCTGAGCTCAGCATGGGGCTCAAGGCTTGTTTGACTCTTAAGGGTGGAATAACTCTCAAATCATCAAACATTGTCTGATTTTTCCCCTGTTGATGAATGAATAAGGGTTTTCCTTTGCCTGCTTTGTCTATGAAGATTCACCTGATTTCTCAACCCTAGACTACCATCTCATCCTTGTTGAATGCCCTCTTTTTATTTCTGACCAAATAAGTCACCCAGAAAAAAAGAAGCTGTCTATAAACAAATAGCCATTAATAATTTTAAGTTAAACACTATAAATTTGAAACAAAAATATCTGAACACTAAATAACAACCCCAAGGAAGAGTCAACTACACCTCCTGGTTCTAGTTCTCTTTTAGTAACTAATAAGAGTTCCCCAAAAACAGCTATTATATTTTGAGTATATACAATGTACCAGCAGGGTCTGGAATTTTCCACATATAATCTCATGTAATCTTGTCTTTCATCATACTAGGTAGGTATATGTAATCTTATTTTACGGTTGGCAAAAGTTCTTCATATTTCTTTCCTCCTACAAATAATAAGGAAATCATGTGATTCAATGAATTCACATATGTCTTTTTAATTATTGTTGTAATTTCTGTTTGTTAATTCAAATAAATCCTTAAGAGTGGAATTTCAGATTTGGGGGAGAAAATGGGAGATGCAAGGACTATCTCCTTAAGCTGCAACAGGTACTGCTGGTATGGTCAATTGTTAAGGTGAGCCAAAATACATAGAAAAAAACAAAGACATGTGTATGGGCCTTGTTCTTTATGTCTTATCATAGTTAGAGGGAAGATGAATCCCTGAAAGATAACTGAACTGTTGTGACTATCCTAGAATAACACAAGCTCTAGCCTATTTTGGGATATGTATTTGAAAGAGGTGGCAAAAGGAGAGTTGATGTTGTTCAACCTCCTCCACTGCCTCAGAAAGTTTGGGTTCCTCTTTTTCTTGCACTTTTTCACTGAGGGCTTTTCAGATCTTCTTTGAGTTTCTTTTTGCCCTGCCATATGGCCAAAGAATCTTTCAAAGCAAAGGGAAGGGATCACATTTTACCTTAAGCTCAGCCAGTCATGTTCTTGAGGTTGAATTACTTATAACATGCATCACGCTCAGGTGGCAACTGTCAGTCTCAGCAGTTGGGTTCTGCCAAGGATAGGGTGTCTGGGAATTCAGAGAACTCCATATGGAATTCAGAGGACTCAGTATAGACAGGCTTCCACAAAGCAAAATATCTTTCCAGCATTCCCTTCTCCTCTTAGAAAACTAAAATAAATTATTTAACTAGTTGGAATTACAGCAACTCATTTAATTTATACAAATCTTATATACCTTCAGCATAATAACTAATAAGTTTAAGAACAAGCATTTGTCAGACTTTACTGCAAATGTATTAAATTACATCCTTTCAGGATATTTTGGCTTCAGAGCTTGTTGTTTACCTGGCATAGTCACCTTCCAAAAGGCTTTATTATTTATTTTAATGGAAAGAAATGATGGTGATAATGCACGCTTAGAACTCAAGGGAAGGAAATCAGACCAACATTCTGAGAGTATTGCAGATGGAAAAGGAGTTAAACTGCTATCTCCAGGAAGAAAGCTCACAGCATTAGCTTACTCCAGAAATGACTACTAAATTTTTCCCTTCATAGAAAGCCCTAGGGGGCAAAATTTATCAGATTTTCTTATTATTATCTTCCAGATCTCTTTAGATAACACAGTTTCCAATCAATGAGTCCTGAGACCTAAATCCCCATAGATAGATTTGGTAAAATGAGTGAGGAGGGTTGGTGCTCAACGCCTGCACTGTGAAGCTACTTTCTACCCAGAATATGGCTTCCATCTACAGACATTGTAGACTGACAATCAGTTTTGTCTCTAACTGCTCTAACCAATGATGAAAAACCATATCAAATCATGATTACAAAACAAAACTAGTCTTTGAGATTTTGGTTTATGGATGTCTTAACATGAATTCCCCTTGAAATGACCATCGCTTTCCATTTGAGCTGAAATGATTTCCAACCAATCTGAAAACCTACAACATAAAACACCCTCATTGCATATTTCCTTTCTGGAGTTTAGTTTTCTGATTTTGGGAAAGGTTTGAGAGGCTAAGACGAATGAGGTCAGATTGGTTGAAACGACTGTTTATCAACCAATAACACTGTCAGCTTTTTGGAAATCAAGACACAGTACTTAACTGGCTCATGACTTTTAACTTGCGTAAGAAATTCTATCACATAAGACTGAATCCTTGGAGTTGGGTTGTGCCATGTTATAAAATGGGAACAATTATGGGAGATACACATGTCCAGATGACTAGCAATGACAATGATGAATTTGTAATTGGGCAGAAAAACAGCCACTGAATGGCTTTAAGCCAAATGTAATAAATATCATTATGGACATGCCAATGCTACATACAGAAAGAAAAGTTATGGCTACAACCTCTAAGATTTACTACTGTGAAACTTTGCCCTCATCACAATAAACTTTAGAGAACAGTAGCTGCTAATCCAGTAACCAAAGTTTCAAAGATGTAATGCTTGAAGCTATTCTGGCAGTGACTTTTATTCAAGTATTAAGTACAGTCTTTGCTGCAGAGATACTCAATATTTATTGAATGAATAAATAAATATCTCCTTTATTATCCTTTAATAAGTTGGGAAATGTAATGCTTCAGAGGGTTGCTTAGAAAAGTTTCCTGAAAGTAGCCTTCACTCTGTATGAAATTTAAATGAATAAAGGCAAAATGTAATGAATTTTTGAAAGTTCTCTGTAGTAGAAAACTTCCAACATGGGCTAAAATCGTTTCAGGCCAGTGTAGAGGCCACGACAAGATTATCCAGCATCCCAAGATCTTATGACTCTAGTAGATCTATGAACATTTTTCAAAGTCAAATAAATCTGGATGATATTTAAAGGAGGCATTTAATAATTCTAAATACTTCATAAAATATTTGGCTTATTTTTTATTATAACTCTCATGTTGATAACTTTTAATATACAGTCTGATTTCATTTTTGCTTTCTGAAAAGTTAGTTCTTTTAAAAAATTGAAATCATAGATGTTTTCTTCCTTTATACTTAAAGACTACTAGAATAATTTATAAATAATTTAAAATTTGAAAGGAGGATGTTTATGTTTCTGAAGAGCTATATTTTTATCTGTATACACAGTTATATAATTTGAACTCTCATAAAATGTGTGACATCCATAACAATGACAAAGTTTACTGATTATCTGAACTGGAACATCAACTTCAAGATTTCAGTAGACAGCTATGTATACATTCTGGTTAAGTCTCAAAGAATAGAATACTGATGCTCAAGGGGCCTAGTATGATGGCTAATTGTAGGTGTCAACTTGGCTGAGTTAACAGACACTGAGATAGCTGATAAAACATTATTTCTGAATGTGCCTATGAAGGTATTTTCAGAAGAGACTGGCATTTGAATCGCTGGACTGAGTAAGGAAGATTTGACCTCACCAGTGTGGGCAGGCATCATCTAATCCATTGAGAGCTAGAATTGAACAAAAAGGCAGAGGAAGGGTGAAATCACTCTGTCTCCATCGTTTTTGGCACTGGGACATTCATCTCCTTCTGTCTTCAGGTGTCAGAACTCTAGGTTCTCCGGCCTTTGAACTCTGGCACTCATACCAACAGCCCACAGTTTCTCAGGCTGTTAGCTTCAGACTGAAAATACACTATCAACTCCACTGCTTCTCAGGCCTTTAGACTCAGACTGAAATATACCACCAGCTTCCCTTGTTCTTCAACTTGTTGACAGCATGTTGTATATTGCAGAACTTCTCTGCCTTCATAATTGCATTAGCCAATTCCCACTATAAATCCCCTCTTATATATCTATATCTAATTTGGTTAGGCTTTGTGTCCCCACCCAAATCTCATCTTGAATTGTAATCACCATAATCCCCATAATCCCCATGTGTCAGGGGAGAGACCAGGTAATGAATCATGGGGGCCGTTTCCCCCATGCTGTTCTCATGATAGTGAATGAGTTCTCATGAGAGCTGATGGCTTTAAAAGGGGCCTTTCCCCACTCACATGGCACTTCTTTTTCTTGCTGCCTTGTGAAGAAGGTGCCTTGCTTCCCATTCACCTTCTGCCTTGATTGTAAGTTTCTTGAGGCCTCCTCAGCCATGCTGAAATGTAAGCCAAGTAAACCTCTTTCCTTTATAAATTACAGAGTCTTGGGCAATTATTTACAGTAGTATGAAAATTGACTAATATAATATCTATATCTATCTCTCTCCAATATATCGATTTTGTTTTTCTGGAGAGCCCTGACTATATTTAATCAATTTGTGGATTGGAAGGGATGGCATTTCAGAAAAACCTTTCATACCTCTTTCAGTTTTTCAAATAATAAATTTTGAAAATCCTTCAAGAATATAGAAGAAAACTAAGATTACCTGTAATTTTGTTAGCAAGATATAAGCATTTATATTAAAGATTACTTGTCTTGGGTGTCTTTCATTCTGTGTATAGGATAACTTGTTTTCCTATAATGTTGCCAGCACCAAGTTTTATAATTTTTAAAGCCTCATTTATCTGCTAAAGGACAAATGTCATCCAATTTTAATGTATATTTATTGGAGTACCAGTGAGGAAGAACACTTTCCATGTCCACTATTGGCAAGTTTTTTTCCTTCCCTTGTATAACAGCCTGAATAATGGCCCCATAAATATGTTCATGACCCAATCTCTGGAACTTGCAAGTGTTACTTATAGCAAAAGGGATTCTATGGATGTGAACAAATTAAAGGGTCTGAGATCTTGTTGGGACTAACATAATCACAATGGTCCTAAAAAGAGGGACATGGAAGGTGTGAGAGTTAGAGGAGGAGGTGATGTGATAATGGAAGCTGAGAGAAGAGGGATGCACTTTGAAGATGGAAAAGGGAGATAGAAACCGAGGAGACAAGTGGCCACAAGAAAGCTGAAAAAGGTAAGAAATCCCCTCAGATCCTCAGAAAGAAACCAGCCCTGTTAGCACTTCTACTTCAGCTCACTGAGACTGATTTTGGACTTTGACCTCCATTACTGTAAGAAATACATGTGCATTGTTTTAAGCTACTATGCTTGTGTTAATTTGTAACAATCTTGTGAAATTTTTTGTTATTGAGATATTTTTCTTATTGACTTGCAAAATATCTGGGTATATGAGGAAAATAACTTTTTTTGTAAACAGCTTTAGTGAAATATTTTGTTATTGAGATATTTTTCTCAGAGACTTGCAAATTATCTGGGTATATGAGGACAATAACTTTTTTTTTTGTAAACAGCTTTAGTAAGGTATTATTGACATACCATAAATAGCACATACTTAAAGTGTACCATGTGACAAGTTTTGACACATGCATATATCCACGAAATCACTATAATCAAGATAGTGAAACTAACTGTCACACCCAAAATGTCTGAGTACCACTTTGTATTTCATCCTTACCCTACTTATCTGCCCACCCTCTTCAGGCAACCACTGGTGTTCCTGCCACTACAGATTAGTTTGCACGTTGAAGAGTTGTATGTAGGGAACCATACATAACATACTTTATTTTTCACATTTCCAGTGCCTTCAAATAGTTGTTTTAAAAATATTTCATCTAGAATTTAATAATTGTTATCTCTTGGAAAATAGTTGATAATTTGTTATTATTGAAAGCTGAACTTTAGAAGAATTATTACAATAACAAATCCCTGCAGGGTAGATTCTTTGGAGTGACAGTGTGTGATTTCATCATGAAAACCATGCATAGAAATCGACAAATTTTAGATGTTAGTTAAATTTGTGTTTTAGAACTGTATCATGTTAGTAGCATTATGAATAGGCAGATTTGAAGGCCTATTATCGGTCCCGTCCTCAAGATAGATTTTCTTCTTAGCTGCATCCCTATTTATCTAAAAACTTACTGAATAACTCCTGTGAGTATCCCAACAGCACTTTGAACTTGACATGTCCAAATTTGACTCATTAGCTTTTCCTCCAAATATTCTCTATCTCAGTTGGTTTCCACGACCATTTATTCAGTCATCCATGCTACAAACTAAGAGGTCATTCTTGCCTCAATCTCCTTCTTTATTATCATATCAAATGCAGTTAGGGACAGGAGCAGCCTTATGATTGCAAGGAAAGCCTCTGAATGTGTTATAGGACTCAGAAAGGGTTATGGAAATGAATGCTTTGTGGCTGGCTCCATACTCAGCCAAGGGAAGGAGCCAAGGAAGAAGACTGGATTTATCATATGGAATGAATTGTGTGATGCAAGTTTTAAAGAAGAAGAAGAAAAAAAAATTTAAAAAACCTGGATTCCCAGGACGAGGAATGATAGCAAGTAAAAATAGAGCATTTGGGAACATATCAGCACTGTAGTATGGCCATGGGCCTGAACAAGGGAAGTTCCCCAGGTGGAGAGGATGTGACAGCTAGACAAACGAGTATATATAGAACATCAAGATGAAAATGTATAAGGCTAGGAGCATGGGAGAAATGTGACAAAAAAAAGGAAAGAAAAACAGTGTTGCTGTATTGGAAGGAATTTAATACGTTTTATGATAAGGCAACAATTGCCAACAGAGATTTAAATAAAGATATTAAGTGGACCGTATTTGTTGCTGTTTGGTTTTTAATTGTTTTATTAATGAAAATTATCCTATCCTGTTGACAGTTTGTATGATTTGATGTGGTGGGTGGAGAAATTAAAGTGTTAAAAATACTGTCGGAGGACTCTTGTAATAGTCCATGAGAGAGGATGTTGCTGTCTAAACAGACTCAGTGGTTATGAAGTAGAATGAAGAATCGAAGCAAATTTTAGACATGTTCTAAAGTAAAATTAAAAGGGGGATAAACTTATGTATTGAGGAAGACGGAAAGAGAAGGATAAAAATGACTTTAAGTTTTCTGGTTTACATAGTTATTTGATTTAGAGCATAGGGTTAAAGATTGTTTTAAACATATTGTAAAGCCTGGTGACGATTTTCAATTAGTAGCTGAATCTGAAGCCAAGATGAAAACATGACTTTTATGTCCTCAGCAGCTTTCATCAATAAAAAAATAAATGCTCATCTTGTGTATCAATTCAAGCAAATTGGTAGTGCCTGCCTGAAAGCCGTGCTGGGTTTGAATTTACTTCCAGGTTCAATGAAAACAATACACGTTTGGCAACTTTCATAATGGGTAGAAAGTAGGTGGTAGCAGCATGTATCTCAATTCTAATCATCATTACAGCATAAAGAGTACAAGAAGAAAAGGACATCTAGGACAGAATTTTTTAAATTAAATTTTTATTGATTAATTGTAATTGTACATATTTATGGGGTACAAAGTGATGTTATTATATAGAGAGATATGTGTATAGTGTGTGGTGATTGAATCAAGTACCATATCCAGCACCTTAAATACTTATTTATTCCATATGTCTAACTGCAACTTTGTACTTTTTAGACATCATCTCCTCATTTTCCCTCCTCCCAGCCTCTGCTAACCATCATTCTACTCTGCTTCTATGAGTTTGCTTTTTAAAAATGTTATACATATAAGTGAGATCATGCAGTATTTGTCTTTCTGTGACTGGTTTGTTTCACTTAGCAAAATTTTCTCCAGACTTATCCATGTTAACTCAAATGACAGAATTCCCTTCATTTTGAAGGCTGAATATTAATCTGTTGTGTAGACATAGCACATTTTCTTTATCCATTCACCCATTAGTTGACACTTAAGTTGATTATATAACTTGGCTATTATAAATAATGCTGCAATAAATATGGGAGCAGAGGTATGTCTTCAACTTAGTGATTTCAAGTCCTTTGAATATATACCGAGAAGTGAGATTGCTAGATCCGGGGGCAGAATTTTTGGAACATCAACATTTAAAGAGATTGATAGAGAAGAAATGCAAAAGAAAAGGGCAATAGGAATTAATGTAAAGAAAATAAGAGCAAAGCCAAGGGAAAAATTTCTTTTCCAGAAAAGGGAATAGTAAAAATCTCAACAATGAGCAGGATGAACTCTTCACTGGATCTTACAGGAGACCATAGGCCCTAATAATAGTTTCAGTTCCAGCTCTAAAATCTATAACTATTCAAATCTTTCCAGGCTTAAGGAAATTTTTTCCTGTATGATTTTTCTATACAACCTGTCACTGGATCCCTCCAAGACTTCTAAAATCAGCACAGGAACTGTAGAAAAATAAATTCTAAGTGCTAAATAACTGTATTTCAGTTAAACTTTGGAGATAAAATCTATTTCTCCATTGATCTTATCAATTGAGAGCAGCCTGATGTTATTAATATTGTATCTTCATATTTGGGGATAATTTTAATGATGCAAATATGGTGGGTGATATTTATAAATATCAATAATCAATAGCTATTGTGTAGTAAATATTGTGCTACAGTAATATGACACTAGAAGACATGATAAGGCAGTCAGATGCTGGTCGCTAGAGGTAGAAGCACCTTGGAAAGACTGATACAGCTTATTGTACTAGTGACTCAAATTTCACAAGTGGCACTCTTACAAGGGACATGATGTTCTGACATGGTAAACAAGTCGTAGTAAATCTCCATTTAAAACAAAGAGATTTTTCCTTCTATTTATAGAATAGTCACATTCTAGAAATGTAATGTTTTTAAAATGGTTCCAATACATTCTGTTTATATGTTAAATGATTTAGGTTCTTGAATTAGATCTATATCTATATATTTATATAAGCATAATATATAATATTAATGTAATAAATAGTTATATAAATTTTTATATTCGTTGGTCCTATTTGAATGTCCAGTGAGACTTCTGAAAATTATGAGGCTGAGGACAATTCTTCATACAGGACTATCCTGACTCCCTCCTACTAAACATCCACAGCACGCTCCAATGCTATGAATAATATGCCCCCATAAATTTAAAAAATACTCCTTAGTGAACTGTACTATCCCTACCGAGAACCACTACTGCAGAGGATGCCTAACCTACATGCCGGCTGAGGTTTTTCTGCCTCTTAAGATAGAAACATCGGATTCACAGTTCATAGAGGTCCTTTGTACTCAAAGTGTTGATGAGAAATTCCAGATGTGGGGTGGGGGGTTGGTGCTTACTTTTTCAGGTCACCTGTGTCTCTAAAGGACTGCTTCTGCTGAATTAGTCCACTTTACAGGTCATCATTCCATCCATTGGCACCATCTCTGTTCCATACCTTTTCAACATGGATACGAAATGTTACAAGTTTCTTCAGCTTATGGAAGAGATTCTCACCCCACCCTTCCCAGAATGTATTTTTTTAAGATAAATTTGAATGAGTTTTGGTAAATAACATCGCCAAGACATAAACAACTTTTGTTCAATATTCACATTAGGAAGTTCAATATCTACCCCTCAATGCTTTCTCTTCTCTCTGCTTTTACCAATCTCTAATTTACTAATAATTTCTAATAAAGAGCCATATGGGGTGTGTGTGTGTGTGTGTGTGTGTGTGTGTGTGTGTGTGTGTGTCTGCATACTCATATCCTTACCTTCTATCACATTTATTCAGACTGGTATTTTCTGATGCTCACTCACTAGTTGGAATATCTACCTTCCTTATATTCCCATTAATAGGAGGATTATGTTCAAATCTGCATTTTTATTTGACTCACTGAACAAAACTGCCAGTTTCCAGAAAGGCGTCCTTTGATTTGAATGCCTTAAGGTCAGACGGGCCATGCAAGTGTGTTCAGCTGCATGTCCATAACTCAATAGGGTATGATAGTTACTGTGGGGAACAAAAGGGAAGCACCCTGCATTAACACCCAGAGGTATCAAAACAAAACTGATGTAAAAGTCTTCACTTATCACCAATTTATGTCCCCTGTCCTGTAACTTTTGTTTCCTACACATATAAATATAACACTGAATGCAGTTGCCATTAATAGTAAAAGTTCATGACACTGGAGAGAACTCTGACCAGAAGATAAGGAGTCTAGGCCCAACTTAAAAGGGCCTTGAAGCCCGGGGTGCACCCAGGAACACCTTCTGGTACTTGTGCCTCCTGGAATCACTGGGTTAATGGAATAAGGGCAAAGTCCTTTCTGGTTTGCAGAGTCTTAGGAGAATTTATGGAATGTGGGAGTAGTAGTCTGCGAGTAGGTCATGTTATTTTCCAATTCCACCCTGAGAAATAAGTTATAATAACAGTTTATATAGGCTACACCTGTCATCTTAAAAGTATTATAGTGTCTTTTCAGCTGAAATGTCTCCTGAAATAATACGAAGTAATTTCAATGTGATACAGGAAAAACGAACCTGAAAAATTGACTTTTAATTTCTAATTTAGAGATGGCTCTCAAGAGCCTTCTTGAAGTGATCTTATCATCTGTAGGTGGACTCTACATAGCTATGGGCATTTATCACCCAACTATTGGGAAAAGAAAGGTCTTTAGTTGCGTTTGGTACCACTCAGCATGCTGACACCACAGTTATCAGGCTTAGATCCACAGAGATCATGCATAGATCCCTCTACCAGGTAGCATCAGAATCAAGACAAATACCCACTTACGAGTATCCTTAGTGTCCTTACCTCTTTGTTTAGGCTTAAATCTTACATAACAGAAGAACAGAAAACAAAAGAATAAAGCATCTACAAGTCATTTTCATCGTGTATCCAGGGTTAGGCAACCTGAAAGCACAGTGAGATCAAACAGGTCAGTGGAACACGTTTGCTCTTTGTGGGAACCAGTACCCAGGAACCCCAGCAATGCACTTTGTCTGGACAGTGGGAGGCCGGGGGCAGTGGGGAAGCAGAACTGTGAGAAGTGAGGCTGGAGAAATAGGTCAAGATCAGAAACTGGAGCACCAAGAATGCCAGGCTAAGTACATGGTGAGCCACTGGGAGTTTTTGAACTTGGAGTATTTATAACTAAAATTGTGCTTTAGAAAAAATTAATCTGGAATGGATGTTAGAAATAGACGAGCATTTCACATTGATTCTCAGAATAATTGGTTAACTCTGCATTTTGACCATATAGCTACTATTTAATTATGCTTAACTGTATAGGGTTATATTTTAACTTGTAAAGTTATTCCATAAAGAGTCAGAGGAAAAATGTGGTTGAAAGGCTATGATAGTAATCGTAACTCTATCATCAACATGCCATTGATGACAATTCTTTTTAGCTTGTCTGCTAAAATCTGCAAAATTCTAAACCAACAACTTACCAGTTTAATTATACTCAACCTATTTTCAAAAAGGATGCAAGTTATCTTAAATTGGAACATAGTTTTAGCAAAATAACGACAAAACTATGATTTCTTTCTAAGCATTACTTACATGAAGTCTCCCTGAACTACTGACTCAAGGGACATATCCTCGATGTTCAAATACTAGAGCCATAGGGGGAAAAATCAATCTTTTATTTGCTAGATAAGAATTAGGTCAAAGAAAACATGCTTTATATTTTAGCTTCAGTTCAGATTTCTTTTTTAAAAAACTGGGAATCAAAACGATGTGTGACATATCGGGGACAAGCACACATACGCAAACAATGATTTTATTATCCTGCATCATTTCCCCAGGAATAGTCACAGAACATATTACATATCTTGAAAAGGATGAAGCTATTCAGAATTGATCTCTTTAGGCTAATATGAATTGGCATAGTATGTCAGCACAAATTCTATCATTTTGGGAAATCTCAAGATAATAGAATAATTTAACTGTATGTTCTAAAAATTTACAATGCCATTTCCCCAATCTTTGAGCATTGCCATGCTCCTTTTAAGCTTTTGTCTCCACATCTCTCCTTCTTCAGCTCTCACTTTCTCTTCCTTTCAATTCATCCCTTTCTCCCTCCCTCTTTGCAATCTTTTTAGTCTTTCCATCTTTGAAATGAGATTGGAGGAGCAGCCAGGAGAAAATACATGGTTCATTTTCTCCTAAATATACTCAAATTTCTATTTAAAATAATAGCTTCCTTCTATAATTGTTTTAGAAGCAGTAAGCTGACTCACAAACCACAGCTAATAACAAAAGCAACTCAATTTAGTTCTTTCTAGTAACTGCCTGAGGCACTGGCTAATGGTGAGAGAAAGCTACAAAGAATGTTCCAAAGAAGGGGAAACAGCTACCATTAAATAGCTTTTGTTAAACAAATGTTTTAAAAGGCATATACTACAATTATTAAGTGTGTTAAAGTTGGCAAGACTTTACAAGAGAAGAAATGGCGAAGGAAGGTCATTCCTCGTTAGCATCCTCACATCCTGCACAGGAAGGAGTGCTGATCTGAATTGACCAAAGCTAAGAACACTGGGCTCTAGTCACTGGGGCAGAGCTTTCTACTGAGTTAAGCCTTTCTCAATGTTTGTAATTTCATAGGCTCTCTCTAGAACACATAAAATACTGATAACACCAAGAAAGAGAACCAGGATTCCTTGGTAGAACTGGGGCTCCTTCCATTCCAAGGTATTCAAGATGGCTGACATCTTTTCAATGTTGTAACATGTAAATATATGACCAGTATTGTTCTAAAATATTTCTACAAACTCTTTGCTACTACTTTCCTTAAGAGATGGCCCTTAATTCACCTCTCCTTAATTGTGGACTGGACTTAGTGATTCACTTTTATCAATTAAGATATGGCAGAAGAAGGGCTGTCATTTCCAGTGTTAGGTTTTGAACAGCCTATAGTTTCTGCCTTGGACACTCTTTCTTTCTTGAATCATTTACTGTGGAGGAAGCCAGATGTTATATTGTGTAAGACAAATAGAGATGCCCGTGTGAAGTCAACTGAAGCTGCCAGAAAGAGTGTGGAAGCAGCTTCTCCAATCCTTTCAAATAATTGTAGTCCTGGTCAATAACCGGACTGCAATCTAGTAAGGAACCCTGAGTGGAAACCAAACTATCCCTCCTTGTTTCCTGACCTTGAGAAAATAAATGTTTGCTATTTAAGCTGCTATGTTTTGGAGCAATTTGTTATACAGCAATAGATGACTAACATAATTACCAATTTAAAAATATAAATAAGCTAATTACTTAATAAATTAAGTGGAAGTGAGAAGTTGTAGTACATGTGTCTCTATACACTCTCTTTGGTGTAACTTGTTTCTCCTGTGTTTGAGTGGTAGCACAGCTTGGAACTACTCCTAAAGGAAAGATGATCTGACCATTTCTTCTTTCTCAGCCCCCTTTCTACTCTCTCCCAGCATTTGAACAACACAGGAAGAATGCTCCGAGTCCAATTTCCCTGACCCAGCCAAATCGTTTCTTGATTGGGCTCCCCTTTGTCTAGGCTTATTTTCCCCGGGGGTTACTTGGTAAAAGAATGTCTTTTCTGCATCTGAAAAAGACCTGATGATATTTTACTTTGTTTTTCAATCTATGAATTTGAAAATAAGGTTGTTTTTACTACTGTTCTTTATCTCTCACTCTTCCCCATCGTCTTCCCACTAATATTTGATCTCAACTAGAGAAGGGAGTAGGTTAAACAGGCTTTTAAGTCAAAATAGAAGCTGTGGCCATCAACATGTGCCACTCAGATCTCCTGCTGTAGGGGGTGTGGAAACAGATAGCACCAGTTGCTGTGTTCTGAATCTATCACTAAACCCACCCTTCTTAAGGCTGCTCTCAGTGGGAGGCTGGGAGAGCAGGGCTGGGATGCTAAGGCAAGCCTGTTTCTGTAAAATGTGGGGTCTCTTCCACAGGGGTCTCCTCTGACAGGTAACTATGTCTCAAGAACCTCCCATTGGCCTACCCAAAATATTCTTCCGACTATGCCTGAATCAGACACTCTGCCTTTCCAATCCTCCTTCCTGAAAAGCTTCCTTCTTCACAGCGGTAACACACCTTCAGATCTCTGCACCTCCTCCAGTTCCCTCCACCTTTTCCCCCTTACACAGGCTTTTCCCAGTAAATATCTTGCACATAGTAATCTTGGAATCTGCTTCTAAGAAGACCCAACTAATACATCCCCCTTTCATTCTGATGCATTCAAGAGGCTGTTTAAGTAAAGGAGCTTTCTACCGTGCCAAATGCTGTGTCACTCAAATTAGATGTCATGGTTTGGGGGCCAATAACCTACACCTGATCTCGGCCAAAATGCTGAGAAGTGATAGGGGGGCCAATAACCTAAATCGTGATTAAGTGTTAATTTGCCTTATTTTGTTCTCTGTGCATATATCTCGGTCACGATTTTCACAGCAAAAAATCTTTGACCAAGAACAGAATGCACATAAATGTCTGGATTCCTACCCATTCTCCTTTTATTCTTAGTGACAGACTCATTACACACCAGGGCAGGGACACACTCAGCCAAAAATACAATCACATTTTTCTTCTCTGCCTTGTAAAGTGTGGTTGTAGGGGAGGAGAAATAATTTTTCCTCTATCCATTCTATATTCATGGCTGAGGCCCCTTTGACAAAAGACAGAGTAATAAGACAAAGTCTCACAAATTTACTTAATATAAGTTTGACATGACATGGAAACCTTAATAAGGCAATGAAGACCTAAGAAATGAGAAAATTTGGGTATGTTTGTGCTAGGTTTGATGAAGAAGTGAATAGTTGTGGAAAAGTTGCAGATTTTAGAAAGTATGATCTAATGGTAATAAACTGGGGAGAACTCAGCAAGGCCCGTTTATTCAGATTCTTCCCTGGGACCCTGTGCCTTCAGCGATGAGGATGTTCCTTTACTCTGCCTATCAGGAAGTTGCCTCCGGAATGAGGGTCTTATGATCTGCTTCAGGGAAGGGTCAGAAAATCTTTCTTAGGTTTTATTACATGCTTCAGGGGAAAAGGCTAGAGGAAGGGTGAGAGTGACCATCTTGCTTCTGCTGTTTTGTCAAATGTCACATCATGGGGTGGCTTGTCCTGAACGCTATCATTGTTCAAGGAGAAATCATTACTTTAAGGAAACTTTCATTGGGAGTGTTGAGGCAGCTGGGACACAAGGGATACTTTGGCCATTTATCCCTTCTCTTTCCCTTCTGTCTCTAATGACAATATGATAGCTGGAGTTTGAGAGGCCTTCTTATGAACATGATTTGATTTTAAGAATAGAATTAACCCTTGAAATATGGTGAAGACTTCCCTTGGTGAAAGTAAGTAAATCTCTGTCTTGTTAAAGATACCAGTATTTGAAGTCACTGTTACTATCAATAAAACTCAATCCTAACTGGTAGATAGACCCATTCATTAATCTCTGATCAATGACCTTCTCTCCATGTTAACTTATTAATAGCACCCTATTGACCCCAATGGTTGACATAGTTAAAGGCACCCCATTACAAAACAACTTACAGTTCACAAGCAAAACCAATACAGAAAAAATTGACATTTTGAAAAGCTATATTAGAATGGTTAGTCATATAAAAGATTTTATGTCCCAAAGGTATTTGCTTTAGCACTTTCTTAAGTAAATTCTACTGTATCTCAAAATTCATTCATATATCATTTAATTCATGATATATACTGTTATTGGGGAAAGAGGCAGGAAGCCTGGTAGAAAAACTTAACACTAAATTGTGTAAAGATTTTCACACTGAAGAAGAATGAGAAAGGGAGACATAAGCTCTGCTAATGATAGGCCTAGTGTATGGCTGTTATCTCCACAATATGAGCTCTACTCATTTCTCATCTTAGTCTGTAGTAATTTGTTAGGTTCTGCTGACCATATTGTTTACATACCTGTAATAGAGTCTGCTAGTTGCCTACCAAGATCTTTTCTCCCTTTTCCTATTTGTTAATGGTTAGAGTTAAAGCTTATTTATGGCAAACTAGATAAAGACAATACTTCCCACCATTCTTGCAGCTAGGTTTGCACCTGCAATTAATTTATTAGCTTCATTTGTTTAAAAGAAAACAGCTTTTGCTAAACTTCACTTTTTTTTTTTCTGGAAGCTGAAAGTGGAAGATGCCTACCACATGTGGCATTAGCCATGAAGAAGAGGGCAAAGTGGAATGGATTTGGAAGTCTATTTAGCAACTTCACAGGCATAGTATATCTGCATTTAAGTTTTTATAATTTCCTTCAATAATATTTTGTAGCTTTCAGTGCAGGAACATTTTCTTAGTTTTTTCCTAATAATGATTTTTAAATTTAACATTTTATTGCTTATTGCTAACATATAGAAATAGTTTTGATTTTTATATATTAAACTTGCATCTAGCAGCTTTTCTAAATTCACTTACTAATTTTAATAGTTTATCTGTAGTGTCTTCAGATTTTTAAAATACATTATCAATTTGCCCTGAATCATGATATCTTATTTTCTTCCTTTCCAGACTTTGTACATGCTATCTTTCGATCTTGTCTTATCACAATTATTAAGACATTTTGTATAATAATAAATATAAGTGGTGTAAGGAAGTCTCGCTCATATTGCAATGTAAAACACTTGGAAATTTTCTTAAAATCCAAATTCTGATTAAGTAAGTTTATAGTGGGACCTGAAATTCTTCATTTCTTTCTTTCCTTTTTTAATTTGTATGTATTTTTTATTTTATTATTTATTTATTATTAGTATTATTATTTTGAGATAGAGTCTCACTCTGTCAGCCAAGCTGGAGTGCAGTGGTGAGGTCTTGGCTCACTGCAACCTCCACCTTCTGGGTTTAAGCGATTCTCCGACCTCAGCCTCTCAAGTAGCTGGGCTTAAGGCATGCGCCACCACTCCTGGCTATTTTTTTTTTTTTTTTGTATTTTTGGTAGAGACAGGCTTTCGCCCCATTGGCCAGACTAGTCTTGAACTCCTAACCTCAAGTGATCCACCCACTTCAGCCTCCCAAAGTGCTGAGATTACAGGCGAGAGCCACCATGCCCAGCCAAAATTCTGCGTTTCTAAGAAGCTGCCAGGTGATGCCATGTTATCAATCTACAAACCTTATTTTAAGTAGCAGAGACGTAGTGATTATCCTTGTCTGATTCTCAGTATCAGGGATGGAGCATTCAATATTTTGGCCACAAGCATGGTGTGTGCTAGAAGTTTTTTGCTTGTTTGATTTTGTAGATATCATGTATCAGATTAAGATATTTCTTTTTGTTTCTAGTTGACTTGTCAAAATTACTGAATGTTGAATTTTATCAAATTGGCTACTTTTAATGAAATTCTTATATAATTTTTTGTAGTAGCTTGTTACTGTGGTGAATTACATTGATTGATTTTCAAACTTGAATCAACTTTGTATTCCTGAGATCAGTTCAACTGGGGTATGATACAGTATTCTGTTTATGTGTTGTTAGATTCAACTTGCTAATATGCTATTTAGGACTTTTATGTCTATGTTCATCAGCGAAATTGGAAAGTAATTTTCATTTCTTTTGATATCCCTTTCAGGTTATGGTATTATGATTACATTGACCTCATAATTTAATTTGGGAAATGGTCCCTTTATTTGTATGTGCTGAAAGGATTTGTGTAAGAATGGTTTCTTTCTTCCTTAACTGTTTGAAATAATTTACCATTAAAGCATGTAGGCCTGGAATTTTATTTTTGTACAAGTTTATAGCAAGGAATTTAATTAAAGTATTTTTAGTTTGTTTTATTTTTGTGTCAATTTTGGTAAACTTTGTTTTCCTAGGAAATTTTTCTTTTATTTAAATTTCCAAATTTATTGTCACAAAGTTGTTCATAATATTTTCTTATGTTCTGAAGAATCTGTGGTGACATCTCTTTTCATTTCTGTGATTGGGAATCTGTACTTTATCTTTTTCTTGGTAAGCCTTGCCAATATTTATCAATTTCACTGTTTCTTAAAGTAACTGATTTGTTGTGTGGTTCATTCTCTCCATTTCCTTGTTTTCTACTGCATTAATTTATGGATTGTCTTTATTTTCTTCCTTTTATTTTCTTTGGGTTTCTTTTGCTGTACTTTTCTGACTTTTTGAGACAATATCTAGATTATCACATTTCCAGTCTTTCAGCTCTTCAAGTATAATGCATTTAAAGCTACAGTTTTCCTTCTACCAGTTTAGCTACATCTTATGAATTTTGATGTCTATTTTTATTATTATATATTAAAAATATTTTCTATTATCTACTGAGAATGCTTCTTTGATACTTTAGCCAATTGCTATTTCTAGTTTTCCTAATCTTCAACATTTGGGGATATTTAGATTAACATTTTGCTATCACTTTCAAGATTAATTCTACTATGATCAGAAATATTCTGAATGACTTTTTATTCTTTGAAAGATTTGGGGATTGGTTTTATGCTTAGTATATTGTCAGTTTTGATAAATGACTCATATGCATATTTACTTCCCTTCTATCCCCACATTTCATGTTACTGGCATCATAATTTGAAATCTATATATATTTTAAGTCTCATAGAAACACTATTGTGTTTTTGTTCCGTCGATATTTACTTATTTTTACCCACAGTTTTTTCTTTTTCCTTTATTAATTCCTGTAGTTTCGTGTTTTTGTCTAGAGTAAATTTTCGTCTTCCTGAAGCCCTATTTATTTATTTATTCAAATTCAGATCTTCTGGCAATGAATTTGTCAGTGTTTGTCTGCAGATGTCTATATTTAACTGGAACTGTTGAAAGATCATTTTTCAAGGGTACGATATTTAAGATTGTCACCTATTCTTGAACTCTTTAAAATTGCCATTCTATTGCAGACTGGCTTCCACCACTTTTATGATAAATTAACTGTATTTCTTGTTGCTTCTTTGAAGATAATACATTTTATTCTCCTCTGGCTGAGTTTAACGTTTTGCTTTATCTTTCTTTTTCAGAAATTATATGATAATGTATCCAGAGGTGGTTTGTTTGTGTTTATCCTATTTGGTGTTCATGTTTTCTCTTGAATTTTTGAGTTAATGTCTTTTATCAGTTTTAGAACTAATTTTTGTCGTTATCTTTTAAATATCTTTTCTTCACGTTTTCTCTTTCCTGCCCTCCTGAGACTTTAGTTGCACATATGTTAGATTATTTCACTGTTCCAATATGTCTCTTATGCTTTTTATAAATTTTCCATCCTTTTTCATCTTTGTTTAAGCCTGAATATTTTCTACTATCTCATTTTCAAATTTACAAAACCGTTCTTCTGCTGTGTCCAGCCTGTGGTCAAACCCATCTATTAGTTTTTTATCTTTATTATGCTGTTTTGTGATCTCTAGTTTTCATTTTATTCTTTTATGGATTTCAGTTCTCCACTGAAATATTTCATTTTTTTCATATATTGTTTTTAACATGATAATCTGTTATGGTAACGTGTATGTAAAATAACTCCTGGGAATTTTGGATACTTTTTTTTTTCTCTTTACTCTGACATATCTGTAATTTTTTTTTTTTTTCTGAATGACAGATATCATACAAAAAAAAAAAAAACAAAAACTGAGGTGGCTCTGGATGATACATTTACCTTATATTCTGGTAGACTGCCTGAGTCGGGGAAGATAATCTTAATCTAATCAAGAAATGAACCAACTGAATCACAATTTTATAGGTCTCTTCCACCTCTGATTCTACACTGTTTTCAGGCCTGACCTGATTTCTAGGCTTCTTTGATAAGTTCTGAACTCTAGCTAACATATCCTCAGCACTGGAAGATTGGAACAAACTCAGCTCCTTCACTGACTTTTGCTTGATTTCGTTGCCTATCACCTTATGCAACATAAAATTTGTCAACTACACATGTGGGAGCTAAAACCTTCATCTTATGGATATAGAGAATAGAATGATAGATACCAGAGATTGGGAAGGGTGGATGGAAATGACAGGAGGGAAGAGGAGCAGTTGATTATGGATACAAACATACAGTTAGATAGAAGAAATAAGTTCTAATGTTTGACAGCAGGCTAGCGTGACTATGCTTAGCAACAATAGTGTATATATTTCAGAGTAACTAGGAGAAAGGACTTGAAATGATACAAACATAAAAATAATAAACATTCAAGGTGATGACTACCCCAATGACTCTGACTTTATCATTACACATCCTTTGCATGTAACACTCAAATGTACCCCACAAACATGTAAATTATTATATATCAATAAAAGGAAAAAAAACCTGAAGAATTGGGAGCAAAATACTGTCAAATGCCTAGGGGGACAGTAAAAGTATCTTGGACTCCTTTCTCTGTGCTCTATGCATTCTTTCTCTCAGGGATCTCTTCCCTTATACTCCAGTCTCAGCATTTTTAAAAGTCAATTGTCAAATTTTGATAATTTTTGGAAATCCAGACTCTACATTGGAAAATAAAAAAGCGAGAGCTTTAATTGCATAGTGAACCAGAACGATGTGAAAGAAGTTTAGTTGATATTTCTTCTCTCTATAGAGATCTATTTAATGTTATCAAAAATTTATAATTTTATTAAACAACAAATAGGCAGTGTCTAAGTGATAACCAACACTAAACTTAATAAACTCTAACATCCTTAGTTGATCCTACTTCTTAAGCTGACATAACTAGTAACCAACTGGTCAGGCAATAGCAAAAGTCAAAATGGAAAAGAAATACACTAGGAGCCACCTTACTCTTTGGCATATGCAATAGCTGGTGCTGAGATTTTCAAAATGGCTGATTTTGAGTCATTGACAGATAGTATTTTTAAAGTTGGTTGTTTTTATTACACGAAGAGTAAAGTTGGCACTCTGTTGAGATGAATTTCAGTGAGGTTTATGGTTGTTCTTTCCATTTCTGGGCTCTTGTCCTATGAGATATTATCCATTTCAAAAAGTTGTGCTATTTCAGCAATTTCTTGTTCAACATTGACAGTTGCCATTTCACAAATATTAGATAGATTGAAAAGACCTATAAGATCATTAAATCTATCCCCCTGGCACTGTAGGCGAAGCAAGTGAAGCAAAACTATTATTTTTTTGTGAGTTATATTTGGTAGGGTCGTTTCTAGTAAAAATAATATTGAGTGAAATGGATGAGGGTGCCTAGATAAGTAAAAAGTTTCTGGCAGGAAGTTTTATTGTTGCTTTTATTTCTTACCAATTTGAATATTATTAATCATTAGGTGCCTATTTTATTCCCAAATGCATATTTTAAAACAAAGTCTGAGTTCAATTTATACTCTTCATTTAAAGCCCACATTCTGGTTAATTTTAGCATTGATTTGATAAGCTGGTTTTGAATGGGATCCTACATCTGATAGTCTTGAAAATCATTACATCAGTGTGTAAAGCAATAAAAATTATAGACTGCATTATCTTTAATATAACAAAAAATAATTTCATAGATGTTTGTATTTTTCTAAAGTTTAACAGTGGCAAAAGGGTTCTAATTTGTATTAAATAGCTAAGTACTGTTGAATATTGTGAAATTCATTCTTTCACATTAATGTTCCAAAGGAAAATACAGTAAGGAGACATCTGTGTACAATTATTGAAATATTAGGGATGTCTATTCATCATATTTAATTAAAATTAAATTTTAGAAACTTAAGCATTTAATAAGTATCTGCTTTTTCATAAAGTATCCATGAATCCATTCTTTGGGTACAGAAAAATATCCAAAAATTAAATACCATATTTAAATACAAGAAAGATTTCTTTATAACCATACATCTAAAATATTTTTTATCTTTCTTGTTATTAAATATTATTTGATTAAATCCACCAAAAGTATTTTTCTAACATAAGGTTTGCAATACAAATCAAGCCACACATAAATGAGGAACAATCCCTCAGGAAATACCAAGACATCACCTCTTACAAATAAATTACAAGAAAAAAATAGCAAGAAAGTAAAGGAGACTACCTACCAGCAATTACACTGTCATTAATAGAAGCTAGTTCTGAAAGATTTATCTTCTAAGAACTCCTGAAATGAGGTGGAGGGGTGTGTGCAATTAAAGTTGTTTCTTTCAGTCCCTACTACATTATTTATTTAATTTTTGCTTATCGTGTTTGTAAAGCACAAAGAATCAAACATTTTATAAAAATCCTTTATTGGCCTCCCAAAATGTTATAGAAAAAGTTATAAATCCCACTGTCACCATGCCTGATGGTAGACATATCCTAAAATGTCTAAATTTCTGATACAAAAAATTATATCATTAAATATAATTCAATATTATGTCATTGTACTCTCAAAGCACACTCAGAAAACAGATACTGCAGGCAGTCTCAACTCCAAAGACAACCTTACAATACAGTGTGAAGTTCAAAGTTAAGCATGGGCTGTGGCTGCTCATACTCCAGTATGAAACAGTGAAATTCCATTTGCAAAATTCCATTCCTCTTATCCTGCTTTAACTGTGTAACCCAGTGTTATCTGAAAAACGGAACAGCTATTCATTAGTAAATGTTAAGTTCTCCTGGCATATATAACACTTAAATAATATGAATGAAGATTTCTATAGGTACAGAGTCCTTCTGTTGGGAGAGTAATCACGTAAATCTACATATGATATATTGATATTAATATTTTATCTCTGAAGATAGGGACTTTTTGGCAGGAGATTGATGGTTAATAGGTAAACAATAGGGTAAACCCATTAGGTCAAAGGAAGAAACTCTTGAGAAATAATTTTTTTAAATCTATTCTAATTAGGAATTTTACAAATAGTTTAGTCTATACAAGGAGGATTCACTTGCTGTAGTAACATGAGATTCCATATTTCCACTTTCCAGGTCTTGTGAGAGATGCTCCTTCAGTTGATGTCAGGAGCATGGATTTTTTCTCATAATGTAAACATCTTTCGACAATGAGTGTGATTGTATTTTAATGCTATAGTACTTATTTTGTATATATCATTGCTCCTAAATGCAAAACGTCTCTTTTATATGATGCTCACCCTCCTGCCTCACCAAATACAGTCTGTTTCAGAATGAAAAATACTGGCAGTGCTGGATTGATTGAGGATTTGCATGCTGATTTTCAACAGGTGTTCCCGCTAAAGAATGTCCAAGTGTAAATTTGGCCACACACCAATGTCATCTTCCCTCTCTCTGCCTTGTCACCCTCTACCTAATCCACACTGTAACTATATGCTAGAATCTTAAATCTTTGGAACTTTGTAACCCATCTAATCTTATTCTCTCATTTAAAAGAAACAAAATCCAGGAAGAAGACTTAACTTGCCCAAGTTATAGTAGGTCCCAGTAAAGCTACTACTAGATACAAAGTGGTCTGCACTCCTGCCAATGATGTGTGACCTGTGGCATGTGGCTGTGCATGCCGGATGGTGCCTTCTCAAGTACTGGCACATCTTCTCCCAGCATCATTGTCAGGGATCACTCTTACTGTCCTGGAGATGAGGTGTACTTCTTGACCTTCGCATTGCTACCCCATTGGCTCCTATGCTGCCAAGCTGCAAGAAATTCTAGATTTCCATCCCTGAACAATGAAAACATAAATTTAAAAATGAAAATATTTAAAAGAGATCTAAATAAAATATAATTGCAGCAAGAACAACATAATACTGGTGAACTGGTTTTATAAATTTAGGATACCACAACTTTGAATGTTAAAATGCTAAATTAGAAATAAAGAATCTAGTTTTGGGCTTACTTGTAAATGCCATTTAAAGTTTTGGTAAATTTCTTAATCCCTCTGTTTCTCATTTGCCTTATCTGTAATTTCAGAGGATTGTATTAGGTGATCCTTAAGGTCTCTTCCAGGAAGAAATTTTTGTGATTCTTTATCATGCAAAGCAAAGTGGAAAATGGAGGCAACCACATAACAGTATCAAAGAGTAATCAATGCTCAATATTTTGCTGTACTTTTTTTGCATATTTTAAATAAAAATTGTTTTTAAATCATAAATGACCAGTGAAATTACCTCTGCTTTAACTTTACTCTGTGTGCCAATGGCTGCAGCTGGAACTCCATGCTTGCCTCATACCCACTGATCCTGTAGACCATGTTAAGCAGAATGCTAGCTTGAGCCACATGAAATTGGCATACACTGCACTTATATTAAAATGGATCCATACTCTCTGTGTCAGAATAAGATCAGCAATGCACACAAATATAAATAAATGGAAAACTTCAAGGCTTGTTTACATAACTACATTCTAGCTTATATGTGAAGGTTTTGCAATTAGGAAAACTTTGCTTGTCAAAACTGGTCATTTAAAATTGGTTCTCACTTGCTCTTCCCTGTGACTTTTTTTTAACAATGATTTTTAATCACCTTCATCACCAAAAATAAGTTTAAGTGTCTCTTCAATTCATTTGCACTTCTAGTTTTTCAGCTTTTCCTGGCGTTTTTTTTTTTTTTTTTTTCCTTGTATGTAGCATTAAATAGTTCTGCTCTGGTTCCCCTGTATTAACCCTGGGGCTGAATTTTGCTTTTTTATGCACATACCAACACATCAGTAGTAGAGTAAACTTTTAGCTGAGTCCTTCAAAGAATATTTGAGCCTATTGTTAGAACAATGCATGCATCTAAAGAATAATTTGTTCACCATTTTTCACATTTCAAAAATTTTCCCAAGAACACCCACTTTTTAAAACCTCTGCTGTGAAATCCTCTATTTCCCATTGAGACTAAAATGGAAATAGTTTCCCAATTAAATATTTCCCTTTACTGTACCCCCATCCCCAAGCCTAGTCTCTTTTTTCTGTTTTTAGTCTGGCAGTGGACACTATATTCAAAATAGGAATCAAGTTAATGCCTTACAAAGGTATAGTATCACTCTTTCTTCTCATCTTCTTCCTCTTTGACGAGATAACCAAGTAAATCCAGGTTGCTTTTTCTAATGCAGTTGTGTTCTATGCTGATGGTTTTGCAGATTTTCCCACAATATCCTTCAAATCCTTTACTGGGTATATGTTCTGCATAATTGGCTCCTTGATCCTGTACTTATTAGTTTATATCTTTATACCTGAACTGCATTTGGCATCCTCTGCCTTAATCACCTGCAATTCAAATCCTTTTCAATCTGATAATATTGCACCTTATTATTTGCTAAGACTTCAATTTTAGTATCACCAGCAAATTCAATGATCTTTTCTTCCCTGCACACGTCCCTGAATATGTAGGTCTTATTCCCAGAGCTCTGGAAAGCATCTGATTTCTTACCCCCTTGGAAGCTGAGCTTGCCATCTACGACTGCTTTTTGTCTACTACTCTTAAATTAGTTTTCTGCTACAATATGCTATTTTACCTCCCATTCCCTTAGTCTGCTTTAGATATAAATCTTCAATGTGAAACCTTGTCAAATGCTCTTTGAAAACATTTTTTTCTTATCTATTGAGGCAGCGATGCCATCCAAGAGCTCTGGAAGATTAGCTAAATATGGTCCCCCATGTGTGAGTCCTTCTTGACTATCTCCATACAATCTTGCTAGAATTCTCTACTGACATTCAGAGCAAGCCAAGCAATCTCTTAAGGTAGACATTGGACAGACAAAGCAAGAAATAAGCATTTCTAGTTTTATTCCCCTACATGATTAGGGACAGAGGAATAGAGCCCAAATTTCCCGGGACTTATCTGGAGAGGACTACATGTTGGTGGAATGAGGTTTGTCATACAAGGGTCAGATGAGGGCAAAGTACAGTTGTGTGCAGCCCAGGAGTTTATGCAGGCACTCGGTGTGGCCTGTCCAGGCAGTCCAGTCTGGGCTGTTGAGCTGAGAGACTTTGTTAAGTGTTTACAGTATGGCAGACCCTGTTCTACTGTGTTTTTTTTTTCTTTGTTTGTTTGTTTTTTTGATGGAGTTTCACTCTGTCACCCAGGCTGGAGTGCAGAGTGCAATGGCACAATCTCGGCTCACTGCAACCTCTGCCTCCCATGTTCAAGCAATTCTTCTGCCTCAGCCTCCTAAGTAGCTGGGATTACAGGCACATGCCACTATGCCTGGCTAATTTTTTGTATATTTTTAGTGGAGACGGGATTTCACCATGTTGACCAGGCTGGTCTTGAACTCCTGAGCTCAAGGGATCCACCCGCCTTGGCCTCCCAAAGTGCTGGAATTATAGGCATGAGCCACTGCACTTGGCCAAGCAGACCCTGTTCTAAATCATTTACAGCCTTTTAATCTAAGGACATTGTTTTGAAATAAATATAGGCTTACAGAAAAGTTGTAGAAATAATACAAAAAATTAGCAACTCTCTTTTACCTTGCTTCTTCTAATGATAGCATCTTGCATAATCATGGGATGATTATCAAAACTTAGAAATTAAATGGGTATAATATTATTAATGAAACTATAGACTATTACATTTTTTACAAGTTTTTCCCTTAATGTTCTTTTTCTGCACTAAGTTGTGCTTCATTAGTCTTTTCCAATCTGTGACAACTCCTTGCCTTTCTTTGTCTGGCCTGCGACAGTCTCGTTGTTTCTCATGATCTGACACACTTTTGAAGAGTATCACTTAGGTATTTTGTAGACTGACATCCAATGGTTTCCTTTTTCCTTCTGGTGTTATCTCACAATTACCTTAAGACATTGTGCAGTTTTTGGCAGTAATACCACAGAAATAACGTGTCCATTCCAGTGACAGGCACATCAAGGAATAATGTTAATCTTAATCATTTGGCAAGATAGTGTCTGCTAGCTTTCTCCATGGTAAAGTGACTATTTTTCCTTTTGTAAATAATAAAGATCTTAAGGGAAATACTTGGAAGTTACGCAAATGCTGTGTTTCTCCCCAAACTTCTGCACATTAATTTAAGCATCCATCAGTGTAGCTTGCCTACAATTATTATTGCAATGGTTGCCTATTGGTGATTTTCAACTTCCCTCATTTCTTCTACATTTATTAATTGCAATTCTTCTGTTTAGAAAAGCATTTCTCTCTTCCTTTCTTCTCTTTTAAAGAAAATGATTTCACGTTGATATAATGCAATTATCCTTTTTATCAAATAAGAGCTTTCCTTTCCTATTTATTTATTTATTTATTTATTTACATCAGTGTGAACTCATGGATATTTATTTTATTCTAAGGATGATGTATAAGAGACCCTCCAAAATTTTAACAATATGAAAGTATTAATAATTATGTGTGAGAATATCAGCAATACCTATGTAAAAAATGTATCTAGGAAAATATGTTTATAAGGTACTCAGCATGCATAGTTTAGCTGATGGATAAAATGGCTTATGAGTATTACCCCCAGTGACAACCAGATTTCCATCAATGAATTAAAAATTTAAAAAGCACCATCATTCCTGTATCTTACCTGAAGAAATGTAGGGTTGGAGGGAGGTGAAAACAGAGATATACAGATTCATTATCAGAAATGATTGTGTAGTTGATAATTCTAATAATCAGGAACAGGGAAGGTAGCAGAGTGTGATATTTGAACGGCACAAAATGATGCCCACAAGCTGTCTATGGAGGAAGTCAAGTCTGGGGAGTGGGAAGTACTGGCATATAGCAGAGAAAATTGAAACTGATAGGAGGGATGATGAAATAACTCTGCCAAACATGCCTTGCTCACCCAAGGTTGTTATTAATAAGTTGCTGACACATAGTTACAGAACTTATTGCTGATGCACCAGACCTTGGTAATCAACAAAACTGAATCCCAAAAGGATAGGACGGGGGGTACTGATATAACTTCTGTCCCTGTCATACCTAGTTAGGAACTAGCACAGGCCTGGTCCTACAGGTCTATCTGTCACCTGACCCAGTTGCAGGGAGTAGAAGACAAAAGCTGGAGAAATGAAGCAGATGGCGTGAATGCCTTTATCAAGCAGGGAATCAAAGTTTTATAGCAATATTTTTGTTGACCACATATATTCATCCATTATTCCATCTATCCCTTTGCTTCTTCAACAAATATTTATGGAGTACATATTGTATTTCAAAGACTGTGATAGGCTCTGATAACTCACTGGTAAACAAGGCATGATCCTTGCTCTTCAGAGGTATTTATAATCTTCAACTTTCCTCTAAGCCCCTGTTTGAAAATTCCTAACTCCAAATTATACATTCATCAATTCAAAATATTTGTAATTGAGATCTATAATGATTTGTAAACCATGATATGTTATAGAGATATAGAGATAAAGTCTGTGGATTTGTTCTACAGAACCAATCTCTTGTTATGCAGAGATAAGATAAAGTCTCTGGATCTAATACATAAACAAAGTTGGGATCAGCATAATAAGTTCTATGATGGAGATGTGCACAAGATCAGTGGCAAAAGATGGAAGAGGCACCTAACTCAGACCAGAAACATCTAAGGAGTTTTAATAGCGAAGACATTGCCCCAAGTCCTGAAAAGAGAGTGAAGGTTTTCAAGTTAAGCAAGTATTGAAAGGATTGCAAAAGATTAGCCAATTCTGGATGCAAGAGACAGCAAACTGCACTTATTATAGCAAGTCATAGAGTGAGGTGGGAGTATAGTGATAGACCTCCTGGGCAGGAGAGAGCTAACATAAGAGAGTAGAGAAGTAGACAAGGAACAGATAATGAAGCACCTTGGAAAATCCTCTACAGAGATTAAATTTTATCCTGAAGGGCACCAGAAGCTATTTAGGGGGGAAACAAAAGGAAAAAGAAAAGGTGACTTGATCAGGTTTAGATTTGGGGTAACCACTTTAGAGGCAGTGTAAAGAATAGATATGAGAAGTAACACAATAGACGAGATGGCAAGAAAGAACACCATGAAAATAAATCAGTCAAGAAATAATCAAACAATACAGAGGGCAGCCATCATGGTAGAAAGAATGGGATGGATTCTGTATGCATGTATGTGGAATGTATGAATGTAGTCACTGCATGACTAGGAAAATGGGGCACCATCCTCACAAAGAAGGAAAACTAGAGGTGCAGCAGGTAGAAGTGAAAAATCAATTTGCACATGATGAATTAGTGGTGCCTATAAAAAAATCAGGAAATGCCCAAATAAGAGTCATAATTCTGGGACTCAGAGAAATCTGAACCTATTATAGTGATTTGGGAAGCATGTATTCGACAAACAGTCATTTCTCATTTACTAGATGTCAGACTATGTTAGAAATGCCATTGAATGATAGGGATCAAGTCCCTGCCATCAAGGAACTTACAAACTGAAATATAGAAAACAGCAAGGCCAGAAAAATAGCAACAATCTTTGTGGAGTGGTATAAGAGATTGTTCTCAACTCTGTGTTTTCTTATCATTTCCAGTTTTTCTCAAACTTGCATGTGCATATGAATTACCTGGGGATCATCTTTTTTTTTTTTTTTTTTTTTTTTTTCTTTTTGAGACGAGGTCTCACTCTGTCACCCAGACTGGAGTCTGGAGTGCAATGGCATGATCTTGGCTCACTGCAACCTCTGCTTCTTAAGTTCAAGCAATTCTCCTGCCTCCAGCATCCTGAGTAGCTGAGATTACAGGTGTGCACCACCATGCCCAGCTAATTTTTGTATTTTTAGTAGAGATAGGGTTTCACCATGTTGGCCAGGCTAGTCTCGAACTCCTGACCTGAAGTGATCCACCTGCCTTGGCCTCCCAAAGTGCTGGGATTACAGGCATGAGCCACTGCACCCAGTCCCCTGGGATCTTAATAAGGCAAAGATTCTGATTCCATAAGAGGTCTGAGGTGGAGCCTGAGGTTCTGCATTTCTGACAAATCCTCACATGATGATGATGAAGCTGCTGGTCCGTGGACCTCACTGTGAAGAGTATGGTTGTTACCCTCCAGTCAAAGTAGCTAAGAGGCATCATTAGAGAAGAGTGTTAGATCAAGCAAGGGAGGTGCTGACCACTGGGACAGGAGGAGGGATTGATGGCAGGGAAAGGAGAACCAATTCTCCATGAAAGAAGGCTTGCGACACCATTCACCACATGCCACTCACAAAACTTCCATGAATCTGCTCAACCAAATTCTGTTAATGAGTGAGATAAATATTATTAACACCCTTTTTTTTTTTCTTTTTTTACTGATTTTTTTCTTTCAATGTAATATGAGGATCCTAGAAAAGGAGTGTGAAATGGAGTCAGAGCTTCAGTTTGAACCTCAGGTTTGTTTTATTGATGTGTTACATGGATGGTGTTTACTTTCTGTCTCCACGTCTCAGTTTCCTATTCTTCCAATTCCAAGATAGTACTTGCTATGGTCTGAATGTTTATGTCCCTCCAAAATTCTCATGTTGAAACCCAGTTACCATTGTGATGGTTGTTAGGATGTGAGACCTTTGGGCAGAGATTAGGTCATGGAGGCAGAGCACTCAAGGATGGGACTGGTGTCCTTCTAACAGAGTCCAAGGGAGCTCCATCACCCCTTATGCCATGTGATGACACAATGAGAAGGCTCTGTTCTGTGAAATAGAAAGTGGGCCCTCACCAGCCACCCAATCTCCCAGCATGCTGATCTTGGACTTCCAGGCTTCAGAACAGTGAGAAACAAATCTGTGTTGTTTATCAATTAATGGTATTTTTGTCACAGCAGCCTGAATGAACGAAGACAGCACTTCTTTCCTCTTGGGGTGCTGTGAAGATCACAGAACTAAGGAACACTAAGATGGCTACTGCAGGACCAGGAAAAGAATCCTCGTTGCTTTTCCTATTTTGTTCATTCTTTCCTTTCTTTAGGGAAAAAGTTTTTCTCCATGTGAGAAAGATGATGTCCTGAGACTGGGCACATAGAAGTGATGTGCTCACTATCACTGGGATAGGGAGTCTCTCCAAGTGTGACTCTCAGGCCAGTAGCACTGACATCACTGTGAGTGTGTAAGAAATGAGATTTCATGGGCCCTAAACTTACCACTGAATCTCTGGGGATGGGGCAAGGTCTCCAGGAGATTCTTATGGATGATAAAGTCCAAGAACCACTGTTCCACATGATCCCAGCCCCAGTGAGATGCCCTTACCCAGGATTTGTGGCTTATGGGTGCCCCAGGTTCATGTGTTTCTCCTCAGCCAGGTGAGGATCTGAGATCCCAAATAAGCCTAGGAAAGAAACACAGCTTCCTCCTCAGCCCTCAGGCCAGAACTAAGGGCTGGCCAGAACTTCTTCCAAATTCCCTCACACATGTTAATGTTAAATAAAACCACTTTCCGGTGATCTCATCATCACAGTTTTACACACTTATACATAACAAAGATTTCCCTTTATATTTATAAAAATAAATCAGAGAGGTCTCAGAGTGAAAAACGAACACAGCTAAGTGGCTGGCCTGGGCTCCACACCAAAGCTTTGACTCCAATTATTTTTCTTACTACTTAAAAGAGATTCACAACAATAGCTTCCAGATTTGATTCCTTCCTCCTTTTCCCTAAAAAGATCCCTTATCAAATCAATACATTTCATGAACCAGACCACATCTGGTGTTTGTTTTGAAAGCCTGTACAATTTGGGCTCTGTCTTCAGAAAATTATCTTAGCTCTAAAAAAATTACCCTGAGCACATTGTCTTTCTTCTCTCAATTAGCAAAAGGCCTGCTCATGGCTCAGTCACCAAAAAAATAAAAATATATGTCAGAAAAATGGAAAACTATTGTTCTCCCTTAGCCATTGCAGTAGAGCATAATGACATATGGGACAATGGAGAAATCTGCAGAAAGTCCTTCCGAATTTTAGCCTAAGGACAGGCCCAAATCACTAGTCAGTATTAAAACTATAATCCTAGACTACCTTTAAAATATACTTTGCCTGCATAACTGTGATGATCAAAATCCCACTTTAACCAACCCACCAAAAATTCGAATGCATAATGGAGAAAATACATAAAGAAAAAAGCTATACGACTTTGTAAATCAATGATTCTTTCTCTCTGACCCACACACAAACACACACATGTGCACACACATGCATACAGATACACAACATTAAAAGAAAAAATTACCAATAATTTTCTCCACACAAGACTAAACTCTGTTCCAAACAGTTTTAAGGCAACAGAAAGTGGTGAGAAAACTTCCTCAGAGATCTGTGAACACCTGCAAGATTCCTTGTGACCGAAGGACTGCTTGTTTTGAAAACTAATGAGATTAATGAGTTCTCACTTCTGCAAGACTATGGGAACAACGAATGTCTAGCTCAGTTAGGATATTTGGTAAAACTTACTTTTTATGAAAACAGAGCATTGCTAACTTTTAAAACTTTATATAATAAATATTAAATACTGTATGCATATTGTGTGCATGAAATCATATTTCACATTACTATTAGGTTTCTAGAAGATAAGTGACAATGTTCTTACATAAGAAGATAAGTTCTTACATTAGAAAAGAACTTCAATGCTTCAAATTTAAAAAGTTAACCATGTTTTTTATTAATCAACTTATATATATATGTACTTGAAAATTAAAACAGGTAACATTTTTATGTTTTCCTCTTTAAACTATTTTTATATACATATTTCATTTTAGAACCTCACAACAAATTACTTCAGATAGTCATAATGTCCACACTTTACAAATGAGTAAAATAAAACAAAAAGAAATTAAGTGAATTTCCCAAGTTTAGAAAACAAGCTAGTGTCAGAGGCAGGACCATAACCCAGGTTGCCTGACTCCAATTTTCAATATGATTATTCATATTGAAACTAATGAACAAAATGAAGATATTTGCAGAATATACCAGCCAGAACTGTTTCCAATAGTCCCCAAATGTAACTTTGATCATTCCAGATAATCCTTAATTTTTGATGTGAGTTACATCCTCTACTGGTGGTCTAAAATCAAATTCAGAAATTCAGACAAAAAATACACATGCAAAAAAGTAGAATAATCCTAAGGATGTTATGTCTGAATATGATACTTGAACTGAAGGGTAAGAAGTAAAACTGAGAAATCACCATCTCAGGCACCATGTGTTCATTCAATTCAACCTAAATGACAAATATAATATGTCAACTCCTGCTAGGTGCAGAAAATGAAGTAGTTCCAGACTGCAAGAAACACATAATGTTATATGAATATTAGTTTAAAATGAAAGTATGAAATTACATATTTTAAGCAAGCTGTAATCACTATTATATGGTGACAAATTGTTTTTACAGTAATTAGTTTATGTTGGTAGTTACTAGATTATTGTTATGTGCTTCTAATATGTTGCTGATGTTTTCTAATGATTCAGTTGAAATAGACAAGTTATTAATATAGATTGACAATCTCAAGTAGAAAAAGTTTATAGCTATACCAAATAGATGTATTTAATTTGAAATATTTAAATAATAAAAAAGTATATTTGAACAACCTAATTATTTTGAGAATCAAAAGATTAAATAACTGACACCTTTGGAAAAAAATAATAGGCTTCGCATGGCATTCTCTCATGCCCAATACTCTGCTGTGCTTTTTAAGGGAAATTACAGCTGCCAGAGTTAATTTAATTTAACATAATTTAATTGTTGAATTTGTATTTTGTACACATCATTGAAGGCCCTAAAGCAACAGTATGTTTTTCTTTAAATGAATCATGTTTTTTACACAGTTTAAAGAAATGATTGGTTTTGAGGACAGCAGTGAACTGCAAAGAACTATCAAAGGATGCAAAATACCATCCAGCAAAGTTTCCCTGACACCAATCCACCAATGAATGTGCTAAAAAATTAAGAAATCTATTTCACTTCTTTTACAAAACATAATTTAGTCTTAATTCCCACTAAATAAAAACACCACAGTCACAGAGCTTGGATTAGACCTGATATCTCCCTCACAACTTACCTTCCCTCTCCCCGCTTTCTCCAGCATTCACCCCTGCCCACCTGCATGTTTTAACTCTCTGTGTACAAGAGGCATCACATTGTCTATACATATGTGTCTCACATATAATGTATGCATTTTATAAGTTGTTGTTAATATCAATAAAAGCACAATAGTCTCTAATCCCAAACAAGCTAATGGATTTACTTAAGGATACTACAATTTAATGAAGAATGAAATATTATAAAAAATTATCTTATAACCAGCTTAGGTGATGAACAGTTGGGTGTGTAACTTCTGGATTCATCTGTTTTCAAGTCACAGCTTCTCTCTTCCTGCCTCCTTAAAAGCCCTCATCTTAACAGGTTTCCTGGTCTGAATCTCTAGGGTTCCAGAGTAAAAAAGCAGTGCCTGCCCTTGAAACTACGTGCTCCCCTTCCTTTTTGAAGGCAGAATGATACGCCTAAAAGCAAATGATTTTGTAATAAGATAGAGTTGCAAGACATATTTAAGTCCTTTTAAATACATGTATACAACGTATTTCTCAAATCTTACTGTGTTTTAGGAACTATATACTTAAGCATTCCTTTGCACTAGTAAAAGCAGCTACCATTATTATCTGCATTTTACTGATGTGTGACTTTCTGAAAGTTACAGTCACACTGCAAGTAAAGACACATAATTTTTTTGATGGTCATGATCAACCCTGAGCTGGTTTTCAGTGGGACGTTCAGTTGTTATATCTTGTTCTTTATGCTGCCTGACTTCTACATGGACATTCATTTAGAGAGCCGTGAATATAGATGATTGCCATATATGAAACTCAGGCTGAATTCTGCTTTCATGTTTCCTCTTATGACAGGGAAGTTACTTTGATCTCCTGGCTTTTGCTTTCAGCCAAATGCTTTGCCTTTCTCAGGAACATAAGGAAAACATAGCCTCTCTCCTCTGTTCTGTAGGAGACTTGGTGAAAGTTCCTTAGGCCTCTCTGACACTGACCCACACAGCCATTTTTACTTTCCATGCCTTGATGGTCATAGGATAGAATTCCCAGAAGTTCTAGAAACAAGTTTGATTGTTCATTGTCCAGTAGTAGAACAGGCTTGGTCTATTTTACCCCCAGGCATCCAAATTTAGTAGAAGTTCTACTGATAATTCCTCTAGAAGCTGAACAGTGGAATGAGGTGGGCAGGAAGCCTCTTTCTCAAAGAATTTTATCAGTCCCTGTCACTTGTGGTGGTGCAGGGGAGCTGGCACAGCCTGACTTGTGAAAGCCAATTGTTAACATCTCTTCCCAACTTCACAATGAGTGCTGGCACATTGGTGGCTTGAAATCAGCCATGATAAGAGTATTTATACCACAGAACTGAAAACACTACAAATTGCAGCTTTCCACCCGCCTCCACCCCCACCCCCGAATGCTGCTTTTTAAACATTTGCCAGCATTGCTCAAGCTTCTCTTCAAGTTCCTTTTGCTTCCCCCAACCAGGAAGAGTTGTATTTTTGTTTTTCTGTGGTTAAGTGTGAACACATCAAGATCCACATGTATTCTCAAGTCTTCTAGTTTTATAGGTGCTGCAATCCTCCTTGGACTATTAGAGACCCTATATTTAGTGTTCTTAATGAAGAAGAGTAAACCATTTTAAAGAAAGTAGGAGAAAACTGATTTATACTTCACAAACTACATTCACGAAAATAAGATCATGCAGTTGCATATGAAACATGTCCTAGTATGTCCCAATGGGCATGGTGTTGCCAGAAGAGAGTAGCAGTCTCCTGGGTTTAGAAACTCATTAGAGTGGTCTTCTTTATGGCCTGCAGGGGCTGACACCAGTGCTTGATGCTTCAGGATGCAGACCCTAATTAAAATCCTGGTGATAAAATGTCATTGAAAAGTCCACTCCCAGAAATATGAAATAGGTATACATTTCCTATTCATTCTGCTAAATACAACTACATGGACATTATACGTTAAGTAAACACAAGACTCTGGAAGGTGGGGACAAGAGGACAGGCTAGCTAGGGATCTCAGGACATGGGACTGGCACAATAATGAGTTCCCTGGGATTTCTCAGACACGGAGCTGAAATACTCAGCAACCCAGAAACCTAAGACCCAGACAAAAGAAGCCCCAGCAGGATACTACTCTGTCTAGTCAAAGGACAAAGAAAGGGAAAGACTTTAGAAGGAAAACTTTTAGACAATCATTCTACTCCAGCCAAACATCACAAAAAAGCAAACAACAAATAAACAAAACCAAATAAACAAAAACTGAGACCTCAGCACCACCCATGATAGTAAAAACTAAATGTGAAGCTCAGATTTCTACCCTTCTGTGGCTGTTACAAGTGGCCCAACACCCCCACTGAGTTGGTGTCAAAGAAGGCAAAGGAAGTACCTGGAACTTTCACACTCACTAGCTGATGAAGAACTCCTTTCTTCCTTCATGGTATTAGTGGCAAAGGTAGAGACAATACGGGATCTCAAACTTCTACATCCTGCACTGCAACTGTCCCTAACATGGTGTCAGTGGAGACCAGTTGGAAAGTCAGACCTTCTGCTCCTGTCCAGCAGCCCAGCAGGACCAGAAATCATCTCCCTGCCACACACACACACACACTCAGGGGTAAATGGAGGCCAGTGAAGAACCTGGGCTTCTACCTCCACCTGGCAGTAACAAGGTATCCTTCTCCTTCCCCTGCTGCAGTCTGTCAATAAGCTAAAAATGAATAAAATAAGATCCAGAGTCTCGTAAGATAAATACAAAATTATTCAGTTTTCCAAAAAATTACTCATAATACTAAGAACCAAAGGGTTCTCAAAATGAATGAAAAGTGTTTGAATAATCTGACAAAATTTTAAAACAGCCTGGGTAATAACAATTCAATGAGAAACTACAAACACGATTGAAACAAAGCCTGGCAGAGACACAACAATAAAGGAGAATTTTAGACCAATATCCCTGATGAACATCGATGCAAAAATCCTCAATAAAATACTGGCAAACTGAATCCAGCAGCACATCAAAAAGCTTATCCACCACGATCAACTTGGCTTCATCCCTGGGATGCAAGGCTGGTTCAACATATGCAAATCAATAAACGTAATCCATCATATAAACAGAACCAAAAACAAAAACCACATGATTATCTCAATAGATGCAGAAAAGGCCTTTGACAGAATTCAACGCCCTTCATGCTAAAAATTCTCAATAAATTCAGTATTGATGGAACGTATCTCAAAATAATAAGAGCTATTTATGACAAACCCACAGCCAATATCATACCAATTGGGCAAAAACTGGAAGCATTCCCTTTGAAAACTGGCACAAGACAGGGATGCCCTCTCTCACCACTCCTGTTCAACATAGTGTTGGAATTTCTGGCCAGAGCAATCAGGCAGGAGAAAGAAATAAATGGTATTCAATTAGGAAAAGAGGAAGTCAAATTGTCTCTGTTTTCAGATGACATGATTGTATATTTAGAAAACCCCATCATCTAGTCCCAAATCTCCTTAAGCTAATAAGCAACTTCAGCAAAGTCTCAGGATACAAAATCAATGTGCAAAAATCACAAGCATTCCTATACACCAATAACAGACAAATAATGAGTGACACATTCACAATTGCTTCAAAGAGAATAAAATACCTAGGAATCCAACTTACAAGGGATGTGAAGGACCTCTTCAAGGAGAACTACAAACCACTGCTCAATGAAGAAAGAGGACATAAACAAATGGTAGAACATTCCATGTTCATGGATAGGAAGTACCAATATCATGAAAATGGCCATACTATCCAAGGTAATTTATAGATCCAGTGCCATCCCCATCAAGCTACCAATGACTGTTTTCACATAATTGGAAAAAACTACTTTAAAGTTCATATGGAACCAAAAAGGAGCCTGCATTGCCAAGACAATCCAAAGTGAAAAGAACAAAGCTGAAGTCATCACACTACCTGACTTCAAACTATATGACAAGGCTACAGTAACCAAAACAGCAAGATATTGGTACCAAAACAGAGATATAGACTAATGGAACAGAATGGAGACCTCAGAAATAATACCACACCTCTACAACCATCTGATCTTTGACAAACCTGACAAAAACAAGAAATAGGTAAAGGATTCTCTGTTTAATAAATGGTGCTGGGAAAACAGGCTAGCCATATGTAGAAAGCTGAAACTGGATCCTTTCCTTACAATTTACACAAAAATTAATTCAGGATGGATTAAAGACTTAAATGTTAGGTCTAAAACCATAAAAACCCTATGAGAAAACCTACGCAATTCCATTCAAGACATAGGCATGGGCAAGGACTTCATGACTAAACATCAAAAGCAATTGCAACAAAAGCCAAAATTGACAAATGGGATCTAATTAAACTAAACAGTTTCTTCATAGCAAAAGAAACTACCATCAGCGTGAACAGGTGACATACAGAATGGGAGAAAATTTTTGCAATCCACCTAACTGACAAAGGGCTAATATCCAGAATCTACAAATAACTTAAACAAATTTACAAGAAGAAATCAAACGACCTCATCAAAAAGTGGGCAAAGTATATGAACAAACACTTCTCAAAAGAAGACATTTATGCAGCCAACAGACATGTGAAAAACTGCTCATCGCTGGCCATCAGAGAAATGCAAACCAAAACCCCAAAGAGATACCATCTAACACCAGTTAGAATGGCGATCATTAAAAGTCAGGAAACAACAGGTGCTGGAGAGAATGTGGATAAGTAGGAACACTTTCACACTGTTGGTGGGACTGTAAACTAGTTCAACCATTGTGGAAGACAGTGTGGCGATTCCTCAAGGATCTAGAACTAGAAGTACCATTTGACCCAGTGATCCCATTACTGGGTATATACCTAAAGGAGTATAAATCATGCTACTATAAAGACACATGCACATGTATGTTTACTGTGGCACTATTCACAATAGCAAAGACTTGGAACCAACCCAAATGTCCATCAATGATAGACTGGATTAAGACAATGTGGCACATATATATTATGGAATACTATGCAGCCATAAAAAAGGGATAAGTTCATGTCCTTTGTAGGGACATGGATGAAACTGGAAATCATCATTCCAATCAAACTATTGCAAGGTCAGAAAACCAAACACCACATGTTCTCACTCATAGGAGGGAATTGAACAATGAGATCACTTGGCTGCAGGGTGGGAAACATCACAAACCAGAACCTGTCATGGGGTGGGGGGAGTGGGGAGGGATAACATTAGGAGAAATACCTAATGTAAATGACGAGTTAATGGGTGCAGCACACCAACATGGCACATGTATACATATGTAACAAACCTGCATGTCGTGCCCATGTACCCTAGAACTTAAAGTATAATTTAAAAAAAAGAGAGAGAGAGAGAAATACATCCACAGTTATAGTTGGAGACTTCAACATTCCTCTCTTAACAACTGATAGAACAAATAGGCAGAAAATCTGCAAGGATACAAAAGAAGTCAAAAACACCATTAACCAATAAGATCTAATTAATGTTCATGAAAAGTACACTCAACAGCATCAGAATACCCATTATTTTCAAGTGCCTGTAAAGCATATACCAAGATAGACCACATCTTGTATTATCAAACAAGCCTCAATAGATTTAAAATAAATGAAATCACAGAGAGTGTGTTCTGTGACCCAGTGGAATCAAACTAGAAACTAGTCATAGACAGATAACAGGAAATGCTCAAAATATCTGGAAACTAAACAAACCAAAATATCCTGTGGTCAAAAAAAAAAAAATAGTCTCAACAGAAATTGGAAAAATGATACATTGAACTGAATAAAACTAAAAACACAATTTGTCAAAACTGCTGCAATACAACCATGGCAGTTCGAAGGGAAAATTTATCACACTACATTTATAAATTTAAAACAGAGGAAAATACTTTATAATCTGAGTATCCAACTCAAGTGCCTAGGAAAATAAGAGTAAAATAAACCCAAACCAACAGATGGAAGGAAATAATAAATATAAAATCATAAATTAATGAGATTGAAAGCCAAAAAAATAGAAAAGACAAATAAAACAAAAAGTTAGTTACTTGAGAAGATCAATAAAATTAACAATCTTCTAACAAGTGTTACCAAAAATAGAGAAGATACAAATTACTATTATCAAAAATGAAACAGGAGTTATTACTACAGACCTGCAGACATCAAAAAAGATAAAAAGGAAATTCTACAACAATTCTATACACATAAATTTGATGACTTAGATGAAATGGACCATTTCTCAATTAAAAAAAACAAAATCTATCACAACTTACCCAACATAAAATATGTAATCTGAATTGCCATATAACTACTGAATTTGTAATTTAAAAAGTCCCCCAAATGATAACTGTAGGCCTGTATGATTTTAATGGAGAATTATATTAAATGTTTAAAGAAAAATTAACACCACTTCTATACAAAGTTTTCTGAACTAGAAGATAATGGAACACCTTCCAATTCATTTTATGAAGCTAGTATTACCCCGATAACAAATTCACCCAAAGACAGTACAAAAATAGAAAGCCACAGACCAAGGTACCTCATGACACAGAAAGCTTTAAAAAAATAGCAAATAGAATTTATCAACACATAAAACCAACCATATACCATGATCACATGGTAGTTATTCAAGGATACAAGGCTGGTTCAATATTTGAAAGTAAATCAATATAATCTACCACATTAATAGACTAAAGAAGAAAAATAACATGACCATATCAGTCAATGCAGAAAAAGCATTTGACAGAATTCCATGCTGATTCATGATAAAAACAAAACAAACAAACAAACAAAAAAACACTCCCAGGAAAATAGTAATAGAGGGAAACTTCCTCAATTTGATAAAGACCATCCAAAAGAAAACCTACAGCTAACACTATACTTAATGGCAAAATAGTCAATGCTTTCTCCATAAGATTGGGTATAAGGCAAAAATGACCTCTCCTATCACTTGTTTTCAACATAGTGCTGTAAGTTCTGACCAGAACAATAAGGCAAGAAAAGGAAGTAAAATTCATATGGATTAAAAAGGATGAAAGAAAATTGTATTTGTATGACATGATTGTCTATATAGAAAGTCCAAAAGAATTTTTTTAAATGCCTAGAACTAAGTTTAGCATATTCAAAGGGTATATAAATCTAAAATGATTGTATTGAAATTGAAAATAAAAAAACTAAGAAACAAGTTTAGCATATTCAAAGGGTATATAAATCTAAAATGATTGTATTGAAATTGAAAATAAAAAAACTAAGAAACAAGTTTAGCATATTCAAAGGATCTATAAATATAAAATAATTGTATTGAAATTGGAAATAAAAAATTTGTATTTCTATATACTAGCAATGAAGGTGTAGACAGCAAAATTTAAAATATTATATTATTTATGATTGCTGAAAAAATAAAAAAGGAAATACTTAAGTGTAAATCTACCAAAATATGTACGAGATTTGTATCCTGAAAACCATGCAACACTGACGAAAGAAATTTTTTAAAAATCTAAGTAAATGGAGAGGCAAGTGGATTTATGGATTGGAAGTCTCAACATAGTATGTCAATACTCCCTAAATTGACAGATAGGTTTAATACAATTTCTATAAAAACCCAGCAATATATTGTATAGATACAAAAATTTTCTAAAATTTATATGAAAAGGTAAAGAACTGGAATAGCAAAAACAATTTTATTAAAGATGAAAGGTATCAGCCTACTTGACTTCAAGACTTACTATATAGCTATGGTAATCAAAACTGTGTGATTCTGGTGGTGGGATACAGGCATAAATCAATGAAATAGAATAGGGAATTCAGAAATAGACCCACCCACACAAACATGCTCAACTGAGTTTGACAAAAGTGCAAAAGCAATTCATTGCAGGAAAGACAACCTTTCCAACAAATGGTGCAGGAGCAATTAGACATCCACAGGCAAAAAAAAAAAAACCTCAATTTATGCTTCACATCTCGTTAAAAATGCAAAATGTAAAACTATAAAACTTTCTTAAAAAGAAACATGAGAACACTCATAAGGATACAGGCCAAAGCATGAATTTCACAATGAAAGCATGCTCTATAAAATGAAATATTGACAAGTTGGAAACTTTTTCATTGAAAGACTGAAAAGATGATGAAGACAAGCTATGCAGTGGGAGAAAATATTTGCAAACAATGCATCTAATAAAAAAGACTAGTGTCTAGATTATATAGAGAATTTCCAAAACTCAACAGTAAAAACAATCCAACTGGATAAAGTACAAAAGACATGAAGAGGCATTTAACTAAAACAATCACATGAACAGATGATAAGGAGGGGTCCAAGATGGCCAATTAGAAGCAGCTGCAGTCTATGGCACTCATGGAGAGGAATAAAAGGGGCGAGTGCATATAGCACCTTCAACTGAAATATCCAGGTACTCACATTGAGACTGATCAGAAAAACAACTTGACCCGCTGAGAATGAAGAAAAGCAGTGTGGGTTGATAGCCCACCTGGGAGTGATATGGAGCCAAGGGAATCACCACCCCAAGCAAAGGGAAGCAGTGAGTGATTGTACAACCCTGGAAAACCATTCTTCTCCCATTGATCTTTGCAACTGGCAGATCAGGAGGTCCACTTGTGGGCCCACACCACTAGGGCTTTGGGTCTGGCATACAGAGCTGTGTGGACTCTCAGCAGAGCAGCTGCTCAGGCATGCACAGAGACCCAGGAGTTTTACATTCCAGCCCCAGGACCCCTGGCAAAGGTGTCTGCAGCTCAGACAAGGTGGGAGGTCCATATATAACCCTAGGAAGGGAGCTTGACCCAGGGGCCTAAGCATTGTTGGTCCACGGGCCCCACTTCCACAGCACCTCACAAGATAGAACCCCCTGGCTTGGAATTCCAGTCAGCCACTGGCAACAGAACAGGGCCTGCCTGACACAAGACAAAGTCCCAGCAGGGAGGGGTGGGCCACCATCCCCTTTTTGGTCAACTCAAGACATTCCAGCCAGAGGACTTTGAAGAGTTCAAATGGTCCTAGTGATGTAGGCCCCCCCCCCCCAGGAGAGCATGGCTGCTTACCATAACATGGCCTGACTGCTTCTTTAAGCAGGACCCCGATCTATTCCTCCTCACTAGGCCAGATCTCCCAGTCAAGGCTTCCGGCCACCCCCACCTGCATTCCACAAACAGAGCTCTGATCTCTCCCTAGAAGAAAGTGCCAGCGGGGAGGGGCAGATCGCCACCTTGGTTGTGTGGACCACTCAGCCATTCTAGCTTGTGGGCTTTGGAGAGTTCAAGCCGACTGGGGCAGAGGTGGCTGCCCAGCATGACAGGGCTGCTTTGTCAAGCTGTGGCTAGACTGCTTCTTTAAACAGACCCAGATCTCACCAGGTGATATCTCCCTGCTGAGACCTTCAGCCACCCTCACCTGCACATACTCTACGGACAGAGCTCTGTTCTCTCCATGGGATGGAGTGTTGTAATGGAGGAGTGGGGGGTGGTGGGGGGAAGATGTGGGCTGCCAACTTGTTGTTTGGATGACTCAGCTGATCCAGCCTGTGGGCTGTAGAGAGTCCAGGCAGACAGGGGCAGAGGTGGTTCCCCAGCACTATAGGGCTGTTTTGTTGAGGCATGGCCAGCCTGCTTCTTTAAGCAGGATCCTATCCACTCCTTCTTGTGAGCGGGTCCTCCTAGCCAGGGCTTTCAGCCACCCCTGCCCATGTTCTATAGCAGACAGAATTACAATTTCTCCCTGGGTTGGTGTGCCCAGGGGGCAGGGCAGGCTACCATCTTGGCTGTTCAGACATCTCAGCCAGTCCAGACAGTGGGCCTTGGAGAGCCCAAACTGATCAAGGGCTGAAAGGATCCCCAACACAGAACAGCTGGTCTACCAAACAACAGTCAGACTGTTTCTTTAAGTGGGTTTCTAATCCTGTTCCTCCTGACTGGGTGAGACCTTCCAACTGAGGTCTCCAGCCACCTCCTACAGGCACATTTTGACCAGTTACATGTCAGTACCCCTTTAGGACAAGGGGACAGAGCTTCCAGAGGAAGGAGCAGGCTGCCATCTTTGCTGTTTTGCAGACTTTACTGGTGATACCTCCAGGTACGGGAAAAACTGAGGCAACTAGGGTCTGGAACAGACCCCCAGCAAACCCCAGCAGCCCTATGGGACAGTGGCCAGACTGTTAAAAGAAAAACAAACAGAAAACAACAATTACAAATTACAAAAACTCTATCCAAAGGTCACTAATCTTAAAGATCTAAGGTAGATAAGCCCAACAAGATGAGAAAGAATCAATGGAAAAATGCTGAGAACTCAAAAATCCAGAGTGCCCCTTTTCTTCCAAATGACTACAACACCTCCCCAGCAAGGGCTCAGAACTAGACTGAGGATGAGATGGCTGAAATGACAGAAGTAGGCTTCAGAACATGGATAAAAACAAACTTTGCTGAGCTAAAGGAGAATGTTGTAACCCAATGGAAAAAAGTTAAGAATCATAATAAAACAATGAAGGAGCTGACAGCCAAAATGGTCAGTGTAGAGAGGAATATAACTGACTTGATAGAGCTGAAAAACACATTACAGGAACTTCACAGTGCAATAACAAGTATTAATAGCAGAATAGACTAAGTGGAGGAAAACATCTTAGAGCTTCAAGATGATCTTTCTGAAATAAGACAGGCAGACAAGAATAGAAAAAAAAAAAAAAAAGAATGAAAAGGAATGAAAAAAACCCTTTAAGAAACATAGAATTATGTAAAAAGACTGAATCTGCAACTATTGGGGTACCTAAAAGAGATGGGCAGAATGGAACCAATTTGGAAAACATATTTCAGGATATCATCCAGGAGAATTTCCTGAACCTAGCAAGACAGGTCAACAATCAAATTCAGGAAATGTGGAGAATCCCAGTAAGATACTCTATGAGAAGATCATCCCCAGGACACATAATTGTCAGATTCTCCAAGTTGGAAATGAAAGAAAAAATGTTAAGAGCAGCCAGAAAGAAAGGCCAGATCACCTACAAAGGGAAGCCCATGGCTAATAACAGAACTTTCAGTCAAAACCCTGCAAACCAGCTGAGATTGGGGGTCAATATTCAACACACTTAAAGGAAGGAATTTCCAACCCAGAATTTCATTTTCAGCCAACATAAGCTTTATAAGTGAAGGAGAAATAAGATTCTTTTCAGACAGGCAAATACTGAGGGAATTTGTTACTACCGGAATTCCCTTACAGAGGCTCCTAAAGGAAGCACTAGATGTACAAAGGAAAATCCATTACCAGCCACTACAAAAACACACTTAAATACATAGACTAGTGACGCTATGAAGCAACCACATAAACAAGTCTGCAAAATAACCAGCTGGAATCATAACAGGATCAAATCCACAGATAAAAATACAAACCTTAAATATAAATTAGATAAATGCCCCAGCTAAAAGACACAGAATGGCGAGCTGGATAAAGAACCAAGACCCATCAGTATGCTCTCTTCAAGAGACCCATCTCACATGCAAAGACACACATGAGCTCGAAATAAAGGGATGGAGGGAAATTTACCAATTTTTCTAAAAGGATGGAGGAAAATTTGCCAAGCATATGGGAAACAGAAAAAAGCAGGAATCACAATCCTAGTTTCTGACAAAACAAAGGTTAAATCAGCAGAGGTCAAAAAAGACAGAAAAGGACATTACGTAATGGTAAAGGGTTCAATTAAACGAGAAGAGCTAACTATTCTGAATATACATGCATCCAATACAGGGGCACCCAGATCCCTAAAGCAGGTTCTTAGAGACCTACAAAGAGACTTAGACTCCTGCACAATAATAGTGGGAGACTTTAACACCCCAGTGACAATATTAGAGAGATTACTAAGACAGAAAATCAACCAAGATATTCAGGACCTGAGCTCAGCTCTAGAATAAGTGCACCTGAGAGACATCTACAGACTTCTCCACCCAAAACCAACATAATATACATTCTTCTCATTGCCACAAGGCTCTTACTCTAAAATTGATCACATAATAGGAAGTAAAAGACTCCTCAGTAAATACAAAAGAACTGAAATCATAACAGACAGCAACAGTCTCTCAGACCACAGCACATGCAAATTAGAACTCAAGATTAAGAAGTTACTCAAAACCATACAACTACATGGAAATTGAAAAACCTGCTCCTGAGTGACTTTTGGGTAAATAATTAAATTAAGGCAGAAATTAAGAAGTTCTTTGAAACTAATGAGACCAAAGAGACAATGTAGCCAAATCTCTGAGACAAAGCTAAAGCAGTGTTAAAAGAAAATTTTATAGGACTAAATGCCCACATCAAAAAGCTAGAAAAATCTCAAGTTAACAACCTAACTTTACAACTAGAAAAACTAGAAAACCAAGAGTAAACAAACCCCAAAGCTAGCCAAATACAAGAAATAACCAAGATCAGAGCTCAACTGAAGAAGATAGAGACATGAAAAACCTTTCAAAAAAAATCAATGAATCCAGGAGCTTTTTTTTTTTTTTTGAAAAAATTAATAAAATACATAGACCACTAGCTAGACTAATAAAGAAGAAAAAAGAGAAGATTCAAATAAACACAATTAGAAATATTGAAGAGAATGTTACTACTGACCCCAAAAGAAATAAAAATAACCATCAGAAACTACTAGGAACACCTCTAAACACACATCAGAAAAGCTAGAAGAGATAGAGAAATTCGTGGACACATACATTCTCCCAAGACTCAACCTGGAAGAAATTAAATCCCTGAATACACCAATAAGAAGTTCTGAAATTGAGGCAGTAATAAATAGCCTACCAACCAAAAATAAACCTAGGACCAGACAGATTTACAGCTGAATTATACGAGAGGTACAAAGAAGAGCTGGTACCATTTCTACTGAAACTATTCCCAAAAATTGAGGAGAAGGGACTCCTCCATAAATCACTCTATGAGGCCAGCATCCTACGGATACCAAAACCTGGCAAAGGTACAACGAAAAAGAAAACTTCAGGTCAATATATTTGATGAATGTTAATGCAAAAATCCTCAACAAAATACTGGCAAACTGAATCCAGCAGCACATCAAAAAGTTTATCCACCACAATCAAGTAGGCTTCACCCCTGGGATGCGAGGCTGCTTCAACATATGCAAATAAATAAATGTGATCCATCACAAAAAGAGAAAGAAAGACAAAAACCGCATGATTATCTCAGTAGATACAGTAAAGGTCTTCAATAAAATTATACAACCTTTCGTGTCAAAAACTCTCAGAAAACTAGGTATTGAAGGAACATAGCTCAAAATAATAAGAGCCATGTATGACAAACCCACAGCCAATATCATACTGAATAGACAAAAACTAGATGCCTTCCAAGTGAAAACCAGCACAAGACAAGGTTTTTCTCTCTCACAACTCCTATTCAACATAGTATTGGAAGTTCTGGCTGGGCATCAGGCAAGAGAAAGAAATAAGTGTATTCAAATAGGAAGAGAGGTAGTCAAACTATCTTTGTTTCCAGATGACGTGATCCTATATCTAGAAAACCCCATCGTCTCAGCCCAAAAGCTTCTTCAAGCAACTTCAAGAAAGTCTTAGGATCAATATGCAAATATTTCTAGCATTCCTATACACCAACAACAAGCAACCCAAAAGCAAAATCACAAATGAACTCCCATTCACAATTCTCACTAAAAAGAATAAAATACCTCAAATACAGCTAACAAGGAAAGTTAAGGATCTCTTCAGGGAGAACTACAGACCACTGCTCAAAGAAATCAGAGATAACACAAACAAATGGAAAAACTTTGCATACTCATGGATAGAGAGAATCAAATTGTGAAAATGACCATACTACCCAAAACAATTTATAGATTCAATGCTATTCCCATTAAACTACCATTGATGTTCTTCACAGAATTAAAAAAAGACAAAAACTATTTTAGAACTCATATGGAATCAAAATGAGCCCAAATGGCCAAGGCAACCCTAAGAAAAAGGAATAAAGCTGGAGGCATCATGCTACCCAACTTTCTATTCTACAGGGCTGCAGTAACCAGAACAACATGGTACTTGTACAAGAACAGACACATAGATTGATGAACCAAATAGAGAACCCAGAAATAAGACAGAACAACTACAACCATTTGATCTTTGACAAACCTGACAAAAACAAGCAATAGGAAATGATTCCCTAACTGATAAATGGTGCTGGAAGATCTGGTTTGCTACATGCAGAAAATTGAAACTAGACCCCTTCCTTACACCATATACAAAAATCAACTCAAGATGGATTAAATACTTAAATGTGAAACCCCAAACTTTAAAACCCTAAAAGAAAACCTAGTCAATACCATTAGGACATAGGCACAGGCAAAGATTTCATGACAAAGACACCAAAAACAATTGCAACAAAAGCCAAAATTAACAAATGTGATCTAATTAAACTAAAGAGCTTCTGCACAGCAAAAGAAACCGTCATCAGGGTAAATAGGCAACCTACAGAATGGAAGAAAATTTTTGCAATCTATCCATCTGACAAAGGGCTAATATCTAGAATCTACAAAGAACTTAAACAAACTTACAAGAAATAAAACAACCTCATCAAAAAGTGGGCAAAGGATATGAACAGACACCTCTCAAAAGAAGACATTTATGTGGCCAACAAACGTATGAAAAAAAGTTCATCACTGGTCATTAGAGAAATGCAAATCAAAACCACAGTGAAAGACCATCTCACACCAGTTAGAAGGATGATCATTAAAAAGTCAGGAAACCACAGATCTGGTCAGGTTGTGAAGAAAAATGAATGCTTTTACACTGTTGGTGGGAGTGTAAATTAGTTAAACCATGGAAGACAGGGTGATGATTCCTCAAAGATCTAGAGGCAGAAATACCATTTGATGCAGCAATCCCATTAAGGTGTATATAGCCAAAGGAATATAAATCATTATATTATAAAGATACATGTATGCATCTGTTCATTGCAGCACTGTTCACAATAGTAAAGACATGGAACCAACCTAAATGCCCATCAATGATAGACTGGATGAAGAAAATTTGGTACATGTACACCATGGAATACTATACGGCCATAAAAGGAATGCTATCATGTCCTTTGCAGAGACGTGGATGGAGCTGTGAGCCATATGCTTAGCAAACTAATGCAGGAACAGAAAACCAGATTCCACATGTTCTTACTTATAAGTGGGAGCTGAATTATGAGAACACATGGACACATGACAGGAAGAGAAACACACACTGGGGCCTGTGAGAGGGTGAGGGGTGGGAGGAGGGAGAGCATCAGGAAGAATAGCTAATGGGTGCTGTATTTAATGTCTGGATGATGGGGATGATCTGTGCAGTAAATCACCATGGCATATGTTTACCTGTGTACCAAAATTGCACATCCTGCATATGTACCACTGAACTTAAAATAAGGTTGGGAATAAAAAAAAGAAAAGATGATCAATAGCATTAGCCAATGGGAAAATGCAAATTAAAAACACAAGTTATTACTCCATACTTAACAGAATCACTAGTATAAAAAATAGTTACAACACCAAAACCTGATAAGGATGCATAAAAACTGAGTCACTCATGCACTCATGTAAAATAATATAGCCATTTTGGAAACAGTTTGGTTATTTCTTAAAAATTTCAACATGCAACTACTACACAACCCAGCAATTGTACTCGTGGGCACTTATCCTAGAAAAACAATGACTTACATTTACACAAATGCCTGTATGTAAAGTTTATAGAAGCTTATTTGTAAACTATGAATTATTTTGGCTAGTAATTTATAATAGCCCAAAACTGGAAAAAAACTCAGATGTCTTTCAATGGTTGAACGATTAAAGAGTCAGTACATTCACACGATGAAATACTATTTAACAGTAAAAAGACACAGACTATTGATACATAAAACAACCTGAATAAATCTGCAAAGAATGATGCCAAGAAAAAATACTCAATACCCAATGGTTACATACTATATGATACTATTATGTAACATAATAGAAATAACAAAATTATATAAATAAAGAATAGTGGTTACCAAGGGTAAGGAAAGGATGGGGAAGAAAGAAAACAGATGTGAATAGACAATGGCCAATTGAAGGATCTGATGATGATGAAAATATTCTACACATTAACTATTTCAATAATGATGTCTCGATTGGGATACTGTACTACAGTTTTGCATGATGTTATCACTAGGAGAACCTGGATAAAGAATATATGAACTCTCTCTTTATTCTTTCATATAATTGTATGTGAATTTAAAATTACCTCAATATAAAAGAGCTTAATTAGAAAGAAAATCCGACCTAACCAAATTACGAGAACAGAGGTGCTGCTTGGTCTTCTTAGCTTGCCAATTCCATGCTGGGCTTGCCCCTGCATCATGCAGCAAACACTCATCTAGAGCAGCTGTGGATACCCTGGCAGTGTTCATGGCATGACGCTCACACAACTGCCCACAAGGCCTCTCATCCTGTGCATCCTAGACGTACCTGTTTCTGTCCTTATGATGTCTTCTTCTTTGTAATTCCAACTCATTACTTTATACCTACCACTTTAACCCCTTCTCTGCCTTCATACTTTCACTGATTTCCTGGGCATCAGAATGCCCTTTCTGTTACTACCTAAATCTGTCCACTGTGTCTCTCTTGCCATGAGAAGAAAGGGTCTCCAGTGCTCCAATTCATAAGTGGAGCTGGATGTTCTGAGGGAAATTGCAAATCTTTATTTTTTTCATTTTTCTTCAGTATAATCCATAGGTTCAGAAGAAATTGAAATTCTTTAAAAGAGGAGGCATAGAAATGAAACTAACACGAATTAGGTATAGATCACCAAGGCATAGTAACCAAAAATTAGAAAGTGAGGTATCTCCCTCTGGCTCGCTGTGCATTAATCTACCCATGTTTGTGGTCAGAAGCATTTTTGAACAAGACAATGAACTATGCTCTGCACCATATTCAGGCTCCTGAATGTTTCCTTTTTCTCAAATCATTCATAATTTATGTCTATTTAAAACCAAAGCCAAACAAACAATTGACAAACAGAGAGATAATTTTGGACTCTTTCTAATTTTAACTATTAAATGCTGTATTGTTAAAAAGTGCAAGTTTCTCATTTAAAAAGGGGGGGGAAGAAAGCAAAACCAATATTCTCTGTTTCATTAACCTTGAGTCATGAATTCAGATGTTCCCTAAATTAACATCCTTATCTCCTGCTTGATGTGTATCGCCTACCCTGTGGTGCTGAGACGATGGTAAATATCCTGACTTCATTGGCCTTGTTTAAAACAATAAAAATGCACTGAGCAACAGCATCTGTTCTCTGATATATGGCGATACCAACATCGATTCTCACCGGAGAGAGTCGAATGAATATCATTGCTTTCAAGAAGTTTCCTTGCTGGCCTATGTTCTATCAGAGAGAAGAGCCAAGGAAGACACATCTCTTCCTGCCATGATTTACCTCCAGAGTAGATGAATGGCCCAGCTATAGCCTTGCCTTGTTTCAGGCACAGTTCTAGGCTTATAAATAATTTAAAATGAGAATAAAGAGCATGTGTGTGGAAAAAAAAAACAAAAAACAAAAAAAACCCACTAGATTTATCCAATAATGAAGATGGGCAGACAGTAAGCCGACAGATGTAGCAAATAAGTTCTTTATTTTTATACTATGTGTTGTAAACTCTATCAAAGAATAGGCTGGACATCATCTGTCTGCTCTGGGAAAATGCTCACTCTGCACATCTCGGCTGTGCTGAAACATGTTTCCCTGGAAGGAGAATTGGGTTTTCAAGCCCTTCTTGCATAATAACTGATCACAGAGGCAAAGACTATTCTCTCCACTCAGCCAGGCTAGTGTGCCTCATGCTCTGTGCACCAGCCTCAGGTCTTCTCTGGATGGGGACTCACTTCTCCATCCTGTAGAGGATGCAGGCACTGTTCTGAACCTGCTCTCTGGGTGTGTTAGATTCCATAACATTGCAACAAACATATCACTGAATTTACTCTTTAGAGGCAATGGGACAACCAACTCTTATAATATAAACAAAGCAGGGAAGAAATGGTGGTTCCCCTTTAAACAGCATTTCTTGGGGAAAGAGAAAGAAGAAATGCCCTAATATTCAGAGTCATGACTCCTGATTTCTGCTGAAATCAGAAGCACTTTTTAAAATAAGGCAAACAATCACCCTGGACTTTCTTCCATCCCCTCCCTCCAGTCTTCCCCTTCTTGTCTTTAATTGCATAGAATTTCATTTTCTAGTTTTCAAAATTATATTTGTAAAAATTTCAAACCATATTTGGGAAGGTTTACTTTAATTTTTTTCCCCAGCTACCCTTTTCAAACTAAAGAATCTTCATCTTAAAAGACACTAAAATATTAAATACTTTCCCAAATCCAAAAGGGAATGAAATTACACAACATTTCAAAGACACAGCCAGCCTCTGACCATGTTCCACAACAGGGAAACATGTGAGTAGAGTACCAAACAGAAATATTTTAAGAAGAATGCTTGCTGCTAAAATGTCAGCTAAAGCCGTAATTTCTATGTTTATTGACATTAACTTAGGGTGTTCTTTCAGGAAAAAAAAAATCAAACTATCCCACTCTCCTTTGTTGTTCTACATCTGCATTTGGAGCCAGTCAAACTTTGCAAGATACTTCTGATTTCTCTTTGTTACTGTTCCCTTACAACTGCATTCATTGTCCCCATTTTATTCCTAGCTTTCTCTTCACACCCAAGAGGTGACTCATTTCAGTGGTAAATGAACAAGAATATGCCCAAGGTTTGAAAATTTTCAAATGAGAGTGTTAAGTGAATGCAGAAGATTATACTTAAAATACCTGTCACAACTCAGGTGGCATCTGTTTCAAGAGCACAAATAATCCAATATTTTGTCGTCTCATCATTCACGGCTCTTTCAGAGAAAACAGAAAGCAGAACGAGCTACGAGTGAAATCAAATAAACAAATTTTGGTTAGACAAGGGGGACAAACCAGGCTATTTTAAAACCTGAAAATGTAATCACCTTACTTGCTTATGTAAAATGCACATGTTTTGACAAAGTTCTAAAGCCTGCATTTTCTGAATTAACATGGTTATCCAAATACCAGTTGATTTAAAGTGAGAATGATAGTGGTGAGAGTGAAGATGGCATAGCTACTATGCTATATATAAGCTATATGTAAAAAATTACACTTTTACACACACATATAAACTTTTTAAGTGATTAGACAGGACTTCTTTAATACGTATAATTAAAACAACCATATACATTTTGTTAGGGGTCAATGGATGCCTTTGGAGAATTTAAAATATATTAAAAATATAAATAATACAATTTATCTATTTTCTATTTTTTTCTATTTATATAAGCAAAACAAAATAGACATGTACTTCTTCAAGGCTGCCATGCAAGTTGCTGAGATGCATGATTCTATATAATTCCATCACTCCCATACTTATATCAATATTTAGAAATTTGCTCTAGAGAGAGATTGATTTACCATATGTGGTGATAACAACCATTACAAACTCCCAATATTTCACAAACCATGATATAAATTGACTTTACTTCACACTCCTGGATGCCATTAGGCTCCTCCCCTACCAGGGAAATTGTTTCCATGGTAACTGAAAGAGAAAAAGCACAGGGAGGAAAAAAAAAGGCACAAAAAGCTAACAAAATGAGATATCTATGGAATAAACAAAATATGGGAAAGTGTTGGATATCATAACACTTTTATTGCTTCTAGACCCATATACATCTAAAGGTGCTAAGGCCACACTGTCTGACAGATGAGATGTAAAGGAAATTCTTTGCCTGAGGTTGGACTTGTTAAAATGGCCAACAATCAGCAGGGCTGCCTGCTATTTCCCATCGTAGAGGACGCTTTATAAATCAAGCCTGCTGAATCTTTCCATCCACCAACAACTCTGCAGAACCAGTGTGGACGTGGTCAGAATAATTCAGAGTATAGCAGATAGTTGGGTTGGAAGCAGAGTTGTTCACAGGGGCACCGAATCACCCTTCGTAAGGTAGCTGCAGTCCTTGTTTCCACAACACACAGAATTCTCTGGTGGGTGGGTGTCAAGTATTAAAATCCATTCAGATCTGTTGGGGCATTGAGGAAGCTCTCTTGAACGAAACATTAGGTTGCACCTGCTTGTATCTTTTTCCTCATGTTGCTGAAGTAAAATATGCAGCTAACGTAATTTAATTTTTATTAGATTCTGCATATATGTGGCTTTTAGAATGAACTCAGGGGAACGCACATTACTTATAAACATATACTTTTTAATTAATTTTTCTTTGTAATTCAAAGTAGATGTCTAATGCATTCATGGAACGATATGGGCTCCCTCTGGGGGGCAATTTTAATACCTGCAATTCCCTAGCTTGTTAATCAAAGACTTTTTAGCCTTGTAGATAATTTATATCTGCTTAATGTTCAAAAGGTTGAAATTGCAGCTATATGAAAAAAAAAATCCTTACCTCTGACAAAATCAGAAAAGATAAAAACTTCATGGACATTCTACAGAAATGAGAAATGCTAGAAATATTCTTTCTTTCTGAGCTTCGTTCTGTGAAAATATTTTACAGTTTTATGAAGAAAAAAAAAGTAGTTTTTCCAGAAGACACAATGAAATTGCCTGGCTTAAAATGTAGCAACGTCCAGGATTCCCCATCTCAGAACATGCCTATTTCCAGCAGTTTTGTATTTTGAAAGAATGCCTTTTTTGGTTCTTATAAAAATGTTATTGGCCAAAAAATTTCATAGAAGAAATTTAAATGCGAGTGTTTAGCTTAGGTTTTAGTTCATTTCTGTCAGCTCTGAAGCTCTCCTGTTGTGTTTATGCACCACCCTATCATTAAGCTCATTTTCAACTGAACATAGTCAGACCAGGTGATAACAATGGATCCCACTGCACCCACGGGAGTGACTTTACACACAAAACTCTACAGAAGAGGTGCCGTGAATCACAGAAGTAAAGGGAGTGGAAGGCCATGTTCTCTCCATCTGTGTTCCATCTCCATGGTGTGGCACTGGCTCCAACAGGTATGTGCATGGCTATGTGGGCATTTGCACACATACAAGCACATTCACACTTGGACACATACATGCGCACATACCTACATACATATACACACACTGTTTAAAATAGGTACACAGCTACATTTTAACTAAAAGTGGCAGCTCTACAATGGGGATAAGAAAAAGGAATTATGGACTCCCAGAGATGGAGGGAAGATTTGAGAATTTCCAGTCTAATCTTTCACACAGTGGTGGAATTTCCTATAGCAGCACTGAATGGGGGTAATTCAACCTAGAGTTAGAACTCCGGGCATGGGAATCTCACTAGCATATGAGCCAGCCTAGAGCATTATGGGACAACTGAAATTAGAAAGCTCTCCTTTTAACCAATGTCACATTTGCCTTTAAAAAAATTCTACTGTATTGTGCTCTGAAGCCAAAGAGAATAGATTGATTTTCTTTTCCATGAAGCCTGAAAGTCCTCAAATATGTTTGAACACAGTTGTTCTCTTACTTTTGAGAAAAACATTCTCCTTTGCCTCATTTATTCCTCTCATGATAAGACTTCTAGAACCTTATCATCTTGGTTGCCATAGTTAAATCTGATTTGGCATCCAGACTCAATACTGTACTCCAGATATGGTTATAATTTACACAAACGAGAGTACACTGGACTCTGTTTTCCTTTCTTACCACATGATGCTTTTATTGGTGCAATCTAAGATCAGGTGGTCTTATTTTCACAGCCAGGTCATGCTGTCAGCTCACATTGAACTTGTAGTTACCTTAACCCTCCTACATCTTTTTACTGCTTGACTTCTGGCCTTCCCATTCTGCCCTAAGCCAGCTGACTTTCTGAAGCTAACTGCAGACCATTATGGTTATCACTACTACAATTTATCTCAGAGGTTTTAAGCCTTTCTTTTAGCCTGTTCATATCATTTTCAATCTTAGTTCTATTATTTTAGTATTTGCTGTTAATCTTGGATTTTGAATCAGTCACAAAGCTGGATGGGATGTGATTTATGACTCAATATACCTCCTCAGTAAAATTTTACAGAGGCCCTGATGAAGAAATGATCTCTAGGCTGCTTCCAGAGACTTCTTTTGGAGGAACAGAAATACACACTCTCTGGTGCGATTCCACCTAGCTGTGCTATCAGATCTTATTTCTACACTTCACCCATAAAGGGAAACTGTGAAAGAGTTGTATAAATCCCTCTTGCAACTAAGGAATACTCTGATTCTCATTTATTGTTTGATGTGTATATACAAAGAAAGAAAATGTGATTAGTTTGGTGTGACTGATATAGCTTGTGTTGTTTCCAATATTCTTTCTTTTTGTTTACTCCTTAGATTTAATGGGCATTTCTTCTTACTAGTATTTTTCTATGTTACAATTATCTACCTCTGTAGAAATTATTGTCAGAATCTTATCCGGGCTTTTTTCTCCCTCGTTTGAGACTTCTGATAGTGTAAGAAAATCTCCTGCCAAAAGCATTCTTCCTGATCGTCATTAAACACTGCCAGTTCCTTACTGAGAACCCAGGTTTCAGGTTCACCACCTATAGTCTAAAAAGCTAAATTCTGTCTTTTAATACCATCTCTTTGGCCTGCTTAGAAGTCACTACATTCATAGGAATGAACTGATATTATCTACAACCTCAAGTCTTCAAAAATACTTTACTTTTAAATACCAAATTACCTCTTTGTGTAAATCTACAGAATTTGGAAAAAGGCCAATAGATTTGATGACTCTAGATAAGTCCTCTGTCCTTGAGACTGTGGTTTCTGTGATGAAATTTAGTACTTCCAAGAGCTAGGTCAGGACAATGGGTTCTTGGCTGCCTTTCTATCTGTGGTAAGAACTCTCCTCCAGTTGGTCAGGAGCTCAAATGGGATGAAAATACAAGAGAAGGGATAAAGCAGCATGAGGTAAGAGAACCAGAATGATTCTGGGTCCTACTGAGCTGAGAACTTACCAATTTCCCCACAGCCATGCAAGGCCATGGGTGCTAGGCAAAAGATAGCATGACTCCTCCCTGATGCTCAGATAATCCCTCCAGCTCCACATCGCACCCAGCACCTCCTAATTCAGAGCACTTGTCTCTGCTCTGGTGCTCCAATTTCCAATGTGATTCCATGTGCCTTGTCTTGGACCATCTAATTCACCCTCTCACACTGGGGCTTTCTCTATGCTATCGGGTTTAGTGCTAATTCCACTCTTGAAGTTATTTCTTAGATCTGTTATGTAGTATATTCAGGGGATCTTTTGATGCTATGGACATTTTGTGACTCTATGTGTAAGGAATGAAGTGAGAATTAAGGGATGGAGTAATTATTGCTTGCTAAGTATTTGTTTAGATGACCTTTATTTTCAGGACCACAGTATACCCACTGGACCAAAGAGGCTATGTCAAAATGGTTATTTCAAAACCTTTCTCCTGGCTCTCTGTTCAGCTTCTGACCTCAACTCCATTGAAGTGGGACTACCCTGTATCACCGGACACACCTTGCACCCAGGCCTAGCCCCAGGAACCCAGCTCTGAGTTCTGACTCCTGCTTGCTGAGGAGAGGACGTTGAATAATTGCATGAAGCCATTGAGCTAGTTTTACACTATTTGACCACTCCAGTTTCTTTGTTCTTATTATTGAGGGAAGAAAACCAAATTCTTTTTTATGCTGCTCAGTATTCCTTTGCCAGCCCACATAAGAACAGAATCTGGGACAACCAACACATGTTGGAAAGATTTGAGGGAGCATAAGAGCTCAAAAATGGAGCCTGATGATACAAATGTAATAGTGGCTTGATTTTGGGGCACCACAATGTTCCCTAGATTTAGATAGTTATTTTTGTATAAGAGGGCAGTAGCATTCAGGTGGCTAGAAAAGGCGTGGGACACTGCCAGGCATCAGGGGTGAGCCACTGTAAGGGAAGAGGCTGTTCTTGTTGAGGATTGCGGTGAGACTAAGCAATAGGAAATGGGGCAGTAGGAGGATATTTGATTCTGTTCCTGAAGGAAGTTAGAATTTTCTCATGCCCCAATCTTTTTTTTTTTTTCTTTTAGACAGAGTCTCACTCTGTCACCCAGGCTGGAGTGTCGTGGCTCAATCTTGGCTCCCTGCAACCTCCACCTCCCAGATTCAAGCAATTCTTCTGCCTCAGCCACCTGTGTAGCGCCACCACACCCGGCTAATTTTTGTAATTTTAGTAGAGACAGGGTTTCACCATGTTGGTCAGGCTGGTCTTAAAGTCTTAGTGTTGGGATTCCCTCAAACTGCTCAAGACAGTAAAGTGACTATACCTCCCAGGCATATAGTTCTGTGCTTTCATCTACTGCCCTTTGACTCACAAATGTGGGTGTCCAGCCAAGACTCTCCCCAGAGTGACAAGGTGATCAATCTAACTCCCATGGATAACCTCAAAAGTGTCTAAAATTCAACAGACCCAGACTAGGATACTTGATTTACCTTCTTTTCTGAGCCTGCTCCCTATGTCAGTAAATAGGGATTCCCTATATGAGTGAATAGCATCACCATCCATCTACAAGCAAAGTCAAAAACAGTAGTTCTTCCTTCCTCCCACACCCACACCCAATTCAGCAGCAAGTGTTATTAGCACTTCCTCATAAATATTTCCTGTTGGTCTGTAGGATTTCATCACACATGCCGCCTGAAGTTGTCCTACTTATTAATCTGCTCACTTCTTTACTTAGTTATTATCTGTCTCTTCTACATGTAAGTTCTATGAGAACAGAAGCTTATATGTCTATTTCACCATGATGTGTCTTTTGTTTGAAACAGGGTGCTCAGTAAATACCTGATGAATGCATGTCACACTGTGAAAATCACCTCTTCCTTAATTTCTAAATTCTCCTTATTTGAACAAGTTTAACAGTGCTTTCTGAATATCAACAAAATACAGTTTCTGAATATTAAGAAAATACATAAAATCTTAGCTCACAATGACAGTAAAGAGAATTAGTGATTCAAATAAAAATTATCTAGTTACTGAACCTTGTGCACTGACAATCATTGATTTATAATAGGAAAATGTTTCTAGTTAACATTTTCATGAGAAACCGTTAATTTTTAATCTTCTGTAAGACATTATATGAGAGTTCAACTTGATGCAAAGTAAAGTGAGTGGCAAGAGAAATCGACTTCTCCCTTGATAGTCTTACCTCAATACTTACTTATAGATGTCCTTTGAAGGGACATAAAATGTTATATGAAAAATCAATAGGAAACATTAATAAAGTATGATTTATAATCTGGAAGACATGATTTAACTGGGAATGATCTCGAAATCCGTATCTGAACAGTTGTGTGCACAGCTCAAATAAAAATCTATGCATAAATCTATAAGCATATAAATGAAAAACACTCAGTTTGAATGTATACCAAGTTTGTACATACAAATATCAGTCAACAAAAGCTCATTCAGGTAGAATAAGTAGTAGGTAAAAAGCCAAAAGGCTTGGATGCTAGCAAGTTGCTCATCAACCATTAATTAACTTGCCAGGCCTATAAAAACCAATATAATTAAACATTATAATCACCAGAGTTTATTGAGCAATTACTATACACCAGGCACTCCATTAGAAGCACTTTACAAAGTATTAATTCACTTAATTATCAAAACAATCTTATAAGACAGTGCTATATTAAAAAACCTTTTAACTAAAACCTCAAACCAAAAGATTTAAAGTAACAATCATTTATTATTAATTGCGATTTGGGGCTTGCTTGGCAGTTTATCTCTGGTTTCTCCTAGGATCACTAGTGCAACTGCATTCCTCTGGAGGATTCACTGGGATGGGAGGACTAAGATACCTAACTCATATATCTGACATCTGGCTTCTCTTTCAAAAATCTTGGGCTTCATCACAATATGGTGCTTTTAAAGCAAAAGCAGAATCTGCCAGGTCATTCACATAACGTCATTTACAGTGCATTTTATTTGTCAGAACAAGTCACAGGGTTAGCCTGGATTCAAAGAGATTATCCCCTTGGTCAAGAGGATTAGCAAAGTCACATTACAGAGATGAGTATATAGTGGGATGGCAGACTTTGTGCTCATTAGACAATCAACCACAAATATGTATTATTGTTATTTGTATCTTACAGATGAGAAACCTAACCCAGAGAGAGATATGGTGGCTTGCCCAAGGTCACAGCAAGTAAGTAGTGGTGCTGATATTTGAACTCAGGCTCTCTAGCTGTAGAACCACCATACCTTCAAAACAGTATCGGATGAGGTCATGAGACATGACTCCTTTCCATATATTACTTTGAAAATGTTTTTTAAAAAAAGAAAGAAAAAGGGTTTGAGACATGGGATCATTGCTTAAGGAAGGGTGCACAATGGGGTTATACATCAACACTGTTAGGCTGATGTGTTCTGTGGGAGAGGGGCTCGGCAGAGGGCTCTGGCAGGCTGGAGGAGATCCATGGTATTGTTCAGGAGATAAATGAGGGATAGGGTGACTATCTTGGGACTCCCAAGAATAAGCCACTCTCCTATCCTACCTCTGTGTTTCATATTAACACAATAAAGAGGTTAGAGTTGAAGGCCCTTAGGTATTGTCCAACTTGAAGATGGCGTAGTGTTTCATTGTAATGAAGAAATTTTACACACACACACGCACACACACACACACACACACGCATGCGCATTCGCGTTTTTCTTTTCAGATTGAATCAATTCCTGTGTCTATGCAAGTTTAAATCAATAACCTTTTTTTTTAATTTTTATTTTTTAATTTATTTATTATTATTGTACTTTAAGTTGTAGGGTACATGTGCATAACGTGCAGGTTTGTTACATATGTATACTTGTGCCATGTTGGTGTGCTGCACCCATCAACTCATCATTTACATCAGGTATAACTCCCAATGCAATCCCTCCCCCCTCCCCCCTCCCCATGATAGGCCCCTGTGTGTGATGTTCCCCTTCCTGAGTCCGAGTGATCTCATTGATCAGTTCCCACCTATGAGTGAGAACATGCGGTGTTTGGTTTTCTGTTCTTGTGATAGTTTGCTAAGAATGATGGTTTCCAGCTGCATCCATGTCCCTACAAAGGACGCAAACTCATCCTTTTTGATGGCTGCATAGTATACCATGGTGTATATGTGCCACATTTTCTTAATCCAATCTGTGACTGATGGACATTTGGGTTGATTCCAACTCTTTGCTATTGTGAATAGTGCCGCAATAAACATACGTGTGCATGTGTCTTTATAGCAGCATAATTTATAATGCTTTGGGTATATACCCAGTAATGGGATGGCTGGGTCATATGGTACATCTAGTTCTAGATCCTTGAGGAATCGCCATACTGTTTTCCATAATGGTTGAACTAGTTTACAATCCCACCAACAGTGTAAAAGTGTCCCTATTTCTCCACATCCTCTCCAGCACCTGTTGTTTCCTGACTTTTTAATGATCGCCATTCTAACTGGTGTGAGATGGTATCTCATTGTGGTTTTGATTTGCATTTCTCTGATGGCCAGTGATGATGAGCATTTTTTCATGTGTCTGTTGGCTGTATGAATGTCTTCTTTTGAGAAATGTCTGTTCATATCCTTTGCCCACTTTTTGATGGGGTTGTTTGTTTTTTTCTTGTAAATTTGTTTGAGTTCTTTGTAGGTTCTGGATATTAGCCCTTTGTCAGATGAGTAGATTGCAAAAATTTTCTCCCATTCTGTAGGTTGCCTGTTCACTCTGATGGTAGTTTCTTTTGCTGTGCAGAAGCTCTTTAATTTAATGAGATCCCATTTGTCAATTTTGGCTTTTGCTGCCGTTGCTTTTGGTGTTTTAGACATGAAGTCTTTGCCCATGCCTATGTCCTGAATGGTACTACCTAGGTTTTCCTCTAGGATTTTTATGGTATTAGGTCTAACATTTAAGTCTCTAATCCATCTTGAATTAATTTTCGTATAAGGAGTAAGGAAAGGATCCAGTTTCAGCTTTCTACTTATGGCTAGCCAATTTTCCCAGCACCATTTATTGAATAGGGAATCCTTTCCCCATTTCTTGTTTCTCTCAGGTTTGTCAAAGATCAGATGGCTGTAGATGTGTGGTATTATTTCTGAGGACTCTGTTCTGTTCCATTGGTCTATATCTCTGTTTTGGTACCAGTACCATGCTGTTTTGGTTACTGTAGCCTTGTAGTATAGTTTGAAGTCAGGTAGCGTGATGCCTCCAGCTTTGTTCTTTTGACTTAGGATTGTCTTGGAGATGCGGGCTCTTTTTTGGTTCCATATGAACTTTAAAGCAGTTTTTTCCAATTCTGGGAAGAAACTCATTGGTAGCTTGATGGGGATGGCATTGAATCTATAAATTACCTTGGGCAGTATGGCCATTTTCACGATATTGATTCTTCCTATCCATGAGCATGGTATGTTCTTCCATTTGTTTGTGTCCTCTTTGATTTCACTGAGCAGTGGTTTGTAGTTCTCCTTGAAGAGGTCCTTTACATCCCTTGTAAGTTGGATTCCTAGGTATTTTATTCTCTTTGAAGCAATTGTGAATGGAAGTTCATTCCTGATTTGGCTCTCTGTTTGTCTGTTACTGGTGTATAAGAATGCTTGTGATTTTTGCACATTAATTTTGTATCCTGAGACTTTGCTGAAGTTGCTTATCAGCTTAAGGAGATTTTGGGCTGAGACAATGGGGTTTTCTAAATATACAATCATGTCATCTGCAAACAGGGACAGTTTGACTTCTTCTTTTCCTAACTGAATACCCTTGATTTCTTTCTCTTGCCTAATTGCCCTAGCCAGAACTTCCAACACTATGTTGAATAGGAGTGGTGAGAGAGGGCATCCCTGTCTTGTGCCAGTTTTCAAAGGGAATGTTTCCAGTTTTTGCCCATTCAGTATGATATTGGCTGTGGGTTTGCCATAAATAGCTCTTATTATTTTGAGGTACGTTCCATCAATACCGAATTTATTGAGCGTTTTTAACATGAAGGGCTGTTGAATTTTGTCAAAATCCTTTTCTGCATCTATTGAGATAATCATGTGGTTCTTGTCTTTGGTTCTGTTTATATGCTGGATTATGTTTATTGATTTGCGAATGTTGAACCAGCCTTGCATCCCAGGGATGAAGCCCACTTGATCATGGTGGATAAGCTTTTTGATGTGTTGCTGAATCTGGTTTGCCAGTATTTTATTGAGGATTTTTGCATCGATGTTCATCAGGGATATTGGTCTAAAATTCTCTTTTTTTGTTGTGTCTCTGCCAGGCTTTGGTATCAGGATGATGTTGGCCTCATAAAATGAGTTAGGGAGGATTCCCTCTTTTTCTATTGATTGGAATAGTTTCAGAAGGAATGGTACCAACTCCTCCTTGTACCTCTGGTAGAATTCAGCTGTGAATCCATCTGGTCCTGGACTTTTTTTGGTTGGTAGGCTATTAATTATTGCCTCAATTTCAGAGCCTGCTATTGGTCTATTCAGGGATTCAACTTCTTCCTGGTTTAGTCTTGGAAGAGTGTAAGTGTCCAGGAAATTATCCATTTCTTCTAGATTTTCCAGTTTATTTGCGTAGAGGTGTTTATAGTATTCTCTGATGGTAGTTTGTATTTCTGTGGGGCCGGTGGTGATATCCCCTTTTTCATTTTTAATTGCGTCGATTTGATTCTTCTCTCTTTTCTTCTTTATTAGTCTTGCTAGTGGTCTGTCAATTTTGTTGAACTTTTCAAAAAACCAACTCCTGGATTCATTGATTTTTTGGAGAGTTTTTTGTGTCTCTATCTCCTTCAGTTCTGCTCTGATCTTAGTTATTTCTAGCCTTCTGCTAGCTTTTGAATGTGTTTGCTCTTGCTTCTCCAGTTCTTTTAATTGTGATGTTAGAGTGTCAATTTTAGAACTTTCCAGCTTTCTCTTGTGGGCATTTAGTGCTATAAATTTCCCTCTACACACTGCTTTAAATGTGTCCCAGAGATTCTGGTATGTTGTATCTTTGTTCTCATTGGTTTCAAAGAACATCTTTATTTCTGCCTTCATTTTGTTATGTACCCAGTAGTCATTCAGGAGCAGGTTGTTCAGTTTCCATGTAGTTGAGCGGTTTGGATTGAGTTTCTTAGTCCTGAGTACTAGTTTGATTGAACTGTGGTCTGAGAGACAGTTTGTTATAATTTCTGTTCTTGTACATTTGCTGAGGAGTGCTTTACTTCCAATTACGTGGTCGATTTTGGAGTAAGTACGATGTGGTGCTGAGAAGAATGTATATTCTGTTGATTTGGGGTGGAGAGTTCTATAGATGTCTATTAGGTCTGCTTGCTGCAGAGATGAGTTCAATTCCTGGATATCCTTGTTAACTTTCTGTCTCGTTGATCTGTCTAATGTTGACAGTGGAGTGTTGAAGTCTCCCATTATTATTGTATGGGAGTCTAAGTCTCTTTGTACGTCTCTAAGGACTTGCTTGATGAATCTGGGTGCTCCTGTATTGGGTGCATATATATTTAGGATAGTTAGCTCTTCCTGTTGAATTGATCCCTTTACCATTATTTAATGGCCTTCTTTGTCTCTTTTGATCTTTGATGGTTTAAAGTCTGTTTTATCAGAGACTAGTATTGCAACCCCCGCTTTTTTTTGTTCTCCATTTGCTTGGTAAATCTTCCTCCATCCCTTTATTTTGAGCCTATGTATGTCTCTGCGTGTGAGATGGGTCTCATGAATACAGCAGACTGATGGGTCTTGACTCTTTATCCAGTTTGCCAGTCTGTGTCTTTTAATTGGAGCATTTAGTCCACTTACATTTAAGGTTAAGATTGTTATGTGTGAACTTGATCCTGCCATTATGATATTAACTGGTTATTTTGCTCGTTAGTTGATGCAGTTTCTTCCTAGCCTTGATGGTCTTTACATTTTGGCATGTTTTTGCAATGGCTGGTACCAGTTGTTCCTTTCCATGTTTAGTGCTTCCTTCAGGGTCTCTTGTAAGGCAGGCCTAGTGGTGCCAAATCTCTAAGCATTTGCTTATCTGTAAAGGATTTTATTTCTCCTTCACTTATGAAACTTAGTTTGGCTGGATATGAAATTCTGGGTTGAAAATTCTTTTCTTTAAGAATGTTGAATATTGGCCCCCACTCTCTTCTGGCTTGGAGAGTTTCTGCCGAGAGATCTGCTGCTAGTCTGATGGGCTTCCCTTTGTGGGTAACCCGACCTTTCTCTCTGGCTGCCCTTAAGATTTTTTCCTTCATTTCAACTTTGGTGAATCTGGCAATTATGTGTCTTGGAGTTGCTCTTCTCGAGGAGTATCTTTGTGGCGTTCTCTGTATTTCCTGGATTTGAATGTTGGCCTGCCCTACTAGGTTGGGGAAGTTCTCCTGGATGATATCCTGAAGAGTGTTTTCCAACTTGGTTCCATTTTCCCCCTCACTTTCAGGCACCGCAATCAGACGTAGATTTGGTCTTTTTACATAATCCCATACTTCTTGCAGGCTTTGTTCATTTCTTTTTCTTCTTTGTTCTTTTGGTTTCTCTTCTCGCTTCATTTCATTCATTTGATCCTCAATCGCAGATACTCTTTCTTCCAGTTGATCGAGTCGGTTACTGAAGCTTGTGCATTTGTCACGTATTTCTCGTGTCATGGTTTTCATCTCTTTCATTTCGTTTATGACCTTCTCTGCATTAATTACTCTAGCCATCAATTCTTCCACTTTATTTTCAAGATTTTTAGTTTCTTTGCGCTGGGTACGTAATTCCTCCTTTAGCTCTGAGAAATTTGATGGACTGAAGCCTTCTTCTCTCATCTCGTCAAAGTCATTCTCCGTCCAGCTTTGATCCGTTGCTGGCGATGAGCTGCGCTCCTTTGCCAGGGGAGATGCGCTCTTATTTTTTGAATTTCCAGCTTTTCTGCCCTGCTTTTTCCCCATCTTTGTGGTTTTATCTGCCTCTGGTCTTTGATGATGGTGATGTACTGATGGGGTTTTGGTGTAGGTGTCCTTCCTGTTTGATAGTTTTCCTTCTAACAGTCAGGACCCTCAGCTGTAGGTCTGTTGGAGATTGCTTGAGGTCCACTCCAGACCCTGTTTGCCTGGGTATCAGCAGCAGAGGCAGCAGAAGATAGAATATTTCTGAACAGCGAGTGTACCTGTCTGATTCTTGCTTTGGAAGCTTCCTCTCAGGGGTGTACTCCACCCTGTGAGGTGTGGGGTGTCAGACTGCCCCTAGTTGGGGATGTCTCCCAGTTAGGCTACTCAGGGGTCAGGGACCCACTTGAGCAGGGAGTCTGTCCCTTCTCAGATCTCAACCTCTGTGTTGGGAGATCCACTGCTCTCTTCAAAGCTGTCAGACAGAGTCGTTTGCGTCTGCAGAGGTTTCGGCTGTGTTTGTTATTGCCCTGTCCCCAGAGGTGGAGTCTACAGAGACAGGCAGGTTTCCTTGAGCTGCTGTGAGCTCCACCCAGTTCGAGCTTCCCAGCAGCTTTGTTTACCTACTTAAGCCTCAGCAATGGCGGGCGCCCCTCCCCCAGCCTCACTGCTGCCTTGCCGGTAGATCACAGACTGCTGTGCTAGCAACGAGGGAGGCTCCGTGGGTGTGGGACCCTCCCGGCCAGGTGTGGGATATGATCTCCTGGTGTGCCTGTTTGCTTAAAGCACAGTATTGGGGTGGGAGTTACCCGATTTTCCAGGTGTTGTGTGTCTCAGTTCCCCTGGCTAGGAAAAGGGATTCCTTTCCCCCTTGCGCTTCCCAGGTGAGGCAATGCCTAGCCCTGCTTCAGCTCTCGCTGGTCGGGCTGCAGCAGCTGACCAGCACTGATCGTCCGGCACTCCCCAGTGAGATGAACCCAGTACCTCAGTTGAAAATGCAGAAATCACCGGTCTTCTGTGTCGCTCGCGCTGGGAGCTGGAGACTGGAGCTGTTCCTATTCGGCCATCTTGCTCCGCCCTCCATCAATAACCTTTTTCATATATGCTTGCTTCTGCAGAACGAGGTCTGTGACACCTAATGCAGAGTTTCAGTGTGAGGATACATAATTGGAAATGAAAGTAATCACTTGATTTAAGGCATTTTTACTTGTTACATTTATTTCTCATGTCCCACAATGGTGAAATTCTTTATTAAGAATTATAATCGGCCAGGCGCGGTGGCTCAAGCCTGTAATCCCAGCACTTTGGGAGGCCGAGTCGGGCGGATCACGAGGTCAGGAGATCGAGACCATCCTGGCTAACACGGTGAAAACCCGTCTCTACTAAAAAATACAAAAAACTAGCCGGGCGAGGTGGCGGGCGCCTGTAGTCCCAGCTACTCGGGAGGCTGAGGCAGGAGAATGGTGTAAACCCGGGAGGCGGAGCTTGCAGTGAGCCGAGATCTCGCCACTGCACTCCAGCCTGGGTGACAGAGCCAGACTCCGTCTCAAAAAAAAAAAAAAAGGAATTATAATCCACATAGATTTTTGGTATTATACAAGTAAACAGTAAGACACTACCACAATGTATATACTGAGATAACATTTTTGGGGGTGTCTGTTGTTCATAGAACAAACACTAAACTTAAACGTTGTCGTCTTTACATGTGTTCCCTCAGTGGCTTCTCTTTCTCTCCTTCAGGTCACCCTATCCTTCATTTATCTCCTGAACAATACCATGGATCTCCTCCAGCCGGCCAGAGCCCTCTGCAGAACCCCTCTCCCACAGAACACATCAGCCTTAGAGTGTTGATTTACAACCCCATTGTGCACCCTTCCTTAAGCAATGGTCCCATGCTTCGAACCCTTCTTCTTTCTTTTTTTGAAAAACATTTTAAAAGTCATATATAGAAGTTTTTTAAAATTTTACTTTACATGCAGAATATGCAGGTTTGTTACATAGGTATATGTGTGGATGGTGGTTTGCTGCACCTATTGACCTGTCCTCTAAGTTCCCGTCCCTCACCCCCCACTCTGCAATAGCTCCCGGTGTGTGTTTTTCCCCTCACTGTGTCCATGTATTCTCATTTCAAACCCTTTTCCAATATGACCTTGGCTCAGTTAACCATCATTTTGGGGATATAGCTGATAAAGAAACTTATGGCATATTAATTTTCCCAATTTAGGAAAGCCAAAGATTAGGTAATTGAGGGAGAAGATGATATTAGTAAAAGCAAACAAACAAAAACTTCAGAATCAAGAGTAGAATCTGAGTGATATGTGGAATATCATTCAAATATCTTTTACCTTATGAAAAAAAGAGAAAATTAGACCAGGTCAGTAGCTGGCTTTCAGAAACTGGGAATTTGTAGAACAAACAGAAGGAACAGATTTTGAGAAAGGATAACGTGAGAGGCATAAAAGTCCTTGCAACATCCGAGGTCTTTACTTGGTCTATAAGGCCCCACGCAGGCTGACCTGTATCTTGCCTCAGACTCCTTTCTACCATTCTCATGGTGCATGCCAACTCTCTTGGCTTCCTGCTGTGCCTCCAACCCTCACGTTCCACCTCAGAGCCTTTATACTCTTCCTATCTCTGCCTGTAGTGCTCTCTCCCAGACAGTCTCCTCTATTCTGAGTGCACAGTTGGTACCTTCTTAATGATGCCTCCCTGCTCTTCCTGTTTGGTACTAAAACCTGTACCCCTCTGTCCCCAGCACTGCTGATCTACTAGTTCTATACAACCTTCGAGTTTCTTCCATAGCATTTATTACCTTCTCACATATTGTATAATTTCCTAACTTCATTACATGTAGTATTTATTTCCTTACTCTGAAACTTAGGGTGTAAGAGGGCATGAATTTTCATCTATTGTAATAGGCTCCAAAAAAAAATGTTCTCCATTTTTCAACCTTCTCTGTATTAGTCTGCTACATTAGTTTGCCATAACAAAATACCACAGACTGGGTGGCTTAAACAACAAACATTTATTTTCTCACAGCTCTGGAGGCTAAAAGTCCAAGATCAAGGTGCCTGCAGGTTTATTTTCTCCAGAGGCTTCTCTCTTTGAATTGCAGATGGCCAACTTCCTGCTGTGTCCTCAGATGGTCTATTCCTGCAGAGCAGACTGAGACTGCAGCAATGATCTAGCAAAACATGGCACAGCTCGTGACAGAGAGCCTGGCCTCAGCTATCTCCCATTCCTTTTTCACAGGCACACATAGGAAGGTATTTTTAAATTTGCAAAAGCTTATTTTAAAGGGAATAATAGATTAGACTTGTGAATACTTTTGCTTAGGGCTCCAAATCCCTAGCAATAAATCCTTACCGATGAACTATAATCTCCATTAAAAGAGGTCATGGACATAAGCAAAACTCTAGTGCCTACCATGACATCTGGCAAAAGCAGACTATTAATAAATATTTGCAGAATGAATGATTAAATGAATCAAGGGTTACAAAGAAAGGTTGCAAACACTGAGAGACTCTCAAAAATATGCTGGTAGTATCAGAGAAAGGCAGATTCCTTTCTAAATCTCCATTCTCATTACTAGAAAGCAACCAATAATTTCTTTCATTTTTAAAGCATCCGTACAGATGCCCAACCAATATGCTGAACCATCAATTAAAATAAACTGTACAAAATGCCTACTCTGCAAAGTGTGCCTGCCTCTGGCACATGTTCCATTTCAACACTGGAATCACCAAAATAACTAATGTGGCTGTTCAGTTCTAGGGTCAGCAACTTGTTCTCTCAATTTCTAAATCCCAAGGCAAACAGCTTTCAGATGCTAGAATGAAGAAAGCTGAAAAGAAATTGTCAGTTCTTTTGTTGTCTTATTAAGTCTGGTGTATTCTATTTAATCACATCTTCCTCTTGGAGAAATCAACTATTTGAAGAAAAATACATTCCTAGTATCTGAATGCTGTCTTTCAATAACTAGCAAAGATCAAAGAGGGTGTATTTTCTAATCTTTGAACATTAACAATGTCCCTTGTACTGCAAAATGGAATTACTTAGGGCTGTTACGGAGACCCCTGTAGTTTTGAGCATATAAATGAAATGTCTTAATACAGAATATGAAATTAATTGTAACATATTTAATATCCCTCAAATAAATTGAAAAGAACAAGATATTTGGAACTTGGATATTTATTTTAAACATTTTACCAAGTGCACAGGACCTTGTAATGTGTCTGTAATATTTAACAGAGATAAGATATCCTACCCAAGCTCAGCATTTTCTCCTCATGTTTGTAGTTTTTGTTATAAGAAAATTGGACAGTTTTATCACCAGGTGATATTTATTAAGCAGTGTCTGGGAAAGGGGAAAAGACAGTTTACTGCTGGATCAGCATGTGGCCTGCCAAGAAAATAAAAGGACACTCATAGTCAGTGATTTTAATCTGTTGGTCAGTGCCCTGATCAGGATGTCAGCTTTCTTTTAGGAAAATGCAGAGAAAAGGTTCAGAGTACACAGTACTAAAGGGTATAACTTCTGTTTTATGATTTGCAAAGGGTAGGACACTCATTGACTGGTGAATTTATTCTCTATGTTTGAAAGATAGCACTTTGATTTATTACCCGATGAAGATCTTCTCATTTTTGTAATCACCTTAACATTCCAAGAGGATTCCAGTGCATAGCTCATCTTTCCCTTCTTTCTGATGTCCCTTTACTTGTGCGTTTTAATCATAGGATACTTTGCCCAAGAATGCATTTTCAGAAAATTGAGATACACATTCTGTATGGATGAAGGCAACTGTGTCATCTACATTTTCCACGATTCAGCCATGCCCTTTGTTCTTGGACATGATAGAAAATCTGTTTTCACTCTCAATTGGAAAGCCAGCATGGGTTAGACCAGATGGCTGTTGACCTTCAGGCAATAGAGAATGGGAGAGATTCCCAACTGTTCTCATTACTCTGGGCAATGACCTCCTTTGGAGCAACAGCCTCAAGAAGCTGACACCTAGAAAACTTACTTTCTCCTTGAACACTAGACTCTCTGCTGGTTGTTTGTTGAGAAGCTTTAGGTTGCCTAATTGTCGTCGTGTCAATGCCTTGTGCCATTGTTATATGCATTACCCTTTATCCATTGAAGGCAAGCTGCTGGCATTGTAAAAGTCTTGATAAGTAAGTGAAGACATTTAAGTTTAGATGTCTGAGAATGTGATAATTTTTTTTTCAATTTTTATGGTCCTGTGCATGGATCATAGTAGACACTCAATATGTTTGTGGAGGGGGGAGGTGGGGAAGGGTGTTGAGAGTGTGTTTGGTTGATTGAATGCTTAAAAGATAAATGTTCTAAATGTATTATTTGTAAGATAGTTGCAGAAAATGTATTCATACAGAAACATAACACATTGCAAGCATTGTCTCACTTTCTTTTCCAATGGTGCTAGTGACTTTTGCTAGACCAAGAATTTAGAACTACGTAACTAGTGAGTACAAGAGATAGGACTTGATTAAGTTTCTCTGTCCAATTCTTATGCTCAAATGTTTAACTTACAATGTCCCTACTACTTCCTCTTTTGTTACCATGGGGAAATGACTGACTAGAGTTAAATTTACATCCCCAAATCGTGGAATAATGTCTCTGTAAAATTTCTTCAAAAGCCCAACCCTACTCATTCTTTTTTTTTTTTTTTTTTTTTTTTTTTTGAGACAGAGTCTCACTCTGTCACCCAGGCTGGAGTTGCATACTTTAAAGAAATAAATGGCTACATGTGACTTTCATCAGTATACTGGCTACAAAGAATTGAAAGAACTGATGAATGCTTGACAGAGATTAGAATAAGAATATTTTTCTCTTCTATTTCTATCAGGTTGCCTTTTCGATCTGATCTGATCTGACATCTCCCCCCAGGACGTCTGAGTGTGCAGGGTTATCAGTCCTCTGTCTTGCTCCTATCATCTAGTCCAAGAAAAACTGGCATCTTGCTGGGCTGGGTCTCTAGCTCTCTGGCCTGCATATATTAAATGAATAAAACTGAAAGAATTAGGTCACTGGAGCAAGTGTATCCACTTATTGGGCCACAGATGAAGAGAAATCTCAAATGTGCCCTTCATTATAGAATGTATCTGAATCCAGTGTTATATCATATATTGGTTGAAATGCAGACAGAGCAGCCCTTTTCACCCACACAGTCATACAAATATAGCTTCTTGGAAAACTTACATTCACACACAAGGTGGCAGTAAGTAGAATTTTTTTAATGTTGATCTTAAAACAATCCATTTCCTTATACATTAGTGCCATAATTCTGTCACCTGGATCAGCAAAAGTAATGATTCTTCAGGAGGCAGAGCAAAATGAGATTAACCTTCCTGATGAAGAGAGAAAAAAAAAATCCCACAATCCCAGGTCTCAGTGGACAGAGGGACTGACGGAGTATCTTGTGGCTCACTGGGCACATTTGTGCTGGTCCACTGGAGGGTAAGCTCCAAGTTAGAATGAGTAAAAATATCCATTTAGGTCTTATCCTTATTGTTAGCTCCTCCGTAGCAAAACCTCTGCAGGAAGCAAACACCTTTCTTCCTTGTGCTGTGTCTTATTTCCCTGGCACTGCTCATCCGTCTGGGTATATCAGTTAACAAGTACTGACCAATTTAAAAAGGATTTTTGTTTATATAACTACACACTCAAAAGACAACCACTATATGTTTCAAAGTCCCCAGTTTTTTATCCTTAAAAAAGTGAAATTGGGCACAACGTTATTTACTGGGTACTTTTGAAAAGACCAGATAATAGCTCTTCAATATATCCTGCATTAAGCAGCATCAAAATGATGCATGAAAATAGTATCTGACAATGACTCGGTAAGTGTATGTGTGTGTGTGTGTGTGTGTGTGTGTGTGTGTGTTCATGGTTATAGCATGTTAATGTATCTGCCTATAGTTTAGACTTCATTCACAAAATTGTTCTGATCTGCTTAGGGATATTTTTACTAGAATTTATATTTATTATTTGGCACAAACCTATTCATTTCATAGTCATCACTTTAAAACTAACACAATTGATATGAAACCATGTTGAATTTTGAAGGAAATTAACCAATCAATAATCAGATTTTTTAAAAAAAAACCCATTTTTGAAAAAGTGTGTATCTTGTTGCATTGCTAAGAAAACACCTCACAATACTTTTTTTCCTTTACTGAATAGCAAAGTTGTTTACAATGATGGCTTGCAGGGAAGACAAATACCCTCTTCCCTCTTCTGGCTATAATCCCATCAAAATTTCATTTGGCTAAGGGAAATAATAATAGATTTCAAGAGCCAACTCTTCCCTATTGGTTTTGGCTGGTTAGAATTTTGAGAAGAATTTTGAGGCTCCATCCAGACAAGGAGGAAAAGTGTTGTTATCAATTAGTGATGTTGTCTTTGAGAGCACAAGTAGGGAATTAAGTCACATATGCCATATAGTTGGCATCTGTGCTTTAAGACTTTTCTTAAAGATAATCACTTTTATTGAGTTGAATCATTTGAAAAAAATAGTTGTATATAGTGAGTGATATAAATGGTTTACATTTATTGAATATCATGTTTTAAAGATTTAAATTTTCTATACAGCACAAAATAGAAGACATGGCAGAAATTTCATCAGTTTAATAAGTAACTTTCGTATTGCCTTTTCCAGGTTACAGAGCACACTTTAAGACATAATCTCATATATGCTCCAACAAGCCTATGAATAAAGTATTGTATTTTCCCTATTTATATACACTTGGTCTAAGACAGAAAAAAATGCAATATTTTATCCAAAATTACACCCAGGATAAAAATGCATGCCTCACAAAAGTAGCAGAGTAAAGTTGTTGAAAACTCAAGGAATCTTAAAAGAGTTATATTCTCTAATCATAAAGGATCTAAAACAAGTCTGAGAGGATGCCTTTTGGACATCCCAGTGAACGGTTGTTACATAATTGTTCTACTATATGATCCAACCAAATCAAACAGCTTATAGTTCCACAGTAAAATAAAACAACACAAAACTATAATTTTTGACAATCTGTCCCTTTGCTCTGAAATTTCCCCTCCCCACTTTTACTATCTGGCTAGCTTCTACATATAATTCAAGACAATTCAGGACTTTTGACTGCATTACTTCTTCTTTCCCACAACTGGAATCCATTTCATCTTCTATACATTGATCAACCAGGAATCTTCTACCACAACCTCACACCAGGAAGCTTTGATTTCTGCCCATCTTCTTAGCGTTCTCCTGGGAGGAAAAAATTGAGTTTTATATTTTGTTAGATTACCAGAACATCAATGGGCCATATGGAATCACCATGCTTTAAAATACCCAAAGATATGCTTGATGTAGTTTTCTTTATCTCTCTTGAAAATTCCCATTTTCTCACCTCCATGTGGTAAGTGGTACTTAGAAGGACCACTTCTAAGTTGCTACTGGGGGCCAAACAGGCAAGCTTTCTCATCCACTCCATGGAGGTGGATGGCTTATTAGATACAAAGATTTTGCTTTTCCCCTCACTCTTTCTCTGCTTCCAGAGATTGGCTCTAAAATTCAGAATATGGAGTCAAGAGAATGTCTTTACTTGGAGTCTTCACTTAAATCTTTAGGCACAAGAAACACTCCCTAATCCAAGTTTAGTGGAAACTCTTTATTAATATATTAGCTGAAAAAGTCACCTTGACACTTATTCCACTAGTGTGGCTTGTGGTAGTAATTCATCTAGGAAAGATTATTGACATGGAAGGCGGTGGTCACTCTGGATTCCCTGGCTATAATAGCATCCAATAACTACAAATCCCCAAGATCGTAATACTCCTTAGATAGATTTCTATAATTGTATTTACCAATTAATTGGAATAAAGTAAAACTTGCAACTAAAAACTCACTAACTTACCACATCCTTTTTCTTCAGTTTTTCTTAACTTTTCAAGATGTTACTTGATGTGATTCATTTGGTTATTTGATGTAGTAATCTCCTTCATGTTACCCCATTAACATAATTTAAAGTCATATTGAAGTTTTTGAGCCAATTCACTGAAATGTATAAATATACTTCCCCTGTAATTTTGAGACAATGAGGGGATCATCACATGTTTAGTGGGAAGGTCACTATATGCAACTGTTAGCTCCTCTCATACGTTCTGTTTTACTGCTGTTATTATCATGATATGCAGTAAAACGGTGGTGCTGTGGGAAAGCCAAAGAGCTAAGATATCGATTCAGCTCCATCATTATTTCTTTTCCTTCTATTACATTTCTTCAGAATTCATCTTTCTTTGCAAAACATATAAACTAGACCAGATAGGATTCACCTCACCTTTACCCTGCTTGTTTGTAGATAATTTTTAAATGACTAGAAAAGCAAAGAAAGATATTGTAAAGGAAATATCAAGATTGAAAACATCTAAGTGTCTGTGCTAATATGTGGCAAATATAGTTCACTATAGGTAAATGCAAAATAATGAGCTTTCCAGTAAAGAACATAACATTAGAAACATCTGTCTAATGGAAAGGTGCTGTGGCATTCTGATTAGAAACACATTTGAGAAGTTGCTACAAAATTGTATCCATTTAGCCTTTAGACGATGCAGAATTGCAGAGAAAGAGGGAGTTAAATTACTAAAAACAAAGTATTGTAAATCAAAGGTAGAATTATGCAAACAAAGTATGCACTTGCTCTTAGAAAATACAAAGCGTGGGTCACTTTGTTTTTAAATCAAGATATCAAAATTACTGGAAATGGGCCACTTGATGGGTCCAAACTGACTAGAAATTTCAAAACAAGTTATACGAAATTAGGAGATACACTAATTTATAGAAATAGTAAAGTAAGTCCATTGGAAACAAATGAAAAGTAAAGAGATTCAATGTTACAGTATTGGGAAAAGGGGAAAAAAGTGTAAAACTTCACAAAGTTACATAAATGTGAATGTGTTTTTAAAATTCCTTAAAGCAAGATAATCAGTAAAATAAGAATACAGTTAAATACTATCCAAGCCAGGATTACAGAATCCTGAATGGAACAAATCAGAGTGTAGCACGAAATTCAATGGATCCAAATTAACTATTAGTTTTTCAGCTTTTGAAATGACACTGATATATTTTCAGTTAATCCATAGATAAGGTGAGCTGCTTTGCTAACCCCAAGACTACCAGTTGTATGAATAAGGATTTATTGAGAAAATCCTTAGCCATAGTACAAATGCACTACCCCAAGTATAGGACTGAAATATTGCAAATTTTACTTAATTTGCATCTAAATAATTAAAGTATGAGTTTTGTAAGACTTGTGTCTCAAAGGGAAAATGCTAGATATCCTAATATATGATCAGAAATATTGAGCAATTTTTTTTTATTCACAAAAAAGTGAAAGCTTCCCTAGCTAAAATGTAGGTCATAAGAGTTCCATTGTTGTGTCAGGTCCTATCTTTTCTATTTTCAAAAAAAGTATGAGTAAATTAATGAATTTATTTAAAGGAAAAAACACAAATCTTCATCAAAAAATTAAAATTTCTTATTTCATGAATTATGTTTGTAATTTCCTGAGATCTCATTGGAATTCTTGTTCTATCCATTAGTCTTCACATACAGATAAAGATATTTCATATTTATCATAGCTACAGAACATTTCTAACTACTTAGCAGATGGTTAAAATTCAGCTTTCCCAAAACGCTTTTACAATTTTAATACATATTTTCTTTGCTGTTGTTGCTGATTTTTAGTTAAATGTCCATTATGTTTGCTGCCATTGATTACCACAATACAATAGTATGGACATTAACAAGCAGCCCCCAAACATATACCTACCCATATTGTTTGAAAAACAAGAGCCACAAAGTCTGGATATTTGAATGAAAAGACAGGACTTCCATTCAATTTTATTTAAATTGATTTAGTGGTTATTTTTCCAGTGTCTATTTTGTACAAGGCAGTTTGATTTCTAAAACATGCCCCTAAAAGTACACAAAATGGATAATCCCAACTTAGATCATCAAATGTGGGGCAGCTTTCATGTCCTTTGCTATGGGGGTTATCATGGCTTCCCAGTCTAATAAACATTTCTTCAGAGGTGCATCAGGGGCTTTTTATCTGGCTCACATGTCTGTGGGGTTAGTGCTGTTGGTGCTGAGAAAATGCCAGCGACATGGGTAACCTACAAAAATTGATCTTGATACCATAGTATAGGCCTGAAAAAGCTCCCAGTACTTGCACCCCACTTTTTCCATTTGCCCTTTAGAATCTGCGTGTTCGGAGTGTGGGCTGGAGATGAAGGCTAGGTGAATGAGAGGAGCATTTACAGAGCATCTCCCTCTGCTTTTCAGACTGAATCCTGAAACAGCTGCTCAATGCTCTTTTATGTTTATTATCTCTCTGAACTCCTTAATCCTCCCAACATCTCTATGAGGCAGGCTGTACTATTATCCTCAATGTACAAATGGGTGAAGTTTGAGAAAATGAATCATCTGTCCCTGCAAAGCTGTGCTTATCTCCTCATAGGAGCAGGGCCACCTGGTATGTGGTTCAGTCTCAGGGGTGGGCCAGCCAGTGCCGTGGGGAAGAAGAAGAAATAGGAAAACTTGATCTATGTCTTGCTGAAAGGAAATACTGGCAGACAACTTCACTACAGAGTTATCTTTTTCTCCTACAAAAATATAACCTTGACTAACTCATAGCCCCTCTCTAACTTTGGACATAGAGACAGTATGAGAACTCTCACTGATTTTTCTCCTGACATTTTTCTAAGTCCTCTCTACAAAGGGAATACTGTATTCACTATCTAAATCTCCAAACAACAACCTAGGGGTTGGTAAATTTAATCTAGTCAAGTATTTGTCTTTTCTAAGAAATTATCCCAATTTCTGTGTTTGGCACTGCCCATTTTTGTTTTTTGGTTGTTGGTGCTGTTGTTTTTGTTTTTTTGTTTTTGTTTTTGTTCTTGTTTTTCCATTCATTTGGCAAATGTTTACCCAGCACCTACCGTGCTTCCTACATTATTTCTCACATCAAGGATCTAAAAAAAAGAAAAGCTTCCTGCACTTACGACATTGATTTTCTATGAAATGAAATAAGTAATAAATATGGTGCAATAAGGTAAACTGCATGATCAAGATAAGTACAAGATATCCATGAGAATGTGAAGAAATGAAACTAAAACAGAAAAAGGTCAGAGAAATACTTTCAGGAATTTTGAAGGGTGAGGAAAGAGAATTGGTAAAAGAACAAAGCTGCGGGTAAGTTCCTGGGATGTTATTATGACTAGTGAACATTTATAGAATCCCGAGAGAAGATGAAAGTAGAGAGGAAGACAGGAGCCCTGATATGAAATATGAATTTTATCCTGAGGGCAGTGGAGAGCCATTGAAGGATTTAAAAGGGGAGATACATTTGATATAGATCGTTCTGACAGCAATGTGAAGAATGAGTTGGAAGAAGGAGACCTCATACATTAAGGAGTAACTGACACAACTATGATAGACTTAGAAACGTAAAGTCACTACCATTGAACATGAAAATTATTTGTAAGCTAGAAAAGGTTATTCTTCTGCCCTTTTAAGAACTATGCAACCAATGTTGATAAATGAGTTATATATTTCAGTCATATCTGATCATACTTAATGTCATATGTTTTCTGCAGGTCAAATGTTGCTTCAAAGTTTGAATACACTCTGGTTTCTCAATCTCCTTGTATTTAACTCTTAATGGTATTTATATGTTTACCAAGAAGTATATGTTGTCTTTGAAAAAACACCTGACTTGTAAGTAGAGGCAAAACCCAGCAACTCATATAAAGGGAGAAATCTGATAGGAATGTCATTATATACCTTGCACATATTCAGCCAGATATTGGATCTTATTTGCATATTGTTGTACATATTTTTTAAAAATCTAAGCCAAGCATGATGGCTCACACCTGTAGTCCCAGCTATGTAGGACACTGAAGCAGAAGGATCACTTGAACCCAGTAGTTCAAGGCTGAAGTTAGCTATGATCCTGCCACTGCACTCCAGCCTGAGTGACAAAGCGAGACTCCTTCTCTTAAAAAAGAAAACCTAGTGGTCATAGAATTCGAGCAAAATTTTATATGAAAGAAAATGTGTTCCAGACTGTAACGAAGTCCAGACACTATGTATTTTGTTCTCTAGGTTAAAATTTGTCATTTATAAATGGAAATACAGATTCTATACACGGTCTGATTTTTGAACTCAAGTTAATTAGGGCAATGTCTGACATAATATGTTATCTACATTTTGCAGAAGAAGAGCAATTAAGATTCAGAGAGAGTAAGTAATTTTCCAAGGGTAACACAGCAAGGAAATGATAAACCTGACTCTTGTCTATATACTTGCTTCCACATCAAATGGATTATTTGTAAGTGCTTTGTGTTCTACAAAATGCTTCCATATACATTTTCTTATTTGGTCCATTCTGTAGGTGAGAAAGTTGAATACAGTAGCTATAAAAATATTACATCACTTGGATATAACTACAGGTATAAGGGCAAGAAGTACTGAGCACGGCACTGAAATCCCATTTTCAGAATAGAGATTTTGCCTCCTTCCCCCTACATTCTATTCCTCTGGAATATATTTATAGAAAATAAAGACAAGAAATTACATGAAAGTATACTCAGAGAAAGGGAAAGACAGAGGTCTCAGGTATTGTGACTTTTCTGCCATTGTGATTTATTCTTGAGATGTACAACCCTACATAAAAGCTTCCTTCTACAAACAGTCAATGAAGAGCCCTCTTGTATTAAACTACAGAAAAACGAAGGTAGAACCATTGAATACAGGTAAAAAATTTTAAAAGTGGCTCTCAGTATTTGCGTTTTATATAAAAATTAGAGCTCCATACACCTATGTGAATTCACACACACATACACACACACACACACCATGTGTACCTTCTGGTATTTCTTCTACAACTCTAAAAAGATGTGAAGAATGAAGATTTCTATAAATTCTGTTAAATAATCATACCCTGTAAACATAAGCTATGCAATACTAAGAAATAAAAGTCTTAGGTTTTCTGGGGTTTTTTCCCCTAATGACTGAACAAATTTAGTCAATTATTTGATGACTTTGAATGACTATATTTTCTAGCAAACATTAATGAGAAAATGGATTTTAAGTTGAAATGACAATTGGAAAACAACAACAACAAAAATCCCTGTAACAATATTAAAGGTATCAACTAATCCTTCCACAATAACTTTATCAGTTTATAAGATATCTACAATATTAAAATAAAATGGACACTCATGAATTCTAGTTCTGTTTCTGTCACTCTTAATTTGTTACCTTAGGCTAGTCTTCTCGATATTATTTGTCTATTAAAAAGAAATGATATTTTCTTACAAGTGTATCCCGTGAGTTTTTTTTTTTTTTTTGACAAACAATATGATGTATCTAAAAAAGTCTTGAAATCTATGAAATGCCACCGTATAACATGTTGTTATTATTGCTGTTGTTTACTTATTTAGATTGAACTAATTTTTGCTCAACGTAGTCTTCTTAAGGGTTAAACATTTGACAATGCATAGTATTTTCATTACATTGAGAAAGACCTCATGGGTATAAGTGTATTAATTCAAAAGCAGAGATAAGCAATTGAAAAAATTAGGAGCAACAACTTCTTGTTTCTGACAATTATATATGAAAATATGTTCATTTCCCATACTTTATTTATTTTTTTTTTTTTTGAGACGGAGTCTCACTCTGTCATCCAGGCTGGAGTGCAGTGGCGTGATCTCGGCTCACTGCAAGCTCCGCCTCCCGGGTTCACGCCATTCTCCTGCCTCAGCCTCCCCAGTAGCTGGAACTACAGGCGCCCTCCACCGCACCCGGCTAATTTTTTTTGTATCTTTAGTAAAGATGGGTTTTCACCATGTTAGTCAGGATGGTCTCGATCTCCTGACCTCGTGATCCACCCGCCTCGGCCTCCCAAAGTGCTGGGATTACAGACGTGAGCCACCGTGCCCGGCTGTGTTCTTTGCTTTTATAATTTCTTTTTTTTTTTTTTTTTTTTTTTTTTTTTGAGACGGAGTCTCGCTCTGTCGCCCAGGCTGGAGTGCAGTGGCCGGATCTCAGCTCACTGCAAGCTCCGCCTCCCGGGTTCACGCCATTCTCCTGCCTCAGCCTCCCGAGTAGCTGGGACTACAAGCGCCCGCCACCTCGCCCGGCTAGTTTTTTGTATTTTTTTAGTAGAGACGGGGTTTCACCGTGTTACTTTTATAATTTCTTAGTCATCTTAATTCTAACGACTTTCAACTCTACACAAATTCAGCAACATACGCCCATGGACAGGTCTGAAATATTTTTGAATTGGCCTTTGAGGTCTCAATCTTCCAAAGTTCCCTGTTTTACCATAACCTCCCTTTTTCTAGTCCTCAGTTTCTCTCATCTCTACCCACCTATTCTTCAAGGCCACCAGTTCCTTGACCTTTTCATTGCTGTTTGATCAAGTCTTCTTGCTCCACTATTGAGCAATTAAACCATGGTCTATCTTTAGAATCACTCATCATTACTCTTACTTTTCTTACTCCCTTTTCATTTTACTCTACTGATCCAGCCCATTCCCAGAGTTGAATCCCAACAGGTATGCAGGGCTAGGCCTCAGGCAAACGTCACTATACCCATACATCACTATACCTGGACAGCTGCTGGACAACATTGTCACACAGATTGATGACACAAACAAATTACAGTTTTCAACCTAAGTGGTACACTGAATTAAGCGAGACTGTTTTTAGACTCTGAAGCTGATTGAACCTCATTTTATGTTCACTATGTATTACTCTATTATAACATGTGTCATATTATGATCCACACAGAGAGAGCACTTTTACCTACTCCCTCTTTGCTAATGCCAAAAGCTTCATTTCAAAGGCAGCTACCTCCATGTACCCCAAAGAGCTACCACACATCCCTGTCCTCATACTTCTCTTCCAAAACTTCCCACTGTCCTTGGTTTCTTCAGTCTCTGTCCCTTTGGCTTAATATCACTCTTTCTATTTATTGAACATCTTTTTCTGTCAACAAGACAGTTCCTTGACCCTACATCCAAAAGGCTGATATCCCTCCCCAATTGAGACTTTCAGACAGATCAGAACACCAGGCCTCAGCCTGCCTGGGAATGGTGATTGGACATATTTATTACAATGACCTGTTTATATATCTGTATCTACTGCAAGACATTGAGACACTTGAGATCAACAACTACAGTTGAAGTCTACAACATAGGCATTAAACTCCATAAAATAGGGTTGTATTATTCAGGGTTCCCTAAAGGGACAGAACTAATAGGTTAGTAAGTATATAATATATATATACTTATTAAACTCCTATATAGGAGTTATATATATACTTATTAAACTCCTATATAGGAGTTATATATATATAGGAGTTTAATAAGTATTAATTTACATGATCACAAGGTCCCACGATAGGCTATCTGCAAGTTTGAGGAGCAAGGAGAGTCAGTCCAAGTCTCAAAACTGAAGAACCTGGAGTCCGATGTTTGAGGGCAGGAGGCATCCAGCACAGTAGAAAGATGTAGTCTGGGAGGCTGGGCCAATCTTGCCTTTTCAGGTTTTTCTGCCGGCTTTATATTTGCTGGTTGATTTTGCAGCTGATTACACTGTGCCCATCATATTAAGGGTGAGTCGGCCTTCCCCAGCCCACTGACTCAAATGTTAATCTCCTTTGGCAACACCCTCACAGGCACACCCAGGATCAATACTTTACATCCCTCAATCCAATCAAGTTGACACACAGTATTAACCATCACAAGTGTCTTCTGTGGACAACCTGCTTCAAATTCACCTTGGATTTTTTTAAATGTCCTTTCCTGGACCCTACCCAATATCTATCATATTGCTGTCACGGGGCTGAGACAGAAACATGTAACAAGTTCCCTAGGTGGTTCTTATGCACTGTTTGGGAAGCTCTTCTCTCAAGACACATGTATAACAGTGGTGAGAAAGTAAGTGCTTTAGGAGATCCAGGCAGGTTATAAAAATGTAGAAGTAAGGGTGGCTTCTGGGTTGATGAAAAACCTCCTAGTATTTGGGTCTGGAAGACTGTTGGCTCCTCAATAAGATGGATTCAGGGGCTGGGCGCGGTGGCTCACGCCTGTAATCCCAGCACTTTGGGAGGCCGAGGCGGGCGGATCACAAGGTCAGGAGATCGAGACCACGGTGAAACCCCGTCTCTACTAAAAATACAAAAAATTAGCCAGGCGCGGTTGTGGGCGCCTGTAGTCCCAGCTACTCGGGAGGCTGAGGCAGGAGAATGGCGTGAACCCGGGAGGCGGAGCTTGCAGTGAGCCGAGATTGCGCCACTGCACTCCAGCCTGGGCGACAGAGCGAGACTCCGTCTCAAAAAAAAAAAAAAAAGAGGATGGATTCAGAATTGCTAAACCTTTTAATATCCTGAAGCCAGAAACCTGAATTTCTATGTGAAATCTGATTGTTTCCATTCAATGGCATATTATTCACAATTTTCTTAAAAACTCTTTGAAGTAAACATGTCTTCAGCCAGATTGTAATTCTGATTTTAGAGCACTATAATCGAGTGTAACCAGAAAACAAAAGTATTTGAGGACCAAGCAAGGAAGGAGGGACACTTAATTGAAACAGTCCAGAAGCAAGGAGAAGTATGAGAAAGAGGTCAAGAGAAGAGAGGATTACAAATGAGGGATGGTCAGCAGTGTCAGGTGGCAGGAAGAGGTCAAGTAGGATGAAGACTGAAAATAGACAATTGGCAATTAGGAGGTCATTGGTGACTTTGGGGACAGCACTTTCAGAGTTATAAGGCAGAAGCCAGAGTGTAATGGGCTGAGGATGAGTGAGATTAAAACAGAGAAAGAAATATCAAGTCTAGATTATTCTTTCCAAACATTGGGCAGTGACATTAAGGAGGGAGATAATGCAGGGCATTGGATGAGTGGAGCAGTACAAACAAAGCTGCTTTTGTAACTATTGAATTATAACACAGAAATCTGAGCAAATCCCCAGTGTATACCTCAGTGAATTCTACCAAAGCAGACAACTCTTTAACAAAGGTTAAGACACAGATCAGAATGTCACCAGCATCACAGATTTCCTCCTCACACCCTCTGTCATGATTCTGTTCTTCATCACCACCAGAAATTGCTCTCCTGATCTTTAATGTTACAGATTAGTATTGCCTTTTGTAAACTTTGTGCAAATGAAATCATAGAGTATATAATCCTTTGTGTTCATTTATGTAACTCACAATAATGTTCATAAGATTCATCCACATTATTGCATATATCTAGGGTTCATTTATTTCCATTGCTATATAATATGGATAAATTACAATGTATTTGGCATTTGGGGTTGATTTCTCCTTTTCCCGATTGTGAGTAGTGCTGCTATATACACTTAGTAGGACTTTATGCACATATGCATGCCATTCTCCTGATTATATGCCTATGAGTGGAATTGGTGGGTCATAAGGTAAGCACATGTTCAAATGAATAAACACTTTTCCATTTTTCAAGTAATTATACAATTTATACTTACATCTGCATTCCTATCATCAGCATATAGGAGAGCCTATTGCTCCTTATTCTTGCAGTATTTAGTATTATCTTTCTTAATATTAGTTACTTGGTGTTTTATAATGTTATTTCATTGTGACTTCTTGCATTTTCTTGATGATCAGTTAAGTCAGGCCACTTTGCATATGTTTGCTGGCCACTTGGTTATCTTCTTTTTACTAAAGTGCCTACTCAACTCAAGCCTTTGCCCATATTTTTTTTTCTACTGAGTGATCTGAATTGTTTATTATTGAATTAAAGAGGATTCCTTTATATATTCTTCAAATTACTAAAGGGTACAAGGGTCCCTTTTTAGTTACATGTGCTACAAATATTTTCTCCCACTCTGAACATTTATTTTCGCCCTTATTGGTGCCTTGTGATGAACAAAAGATCTTAATTTAACAGAGTCAAATTTGTCAATCTTTTCTTTACGTTTAGTGACATAAATCCTATAGCTCTTATAGAAAGTCTTTTTGTATTATTATTATTATACTTTAAGTTCTAGGGTACATGTGCACAACATGCAGATTTGTTACATATGTATACATGTGCCCTGTTGGTGTATACATGTGCCATGTTCCCCCCTCCCCACAATAGGACCTCATGTATGATGTTCCCCTTCCTGTGTCCAAGTGATCTCATTGTTCAGTTCCCACCTATGAGTGAGAACATGTGGTGTTTGGTTTTCTGTTCTTGCAATAGTGTGCTGAGAATGATGGTTTCCAGCTGCATCCGTGTCCCTACAAAGGACTCAAACTCATCCTTTTTTATGGCTGCATAGTAATCCATGGTGTATATGTGCCACATTTTCTTCATACAGTCTGTCACTGATGGACATTTGGGTTGATTCCAAGTCTTTGCTATTGTGAATAGGGCCGCAATAAACATATGTGTGCGTGTGTCTGTATAACAGCATGATTTATAATCCTTTGGGCATATACCCAGTAATGGGATGATGGGTCAAATGGTATTTCTAGTTCTAGATCCTTGAGGAATCACCACACTGTTTTCCACAATAGTTGAACTAGTTTACAATCCCACCAACAGTGTAAAAGTGTCCCTATTTCTCCACATCCTCTCCAGAACCTGTTGTTTCCTGATTTTTTAATGATTGCCATTCTAACTGGTGTGAGATGGTACCTTATTGTGGTTTTGATTTGCATTTCTCTGATGGCCAGTGATGATGAGCATTTTTTCACGTGTCTGTTGGATGTATAAATGTCTTCTTTTGAGAACTGTCTCTTCATATCCTTTGCCCACTTTTTGATGGGGTTATTTGTTTTTTTCTTGTAAATTTGTTTGAGTTCTTTGTAGGTTCTGGATATTAGTCCTTTGTCAGATGAGTAGATTGTAAAAATTTTCTCCCATTCTGTAGGTTGCCTATTCACTCTGATGGTAGTTTCTTTTGCTGTGCAGAATCTCTTTAGTTTAATTAGATCCCATTTGTCAATTTTGGCTTTTGTTGCCATTGCTTTTGGTGTTTTAGACATGAAGTCCTCACCCATGCCTATGTCCTCAATGGTATTACCTAGGTTTTCTTCTAGGGTTTTTATGGTTTTAGGTCTAACATTTAAGTCTCGAATCCATCTTGAATTGATTTTCATATAAGGAGTGAGGAAAGGATCCAGTTTCAGCTTTCTACTTATGGCTAGCCAGTTTTCCCAGCACCATTTATTAAATAGGGAATCCTTTCCCCATTTCTTGTTTTTTTCAGGCTTGTCAAAGATCAGATGGCTATAGATGTGTGGTATTATTTCTGAGGGTTCTGTTCTGTTCCATTGGTCTATATCTCTGTTTTGCTACTAGTACCATGTTGTTTTGGTTACTGTAGCCTTGTAGTATTGTTTGAAGTCAGGTGGCATGATGCCTCCAGCTTTGTTCTTTTGGCTTAGGATTGTCTTGGCAATGCGGGCTCTTTTTTGGTTCCATATGAACTTTAAAGCAGTTTTTTCCAATTCTGTGAAGAAAGTCACTGGTAGCTTAATGGGGATGGCACTGAATCTATAAATTACTTTGGGCAGTATGGCCATTTTCACGATATTGATTCTTTCTATCCATAAGCATGGTATGTTCTTCCATTTGTTTGTGTCCTCTTTTATTTCACTGAGCAGTGATTTGTAGTTCTCCTTGAAGAGGTCCTTTACATCCCTTGTAAGTTGGATCCTAGGTGTTTTATTCTCTTTGAAGCTATTGTGAATGGGAGTTCATTCATGATTTGGCTCTCTGTTTGTCTGTTACTGGTGTATAAGAATGCTTGTGATTTTTGCACATTGATTTTGTATCCTGAGACTTTGCTGAAGTTGCATATCAGCTTAAGGAGATTTTGGGCTGAGACAATGGGGTTTTCTAAATATACAATCATGTCATCTGCAAACAGGGACAATTTGACTTCTTCTTTTCCTAGTCGAATACCCTTTATTTCTTTCTCTTGCCTGATTGCCCTAGCCAGAACTTCCAACACTATGTTGAATAGGAGTGTTGAGAGAGGGCATCCCTGTCTTGTGCCAGTTTTCAAAGGGAATGCTTCCAGTTTTTGCCCATTCAGTACCACATTGGCTTTGGGTTTGTCATAAATAGCTCTTATTATTTTGAGATACGTTCCATCAATACCGAATTTATTGAGCGTTTTTAGCATGAAGGGCTGTTGAATTCTGTCAAAGGCCTTTTCTGCATCTATTGAGATAATCATGTGGTTTTTGTCTTTGGTTCTGTTTGTATGCTGGATTACCTTTATTGATTTGCATATGTTGAACCAGCCTTGCATCCCAGGGATGAAGCCCACTTGATCATGATGGATAAGCTTTTTGATGTGCTGCTGGATTTGGTTTGCCAGTATTTTATTGAGGATTTTTTCATCGATGTTTATCAGGGATATTGGTCTAAAATTCTCTTTTTTTGTTGCGTCTTTGCCAGGCTTTGGTATCAGGATGATGTTGGCTTCGTAAAATGAATTAGGGAGGATTCCCTCTTTTTCCATTGATTGGGATAGTTGCAGAGGGAATGCTACCAGCTCCTCTTTCTACCTCTGGTAGAATTTGGCTGTGAATCCTTCTGGTCCTTGAATTTTTTTGGTTGGTAGGCTATTAATTATTGCCTCAATTTCAGAACCTGTTATTGGTCAATTCAGATATTCAGATTCTTCCTGGTTTAGTCTTGGAGGGTGTATGTGTCCAGGAATTTATCAATTTCTTCTAGATTTTCTCATTTATTTGCTTAGAAGTGTTTATAGTATTCTCTGATAGTAGTTTGTATTTCTGTGGGATCGGTGGTGATATCCCCTTTATAATTTTTTGTTGTGTTTATTTGATTCTTCTCTCCTTTCTTCTTTACTAGTCTTGCTAGCAGTCTATCTATTTTGTTGATCTTTTCAAAACACCAGCTCCTGGATTCATTGATTTTTTGAAGGGTTTTTTTGTGTCTCTATCTCCATCCCAGTTCTGCTCTGATCTTAGTTATTTCTTGCCTTCTGCTAGTTTTGAATGTGTTTGCTCTTGCTTCTCTAGTTGTTTTAATTGTGATGTTAGGGTGTCAATTTTAGATCTTTCCTGTTTTCTTTTGTGGGCAATTAGTGCTATAAATTTCCCTCTACACACTGCTTTAAATGTGTCCCAGAGATTCTGGTATGTTGTATCTTTGTTCTCATTGGTTTCAAAGAACATCTTTATCTCTGCCTTCATTTTGTTACATACCTAATAATCATTCAGGAGCAGGTTGTTCAGTTTCCATGTAGTTGAGAGGTTTTGATTGAATTTCTTAGTCCTGAGTTCTAGTTTGATTGCACTGTGGTCTGAGAGACAGTTTGTTGTAATTTCTGTTCTTTTACATTTGCTGAGGAGTGCTTTACTTCCAACTATGTGGTCAATTTTGGAATAAGTGCAGTGTGGTGCTGAGAAGAATGTAGCTGAGGTTCCTGACTGTTAGAAGGAAAACTAACAAACAGAAAGGACACCAACACCAAAACCCCATCAGTATAGTAATTCTTGATGTCTAGTAGAGTATCCTTTTTCTACCCTGCTTTTCTTTTCCAAATATGTCTTTACTATTTTTGTCCGTTGCATTCCAATATAAACTTTATAACTAAACTATCAACTTACACACTGACATACATGAGCATGCGTGTGCACACACACACGCAAATAAAACCATCTGTCATTTTTATGAGAATTTTATAGAATTTATGGATCAATTTGAGAATTCACCTATTTTTAACACTAAGTATTCTAGTCTACAAACATACACCTCCATCTATTTAGGTCTCTATTACTTTCTCTCAATATATTTTGTAGCTATCTATGCAGAGGTTAGATTTATTCTAAAAAATATTGATGTATTTTGATGCTCCTATAAATTGTATAAGTTTTTAAATGTTATTTTCTAGTTGTTAATTGAAACCTTGGTAAAGTTGCCTATTAATCTTAATAATTTATTTGTAAATTTTAATATTTTCTGCATAAACATTCAGGTCACTTAAAAATGATGAGAGTGGCCAGGCGCGGTGGCTCACGCCTGTAATCCCAGCACTTTGGGAGGCCGAGGCGGGTGGATCACGAGGTCAGGAAATTGAGACCATCCTGGCCAACCCAGTGTAACTCCCTCTCTACTAAAAATACAAAAAATAAATAAATAAGTAAATAAGAAGAAGAAGAAAAAATTAGCCAGGCGTTCTTTTGGCTGCCTGTAGTCTCAGCTACTCGGGAGGCTGAGGCAGGAGAATGGCGTGAACCCGGGAGGCGGAGCTTGCAGTGAGCCGAGATCGTGCCACCGCACTCCAGCCTGGGCGACAGAGCAAGACTCCGTCTCAAAACAAAACAAAAAAAAGAATAAAATGATGAGAGTTTTCTTTCTTTGCCTCTAATCTTTACCGTACAATGTCGTTCCTTGCTTTTCAAGCTCTCTGAAACTTCCCTACAATGTTGAAAAGACGGGTGGTAACAGTCATACTTCCTTTGGTCCTGACCTCAGGTGGAAAACCTTAAATGTTTCCCCATTAGTTCTGTTTATATTATGGATTTTTAACCTTTCCTCTTTCTAATTAATAAATTTAAGGTTTTAGCTACTTCTCATTGGTTTTTATATGAAATAATTCAAAATCTGTTTAAAATTTTCATTCTATTTTCTCTTTTAACCAATTATCAATATAGAAGTGTTTAAATTTTCCAAATAGAAATTTTCTAGTTATCTTATTATTTATTTTTAAATTTTACCAGTATCAGAGATCATGTTAAGTATAATTTAAACTGTTAAGATATATGTAAAGATTAACTGTTTAGTGCAAGATATGGTTAATATTTGTAAAAGTTTTATGTACATTTGGAAAAAATATGGGTTCTTCAGTTTTTGAAAGCAATATTCTATCTATGTCATTTAGGTCAACTTTGTTAATTATGTTATTTAAATCTATAGTCATATTAACATTTTTTTCAGATTGTTCTGTCAGTTTGAGAGAGAAATGTATTAAAACTTCTTTCTATAATTACCAATTTGCCTATTTCATTTGTAGTTTTGTTAATGTTTTGTGCATATACTTTGAGGCCACATTACTAATTGAATGTTATTTTAATATTATTGTATATTTCCAGTGAATCAAATTTTTTGTTATTAGAAAAGATGACAAGACATCACGATTATTTATGCCATTGTAATTATTTTTACTGCTCAAATACTTCTGATTTTTGGCTTTTATTTCTTCCTGTACCTCCAAATATTCATCTTAGATTATTTGTCTTGTACCTAAAGAATTCTCTTTTGATTGCATCTTTGTGGCAATTTTGCCCAGGTTGTCTTCATCTGAAAAGGTTTTCATATCACCTTTATTTTTTAAGGACATATGCATTGCATATAGAATTTGATGCTGGCAATTATTATCTCCTTGAACATTAAAGAGAGCATTTCTTTGTATTTTAGTTTCCTTTTGGTATGTTGGCAAATGGACTGTTTTCCTGATAGTGGCTCCTTTCAAACTAATGTGTCTTTCCGTCTCTGCATGTTTTTATCATATTTGCCTTTGCATTTTTTTCAATAGTTTTTCTATGTGTGCCTGCTTGTGATTTTCCTTGCGTTGATCCAGCTTAGATCATTAGGGTTCACAGTGCTTCTTGAATTTGTGTTTTATTTCTTTGCTCAGCTTTAGAAAATCCCCAGTTATTTTGTAACTATTTCCTCTTTTTTGAGACTTCAATTGCATGTATTTTTACTGTATATCCCGTCTTTTGTGTTTTCTTCTCTCTTTTTTTTATCTTTCCATCCTTTTGTATGTCTCTGTTTCCTTGTGACTGTTTTCTTCTGTTCTGTCTTCTAGTTCTCCAATCCTCTTTTCAACTATATCTCTTCTGCTGTTATCCAACTATTGAATTAATTTTCATGAAGGAAATTTTCAGTTTGAGAGTTTTAATTTGTTTCTTACTTATAATTTTCAGTTCTATGTAAAATTGTCAAACTTTTTTCACTTCCATGATCATATTAGGCATAATTAGTTTAAAATCTTTGTCAGGTAATCTCATTATCATGATCTCTTGTGAATCATTTTCTATTATGTTCCTTTTTCTTTTACTTTTTATCAACTTGTTTTGTTTCTTCATTTGCCTGAATACTTTTGATTGGGTGCTGATCATCATCTATGAAAAATAGTAGAAATAATTTAAAGCCTGAAATTATATTCCTACGCACCAGGGCAAATTTATCTTTATTTCCAGCAGGTGGCTAGGGACGTTCGCAATCTTAGATAATCTAAATATAAACCGAGGCTGAGATAACTTAAAGCTGACTTTCGGTCCCTGTAAAAGAAAGTTTGTTTCTGCCTTAATCTTACTCTTGAATACTGACCTTTGGTTTTCAATATAAAGGCTGAACAATATAGCAAGAGATCACGTTTAAAAAAAGATCTTGGACAAGGATGTTGGTAGCAGTAGAACTAGTAGGTAGTGGTTATGTTGAAAATATATTTCACAGATTAAAACAAGAAGATTTGCTGGTGAATTGGATCTTGAAAGAAGTAAAAACAATTTTTCCTCAGTTTCTGACATGAGTAATTGAATACTATATACTGAGATAAATAGGAATAATGGAAGAATGCACTTGGTGAGTATCAAGAATGTTACTGTAAACCTGTTAAGTGTTGAGAGGATTATGATACATGTTATTTACCAGGCAAATACACAGTAGCAATAATATGACTCTAGCATCCTATCTACTAAGAAAATATATATATACTCACAGTGCAATCATGGGTAAACCATCTTTACCTGAAACTTGTAAGAGTTCTTAATCTAACAATTACCATGACTCAGCTTGTAGCACTATTGACATTATCTATCTAATATACATCCCTGCCTGAGAGGACATCTCTCATGTCTTCTCAAAGTAACTTCTGCTGTATTAATTGTTACTCCATGTATGATGTAGAAGGGAGAGAAATACACTCTAAGACTGGGAATAAAGAGGAGAAGAATTGTGATTCAGACTTTAGCTGACAGATACTCAAAACATGCAATTAGACAGTGAGAAAGTGCCAAGCTGAAGATCCTAAGCAGCATCTACCGTGGACTCCTTAAGCCCTGGAAATGTATCTGACCTATAGGTACCATCTCAAGAAGCATCAAAGGATAATGAATGGCTGCAAATTTGAGTTGACAGCACTGTGAAGTCATTTGTGTCTTTTTATTTTTACAAACACAAATCCACAGGATCTTGCATAACATTTTCTCTAACAGTAACCTTCTAAAAGGTTTGTGGAGGGTCATCTGAATGGAGTTTTCCCTGTCTTTAGAGATCAAGAGGAATATTTTGTCTAAGTTACATCAGTAGTACAAGCGTATTACATCTTGAAACACATTTCTTACCCACAATTAGCTCAGACAGCATAGGCATCAAAAGACTGAAAGTTTAATTTTCCAAAGCTATTTCCAGCATTACCATGAAACTATACTGCTGATCCTTCCACTGATTCAACATCTGAGAGTAGAAGTACCTCTTATCACTTTAGTTTATACAGACATATTTAAGAAACTAAAGGATATAAAATACTCCAGAAAAATAGTACTCAATATCTTCATTACTATTATGCTCCTTCTTTCAAAAGTGCAGAATAGATAAGAGGGTAACTGATACCTAGAGGAGATCATGGTAAAACGAAAGACTTAGAAAGTAGTAGAAGAGAGAACTTGAAATGTTCCTGACACATAGAAATGATAAATACTCAAGGTGATGGATATTCCAGATATTCTGACTTGATCGTTACACATTCTATGCATATAACAAAATATGACTTATATCCTATAAATATGTAAAATATTATATATCAATAATTATTGCTTGTTAAATTAGTGTTTTTAATGTGGGATTCCATAGGTACTTATCTGTGTCATAGAACAACCATAACTATTTATTCTTTTCCCAAAAAATAAACACTGAATTTTCCTTCCACTTTTCCAACTTCTGTAATTTAGGAAACAGGCCAAAAAAGGGTGATATACTGATGATAAATCTGTTCATAGTCAATTTCTCTCATTTAAATTTAAAAACTAAACAAAAATCAATAGATGATGTCTCCCTGGAAAACAAATTCACTGAAACTGAAAGTAAATGAACAAGTATTTTTTCTTTTTACAACAATCTATAATGTTAATTTTAGATGCATAACTAATATTTAAAGGGATAGCCACATTAGCTATCAGGTTTGGGAATTCTTTGCTAACATGACCAGTTCAATACTAAAATCCTAGAGGGCAAAAATTTTAATGAATTTGGTTTGTGTTGGGTTTTGTTTATATCTATCACAATCAAACCTATTATTGAAAATGTTGGGTCACCATTTGATATCTCTTGCTAGTTGTGTATTTTACAATTGTCCCTTCATTTTGTCAACAATACAGAAAATCTACATGTTGAATAAAAAGAACAACAATTATTTTCTTTTTAAACAAAGAAATTAGATGAGAATGATTCCTGTCCCAAAGATCATATTACAGGAAGCTTATAAGTAGCTTTCCAACCTTTATTCCATGAGATTCTATATGCTAGCGAGAACATATTAGAACACGAAATAATTTGACATAAGGCAGTTTTGGCAATAGAGTGAAACAATGGCTTTTGCCAAAGACACCTGGAATGAAACGGTAAAGAAGTTATATGAGATGAAATGAATTTTACCCATGCTGTAACATTCCATCTACATCTTCTATGATAAGAAAGAGAAAAAAATATTTGAATACTTTATCATATACTTAACATTATAGGAGATAGTTAAACCAATAGACTAAGTAATAATTACACTTCTGTCATTTGCTATAGATGCTATATAATTTAACTCTTACGTTTTAAATGATCAATTTTCCCCTGTAATATACTTTGAACAATCACTTCCTCATTCTATTGGTTAAAAGCTAGAAGAAAAAATTGCTGTAGTAACTTGGGTTTATTTTCTTAAAAAGAATACATTCAAATTTGGGGGATCAAAAATCAATATTTTACATAGTAAGTATGAGAAGAGGGTAGCAGATTTCATGTCTATGTGCACACAAACACATACATGCAAGTACATGTATACATAAACACACACTCACACATCCTCCATTTTATGTAAATACAGCATGGAGCCTTATCTTTTCACTGTTGGAACATCCAGGGCAGCACAGAACTTATACCTCCCTTACAAAGTTACAAAACACACAATTGTTACTCTATAAAGTGAATTTTGTATCATGTTTTTGTGGTTATTCAGTTAACTAAAATGTACTTTCAGGTTTTTAAACCTAATATCTAGAATATTTAATATAAGTAAAAAAGGAAAAGTCCAATAAAACTGAAAAAGAATACATTATTGTTTCTGCCAATGTCTTACCCCAGCACTTTTCAATAAAAATATAATGTGAACCACATATGTAATTTTAAATTTTCTAGTAACCACATTAAAAAACAAATATGAAAAAGAAAAAAATGAAACATATTAATAATAGATTTTACTTAGCTCAAGATAGACAAAATACATTCATTTCCATGTATAGTCAATATAAAAATTATTGAACCATCTTGTGTGTTCTTTCAGATTAGCTTTCAGAATCCAGCGTGTAAATTACTCTTAAAGCACATCTTACTTTGAACTAGATTTATCTCAAGTGCTCAGGAGCCACATGAGATGTAGTCCTGTGAAGACTAGTGTTGATTTCCAAATCAACACCTTTTCTTAATCTCTCTCCTAATTTCCTTACTCATATTCCCAACTGCTACCATTCATCTCCAACTACACGAATATACTATGGCTGATAGTAATATTTTTGTCCTCCCTCTCCAAATTAATTGCTTCTCCTCTTATATTCCCTGATTTTGGTTAATAGCATTACTAACCACACTCACATAATTGTACAAATTAAAAATCTGAAGGATGTTCTCCACTTTTCCTTCTCCCTCATGTATCTTCAATTTAATGTACATCAAAGACATACTGAATTTGCACCCTCTTGTGTTTTCCCATTGTCTTTAAGTTGCTAAAACCGTAAACATAGATATCTAAATTCTTGAAGACTTCCCAACTCGTCTTGCTATATCATCCATCCATCCTAAATTATTCAGATCACGCTCTACACTGAAGGGAAACTGATCCCTTGAGCAAATGTGCTATTAGCTTTAAAAAATTAAAAAATTAAAATGGAGGCCGGGTGCAGTGGCTCACACCTGTAATCCCAGCACTTTGGGAGGCCAAGGCAGGTGGATCACCTGAGGTCAGAAGTTCAATGCCAGCCTGGCCAACATGGTGAAACCCCGTCTCTACTAAAAATACAAAAATTAGCCTGGTGTGGTGGCGCATGCCTGTGTAATCCCAGCTACTCAGGAGACTGAGGCAGGAGAATCGCTTGAACCTGGGAGGTGGAGGTTGCAGTGAGCCTTGCACCATTGTACTCCAGTCTGGGCGAAAGCAAGACTCCGTTTCAAAAAAAAATTAAAATTTAATTATACTACTCTCTTAAATATGTCCTACAGATTATTTTACCTATATCTTTTATTTAAAAAAACATGTTGTATTTTCTCTATGTATTAATTGTTAGAGATATAGCAGCAAACAGTACAATTTTCTTCCTGTTTTCAAAGAGCTCAAAGTATAGTGTCTACGGCACACCCACTCAAAAAAATTTTTTAAATATGAGCCCAGACTATATTTCCAGTTCCCCTGTTCACGTAGACACTTTACTAGGTTGAGCAACCAAACCCCAAGTCATCATCTTTAGTGATCTAAGACTTTCAACACATATTTTCACCAAAATCACTAGGCACGAAGTGGTTGATTTCAAGGCACATCAAGCTTTTTTCTTAGGTAAGTAATGAATACTGCAGTTTATTATTGTACAAACTAAGATTTTGTACAGAAATATTTAAAGGGAAGAGAAATGGTTCTAATTTTAAATAAGAGTGTTAAATGTTATTTTCTGATTATATTTTATATATCAACCATAATAATATTGGACTGTGGTCTCTTATACATATCACACTCTTAAATTTATCTTTTACCTTGTTTATTTGTTTCAATTCCCTCATTTCTTCCCGGTTCTAATCTACATTTATTGTTTTTATGCTTGTTTTTACTCCTATAGAAATATACAAAATAAGAACCTCTGGATTATGAGAAATAATATATCTTTTGGGGTACATATTCCACTCAATAAAATTCGTGTGACTCGCACTACAAAGTTGGATAACTCTTAAGGCACTTTGTTATAGAGTAAAATGTACCATTACCTTAAGTATGGGCCTATTCAAAGAACATAAATGAGAAGCATTTCAGAAACTCCGAACGTATTGGAATAAGATGAATAAATTACGTATAAAGGCATTTAAATTTATCTTTACCTCAAAAAATATGATTACCAGCCAGGCACGGTGGCTCATGCCTGTAATCCCAGCACCTTGGGAAGCCAAAGAGGGAGGATCACGAGGTCAGGAGATCGACACCATCCCAGCCAACTTGGTGAAACCCCGTCTCTACTAAAAATACAAAAAAAAAAAAAAAAAAAAAAAATTAACTGGGTGTGGTGGCACGTGCCTGTAATCCCAGTTACTTGGGAGGCTGAGGCAGGAGAATCGCTTGAACCCGGGAGGTGGAGATTGTCGTGAGCCGAGATCGCACCACTGCACTCCAGCCTGGCAACAGAGAGAGACTCCGTCTCAGAAACAAACAAACAAATAAAAGGATTCTCTAGTTTTAGATTAAAACTAGTTATAGCTAACAATTAGTTTTGTTTAACAGAATCCTGGTTGAAACAATACTGCGATGCTTTCTTCTTGTTGTTACTGTTATTCCTTTTTCTTTTTTGGTCATTGCCTACATAATCATTATTTAATCAAGCAAACAACCAAAAAAAGTCTCTTTCTGATCCTATTTATGTTATGTTTGGCCTTTTATTATGATTGATGCTGATTGATAAACTAGCTGATAGCAGAAATTTAGAAAGAAGAAACTCTCATAGAGCCCTTCTGAGGGCCAAGTATCACTCTGCCCAGTATTTTCTGAGGTTTTTTTCCAATTTGTCTCCATGAATACTCTTCGTGTACTAGTCAGGATACATTAATATCTGTAAGAAGCAATCCCAAAATCTCACTGGCTTTACTATAATAAATAATTATTTTTCACTGACGTTGTTATTTAACATATATCGAAAGGATGAGAATAAAAGAACTAAAATTCCATTGAAGCATTCAGGAATCCATGTTCTTTCTACCTAATAATTCTGCCATCCCTTGGGGCTTCTTTTTCTTTCAATAGATCTTTTGGATGTGCCTGGAGCACAAAGAAATTAAGAGTGGGAAGAAATGTCCAGGAAGTTTTATGAGCCAGGCTTGGAAATGGTGAACTTCACTTCCAATACTTTGTCGGCCAGCATGCAATTACAGGATCTTGTAAGTTAGTGTTCTTGGATGCCAAGGAGGAAAAAGAAAAGGTTTTTGCATACAACGCTGTATTTGTGGCATGTGAGGAACTCAATATTTTTATTCTCATTTTGTAAAAGAGAATAAGAGATATTAAGTACCTTGCCCAAAATCACATAGCTAATAGAGACAGTGATAGCATTCAAACCTCAGTTGTCTGACCCTAAAGCCATTTCTCTTTCTACAGTTTGTTTCAGGTTGATTATTCCTTTCTTAGACCTTCCAAAATAACGGGGAGACACTGGCTGCTCTATTCTCACTCCATCACTCTTTTTAGTAACTTATTTGATTTATGTCTTTGAAACAAGCACTCAAACATGCTTGACACAGTTCTTCTAACCTGCTTAAAGCAACCAGGTTTCAGAACATTCTTGTTCATCTGCCTGCTATATGGGAAGTGCCTGCCTAGTCAGGAACACCTTACAGCTCTTCCTGAGATTAGGGTTTGGAGTGAAGAGGAAGTTTTAGGTCATGAATCCAAACCACTTCCCCCAGTAAAAATTTTCAGTAATATAATTTATATCTTAATCTTTTCATCTAGATTTTCTCTCCCTAATGGTTCCAACCTTCTGCGGGGGCAGAATAGAGTATTATTAGCCTTATAGTCATCTACTCTTGTATTTATTTTTCTCTAGAGTAACAATTTATTAAAGTGCAAAATGAAAGTGAATGTATGTCTAAGGTGACTAACTCTTTCCCATAAGGAAATGTAGTTATTGGTAAGTCCAAGATAATTAAAACAATAGAGAATTTTTATTTATTACACCATACTTAATGGTTTTATTTTTAATTGTGCTATTTGACCTTGAATATAACCAGTAATAAAGCAGTACCTTGAAATGGGTGGTAGGTAGCAGAAATAAAACCAAGAAGAGCTTTGTCTTAGTTTGGAATGCATACAAGCATGCACTCAGCATGAATAGGTGATTAATGCAGATCCCTGACATGAGAGGGGAAGAAACTGAATCTTGGAGAGAACAGACTAGGCAAAAAGTTTGTGGCAAAAGAGGAATGAGGACAAGAACCCCCTGAGACTTAGTACAGTTTTCATTATTTAATTGTTGAAAGCAAATTTATTCTTTATTAGTAGTACTTAAATCACTTGTATCGAAAGAACATATCCAACATATACTCAATGGCAGAAGATTAATATTTCACTTCAATCAACCCATGAATTCAATTAATTAGGGCTGGACATCAGATCATATTTTTAATAAGATTATTATTTTTAAATGAATATCTCTGTTTTTACAGTGGAAAACAAAGAAGTTTAAGTAACACTCTCTAGGCCATATTATAAGTGCAAAGCTGAGCTAGGAAATAAGCTAAAAGCCCCTGTCTATCCCTTATAAGTACAACATAATAAAATTCATTATAATAGCAGTCTAGTTTCATCATAAAACCATAACAAACCATACTTATGTTAAAAACAAAGTAATATTTTGCCTAGTAAAACTATAGTAAATTGGTTCTAGTAATAGCAACACCATAATAATCATACTGAAAAATAGCTGCATGTTACAATACATATATTTACTACACTATTATAATAATTATAGTTCCACCATAGATTTATTTTAACAAAAGCTAAATTTACTCCAGTAATTGCATTTTCTTTTTCTGCTGCATAATTATAAATATAAAAGTGTAACTTTTGATGTGATGTATGAAAGCTTCAAATTTATTTCTTACCATTATTAAATTATTTAGAATTAAGAATCATTATTTGGAAAAAAAAAAAAATTTCCCAGAACAAATATATCTACCTGCATAAGAACAGAAAATTTTTCGTAGGATGCCAAAATTAAAAAAAAAAAAAAAGAGTTAATGATGAAATTTAAGCATGAAAACCAGTTTCATATAAAGGGGAACAGCACACACTGGGTCCTATGAGAGGGTGGAGGGTGGGAGGAGGAAGAGAATCAGGAAAAATCACTAAGGGGTACTAAGCTTAATTCCTGGGTGATGAAATAATCTACATAACATGCCCTCATGACACACATCTACCTATGTAACAAACCTGCACATGTACCTCTGAACTTAATATAAAAGTTAAAAAAAGGTTAAAAAATGGGGCGTGCCCAAGATGGCCAAATAGGAACAGCTCCAGCCTCCAGCTCCCAGTGTGAGCGACACAGAAGATGAGTGATTTCTGCATTTTCAACTGAGGTACTGGGTTCATCTCACTGGGGCATGTCGGACAGTTAGCAGTTCGTGCTGGTCCATGAGTGCAACCTGACCAGCGAGAGCTGAAGCAGGGGGAGGCATTGCCTCACCAGGGAAGTGCAAGGGGGAAGGGAATTTCTTTTCCTAGCCAAAGGAAATTGAGACACACGACACCTGGAAAATCGAGTAACTCCCACTCTAATTCTGAGCTTTACCAAGGGTCTTAGCAAACGGGCACACCAGGAGATTATATCCCACACCTGGCCCAGAGGATCCCATGCCCACGGAGCCTCCCTCATTGCTAGCACAGCAGTCTGAGATCTAACTGCAAGGCAGCAGCGAGGCTGGGGGAGGGACACCTGCCATTGCTGAGGCTTAAGTAGGTAAATAAAGCTGCTGGGAAGCTCGAATTGGGTGGAGCCCACCACAGCTCAAGGAGGCCTGCCTGCCTCTATAGACTCCACCTCTGGGGACAGGGCATAGCTAAACAAAAAGCAGCAGAAACCTCTGCAGAAATAAATGTCCCTGTCTGACAGCTTTGAAGAGAGCAGTGGAACTTCTAGCATGGAGGTTGAGATCTAAGAATGGACAGACTGCCTGCTCAAGTGGGTCCCTGACCCCTGAGTAGCCTAATTGGGAGACATCCCCTACTAGGTGCAGACTGACACCTCACACCTCACACGGTGGAGTACACCCCTGAGACGAAGCTTCCAGAGCAAGAGTCAGACAGCAACACTCATTGTTCTGCAATATTCTATATTTTGCAGCCTCCACTGCTGATACCCAGGCAAACAGGGTCTGGAGTGGACCTCAAGCAAACTCCAACAGACCTGCAGCTGAGGGTCCTGACTGTTAGAAAGAAAACTAACAAACAGAAAGGACACCCACACCAAAACCCCATCAGTACATCACCATCATCAAAGACCAAAGACAGATAAAACCACAAAGATGGGGAAAAATCAGTGCAGAAAAGCTGGAAATTCAAAAAATCAGAGCCCATCTCACCCTCCAAAGGAACACAGCTCATCGCCAGCAATGGAACAAAGCTGGATGGAGAATGACTTTGATGAGTTGAAAGAAGAAGGCTTCAGTTGATCAAACTTCTTAGAGCTAAAGGAGGAACTCTGTAACTAGCGCAAAGAAACTAAAAACCTTGAAAAACGATTTGGCGAATGGCTAACTAGAATAACCAATGTAGAGAAGTCCTTAAAAGAACTCACAGAGATGAAAACCGTAACACCTGAGAAGTATGTGACAAATGCACAAGCTTTAGTAACTGACTCAATCAACTGGAAGAAAGAGTATCAGCAATTGAAGATCAAATGAATGACATGAAGTAAGAAGAGAAGTGTAGAGAAAAAAGAGTAAAAAGAAATGAACAAAGCCTCCAAGAAATATGGGATTATGTGAAAAGAACCAATCTACATCTGATTGGTGTGTCTGAAAGTGACGGGAAAATGGAACCAAGTTGGAAACGCTCTGCAGGATAGCATCCAGGAGAACTTCACCAACCTACTAAGGCAAGTCAACATTCAAATTCCAGAAATACAGAGAGCACCACAAAGATACTCCTCGAGAAGAACAACTCCAAGACACATAATTGTCAGATTCATGAAAGTTGAAATGAAGGAATAAAATGTTAAGGGCAGACAGAGAGAAAGGTCGGGTTACACACAAAGGGAAGCCTGTCAGACTAACAGCAGATCTCGCGGCAGAAACTCTCCAAGCCAGAAGAGAGTGGGGGCCAATATTCAACATTCTTAAAGAAAAGAATTTTAAACCCAGAATTTCATATCCAGCCAAACTAAGTTTCATAAGTGAAGGAGAAATAAAATCCTTTACAGACAAGCAAATGCTTAGAGATTTTTGTCACCACCAGGCCTGCCTTACAAGATCCTGAAGGAAGCACTAAACATGGAAAGGAACAACCGATACCAGTCATTGCAAGAACATGCCAAAATGTAAAGTCCATTGATGCTAGGAAGAAACTGCATCAACTTACGAGCAAAATAACCAGCTAATATCATAATGACAAGATCAAGTTCACACATAACAATATTAACCTTAAATGTAAATAGACGAAATGGTCCAATTAAAAGACACAGACTGGCAAATTGGATAAAGAGTAAAGACCCATCAGTTTGCTGTATTCAGGAGACCCATCTCACATGCAGAGACACACATAGGCTCAAAATAAAGGCATGGAGGAAGATCTACCAAGCAAATGGAGAACAAAAAAAAGCAGGGGTTGCAATCCTAGTCTCTGATAAAACAGACTTTAAACCATCAAAGATCAAAAGGGACAAAGAAGGCCATTACATAATGGTAAGGGATCAATTCATCAGGAAGAGCTAACTATCCAAAATATATATGCATCCAATACAGGAGCACCCAGATACACAAAGCATGTCCTTAGAGACTTACAAAGAGACTTACACTTCCATACAATAATAATGGGAGACTTTACCACCCTACTGTCAACATTAGACAGATCAACAAGATAGAAAGTTATCAAGGATATCCAGTAATAGAACTCAACTCTGCACCAAGTGGACCTAATAGACATCTATAGAACTCTCCACCCCAAAGCAACAGAATATACATTCTTCTCAGCATCACATCACACTTATTCCAAAATTGGCCACATAGTTGGAAATAAAGCACTCCTCAGCAAATGTAAAAGAACAAAAATTACAACAAACTGTCTCTCAGACCACAGTGCAATCAAACTAGAACTCAGGACTAAGAAACTCAATCAAAACTGCTCAACTACATGGAAACTGAACAACCTGCTCCTGAATGACTACTGGGTACATAATGAAATGAAGGCAGAAATACAGATGTTCTTTGAAACCAATGAGAACAAAGATACAACATACCAGAATCTCTGGGACACATTTAAAGCAATGTGCAGAGGGAAATTTATAGCACTATTTGCCCACAAGAGAAAACAGGTAAGATCAAAAATTGACACCCTAACATCACAATTAAAAGAACTAGAGAAGCAAGAGCAAACACATACAAAAGCTAGCAGAAGGCAAGAAATAACTAAGATCAGAGCAGAACTGAAGGAGATAGAGACACAGAAAACCCTCCAAAAAATCAATGAATCCAGGAGCTGGTTTTTTGAAAAGATCAACAAAATTGATAGACTACTAGTAAGACTAATAAAGAAGAAAAGAGAGAAGAATCAAATAGACGCAATAAAAAGTGATAAAGGGGTTATCACCACCAAGCACAGAGAAATACAAACTACCATCAGAGAATACTATAAAAACCTCTATGTAAATAAACTAGAAAACCTAGAAGAAATGGATAATTTCCTGGACACTTGCACTCTCCCAAGACTAAACCAGGAAGAAGTTAAATCCCTGAATAGATCAATAGCAGATTCTGAAATTGAGGCAATAATTAATAGCCTACCAACCAAAAAAAGTCCAGGACCAGATGGATTCACAGCCTAATTCTACCAAAGGTACAAGGAGGAGTTGGTACGATTCCTCTTGAAACTATTCCCATCAATAGAAAAAGAGGGAATCCTCCCTAACTCATTTTATGAGGCCAACATCATTCTGAAGCCAAAGCCCAGCAGAGACACACACAAAAAAGAGAATTTTAGAGCAATATCCCTGATGAACATCAATGCAAAATTTCTCAATAAAATACAGACAAACAGAATCCAGTAGCACATCAAAAAGCTTTTCCAACGTGATCAAGTGAGCTTCATCCCTGGGATGCAAGGCTGGTTTAACATATGCAAATCAATAAACATAATCCAGCATATAAACAGAACCAAAGACAAAAACCACGATTATCTCAACAGATGCAGAAAAGGCCTTTGACAAAATTTAACAGCCCTTCATGCTAAAGACCCTCAATAAATTAGGTATTGATGCAATGTATCTCAAAACAATAAGAGTTATTTATGACAAACTCAAAGCGAATGTGATACTGAATGGGCAAAAACTGGAAGTGTTCCCTTTGAAAACTGGCACAAGACAGGGATGCCCTCTCTCAACACTCCTATTCAACATAGTGTTGGAAGTTCTGGCTAGGGCAATCAGGCAAGAGAAAGAAATCAAGGATATTCAGTTAGGAAAAGAAGAAGTCAAATTGTCCCTGTCTGCAGATGACATGATTGTATATTTAGAAAACCCCATTGTCTCAGCCCAAAATCTCCTTAAGCTGATAAGCAACTTCAGCAAAGTCTCAGGATACAAAATCAATGTGCAAAAATCACAAGCATTCTTATACACCAGTTACAGACAGAGAGTCCAATCATGAATGAACTCCCATTCACAATAGCTTCAAAGAGAATAAAATACCTAGGAATCCAACTTACAAGGGATGTAAAAGATGTCTTCAAGGAGAACTACAAACCACTGCTCAGTGAAATAAGAGAGAACACAAACAAAAGGAAGAACATACCATGCTCATGGATAGGAAGAATCAATATTGTGAAAATTGTCATACTGCCCAAGGTAATTTAGAGATTCAATGCCATCCCCATCAAGCTACCAATGACTTTCTTCACAGAATTGGAAAAAACTGCTTTAAAGTTCATATGGAACCAAAAAAGAGCCCGCATTGCCAAGAAAATCTTAAGCCAAAAGAACGAAGCTGGAGGCATCATGCTACCTGACTTCAAACTATACTATAAGGCTACAGGAACCAAAACAGCATGATACTGGCAGCAAAACAGAGATATAGACCAATGGAACAGAACAGAGCCCTCAGAAATAATACCACACATCTACAGCCATCTGATCTTCAACAAATCTGACAAGAACAAGAAATGGGGAAAGCATTCCCTATTTAATAAATGGTGCTGGGAAAATTGGCTAGCCATAAGTAGAAAGCTGAAACTGGATCCTTTCCTCACTCCTTATGTGAAAATCAATTCAAGATGGATTAGAGACTTAAATGTTAGACCTAAAACCATAAAAACCCTAGAAGAAAACCTAGGTAATACCATTGAGGACATAGGCATGGGCAAGGACTTCATGTCTAAAACACCAGAAGCAATGGCAACAAAAGCCAAAATTGACAAATGGGATCTCATTAAACTAAAGAGATTCTGCACAGCAAAATAAAGTACCATCAGAGTGAACAGGCAACCACAGAATGGGAGAAAATTTTTGCAATCTACTCATCTGACAAAAGGCTAATATCCAGAACCCACAAAGAACTCAAACAAATTTACAAGATAAAAACAAACAACCCCATCAAAAAGTGGGCAAAGGATATGAACAGGCACTTCTCAAAAGATGACATTCATACAGCCAACAGACACATTAAAAAATGCTCATCATCACTCGCTATCAGAGAAATGCAAATCAAAACCACAATGAGATACCATCTCACACCAGTTAGAATGGCAATCACTAAAAAGTCAGGAAACAACAGGTGCTAGAGAGGATGTAGAGAAATAGAAACATTTTTACACTGTTGATGGGACTGTCAACTAGTTCAACCATTGTGGAAATCAGTGTGGTGATTCCTCAAGGATCTAGAACTAGAAATACCATTGGAACCATCCGTCCCATTACTGGGGATATACCCAAAAGATTGTAAGTTATGTGGCTATAAAGATACATGCACACGTATGTTTACTGCAGCACTATTCACAATAGCAAATACTTGGAATCAACCCAAATGTCCATCAGTGACAGACTGGATTAAGAAAATGTGGCACATATACACCATGGAATACTATGCAGCCATAAAAACGGATGAGTTTGTATCCTTTGTAGGGACATGGATGCAGCTGGAAACCATCATTCTCAGCAAACTATTGCAAGAACAGAAAACCAAATACCACATGTTCTCACTCATAGGTGGCAATTGAACAATGAGATCACTTGGACACAGGAAGGGGAACATCACACACTGGTTCCTATTTTGGAGAGGGGACGGGGGGAGGGATAGCATTAGGAGATATATGTAATGTAAATGATGAGTTGATGGGTGCAGCACACCAACATGGCACATGTATACATATGTAACAAACCTGCACGTTGTGCACATGTACCCTAGAACTTAAAGTATAATTAAAAAAAAAAAAGTTAAAATAATAGTCAGTTATATATAGAATACAGAATAACCTGAAGTAACTGCACTTAACAGAAAATAAGTTATTTAATCCAGTTCATGTCATCTCCATGAGAAGACCAGCTTTTCCTCAAGTGTTGATATGGACCCATGAACCTGGACTCTGCCTGCTTCTCCAGCCCTCAGAGAAGAATGAGGACTTCCCAGGAATTTGTAAGAATAAAAGTTGACCTAAAGGAGCTCATCAACATGCTCTGGGGAATGTAATACACTGCCAAACAGCAATGAGCCTGGGAAGAAACCCAAACAGCTTCTTGGCCATGGCTAAGCTTAGCTCATTAAGTATAGACATCTATTATGAGAATTCAGGTCTGAAAAGTTTTAACAAAAGAAACTTCCACTTCTACAGAAAGCAAAGTTCCTCTTCCTCTGTCCTTCAACTGGAGTGTTCATACTGTGCCACAGACTAGCCTGATGCTCATCAAATCTGTTTCCATTTCCTGAACATAAACTCTACTGTCCAGCCTGTAGATGATTAGGAGGGGTTCACAGGACCAGACCAAGGGAACATGGGTGGAGCTGGGTTTTGCCACTTCCAGGATCATGCACTTGTGATCCTCACTGTGCTGTTTTCCTTTTATAGTAAGTAAACATGTAGCACTAAGAGATAAAAAGTGCCCAAGTCTCCAAGTCTCCTGCTCACAGGAGTGCTTCCCAACCCACATGGGCCATTACTTGGGCATGCAATTAATCCTCACGGCATTACGCCACTGAGAATCTGGCGATGTTTGTTATAGCAGTTAACCTTTTTTGATATAAGAAGCCAAATGCCAGTGCCCTCACTACATTCTGCTTTAACGCTATTGGTAGAAGCAGTCACAGAAAACAGTTTACTGTATTATTTTTTCTCTCTTTCCTTCCTCCCTTCCTTTTTTAATCTCTCTCTCTCCCTCCATCTTTCCCCCCTTTCCTTTCTTTCTTGCTTCTTCCCATTTTTTTTTCCTCCTTGTGAATGGAGTTGGGTAGGTAGAGAGCTGCAATTCTCCCTCATCCCTTATCTCCATGTTTTTCCTTTCTTTCACTTCTCAGTACTATCTCATTACTTGTGTTTTGAATTGTATTTAGAATAATACTATAAACTACAACATATAATGTTTTGATTGTAACCTACAAAGAACCTCTGTCAAATATCTATACAAATCTAGCACAGAGATTTAAGCAATAAAAGGTTTACGTATAAACTGTCTAAATAGCTTAAGGATGTATTGCAACGGAGAATTTCCCATTATTTAACACTACTTAAAGTAAGGTAGAAAAACATCAGCGATTTTAATTTCGAGCTCTATAATTCCTAAGGCAGAAAAAAAGAATTATGTTTCATTCTGTTTACAGGTTTTTTTTTTCCCTGTGATTTCCTGCCTATTGCTTGTTTTCAGAACTTGCATTGCATTGTCTCCTTCAATTCAGCTTCTTGTGCACACCTCTGGCTCTGCAGTTCAAGATGATCTCTTTTCTTTTTGCAAGAGAATTCACATATCCAGCTGCCTATCCCCACATAGCTGCTGTATTTCATATGAGTTGTTTCAGAATATTCCCACAATTGAAATAGGTTATCTCACTGTCTTCCCATTGCTTTTGTTTTCTTAAATAGAATTCATCTTACCATACCTCTTACAGCCTGTTACAAAGTATTATCCAGAACATACAAATATATATCAGGGACATTCTGTCTTTAGTAAATTTCCTCTCAGGAAAAACCTTGATAGAAGGAAAAGCAGTAAAGCCTCAAGTGCAATATAGGTGTATGTATCAGGCTAGGTTACTATTTTTCAAAATTATCTAGAAGTACATTTTTTACAGAAACTGTTAAAAGCTAGCTTTGCTCTAAATGAAGTTTAATTTTTTTTATACATTGCTAACCTAAAACATAACAATTAACATCTGGTTAATTGGTTTGTAAGTCAGAAGCACGGGAAGCCCAGCCCACTGCTTCATGTCTCTGCTCCCCAACCTGAAGAAAGCACTCTAGGTTATCCTTTAAGTGGTCCCTGAGAGCGACACTTTATAATCCTTACTGCAGTATTAAATGCAGTTGTGATCAACTAATCAGAATTAAACCTCAAGTTAAAACCTACTTGCTATATCTTTATTACAGAATTACTGAATATGAGCTTTAAGATCAGAAAAGCCTATGTTCAAATCTCTGCCACTAACTTTTTGCTAAACAAGAGGACATTTGGAGCATTACTGCTAACTGGTGGCAGTTTAACAACTGGCCTCTAGAAGTGAGCCTAGAACATGGTGTGAGGCACCCATCTTTCTCTTTGTTGCTCAGCCCCCTTTGGGGCAAGAAGGTAGCCTCAGAGGGTAAAGTCAAATCTAGCCCAGGCGCCTGCCATCTTGTGGGTCCAGAGCCCTGACAATTTTCCTTTACTCCAGATTTGCGGGCATCTTTTTAAAACCCCTAATGCAAAAAGTCTTATTTTCATCCACCCTTAGATGGAGGAATTGCCAGCACATCTACTGAAGTGTGGCTACACTTCTGTCCAGGGAGTTTATATATGTCCTTCTTATGATATCATCCAAAATGTGACCTACTTGGGGGACTTCTTGTGCTATAGCAAAATACTCACACATGTGCGCATGTGTACTCACACATGAAACTTCAACCCCTGCTACATATGTCAATTACCTAAAGCAAAGTCCTGCAAGTGATCAAGTGTAACATATATGTTATTTCACTTGTCTTTATGAGGGTATCTATTGTGTATTGCTCTTCAGACTACTTCATACTATATCACAGGGGCTTGAGGCACGATGTCTCAACCAAACAATTCTACTCCACTTTAGATAATTGAGATTCTAGGTGCTTGGATTTAGAAATGGTGATCTCTGATCACTAGAAATAGGCTTATGAGGGAGTTTCCTTTAAATTTTATTAATTATGTAAATGCAAGGGCCAAATAACTACCTCTAGTATTGAGAGAACAATGGAATAAGAAGGTTCATAAATTTGTTTTTTCTAGAATGCCATGAACAATGTACATAAGATACTCAGGGGCTTTCAGACATCCATTAAGGGGGATATAGATGTTCCACTGAAGGCCCAATGTCAAGGAAGAGCAATAATGCTCCTAAAATAAAACTACCTTAGAAACAAAAGAATCTAGATTAATGTCCTGCTCTCTCTACAAGTCTAAATTAAGTGTTTTTTGAAGAGAGTTTTTGTATGTTTTTTGCTACTGTAAATGCCAGGTTCTGGAAGCTTCTACTGACCCAGCCACTCTGTACAATTGTGGGAGCTTAGAAAACAATGAGCAAGCTTGGGAGTGTGTATTAATCTGCTCTCATGCTGCTAATAAATACATACTTGAGACTGTGTAATTTATAAAGGAAAGAGGTTTAATGGACCCACAGTTCCACATGGTGGGGGAGGCCTCACAATCTTGTGGAAGACAAAGGAAGAGCACAGGAACTTCTTACATGGTAGCAGACAAGAGAGCATGTGCAAGGGAACTCTTATTTATAAAACAATCAGATCTCGTGAGACTTATTCACTCTCACAAGAACAGAATGGGAGGGACCCGTTCCCATGATTCAATTATCTCCAACCAGTCCCTCCCACAACACGTGGGAATTCAAGATGAGATTTGGGTGAAGACACAGCCAAACCATAACATTCTGCCCTTGGCCCCTCCCAAATCCCATGTCCTCACATTCCAAAACCAATCATGCCTTCTCAACAGTCCCCCAAAGTTTTAACTCATTTCAGCATTAACTCAAAAGTTAATGAAGAATGGAAAGGAGAAAACAATTGTTCAAATTGGTACAAGTAATTGAAAGTACAAACATGTTAATTTGGGACAATTAATTTAGAGAAAAAAATGTTTCAAGCAGTTTTATACACTTATTCAACATGCAAAACAAATTTTTAAATAAATGCATAAAGAAAGACCTTTGTAAAACAGAAGTCTACGTTTCATTATGTCTCTATTGGATACCCCTCCTCAGGGTAATAATGCCTTTCTGGGTTAAAATATGAGATATCCACCAAATAACATACTCTCCACACCTCTGCAGCCACAGAGTAGGAGGACACAGAAAGTTAGCTTACAGCCATGAGTTGTTAATTATTGAACAAGATAATAGTAATAATTACCATACTTCAAAGAAAGTAAGTATAGTATAGCTTGCTATCTTGATTGTGTTAAGTGAGCATCGGCTCTGGTCTGACTGTAAGAACTATAGTCACAAAAATAAGTTGAAAAGCTGAGAGAAGTGCTGGTTATTCTATAGCTTTTGGTATTAACTTCCTCTTTGGATTCATTTTCTTCTATACAATGACTTTAGTCAGAAGTTACAGTGAAAAAAGAGGAATGCAAAAATACTAGTTTTTGTGTCCTGCAAGGGGTAAACAGGGAAGAAAGGGAAGTCTTTCTTAGGAAGATAGACATGCATATAGATTTTAGAAGAAAGTGTTTTTGTGTGTGTTTAAACTAATATTCTACAAGAGTGCTCATTTACTTGTTTTCTGTAACTAGTACCAAATTTGGCAGTTCTTTTCTCTCAAGTGCTCTATTCTTTTTGTTGTTGTTGTTTGTTTGTTTTTATCAGTGCTTGAGAAAAGGGGTCCAAATATCAAAACAATTGCTGGTTCAAAAACTAATTCATTACCTGATTAAAAAAAATTATTTTGAGACCACATTAAAAACACTACATGAAGAGTACGTCCCAACTCAGAAGAAACCAAAAAATGACTAATGATCTTACCGCATTCAGAATACAAGGATTAGTCAATGAATCATTATTCTTTGGCTTGCTCTGACTCTTTAAAATGAGGCCCATTTTTCTGTCTCCATTTTTCCATTGGCACTGTCTGCTAATTTTAAATTTTTACTTTTTTGTGTTGAGGGGGAGTGATTTTCATATAACCTTTCAATGACGCAGAAGAAAAACTAGAGTTTTCAGTTTGCATGAGGTAGTGCTTCACATTAGTAACTGTATCTCATATCAACACCTATGCTTAGAAACAAACTCCTGCCAAGTGACCAATGGCAATAACAAAGGGGAAAGAAAAATAACAGCACATGCAAAAAAAAAAAAAGAGCCTCCCGCAACAGGGAGAAAGACAGTACTGACAGTGTTAGAGAAAATGAAGTTACTATGTCATCGTTTTTTTAAAGAGAAATAATACGTATTCATACAAACACAACTGCTAAAAGGATGAGGACACTGTATATAGTTGTCTTATTGTAATGCGTGGTTTACTGCATGAATATCATAGGCTATTCTATTAGGATAGTTTAGGCTAGTCATCATATCCTGATCTTATTGGTACAAATTGTTTACACTGACTATTAGAATATATAGTATTTTCTTTCTACTTTTGTAAGCATATTTTTTTCTAATTACAAAAGTTATATTTTCATATTGGAGAAAATTAAGAGTTTACAGGAAAGGATGAAGAAAGAAGAAATCAATCATAATCTCACAGTCTAGAGATAATTTTGTTAGCATTTCACCTTTTTTTCTTACACATGTATGTATATGTATGTGCACACAATATAAAAATGTATACTTTGATTATTTTTAAAACTCAATTTTATTACAGAAATAGTAGGTAGTTATTGTAGGAAAACCAGAAAATGTGAGAAAAGCTTTTAAAAAGAAAAATTACTAATAATTCTACTATCTGTATATTTGGGTATTAAAACTCTACATCTTGTTTTAACCTATTTATTTATTTATTTATTTATTTATTTTGAGACGGAGTCTCACTCTGTTGCCAGGCTGGAGTGCTGTGGCGCAATCTTGACTGACTGCAACCTCTGCCTCCCGGTTCAAACGAATTTCCTGCCTCAGCCTCCCGAGTAGCTGGGATTAGAGGCACGAGCAACCATGCCTGGCTAATTTTCATATTTTTAGTAGAGACGGGGTTTCACCATGTTGGCCAGAATTGTCTCTATTTCCTGATCTCATGGTCCACTCAGTCTCCCAAAGTGCTGGGATTACAGGCATGAGCCACCGTGCCCAGCTTTAACCTACTCTTAGTTTAACAATATGTAATGTATATTTGACCAAGTCATCAATTATTTTCCTATAACATGTCTGTTAATGGCTAAATAACATTCTACTGAAGAGCTATACAATCATTTAGCCAATATACTATAGGATATTTGAGTTATGTAAATGATCATTTTCTAACACTTTTTTAATTATAGGTTGTTGTACATTGAGGGTTGTGTGCATGTGATTGGGAGCAGTACATGATAAGAGTATCTAGTCTTCAATTAGAGAACCAAGAGATTCAATTGGTGCTTGGATCTAACTCAATGCCAACAGTGCTACACCTGCCTGGCTGCCATTGACTGAGATTTTAACAGTAGGACTTGCTAAACAACAACTTAAAAAAACAGCAACTTTTGTGCAGAGCAGCCACCCTTGGCCCAAATAGAAAGGTCTGTATTAGCCCCTTTCTCCTGTACAACAGCACTCACTAAGTTCACAATGAGAATAGGAGGGGTACTTGGCATTTCATAATCAAACATCCTTTCATAAATGCCCATATGCAAACTCACACTGATCACTGAAATTAATTACTACTCACAGCAACTGTCTGAAGTCACTTTCTCTTTCCAAGTTCTGTAAATGGAAAACATAAATAGACATAAGACAAGGGGGCTTTCATAAAATAATAGAGGAAATCACAAGTAAAACGCCCCTACTGTTTCTTTTGCTGCCCCATTTAGAAAGGAAGTAAAACTAAAATGAGAAACTTCAATGAGAAAGCATGTTAAGAATGTTTTTCTGAGAGGAAAACATAGAGAGAGGCTTACTCTTATAGAGAGGTTTCCTCTTTTCAAAAGCATCTGGGCAATCAGGACACAAAGCTAAATAATTTATTTAATCAAATCTATCAAAATATTAGTTAATTTTAACTGTATCATCAAACTGGTTATTAGTGCTCATTATATAAAACCCCCAAGGAAGGGAATGTGCTTGTGTTCCTGTAAATGTGTAGTATACAATTTTTACATTTTATTGCACTTTTTGATTAAGCCAATCAATAATTTTTAATCAAGTAAACAAAAAAAATACTGGTTAAATCAAGCAATATGATCAAATGGTCATCAGTGTTTATTTAAGTCCCCAGTGATAAGGACTACTGTGTAAATATAGCTATGTGCAGAATGTGTACATATAATTGCTTTTTCCATTTTAAATTCACATATATCTTCCCATTTGAAAGAAAAATGCTGCTCTATCTATAATGCTGCATAAGACTATCACCTCTTCTTTCCAGAAACCTGAGGAACAGACAGTGTGGGGTCTTCCCTGTAGAAATCCTACTGGACAATATTTCTAATACTGACCATTCAACTAAAGCAAACTCCTTTTCTTCCATCAAAAGCATTTAAAAATTGAATCAAAATAATTGAACTAGAATCTTCAAAGGACAACATTCTAAAGTCTTTGTAGGTTTTATAGAACAGAAACAATTTTATTTTAAAGGCAAAAGATTCAGTGAAAGAGAAAGTGTAGAAGAATCCTCACAGCAACAGTACTCAACTAAAAATAAGCAGCAGAGATTCAGCCATGTGGAAGAGTTTCTACTTTACAAATCCTTAAGGGTTTGAATAAGAAAGCTTAGAATAATAGCTGTGTGTGGCGCAGTGGAGGAAGTAACACAGCGTATGGTTGGGTTAGGATGTGTCCAGTCAAGTTGTTGTTCGTTTCCTCTGTCAGAGAAACAGGATTCTTGAGCTCCACAAGGAAAAAAAAAAAAAAAAAAAAAAACCAAGCCGGTTATATTTCTGTGCAGTACTGACGATGCTTATTATTCTTTGTTCCTAATATATAGAGGCACAGTGCTGCTAAGACCCCTGGGCTTCAGAACTAGGATAGCTGGGTTTAAGTCCCATACCAGCTGTGTGGTCTTACTTGGGCTTATAGCTCTGAATTTCAGCTTCTTTCCTTGTAAAATAAAAATGGTAATGCCTGTCCACCTTTCAGGGCAGATATAAGTAGTAAATGATACACTATGAGTGGGGAAAAGCATAGCACAACACCAGGTATCTGCTAGATATTCAACAAATGTTAGCTTTTTTCCTTTCCTTTTTTAAAAAACACTTTAAGATTTGGGCATTTCTCAATTTTCTGCATTATCAAGTTCAAAGAATTCCCTTTGTTTATCCATGTTTTTCCCATACTTCACCCTGTTTATCATCACTTGAGATATATTTGCTTGTTTGTTCTCTACTTTCTGCCATTAGAACACTAGCTACAAGAGGGCAGGAACTTTGTTCTTCACCACTGAAAAATATGCCTATCTCATAGTGAGCGCCCAGGAGGTATTTGTTGAAATAAAGAATAAATGGCTTATAAATTTGTTTCATTTAAAGCTGTTTCAAGCATTTCTTACTAAAATAGTCGACAAAAATACACCCAACTATTTGTAAATAATATGTACATGAATAGTTATCCTGATATATGCTTTTACAGCTCCATACAAAATTAATAGTGCCCTGAACATAATCAACATTTAATCAATATTTGTGAAACGTATTAATAATAAGCTTCTTATTCAACCAATATGTATGCATGAGCATGTCTTGAGATGGCAGAAAAGCATCATTCCTCATTTCTGTCCAGAGAAATTAGTGTTCTTTGTGGAGATAAAATACTACAACCATATATTGCCTGATTACATATATTCATAATTTACCATAACAAGTACTACGGGAGTCTTGTGAAATACAATAACCTGAAATTGAGTTGTCATGCATGCATGTACATACTCACAAATATAATGCCGTAAATGTATAGGTGTGTTATGTGTGAATATGTGTATGTGCTTGTTAAATGGATCCTTGCCGTCTATTTGTTGAATAATTCATTAACATAGTCACATATGTGTATATAAAACAAGCTATAAAAATGTTTAGACATTGCGGAATAATATCATAAATGCTGGGGTAAATGCTATATGCCAAATGTCACTGGAATGAATTATGAGGGAAAAAGAACGCTGAAGTTTGATCAAAATATTAGATAAACCACGTGAAATAAGCTTAAAAGAAGAAAGGTTGTCTATCATGTTTTTATTTACCATCCTATTAATGTAATTTTTTGCCATAGGTAAGAGAAAGAGAGAGTCAGAAGCAGAGAAACAGGGAGGAATGAAAAAGATTTCCTGAAAAAAATTCTTAATAGATTTGTATTGTCATTCAAAATGAAAACCTATGAGCATGCTCCCCTTAGCTATGGGTCTTTGGAAAATGGGAGACTAGAAACAGAAAGTGAGAAGTTCTGCTTACAGAGAGAACATGGCCAACCTCCCTCCCCGACACCCCCAGCACTTCAACTCCTGCCAGGCAGGAACTAGAATCTTTTGTAGAACACCATTATAGTATTAGAAAGTAACATAATCATGAAGGAGAGAAGAAAGGCTTGATGTACATCGCCTTGTGACTCTAAAAGGCCCCCTGTGCCGAATATTCGAATATCGCGGCAGCGCGGAGTCGAAGGAAAGGCCTGCCCAGCTCAACTGTCAGGCCTAAGAGCAGCTCCGAAGCTGGTGAGGAAAAACATTCCTCCCCCAAAAGGCTTTTATTTATTATACTTTTTAAAGGTAGTACAAGAGATAATGCAGCACATTTGTGTAATTTCATCCTGAAGCTTGACACTCTCAATCGCTAAGGGCTCTCAGATCTCACACGTGCATGTCTCAGTTCTCATCCCACCCGCTTCAGGAGAGACTCACGCTTCTCTTGTGAAATGTGCTTGAGAGGTTATCATGGGCATTGGCAGACGAGGGTAATATTGATAGATAATTCAGACCTATAAGTTTGCTTGGGCGCGCACACATACACAAACAAACACACTCTCTATACACAAGCTTAGAAGCTTCTCATCTCCTTGCTCTGTTATCTCATGTAACTCCAATCCCACATCACCTTATCCTGGTCCCCTCATCTTCCTCTCGCCCCAACCCCCGCCCTGGAGAACAGATTTACATCTTCCAACTTGGTCTGTTACCTCCTTAGTAAGGAAACAGGAAAAATCCAATAAAATAATATTTAACATCCTGTTATGCACTGCCTCCCCCACAATATCTCCTTCCCCCACATACACACATAAACATGCACACACCCGAATTTTTGCCCCACCTTACAATGAAATTCTGGCTGTTTCCTAGGCCTTTGCAGATGCTAAGGCCCAGTACATCTGAAATCTACAAGCTGAGAGTAAAATAAATACTAGGTGTGCAAAGGAGCCAGAAGGAACCATTGCCTTTTCCCAGATCAGAGTCAGGGAGAACAAGCATGTAATTTCTTCCCCATAACAGGGCTGTGAAAATTATTCCTAAAATGGGGAGATAGAAGAGGGGCAAGAAAAGGTTAAAGAAAAATGGACAACCATAAAAAGATTTATAATTTACTTTTGAAATAAATCAGCAAAGGGAGGCCCAATCTGCCATTTACTCGGAGGGCTCTGGGATTCCACATTGAATAATGTGCCATGGCCCATTTTGATCTGCACTGAAATTAACAATCAGTCCACCACTTTATGAAATATTATCTTTGTTAGCTTTACCACTAACAAAAATACCCTTCCAATTTTTCACATCCACACACTACATCTATTAAAGCAATCTGGGAAATTAGTTTGAGATAAACTGTACAGCAATTTTATTCATAGCTTCCCTGTATCTCACACTGTTAATCTGCATCACAGCTCACTAAATAGTGCCTAATGTTTATTGCATTTAACTGAATGTATACGATTCTGAGGGTACGCCAGGGACCGATTATCATAATTATACATGTTTCTATGGAAACCCACAAGTCTATCAGTTTTGATTCATTATATTGTTATACCTTCTAGCACTTTCTAATTATTAGGTGCCCATAAAAAGTCTCAGTCTTGCTGTTACTATAGAAATGAGCTATAGACAGGCCTCAATTGTTAACCCTTAAAGAACCAAAATATATAGACTCAGACAGCTAGTAAGCTATTCATGAAACTGAAATAGCTAATAATTTTACCTATTACTTAAATTTATAATTGATTTGCTGTTATTAATTTCTGAAACTCTTTCACTTAGACAACTCATGAATAATCACCTCAGATTTTATAAAATTGCCCTGACTTTGAGGTCCCCTGTCCTTGATATACACCCTCAGGTATGATAAAAGATACACAAAAACTCATGCAACACTGAATTAGTGAGCACAAAGTGCAAAATGAAAAGTCTTTCAGGACCAATTCTTTATTTCATAGATAAAGACACATTTGCTGGTGTAAACATAGAATTATATGTTAACTGATAAAACAGATAAATCAGAATATAATAGTGAGAACTCAAATGCACTGAGAGTCTTTAAATCAAGCATCTAAAATTGCTTCAGAGCAATATGGCTATTTAAGTATAATTTAATATTGCTGCTTAAATTGCAATTTGTAATTTAATATTTTCATTTTACTTTTTCTTCTACATTCACTAACAGAATCCTGTGAAAATTGAAAGGGACCAAGCAGTTTCATTGTCTCTCTAACCCTCCTGCTATTATAGTTTTCAATTAGAAGTGCCTTTTAATTTAGATCAGGAAAGCTCTCCTAAAGTGACAGCTCGCCCTTCACACTGCATATCTATTTATTTCGGAAGTCAACACACCATTCAATAACCTGAGAACAGCCCTGATTGCTATGCTAATAGTATTCAGAAATATGTCGACACCGATCGAAACAAGTAAACTAAGGCTAATTCATAAAGTGAATAATAAAAGGCAGAGGAAAGCCTTTCATACTTACTACTTCAGCTGGAATCTTAAGCTTACAAATTTAATTTTTTCTCCTCCCTTAGGGAAATGAACGCTATGTGATAACCAAACTGAAATTAGATTTTACCTAATATTACAGCCTAGCCTATTTGACGCAGCTTGTTTTATTATATAAAGCTGCAGTGGGAAGCAGCAGAGACAATGACCGTATATGTTAATGCCTGTGTGAGCTGAGAGATGCTTGCTCCAGCCGCAGCTTTCTTCAGCTCAAAGCTAAATGCATTTTGCTTTTCGAGGTTGGGGGAGGAGAGGGAAAGCCACAGAATTTTAAATGTATGCCCACATTAAAAAACAACAGCACATGTTAGGTAACCATTTTTTTCATATTACAAGCCCAAACCACCAACATCCATAGCAACTCCCCGCCAATTAGGAATAAATCAAATTGTATAAGCAACAAAAGATACAGACATTTGCATGTTTAAGTTCAAACTCTTTAAAAAAAAAAAACAAAAAACAGAGAACGGATCAAAGCCTTTTGTTCACAGCTCTTGTGTAGCTGTTAGCATTAGAGAAAGGTAGATTTACTACTAAATAGGAAATTTAAAGTAGATTAGGAGTAAATTGAGTTAGATACTTTTAAAAACCCATTCATCGGTACATGCATATATTATTGCATATATGTGTACAGTCTGGAAATTAATTATGTTTATTTCACATTAAAATTAGTATCTTCCCCATATTCAGACATTGGTTATTCAAAATAATTCAACTATATCTACATTTTTTTACTTAACTGTAAAAATTAAACTAAACTTCAACAATAAACATTTTTTTTTCACCTTGTTTATGCTTTCACTCCCATAATAATCAATTAGTTTTTCAACCCAATTCACCAACCTTTTTAAAAAATCTCTAGAGCCTATTCATATATTTATAACTAGGCAAATATATACATAGATTGATAAACTCTAACAAAATACTTAAGTATGCAGAAACTACACTAACATTTCTAGATGAGTAAAAGAACTGTATGAGGAGAATAATGCTACTAGCGCCAAAATTTCATACACTTGATAAATAAGCCTTAAAAGTGACAATAAAAGATTCTGAAAGCAAGCGGAACCTGGCGTGTGCTTTTAGAGAATACCTAAAGATCACTGTTAGGTTAGTGAATCCTCGGGGATTTGTATGGGGGTCATATGTTAGGGTCATGAGGGTGATTAGGCAAAGAAAGCAGAGAAAGTACTGCGTTCAAGCAGCAGGCATACTACCACCTGGGATTTCATTTATTTCCTAGAGATAGAGTCAAGTTAGGTCCCTGCATGGCAAAACTATGAATTAATTATATTCTGCCCCCACCCAGTGAGCATTAAGTGCTCAAATTCTCTTTTTGGGTGGTGGGGGAAAAATGACTTATCATTCACGGTTGGATGTTAAAATCCCAGAGGAGAGAACCAATAAAAGCAGCTCGTAGTGACAAAAATCCAGTAGCTGTACCATGACTATCCATCAAACTGAAATGTTTTAGGATTCATATTTATTTGCACCACTTTGCCACTGAGGAAAATGTCTAGTCAACTAGAGAACGTCTAAATTCTTGCTTTTTGATTCTTATAGGAAAGGTGAAAAGACATCAGTGAGTTGCGATTTCCATCAGCAGCGAAAGAGTTCCGTTGAGAAGGCTGGTCAGTGGCACAGGCGGCTCACAAACCCACACGGCAGGCCTTGGGCATGGTTGCTAACCCCACGGGTCATTTCTCCAGACCACTGCTGGCCAGGCCCTGGACAGAGGGGCCAGTCCAGGCTACCCCTCCTTGAGTGTCAAGGGTGAAGTGAGAAGATAACGTTGTCTCTGAGGTTTGTTATTCAGGGACCCTTGGGCAATGAGTCCTTTTCCAGTTTAATTACTGGAAATCGGGAAAGGAGATAGACGGCTTTCTTCCCCGTTAGGAAATAGCCTAATGGTCACAGAGTAGAGTCAGATAAAAGAAAATGGATTCTGCACCAACTGAAGGAGGGCATTCTGAGGAGAAAAGTACAGGAAGAGAAAAAAGAGAAGACTCAGCTTAGCAGCAGCCACAAACAACAACAACAACAAAAAACTCAACCTACTTGATTCCTTCTAATCCCCTTCTTTGCTGATTTTCTTCCTTGTACATTTAACATAGGCAAATGTGTGCCTTTTAACTGTCAATTCCCATGTCTATATAAGCACTATGATTCGGGGCAGAACTGGGCTGCAAAAATTAAGACGATAAAAGAGCTTCTCCCGTAGTAGATAAAATATGATTACTATACAAGAAGAGATCAAAGCACTTTAATGTGTTTATTTTTCACAGCCCCTGTGTGTCATTTCATTAAGGTACTGTAATGCTTAAGCTTGAGTAACACAAAAATTCAGGCACCTTAGTTTTTCCTATTTACACACATAAAGAAAGAATATAGTTCTCTCTCTCTCTCTCTCTCTCTCTCTCTCTCTCTCACTGTATCAGTGCATGAGCAAAGCATTCATTATTATTCACTCTGAAAAATAGTCATTTAAGGAGGCTAATTAGCAATACTTACAATTTATTTTAGTTTTTATGCTACTTGGAGTTTAAAAACAAAAAATAGCCATTATACACAAATGTTTGTTTATGTCTTGCTGATAGGAAGAATTCCTTGGATAGTCCACTTACAGCATATATGGCACACATGTGTTCCCTGCTGGCAAGGAACTTACCTTCTGTTCCAGGGATAGTGCATGGGTACCCAACCGTTAAAGAGACAAGGTGTATTGATCGATAGATTAAGGAGTTTGAATATTATTCCATTATTCTATTGTTAATAGGAAGTCATTAACAATATTTTTATTGGGAGATGTAGATTACACTTTGAGGAAAAATAACTTGGAAGTCATGTGCCAGGGCCTAAAATGAGGGAAGTCTTTGGCTAAGAAACTGGTTAGAGACTATTACACTACTACAGGCAGGAGGTTTATATCACATTGTTCACAGTGAAAGGAAAAAAGAAATGAGCATAATGAGAGATAAATAAATTGAACACAGTTTGTGAGGAGAGATGATGGGTCTAACTAAACAAGGCAAAGTCATAAATGGAATGATGAGGCATTCTGGAAATGTGTTTTGGGGGTAAGAGAACTAGGTTGACTTTCAACACATGGTTTGAGATGATAGTAAAAGCCCGCAGGTAGTAAGACTGAAGATCCAAAAACTATCTTGAGAGAAATCACTAATTTTTATTCTCATGGTCATACATGTAGTTATTGTTTTGTTTTTCAGATGAGCAAATAAGTGAATGGATATGAATGAATGAAAAGGACTGAACTGTAGACATGCTATGATATTTGACACCACAAGAATGAATAAATTCTATAAGAAAATGTGAAAAGAGAAAAATGTGTAAATAAGAATTGAATCTTAAGATTTTCATCCATCTATGGCAAGGGAAGGAATAAAATAAGGAAAAAAAAGGAAATGGGAGTAGTCACAAAAATCAAAGGAGAACAAAGACAATGGGATGTCAAAGAAAGATAGAAATTGAATATAGCCTAAGATGGGTATCAAAGCTGAAAGAAGTTCTGGTGGCATTAAGAGAGAGAGAGAGAGACAGAGAGAGAGAGAGAGAGAGAGATAGAGAGAGAGAGAGTGTCTGCGTGTCTATGTGTAAAATAAAACAAAAATGATGCACATTTAAAAGAATAAGGGACAACACTGGCAAAAGACAGATGAAATGTTCTACTGTGAGAAGCATTAGTTGATGCAGCAAACACCAGAGGAGAGGGATAAGGATGGGAAGGACTTTAGACCTGGAAATGGGGAACTTCTTCTTCTGAAAAGGAAAGAAGAGAAAATAGATGATGATCCAGATATATTTTGAGGTTTGAAGAGGGTATATACCCAAATATATAAGTAGGGAAGAAGAAGAAATGCATGCCAGATGGTTTCAAACTAGGGGGAAAAAATGGGTGGATAAAGCAGACTTTAAAGAACCAACTAAACGAGGCCAAAAGGGGAAATTAGGATTGAAAAGTGAGGTGGCAGGGACCTAATATTGCTCATGTGAACAATAGTCGCCAGGATTTTTACTCCTTAGTTAAGCTTTCGTCTACGAACCATGGAAGACTGTCAAATAGAAACAGTGAAGCAAACAGAACTGTCAGCCAAAAAAAAAAAAAAAAAAGGAACATCTTAAAACTCAATTCAAAATATATTTCTTGAGTGTTGATTGCATGCCAGGCACTATATGAGCTATTAGCAAGGAAATTTTAATGGACTTCTAGAACCTGGAAGGGTGCAAAAAAAATGAAATTTTAAAACATTTGTGCTAATTTCTTAAAACTATAAAAATGAACACACTCTAAAAAGGATGACTCAAGATGGCATGCGCCTGACCTCAGATGATCCCTTTATTTTTTCTGTATTAGCTTTTTGATAGAATTCTACATTTCCAGCAAAGAAAAAAGGAGAAAAAGAAAATTTTATAGTGGAGGATCAGATAAATTAAGATTCTACTACTAATAATGCTATTGTGTCACCAAAAGCCAGACAGATATTGTGTGGGCCTATTACCGGCCTATTTCCTTCTTTCACTAACCCCAGTGGCTGTAGGTTTCCTTATGGCCTGCAACAAAGCATCAACAGGGAACACACTGAAATGCTATTCTACAATAGTTAACACATATAAAATGCCCACTGCATTATGAACAGTTTCAGGTCATCTCATTTAATCTATTATATCAGTAATTCCCAAGACAGATATTACTATCAACTCCATGTTTTACATTTATTTTATTTTATTATTTTTTTGAGACACAGTCTGGCTCTGTTGCCCAGGCTGCAGTCCAGTGGCATGAGCTTGGCTCACTGCAACCTCCACCTCCCAGTTTCAAGAGATTCTTATGCTTCAGCCTCCCAAATAGCTGGGATTACACATGTGTGCTACTATGCCTGGGGTTTTTTTTTTGTTGTGTTTTTTTTTTTGTTTGTTTGTTTTGTATTTTTAGTAGAGATGGGGTTTCTCCATGTTGTCCACGCTGGTCTTGAACTGAGGTAAGAAAGGCTATATAACTCACTAAGATGACTAAACCAGTAAGTGCTCAAGCACAGATTCAAACATAGCTTCATCTTGTTCCAAAACCTGTAATTTTTCTCCCTAAACTAGTGACACCCAATCTTGGTTGCATATTAGAATAATGTAGAGAAGTTTCAAAACGTATCAATGCCTGGGCCTCATCACAGACCAATTAAACCAGAATGTGTGTACATGTGGAGCTGGCATCTGTACGTTTAATAATCTTCCTAAGTGATCCTAATATGTAGTTATGACTGAGTTTCACCTTCTTACACCAAGCTCCTATATTTCAGTCCTCTTTTCTTCCCTCTGTTTTTATCTGACTTCCTCAAAGTCAGTCTGTTTCTTTCTTTTCTTTTTTTTTTTTTTTTTAACCAACTTGTTTTCTCTGGACAAGAAGAGCAAAAACTGTTTCTTAGGGATCTTACATTTTTAAATTCCTGATTTTCTTATCCATAATTATCCATTTTAGCTGAGAGTTTATAATTCTGTGATCAGTATTTATAAAATATCTTTTATTTTAAATCTAAGTTGAGTTATATATATATATGTTTATTATAAACATTATATTCATTATTCTTAGAAAACACTGATAATATACCCACTATTTTTTAAGCACTGTTCTGGAAGCTAAAGATATGGTGGGGGAAAGGTAACACAGGTTATCAAAAAGTCAGGATTTCATGTGTCTGTTGGCTGTATGCATGTCTTCTTTTGAGAAATGTCTGTTCATATTCTTTGCCCACTTTTTGATGGGGTTGGTTGTTTTTTTCTTGTAAATTTGTTTGAGTTCTTTGTAGGTTCTGGATATTAGCCCTTTGTCAGATGAGTAGATTGCAAAAATTTTCTCCCATTCTGTAGGTTGCCTGTTCACTATGATGGTACTTTATTTTGCTGTGCAGAAGCTCTTTAGTTTAATTAGATCCCATTTGTCAATTTTGGCTTTTGTTGCCATTGCTTCTGGTGTTTTAGACATGAAGTCCTTGCCCATGCCTATGTCCTGAATGGTATTACCTAGGTTTTCTTCTAGGGTTTTTATGGTATTAGGTCTAACATTTAAGTCTCTAATCCATCTTGAATTAATTTTTGTATAAGGAGTAAGGAAAGGATCCAGTTTCAGCTTTCTACTTATGTCTAGCCAATTTTCCCAGCACCATTTATTAAATAGGGAATCCTTTCCCCATTTCTTGTTTTTCTCATGTCTGTCAAAGATCAGATGGCTGTAAATGTGTGGTATTATTTCTGAGGGCTCTGTTCTGTCCCATTGGTCTATATCTCTGTTTTGGTACCAGTACCATGCTGTTTTGGTTACTGTAGCCTTATAGTATAGTTTGAAGTCAGGTAGCATGTTGCCTCCAGCTTTGTTCCTTTTGGTTAGGATCGTCTTGGCAATGCGGGCTCTTTTTTGGTTCCATATGAACTTTAAAGCAGTTTTTTCCAATTCTGTGAAGAAAGTCACTGGTAGCTTAATGGGGATGGCACTGAATCTATAAATTACCTTGGGCAGTATGGCCATTTTCACGATATTGATTCTTCCTATCCATGAGCATGGTATGTTCTTCCATTTGTTTGTGTTCTCTCTTATTTCACTGAGCAGTGGTTTGTAGTTCTCCTTGAAGACATCCTTTACATCCCTTGTAAGTTGGATTCCTAGGTATTTTATTCTCTTTGAAGCTATTGTGAATGGGAGTTCATTCATGATTGGACTCTCTGTCTGTAACTGGTGTATAAGAATACTTGTGATTTTTGCACATTGATTTTGTATCCTGAGACTTTGCTGAAGTTGCTTATCAGCTTAAGGAGATTTTGGGCTGAGATGATGGGGTTTTCTAAATATACAATCATGTCATCTGCAGACAGGGACAATTTGGCTTCTTCTTTTCCTAACTGAATATCCTTGATTTCTTTCTCTTGCCTGATTGCCCTAGCCAGAACTTCCAACAGTATGTTGAATAGGAGTGTTGAGAGAGGGCATCCCTGTCTTGTGCCCGTTTTCAAAGGGAATACTTCCAGTTTTTGCCCATTCAGTATGATATTGGCTGTGTGTTTGTCATAAATAGCTCTTATTATTTTGAGATACATTCCATCAATGTCAAATTTATTGAGAGTTTTTAGCATGAAGGGCTGTTAAATTTTGTCAAAGGCCTTTTCTGCATCTATTGAGATAATCATGTGGATTTTGTTTTTGGTTCTATTTATATGCTGGATTACGTTTATTGATTTGCGTATGTTGAACCAGCCTTGCATCCCAGGGATGAAGCTCACTTGATCACGTTGGATAAGCTTTTTGATGTGCTGCTGGATTCTGTTTGTCTGTATTTTATTGAGGAATTTTGCATTGATGTTCATCAGGGATATTGGTCTAAAATTCTCTTTTTTGTGTGTGTCTCTGCTAGGCTTTGGCTTCAGAATGATGTTGGCCTTATAAAATGAGTTAGGGAGGATTCCCTCTTTTTCTATTGATTGGAATAGTTTCAGAAGGAATGGTACCAACTCCTCCTTGTACCTCTGGTAGAATTCGGCTGTGAATTCATCTGGTCCTGGACTTTTTTTGGTTGATAGGCTATTGATTATTGCCTCAATTTCAGAGCCTGCTATTGGTCTATTCAGGGATTCAACTTCTTCCTGGTTTAGTCTTGGGAGAGTGTAAGTGTCCAGGAAATTATCCATTTCTTCTAGATTTTCTAGTTTATTTGCATAGAGGTGTTTATAGTATTCTCTGATGGTAGTTTGTATTTCTGTGGGGTTGGTGGTGATATCCCCTTTATCATTTTTTATTGCGTCTATTTGATTCTTCTCTCTTTTCTTCTTTATTAGTCTTGCTAGTGGTCTATCAATTTTGTGGATCTTTTCAAAAAAACCAACTCCTGGATTCATTGATTTTTTGGAGGGTTTTTTGTGTCTCTATCTCCTCAGTTCTGCTCTGATCTTAGTTATTTCTTTCCTTCTGCTAGCTTTGGAATGTGTTTGCTCTTGCTTCTCTAGTTCTTCTAGTTGTGATGTTAGAGTGTCAATTTTAGAACTTTCCAGCTTTCTCTTGTGGGCATTTAGTGCTATAAATTTCCCCCTACATGCTGCTTTAAATGTGTCCCAGAGATTCTGGTATGTTGTATCTTTATTCTCATTGGTTTCAAAGAATATCTTTATTTCTGCCTTCATTTTGTTATGTACCCAGTAGTCATTCAGGAGCAGGTTGTTCAGTTTCCATGTAGTTGAGTGGTTTCGATTGAGTTTCTTAGTCCTGAGTTCTAGTTTGATTGCACTGTGGTCTGAGAGACAGTTTGTTATAATTTCTGTTCTTGTACATTTGCTGAGGAGTGCTTTACTTCCAATTATGTGGTCAATTTTGGAATAAGTGCGATGTGGTGCTGAGAAGAATGTATATTCTGTTGATTTGGGGTGGAGAGTTCTGTAGATGTCTATTAGGTCTGCTTGGTGTAGAGATTAGTTCAACTCCTGGATATCCTTGTTAAGTTTCTGTCTCGTTGATCTGTCTAATGTTGACAGTGGGGTGTTGAAGTCTCCCATTATTATTGTATGGGAGTCTAAATCTCTTTGTAGGTCTCTAAGGACTTGCTTTATGAATCTGGGTGCTCCTGTATTGGGTGCATATATATTTAGGATAGTTAGCTCTTCCTGTTGAATTGATCCCTTTACCATTATGTAATGGCCTTCTTTGTCCCTTTTGATCTTTGATGGTTTAAAGTCTGTTTTATCAGAGAGTCGTATTGCAACCCCTGAATGCTTGTCATCACTGGCCATCAGAGAAATGCAAATCAAAACCACAATAAGATACCATCTCAAACCAGTTAGAATGGCAATTCATTAAAAGTCAGGAAACAACAGGTGCTGGAGAAGATGTGGAGAAATAGAAACACTTTTACACTGTTGGTGGGATTGTAAACTAATTCAACTATTATGGAAAACAATATGGCAATTCCTCAAGGATCTAGAACTAGAGGTACCATATGACCCAGCCATCCCATTACTGGGTGTATACCCAAAGGATTATAAATCATGCTGATATAAAGACACATGCACATGTATGTTCATTGTGGCACTATTCACAATAGCAAAGACTTGGAATCAACCCAAATGTCCATCAGTGACAGACTGGATTAAGAAAATGTGGCACATATACACCATGGAATACTATGCAGTCATAAAAAAGGATGAGTTTGGGTCCTTTGTAGGGACATGGATGCAGCTGGAAACTATCATTCTCAGCAAACTATCACAAGAACAGAAAACCAAACACTGCATGTTCTCACTCATAGGTGGGAATTGAACAATGAGATCACTTGCACTTGGAATGGGGACGGGGGAGGGGGGAGGGATTTCACTGGGAGTTATACCTGATATAAATGACGAGTTGATGGGTGCTGACAAGTTGATGGGTGCAGCACACCAACATGGCACAAGTATACATATGTAACAGACCTGCACGTTATGCACATGTACCCTAGAACTTAAAGTATAATAATAATTTTAAAAAATGTAAAAAAAAAAAAAGTCAGGGTTTCAATTCACCCTTTTAAGCCTAGATTCAGTCCTCTTTCTACTCCCTTACACTGATACAAAGTATATTTATGAACCTAAAATTACTACAGGAAGGTTTCTATAATCCTGAGGTTGCCTAGGCAAACATGAAGTACATACAGTAAGTATTTTGTGATTGTAAGGGCACAATAAGACACCATTTAATCCAAAACATTTTCCTACTTATCTGTCTGTTCTAATTTTCTTCCAATATAAAACCTGAAATTCCCACTACTGTTTTAAAATAGACATCAAACATAGAATGATGATGCTTTGGCAGGAATTACTATCACCAGTTACAGAATGCCTATTAAGAGGAGCTTAAGTAAATCAGCTTTTTCCTACCAAGAAGTCTAAAGACGGGTGGCCATTGACATTGGTTCAGTGACTCACAGATATCAGAGCCAGTATCTCTATAATTCTCACGAACCGTGATAAAATGGCTGCTGCATCATCATCACTTACATCTGCATCCAAGGCAAGATAAAAGAAAAACAAGTGTCCAGCTGTGTTAAGAAAGAAAAATCTACCCTGAAACTCCAGTTTACTTCTGCTTGTATCAAATTTAAACTGTGCTACATGGTCATCCCTAGCTACAAGAGAGACTTAGAAATTGTGTTTTTAGCTCTTGTTGCATCTTTAGAATTAAGCATAGGAGAATAAGTTCATAATGGTTGTTTGGTTAGACAACTTATAGGCTCAAAGTCACACAGTCTTTAGAACCCATGTTCAAAATGTACTGTACTTGTGAGGAGAGGTGAACCCTAAGGGTTTATAGCCTTACCCTGTCTGTTTGGATCAGTTTATTAAACAAGCTGAATGTTTTTTGGAAAGCACAGAGCTTCCCAATGAAGGAAACCAGGAGTTTTTAGGCAAAATGTCAAAGGTCAATGGTAGCTCTATGTACTGGAAGCACCAAAAAAGTTTGAGTATTTCTGTTCTTATGATGGGGAGTAAGGGAAGCAGCTGCTCAAAAATAAAGAGCTCCAAAGAAAACGGCTGCCACTAGATGGTGGAAACATGAGGACACAGTTTGGATGGAAGTTTTCCCTCTCTCCATGAAAAACCACTTCTAATATGGCAAAAATCACTTTATCTTGTAATGATTTTATTGAGATAATTTAAACACCATACAATTCACATATTTAAAGTGTACATTTCAATGATTTTTTAGCATATTCATGGACATGTGCAAACATTTCCACAGCCAATTTTGGAACATTGTCATCATCTCAAAAGGAAGCACTGTACCCTCGAGCTATCGCCTTTATATCCCCCCCAACCTATCTTAAGGTGGGGGGGATATAAAGTCCTAAACAACCACCAATCTACTTTCTATCTCTATAAATTTACCTATTCTGGACGTGTCATATAAAGGAAGTCATACAATATGTGGCCTTTTGGGTCTAACTTCCTTCATTTGGTACAATGTTTTCAAGGTTCATCCACGTGATAATACACATTATTACTTCATTTCTTTATATGTTTGAATAATATTCCATTATATGAATACCCTACACTTTGTTTATCTGTTCATTAGTTGACAGACATTTGGGTTCTTTCTGCCTTTTGGCTGTTGTGAATAATGCTGCCATAAACATTTGCATACAAGTTTTTGTGTGGACATATGTTTTTATTTCTCTTGAAATATATCTAGGAATATAATTTATAGGTCATATGGTAATCTTATGTTAACCATTCAAGGAATTGTCAGAGTGTTTTCTACAGTGGCTGTACCATTTTACATTTTCATAGCCGTGTATAAGAGTTCTGATTTCTCTGCATTCTCGCCAACACTTGTTATCTGACTTTTTTATTCCACCCAACCTACTGGGTGTAAAATGATATCTCACTGTGGTTTTCATTTGCATATTTCTGTTTACTAATGCTGTCAAGTATCTTTTCATGTGTTTGTTGGTCATTTTTACATATTCTTTGAATAAATGTCTGTTCAAATCCTTTGTCCGTTATTATTTGGGTTATTTGTCTTTTTATTAGTAACTTGTAAGTGTTCTTTGCATATTATAATTACAAGTCTCTTATTATATATATGATTTAAAAATATTTTTACCCATTCTTTGGATTGTCTTTTCACTTTATTTCTAGCTTCCTTTGAAGTACAAACATTTTTCAATTTTATTGATGTTCATTTTATCTATTGTTTTTATTTTGTTGTTCACACTTTTGGTGTCATATCCAAAGAAAGCATTGCCAAATCTAAATAAACCTCCACAAATAAACCACTGTCTTTTATTCTGTGACAGTTTTATGATTTTAGCTCTTACATTTAGATTTTTTATTTATTTTGAATTAACTTTTGTATATGGTGTGAGGTAAGGGTCTTTTATTTTCATGTGCCTATCCATTTGTTAAAAACACTACTTTTTGCTCATTGAATGGCCTTGCTACACTTCTTGAAAATGAATTGAGTATAAATATGTCAGTTTATTTCTAAACTCACAATTCTATTTCATCATTCTTTATGTCTGTCATTGTGCCAGTTCCACATTGTCTTGATTACTATTGCTTTGTACTTAAGTCTTGAAATCAGAAAGTATGAGTTCTCCAGTATGAGTTTTTCAGACAATCTTTTTCAAGATTGTGTCACCATTTTGAGTTCCTTGCAATTACATATGAGTTTTATAATTGGTCTTCCAATTTCTATAAGAAAGACAGTTGGGATTCTGATAACCATTGCCTTGTATCTGTATGTCAATTTGGAGAGCATTGCTATCTTAAAAATATTAAGTCTTCTGATCCATAAACTGCTTTTAATATTGCAAAATACATTTTTACTGTCTCTTTGCTTTATTTAACCCATTTTCACTTTATTAGTCTTGTGTGAAAGAGGAGTATAATAGGGAAATAGAGAGTTTTAGTATAGTGGTATGGAGAACAGAACCCTAGTTTAAAAAAACAGAACATGGTGCCTGTGAGTAAATTCAAGTAGAATAGTTCCCTGTAAGATCAATCCTTTTTAGTTGTTTTGGGAGAAATCCTCAAGGCCCCATTCCAATGCCTCATTTGGGGTCATCTCTTTTTTCCACATGCTGCATCCCCTGGACTCCCTTCCTTTTTACTACTGTGACTGCCATGGCAATGGTTCACATAGGCTGGAAGAGAGATGAGGCCTCCCTGGAGCCATCATTAGTGGTACTCTGGCCAGCAGGGGGTGCCAAGAAGGGCAGTCACTCCCATCTTCTATTTGTGACTATTCACCCCACACACACACCCACAACCCCCATTCCCAGGTGAAAGCCTGGATATGATAACATGATAATACACATTATTAATTCATTTCTTTATATGTTTGAATAATATTCCATTATATGAACACCCTACACTTTGTTTATCTGTTTACTTGTATGCAAATGCCATAAACATTTGCATACAAGCTTTTGTGTGGACATATGTTTTTATTTCTCTTGAGAATATATCTAGGAATGTAAACCTGAAACTGACTGAGAGGTGGCCTGTGTGCTGTTGCAAGAAGGAGACCATGAGCTCTCTGGAGAGGTTTGCATGAATTTGTGAGGATTTTGCTAGGAATTCATGTCAGAACATGATTTATAAGTGATTACCTTGTAGATAGCAAAACTTCTTATTTTCACTATACAATAATTAATTTTTACATTTTCTGAACTGAAAAGATCCACACATTAGCTTCTCCCCTCCTGCTGCACGGTGCATTGAACATCCTAGGGAGGTAATAAATGTTTATCAAGATGAGTTTCAATGTCTTGTCTCTAGATGCTGAAGCAAGCTCTGTTTCCATTCAGGGTACATCAGTGGATCACTGCCCCCGCTCCCCATTCCTTTCCTAGTACAATAGTATGAATTTCAAGAGGACATGGGGTGTGTATTTGAGCATTCTATTTCATGTATGCACCAGAATATTTACTTTATACACATGGGCAGACAAGCAGCTATTAATTAAAATGTGATACCAAATACACTATAGAAGAACTCTGGGGACAAGGCAGTGGCCTCTTGTTACTCTCTTAGAATAACACTGGGTGGCTAGTCATGGATTTATAGTTCTGGATTTATGTTATATGGAATAATTTACACATCTCTGGCTTGTGATCATGAAATCTCCTAATCTTTGATGCCTATGACTGGCAGTTTTTACCTTTGCAAATTATTTGGTATGCAACCAATGCTGCCTGATACACATGGTGACTAAATATTTATCAAATATTCAGACACTTACTCAGCGGATTAATTATTAAACAAGCTTTCACTGAACTATCTTTCTTTTTGCTATGGCAAATTCTCTGTTGCTCAGTTGACATATGTTCTGAGGAGGCAGGGAAATAGCCAACTCAGCAAATTTTATTACTTTCAAGGTTATGCATTTAAGTGTGTGAAGGCAAGATACACATGAAAGCCCATGTCACTAATTTGGCATGCTTAAAAGAGTGTTTCAAAATATAGGTGAACCTCCTAATGGCTTTGACTTACTTGCTTTTTTAGCACATTTAATTTTTTAAAAGTAAATCATTAGTAACGCATTAACTGACAAGAAAAAAATAATCTTCTAACAGATAAAATAATTTTTTCTATAAAACATTATTACAAGATATTCTCCTGTACATTATTTTATTTTCCCTATTAAACCCAGCACGGTTTCTGTACTTCCATTTTATAAATAAAGAAGAGGCGGTTCTAAGTGGCCAAACAGGCCCTGGAACCTGTATTCTGTTTTATGCAGCATAAAATAGCTATGTTATTAAAGAAAAAGATAAAAAGAGTTGCTACTTAGATACATAGGATTTTATTTTAGCAATATCTTTTATCATTCTCTGTACTCAAACTAAAATTATACTATGGACAGTTCCTCTCATTTTTGATAGACTCTGCCAAAAATAAGTTACTGTTTTCTTAAACCAGATAAGAATAAATTGGAGGAAGAAGTGAGTACTTTGGATTTGTCTAAAGCAGCTCTACTATGACATCACGATAGTCAGAAGCAGGATGGGCAGGTCTCCATTGATCAAGTGATCATATAGTAAAAACCAGAATCAGTCATCCAAAAACTGGTAACTTTAGAGAGAATTGTAGAAATAAGACAGTAGGGGTAGGGAGGAAAAAGGAAACCAATTTCTGTCACTATCGAACTGTGGCAGAGTATTAAGCAATAAGAATCTGTTTTGTGTCTTTAACATAGAATTTGCACTCCTCTGAAGAATATCAGTTCTTTTACAAGTTTGATATCTGCCTTCAGTTAAATCTAGGTAATTTTATATCTCTCTGATAAGAACAATAGATCTCAGGCTACCATGTATCATACATCCAGCATTTTTATATTCAAATCCAATAATGGGGTCATCTGGTATTTTCCCTTAGATAACCTCAACAAATCACTACAATTAACTTCCAAATGCCAACTCTCTTGCCTTTTCTTTAATATTCATAACCTACCCTTTTTGACAGTCTGCTTAGTCTTGTAAAATAAAACTTTAAACTATAGTCTCCAAATCACGGTAAATAAATAATATGGAAATGAGGTATTTTAACATGCTTCCAAATTATTTTTTGTGAAAAAAATATTTAAAATCACACTATTTTCTATACATGTGATAATTAATGTCTATTCTAAATAGGTCAAGATATTAGTTTTATATTACTGACCTACTCATTAATTATTAATGTATTGTTTCAAATAAATAATAATAATACAAGTTACAACATTATCAGCAGATGTGTTCATGTTGTAAAACAGGAATGGTATATTTAATTAGTTGTAAGTAATACAAATGCTTGACATAAACTCTTGAGACTTCAGATGTGGAGATGTTTTGTGAGAAGCTTTGAAATCCACTGGCATACGCCATTCCTTCATTCAAGACAAATATGTGGGAGAATCAGCAGGAGTCCATTCTGGCTTCCAGAGAGTGCCCTGGAGCGGTCCACGGGAAGGTTCTGGAAGAGGCAGCCGCAGATGGTCCAGGTACACAATTATTTCAGCCTGAAATGCAGCAGAATAATCAGACTAGTGTTAAAGTATTGCTACAGTGTACATGACCTGGAAACTGTTTTATGAAGGTTGCAGAGACATCCTAGATCTCCTTTGATAATTACAAAGAAAAGATGCTTTCTCTAGAAAATAAGGAGAAGATTCAAATAGAAGGCATCATTTATTTAGTCTTAGAGATATAAATGACATTTCTAATAAGTACTTGGATGAATTGTTAAGTAACTGACATTTTACCCCAGAACTTTTAAGTTCTTTATAGAAAAATAAAAGTTCACATTCTACGGATTTTTCTGGTATTTCCAACTCTATGCTGGAAAATAAAATGGCATGTAAAAATCAGCAGTTTACCCCCAATAGGATTGCCCACCAAGTAAACTGAAAGGAGAGGGGACGAAAGGATTTGTAGTGTTAGCAATATACAAGGACTGACTTTCAGATCCATGGTAAAGGTCAAGTGTAATATTCAAAAACAAATTAAAAGGCAGCCATTCTATTGGACTCAGAAGATTCCAGCAAATGCTGGGCACCCATGGGCATTGGATCCAAACATGTTTATTGTGATCACACCCCAGATGATGCTGCAAGCACTATTAAAGACCCTATTCACCACCATCCTTCTTGCATTATGTATGCAGTTATTGTTTTGCATTATGCACTATCTAAAATGATACAAAAACATTTTGCTAAAAAATAAACCACTGGTTTTATGCTTAGCACCAGGATTACAAAATGTGATGTCATGAATTATTCATATCATTCGATTTAATGTAATCATTTTCTCCCCAGCGCTAAGCCTCTGCGAATGGTGTCCTATGCAGCCACTGTTTTGAAGAACTTAATACTAGGGGGAGAAACACCTGGCTTTAACTGACAGTGAATTAGGCTCATTGTCACTTTGGAAAAAAATTGCAATTTAATCTTTGATCTTCTGTACATCCTAATTCCAAGGTACATTTATCAGCACTATGGAATAAACCAACCTTAGAAATTTATAGAATTATTGACCTCGACATTTCGATGTAGACATATATATAAGTACACACTTACATTTGAAATTTGAACTATAGAATGGAATTCATCTTTGTTACATTCAAAGCAATAGTGGGACATATTTCTAATTTGCTCTAATAGCAAATAGATTTTGATACACATTTATAATTTATTTAGATCAAATCTTTCAAAGTACTGACCTTAGGACAAAGCATTTTGAGAAAGATAAATACATCAATGCAACTTAGCCCACAGATTAAAGTAATTTATCTTCAAGGCAGCCCCAAAATACCAAAACCAAGAGAACAGAGAGCTTCCAAAAGTTTTTAACTCTACAGAGAAAGGACAAACATCAGCTCAAAATTAGTAGAAGCAAATTTTAAAAATCAGAATCTCCTTATGATAGCCTGTGTTTGATTTTTAAACTATGTTTTAAAATGGTAAAGCTATACTAAAATGTTTTCATTACTCTTAAATTAGAAAATGGTTCATTTGGGGGCTGAATATATGATCCTATTACTATGACAAGAACAGACAGTCAGCGAACCTGATTCCGAAGCCAAATCCCTTTCACTGTCCAGCCCTTGAGCCTTTAAAAAAATAATGATATCACCTCCCCAGTCACCCTCAGGATGTTGTAGGAAGACGTAGATGACATACTGGGAGGTAAAATGTCAAAAACTCTGACGTCATCCCCAAATACGGGGAATTATAATTTAAAACCACCATCATCTATAATCCATACAGATCTTTAATGGATAGAAGTATAAGAATGAATAAGCAAAGATATTTATGTACATCAATAATAAAGTAAGAAAGGTAAAAAAATCATGTAATAAGAAAAAATAACAACATAGAAATTTAAGAATTAAGTGGTAGTCAAATCTAATTGGAATAACTCACCTCTGTAAAAAACAAGAGGAAGAAAACTTTATACATAGCTCTGGAAAATATAACAATTATGTTCTAAGAACAATGTCTATCTCCCACAGCGTCCAACTTAGTGTCATGCACACAGTTGGGACTCAGCCACTGTTGCCTGATTGATAATGAAGACAGTCACCGTGGTCAACCCAACTGTAATTGAACATTTATTTTTTATAAGGTCAATATAAAATATGTCTACTGCACCTTTGTGATAACAAATGCATAAAAAGCTTAAAACTCCATCTTTAACAAATAAGAACAAATTGATGATGTTCACTGATTTCCAAAACAGCAATGAGGCATTTTAATGGGAGGGGGTATGGAGCAAAGAAGGCAGGGTGGTAGATAGAAAATACTCCTTAAGCTAATGGTTTGCTCAATTTACTTCTAAAATACACCCTTTTCTACTTAACAGCCTTAGGTAAAGAAAGTTCCTCTTTCCCCTAAATAAAAATTATTAGGTATTTTGTCTATTAATCTTAGTAGCATGCTTCAACTAGAGTCTCATTAACATTGTGAACTGGGCCAGAAGATACTGTGTTGCGTTATAAGAGCTGACATCCTTTCATTTCAAGAGCACCTTGACCTTCTCCAGCAGTGGCATCATGTTGTCCTATCAATGCGGCTGCCTGGTCTCCCTAGAGCCCAAGAGCCATCAGCACAGGGTGGTCCCTGAGGCGGCTTGCACAGGAAGCCGCTGGGTTGGGTTTAATGTGCTCACTCACACACTCACTCACAATTTTAAAAAATTATCATGTATTCAAATCCAAATAAAAAAAAAATGTTTGTGCTTAAAAAAAAAAAAAAAAAAAAAGTCTGGAGAACTGAGAACCAGAGCCAGTGCTTTAAGTCTCTTGGTGAAGCTACAGCCTAATTACTGCCTGCTGTGTGGCGCAGTTAAACACAATCAGTCAGAAAGCCTTAAAGATACAATATCCCTTTTCACAAACTGTCTGCTTGTCAATTCCAAGTCACCCCCCTGCTTTAAATCAACCAACCACAGAGCTGTTATGAACAGCAACTGATTTTCCATGCAGTGCTGCAAAACAAAATCACACCGTATCCTATTTTTAATGGCCACAGTTTTTCAACTGCATAACAAGAGTTAGCTGGCACTGCTGAGCTGAACGGTATCAAAAAAATGGGTTCAAGTAGAAATAGCATGGAACCCTTGAAGTGAACAAGTACAGACCCAATTACAAGTGCATTGTGGTGCTCAGTACCAATTACATCCAAATAACAGTGGAGCAAATTTCCCCTTAATAGTTATATTGTAGACATCAACTTCTTTTATTTTTGTTCCTGCAGGATACAGCTTGATATTGAAAAGAAAAAAAAACCTGAATCATAAATATTATTTTATTAACACACAGTCTATTTATGCAGAGAGACTCTTCTTTGATGTCAAGGTAGGAACATGGTAGCCTGGCCACCAGAGAGGGGTGTTCTGCTTCTTTACAAAGAATCTGTGGTTTGTCAGAAATTTCACTTGGGAAAATTGGATTTTCTTGCTTGTGTATTGCTTGATAGAAGTGATCTTTTCTCAAACATTATGCTTTTTAATTATTTGAGGCCTAGGGACATAAACACGCAGTTTGATGTTTCTTTTTAAAAGAAACCTTAGCCCCATCTCCAAAATAATGAGCAAAATTAGTCAGTCAATGAATTGAGGAAGCTGCCACTTGGGACTCCAGGGGTTGACATTTGAAAGGTTTCTTAAAAGCTAGAAGAAGAAAGAAAGAAACAGGTAAACAAATGAGACTGAATGGGAGCAGAGGTGATAGGAAAGGCGGCATGCACAGCAAAGTAATCCTCAAAACCTTGGAGCTACAACATGGGGAAAGAAGAGGTCAGGAGACCAGACAAAACAAAACAGAACCAAGAAAATGCAGCCAATGAATATGGATTGTGTTTTGCTGACTATCATAGAGTCAGAGAAACAAGGGCCTGGCAAGGTCAGCCTGTGTAATCCTGGACCACGCGTTATCCCAGTGGCTGCCCTCACTCTGCTGGAAAGATCTGCTGCCAATGGCCAGCTTTCATTTGTTCCTTGGGTACTGGCTTCATTTTTAATTTCTTCTAAATCCACATGAGAACACTAGTAGTTACAAAATGCCACATCTTCTGGAGGCTGACCAATCAGGCTGGAGAAAGGTTGCAAGAAAAATAAGTTATTTCCAGGGCATTGTCAACATGCTGCCAAGGATGAGAGCACAATGTGAGCAAATAGATATTTATCTGTCCCTATCTTCTCCCCATTTTCTCTTTATTTGGCACCATGAGGTGAAGCACATGGTCCAGTATTTTCCCCAGCTTTGATCCTTTGCTTTTTCCTTTTTTCCTACTCAGTGTGAGCTTCATCTGGAAACACAAAACAAAATATGTTATTTAGGTAGAAGACAAAATTCAAAAGTTTTATTTCAAATAAAAAATAAATGGGAGATGCCACGAATTAAAGGTAAACATTAGAACTACTAACTTATCCAACCCTCTCATTTTAGAGATGAGGAAACTGAGGCCTGAGAACAACGTGAATTCTACAATACACTTCCTGTCAGAAGGCAGTGGTGTCAATGGCCATGACGACACCTGGAACTGATTCCAAGACACGTGGTTGCCGTGGGAATGCTATTTATTGTACATAGTGACTCACAAATCTAGGTTATGTGAACTATAAAAAGTCTGACTCAGAACTCCAGAGAGTAAGGAGCTAATACTATTTGAAATATAGGCCATAGACTGTGATATAACGACGTTTGTAGAGTTATTTCTCAAGGCAGCATCATTCAAAGCAGCATTCGTCGTAGTCATACATCCATTAATGAATATGTGTCATGACATTAACCAAAATAGCTTTGGATAACAATTAGCAAACGTACTTCTGGGCATTTTTGGTGAGAGAGAGGGAAGTAGAGGTAGGGCTGAGGATGGAGGTGTGGGAAGGGAGAGGGACTCAAAGAAAGAAGGGTGGGTGCTGTGGATAACGAGGACTTCTGGAGGCCAGTGAGGGAGGGGAGCTGAGGCCAGGATCTGCCAACAGCCCAGGTCTGAGTTGCGAGGAGGACTGGAGGGTCTGGGAGAAGGACCATGAACCTTTCTTCTGCCCCAGCTCAACTTCCATGTCACCCAAAAATGTTAAGTTTCCCTTCAGATCTTGCATTTAAATGATTTTAGTTCTTCCTCCCTTACCCCAAATTTCCCCAACATTTATCAATAGCTGACATTCCTTTAGATACTGAGAATTAAAATGACCTAAAATGCAAAGGCTTGGAAAAGACAATGGTCCCTTAGTGGAAATAAAAAATAGAACCAATGCATCAAAGGGAAAAGACTGAGGTGTGATCATTTCCTGTTTTGACTAAAGGAGAGAATCTGGAAACAGAAGGATACCAGCTACCTCATCTAGGGGCAAAGAAGGAATAAGGTTTTAAAAAGAGGGACACGAAGACACAGAATGAAAGTTTCAGTAGCATCACGACTCACAGTGGGGTTGTGGAAGGAGCTAAGCGCCAAGTGTACCATACTCTGCAGCCAGGAAAAGGGAGTTTTACCCATAAATGATTTATGAAGATTTTTGTGGGGGTGTTTTGTACATGTTATTGGGAGTTTTATTGTTTGCTACTTCTGTTGTTTTTAACATCACTAGCTTCCTATAAAGAATTTTTCCCCCCAGGGGATTCTATCCCTGTAACTATATTGACTTAATTCTGGAGCACCAGTGCAATTAAAAGACGGTTCTAATTAATAGGCAATAGAATGGTTGTATGTAAAAGATTTCAGCAGTTTATGCCTGGTGCACTAAACGAATCTGAACAAAGTCACAAAAGGCATCAGAGCTCCATTAGAATTTATCAGCTGAGATGCTTGGAATATTTTTCACACTAGGTAGTCACATCACTCCCTGCAGTTGAAATTGAACTGAAAGAAAAAAAGGTCGACATATTTTTCTGTACCGGTGGCAGTAAAATGGCTTCTCATTTCAACTGAGAAGTACCATCTACCAGAGCAAAAGCACCTTTACAGCAGGAATTCTACTTCTGACCCACCATGGAAAAACACGATATAATCACTGTCTCTAATTTTTCAGCCAGCAGCCGGACTAACTGGGTCTGACTGTAGGATTTGGGATCAGACTGCCTCTGGCCACGAAGAATAAGTAGAATCGTGGGCAGATAAACTGAATCTCTCCGCTTTCATGTCCTCATCTGCAAAATGGGATAATAACAGTGCCTTCCTCCTAGGACTGTGGTAAAGACTGCATGAATAACTCAAATAACGCATTCAGAATGCTGTCTAGCAGCACAGAGAGCACTCGATGAATTTTGTGCTATGATTATTACCCAGGTCCATCATTAGACACTGTGATGGGGTGTAAAGAAACTGTATGATTAAGCACATTCCATACTTCATATCATAATCCAATCTAATAATGCACAGTTGGGGGTGGAGAGGAAGAGGTTCTGAACTCTCAACTCCCAAATAAATGAAGTTCTGTCATGAAACACAGTACAAACCATGACAATTCCACGTACTCTTCTATTAATGCCAATGATTTCCAATCACTTGAACAAAAGAGGATCGTTGATTATCCACATAGGCTAAAGGTAGTAAATCTTTCACATTGTATTGTATTATCACTTATGTACTTCTTGAAAACCATTTTATTGAGGTATGATTGACATACAAAAAGCTGTTCATATTTAACCTATACAACTCAGGGATTTTGGAGATGAATATATACCCGTGAAACTATCACTACTATCTATGCCACAAACCTATCACCTCCAAAACTTCCTTTATTATAATTATTTTTCTGAAAACAGTACTTAATATAAGATCTACCCTCTTAGCAAATTTTTCAGTATACTATCCAGTATTGTTAAGTACAGGCACTATGCTGTAGATCTCCAGGACTTATTCATCGTGAATAACTTTAAAAAGTAACATCCTTGATAGTCTTACTCCTACATGCAGTCTTTCTATAAACTTGCAATAAAAAGCATTATTAAGAAACTAAAACACTTAATTCCCTACCTATCCCAGGACATCTTAGAAAAGCAACACATTTATTGAGTTTTTGGTCTTTGCATGAGTCTAAGAGTAAGAAAGTATGAATTAAGATGGTCAAGATGCACTGTGGGTCATTTTGCTAATCTTGTCAGCTTCCCAGGTTTTGAAATCCCTGCCTGTGTTTAGAGAATCCTCCCCTTATTTGGCACAGTGTGCCATTCTCACAGTCACAGCATCGGCATGAGTCCTAGCCATACCCAGATCGTGAATGGGAAAAATTGGATAGCTGCTCTGCAGCATCCAGACAGCAGCAGCTATGACTCCAGGCAAAGCTCCAAGTTCCAAGTTCTGTGGTGTAGGAAGTAAAGCTATGGAACCCAGTGCCCAGTGGCAGTGGTCGCTCCACCAGAATCCCCCTTGAAACGCAATCTGGGGCTCCATTCTTGGTCATGTAAACTCTGAGCCTAGTTCTCTGGCCCTGGCAGAGAGGCTGTAACCTACCCAGTATCTTTTGAACAACTTTTAATTTTTCTCCATGTATCAGTAGCAATGAGTTTCTGCTACTTATGGCTAAGGACTCTGATTGATAACGTGGCCAAATGGGATCTATTTCAAGCCAGACACATTCATTCATAAAGCCTCGGCAACATTCCCTGGTTACTTCCTGATCAGGGCACATCTGGAAATTGCATTAATCCTGAGTGTCAGGTTTTGCACAAAATATCATCATGCTAGAACTTGATACCAATGGAGCAAAGCTAAAATAACAGTACTGGAAGCAGTACCGATAAGGGAGCTACTGAGGATATTTCTCTAGAGCATTGTTTCCAGGCTGAAATAAAAGAGTAACTGCAAATCTCACTTATTTGATCATACAACATAATCTTCAAAAGATCATCTCCCTAGAGCAAATGTCCTCAGAGATTTCAGCATGGAGTAGCAAGTTAAGTTAGGTTACATCTGAGATCCCTTCTCATTCTGAAAGGCTATGTGTGCTTTGGAAGACCTAAGTTGCAAAACACTGTGTACTGCCCAGTAGAAATTACATTTAATCATCAGTATTACTATCTGCTACAAAGGAGGAAGAATATTTGACAATACAGGTAAATTTTCATGTCCATTTACCAGTTTTTATTTTTTAATTTTTCAAAGTTATGGGTGGACTATAATACATTGAACATCCAGTAGGAACTCAATCAATACTGCACTGAATTGAACTGAATCATGTCCACAGCTCCATTCAGGCAAGGCCATCTTTTCCAATTTCTCAGTTTATCACCCTCACTGGTTCCCTGACTCTGTGTTCACTCTCTTCCTGACCCTAAGTTCACTGGCACCGCTTTAATCACTCAGTCTTCTTGGTCTATCCCCTGCAGACAAGCTTGTTTCAGCTTCCTCCAGACCCTGGATCACCAGCTTTCTTTGCCAACTTTGTTTTCTTCCCTTTCAGTTCATCTAGTACAGTGACCCAGGAGTCTCCTATGGCTGCCCAAGTACCTTTCTTAGGGTAAAGGCTCAGGGACTATTTGTTGAATAAATTAATAATTTACTATCTTATAATGATTTTAGCACCCACTAGCTTAAAACAATTATCATCTTTTGGATATTTTCTATATTTTAATGAATGCAATTTTAAACTCTTCTTGATAAGGCAAAATGTATTAGTTTAAGAGCTTTCAAACATTACATTTGTACTGTTTAATTCTGAGTCAAAGAACATGCTTAGAAGTCAGGCTTAAAATGCTGTCTGGGGTAAACATTCTATAAACTTTCAAAATGATAGCTCATTTTTCAATGCCATGGTCTATAAATTTATCATATTCCTAAAATTATGTGATATAATGGTGATAATTAGCATTGCTGTAGACAAAGCTTCTTTTTATAATATAAAATAAATGTAGAGCTCTGCCCCCTTCATTTAATCAAACCAAGGCCACTTTGACCTTTCAAAAAGATATTGATATTAAATGATTAAATATGGGGCTTTCCCAACTTCATTTGAAGACTGGAAGTACTAGTAAGGTGACGTGTAACTCTTTCACTTTAAACATTCCATCACAACATTTGGGAAAATAATCGTACTTCCACTTCACTCACAACTGCTCAACTGTTTGATAAGACACAAAGAGCTGGATTCATCAAAGTGATGATAGCAGGTGGTCTTTCAAAATTTTAACCACTAAAAATGCATTTCTATTAATTTTTATCTTCCTCCAAATATTAATGAATAGTTCCAGTGATAATTAGCAATTTTCCCTAATTACAGAAAATTGGCACTTCACAAATAACAAACTCTGATATTATCTAGTATTGTGCCAGTTTTCCTATTAATTTGGAAATTCAGCAATTATCACCAGAACCATGTAGGTTAAAGTGTGTCAGATTCTGGATAAACAACCTAAAATACCCAACCATATGAGTTTTGATGTCAGGTAAAGTTCAATATTGACATTTGAAGAAAAAAATATGTTAGTGACCAAGCCTTGCTATTGAAGCACTATGGGAAAGCTTTCCAAGTTTATTTCAGCCTAGCCCCTGCGGATGACATCAGGTGCAAAACCTGGACAGTTTGTCTCATTATAAATTTGAAGAAAATAATACAAAAGTTTAGAAAATTTCTCAAATTCGAAAGCAGCATATATTAAAGGGCTATATGATATGTTAAGTGTACATTGATTTAATTTTCTTCTAAATCCAACAAAATTTAGGAAGACAAGAACCCTTCAGTATCTTTATCAGTTGAGAAATAACAAACACTTCATGTACTTATCAACTCCTGACATGCAAATATTTTTGCTGAATGTCAACCCAACTATACATAAACTCTGTGTTCTTGAGGTGCAGCTTGGTGTTAAGAAGTCAGGAGGTGGAGAAATGCACTGTTTCTTTTTTAATTTTGGAGTAGTTTAATGCTGACCAATCAGAAGCCTATAATTAACTCTGGACAATGCTAGGAATTTTAAGATCAATATCATTTTTTCATTTTAATTGTCATGTAACTCTCAGCACAATGTCACATACTTTTATTCAGAATGAATCTTCACAAGTTCAACAGTTGAAAGCAAATACATGATTAGGCCTCTCAGCTTTCAGAAGACTTTGCTGAACTCAATGGTTCTGAGACCAAAATTTGGACTGATTTTGCATGCCACCAGTGTAACTGGTTTTTAAAAATGTATACAATTCCGTACAATGAATCAATTTACCAGAAGTCAAATCAATTTGATGGATTTCTTAATTAAATTGACATGTAGTATGTATGTCACCCCTCGTCCCAAAAGGAAAGATGAGTTCAGGTGACAAGGGAGCTAAAATTTCTGTTAAAGTGATACATCAAACTAGTTTCCAATAAGACCATTCAGAAATTAAGAACAGATTAAAAGTCAAACTATGACTACATTGAAAAATATCACAGTTTTTTGCCTATTTTCATAGAGAAAAGACAAGAGAAGAAATAGACTTACATTCTAATAAAATAAATTTAAATCACATCAAAACCAAATCTTCCAATCCTTGAGAGTTAGGAAATAATGAAATGCATTAGATAGAGTGAGATAGTAGAAAATATTTTTTTTCTTCTGATATTATTTCCTTTCCATCAGAATTTAGAAATGAGGGGGATTAGTTTTTGAATCATTCCCCTACGAAAAAAGAAACATCGCAATGGTTCTCCATTTTTCCTCTGAAACAAGTCCAGTCCAATAGCATTGATGCCACCTAACCTATTCGAACGTCCCTTCCTATTCCCCCTCCACTCTTTCTCTGACACAGACACTGCATCTATTCCTATCCACTGCAGCTGTAACTTAGATGGCCCTTTCTTCTTTTCTCTATTTATGCAAATCTCATCATATTTTAGCAAGTCTACATACTAACATTATATAGAATATATCATATAAACCAATGCTGCTTCCTCCAGTTAGACAGTGCAGTTGAACATATTTCCTCTATCTGAATCCTATCAGTATTTATATTTCCATCTAAAATCCCACCTCTTTCTTGAAACTTTTTCTAAAAACTCAAGTGACAATGACCTCTCCTCCCTGACAGTCTCATAATACCATACACATTGTAGCATATACTCGACATACAAATTTGATGTTAGAATTTTATTATTTCACTAACTAGTACCATCTTCTAGTTATTTTTCGTACATGAGACTTGTCACCCTAATAAGAGTACAGCATCATTGAAGGCAAGAACAAATCACACTTCTTTTGTATCATGGAAAGACCCCAGTAAGAACTTGGCAGAAGAGTGTAATGATTTATAGTAAAGCACAGAGATTGAATCAGATACTATTCTAATCATTTATCACTTACCAGATAGTTTATGTGGTATAAGTTGTTAAGTTTCATCTGTAAAAGGGACAGAGTACTTTCTAACCTCAGTTATTTGTTGAGGGAATTGAATAAAATAATTCAAAAACTAGAAATTTATAAGTTTAGGGTAGGATGGTAAATAGTAGGAAGCTATTATTATTTTGTCATAGGCTGTCTTACATTATAACTTACATTTGTATTATAAATATTTGCATTCTAATTTGAAGACAGAGGACTCAATCTGAAGCCTATTTTATTTTTTAAATAAAATACTGTATGCCTTTTTATTTCATGTTTTTTTTAAATAGCACTTGAATGCTTATTACCTATAGGCCATCTCATTTCTTCATGTAACTGCTGTTTTTCCTTTTATCTAAGGTGTCTAATCATCCTGGTTTGTCTAGAGTAGTGGGAGATGTCAACATAATAAACAAGTGTGATCTAACTATATACAACAAATAGAGAATACATACATGTTTTCTCAAGAAAATCTAAAGCATTTACAATACTTGATTATTATTAAGATTATAAAGCAATACACAAAAAAAATCACAGAATTATCATCAGACTAACCATATATTCTGACCACAATTTTATTAAGTCAATAAATTTTAAAACACTATATATTTGGAAATTAAAAGACAAACAGGCACTTCGTTAAATAACTCAGGGGCCAAAGAAGAAATAATGATGGAAAAATAAATTAAATTATAATAAACTATAATTAAATTTTATTACTAAAAGGTAATAATAAGAATATGAAAAGTTTGCAAGATAGTAAAAACAGTATTTACAGGAAAATTTAGAGTTTTAAAATTCTTACTTTGGAAAAGAGAAAAAGCTAAAAATTAATAGGTATCCAATTTTAAAAGTTATAAGGTATAACAAAATAAATTCAGACAAATTAAAAAGAGGGGTAAATAAAATTAAGGGTACTAATCCATAAATATTTTTAAAATCCTAGAAAAAATCAATCAAAACAAAATTTTTAAATCCTAATAAAGTAGAAAAAAATGTTAGCTAGACTGTTCAAGGGGAGAAAAGATGTTTATAAATGAATAAACTAAACTGGGCATGGTGGCTCACGCCTGTAATGCCAGCAGTTTGGGAGGCCAAGGCGGCAAGATCACGAGGTCAGGAGTTCAAGACCAGCCTGGTCAATACGGTGAAACCCCGTCTCTATTAAAAATACAAAAATTAGCCACCTGTAGTGGTGCATGTCTGTAGTCCCAGCTACTCGGGAGGCTGGGGCAGAAGAATCACTTGAGCCCGGGAGGTGGAGGTTGCAGTGAGCCAAGATTGCACTAGTGCACTCCAGCCTGGGTGACAGAGTGAGACTCCATTTCAAAAAAAAAAAAAAAAAAAAAAGAATAAACTATATTAGAATTGAATTGGTGCCAATAAGACAAGAATTGCAAATATAACTATCTGTAAGAAAAAATTGTGACGTGCTTTTGCCAGCATATCACAATTTGAAACTTTTGATGAAATAGACAAAGACTTAGACATATATAATATGAAAAGGAGTTAGAAAGAATGAGAAAGCTTGAAAAGTCCTGTAACTATTAAGGAGGCTGAAATAGATGTTTAAAATCCTCACACAATAAAAGTACAGACAGTTGTGTAAGTTAATTCTACCACCACGTTTTAAGGTAGATACTGTCTTTCATAATGTTATATTGCTCTATCATAAAACAGAAAAAGGCGGAATGCTTTGAAAATAGTGATCCAAGGCATTGCTCTAAAATAACTTGTCTCCTTTCTCCACTTTGTTTTGTGTTTCTTGAATCACTCTAATTATTTGGATAAATGTACACTTTTCTTTCATTTGCTATTATAAGTAGCTTAATAACATGGTAGACACCCAGTAAATATAACTTTTTCTCTGTCTGTTTGTGCTCTCTAACCCACTTGCTGCTTTTCAGTGGAAGAATTGAGTAGGGAGATAGGATAAAATTCAATTTTGTAGACTATAGTTGAGCACTGTCATTTCCTTAAAATGCATATTTTGTATTACTACAGCCCATGACTGATATTTACATTCCAGAGTTTTCCTTAATATGTAATAAATACTCCATTCTGTTTATATATTCTTAATGAACTAGTATGTTGGAATTATTTCATTGCATAAAATAAATCACATTAAATCATTTTTTGTGGATGCCAAATTAAGGAGCACCCAAATAGTTATAACCTACCAAGGATCAAAATTACTCAAATTAGTACAAATAGAGAAAACAACAGATAGGAGCTCTGAATTCTTGAATACCTTTGCTCTGTTGCTATTATTGTATGCAATGACAAAAAGAAATCCCTCTTGTGATTCTCACATTAATAAAACATTACAGACAGCGCTCAATGTCTTTAATTATGTCTATTTCTGAAAATATTGTTATTATTTCTATTTTCCTAGCTATAGACAGCTTTTTCTTAGCTCTTACAGCTAACAACAGTTTCTATTTTGCAGGGAATGAGGTAAGTCCAAATGAGCTCTGGGGAAGAAATGATCCCCGAAAATATTTTCTAACATCGGAAAGGTAACTTCCTTGGCCATTAATCTTTAGGGTGCAAAGTGGTGTTAATTTCCTTTAGTTGCTTGAAACAAATTAGAAATAAAGACACCCAAGTAGGCTCAGCCAAGGAAGAAAAAAAGCATCATATGTTCAAGTATAATACTGCAGTTCAAAATGAAACTGAATTTTGGAGTCACTGTCCTTTGGGTCAGATGAATGAGAACTGAAGATCAAGTGATACTCTCCTTTTTTGCTAAACTTTTGTTACTGCAGAATGTTGAGGTGGGATCTTAAATTATTTTCTGTATTTTGTGACTGCTGTGTAGCATTCTAGAGCCTCCTATGTAAAGAAAATTCATGACAATCAAATATGAAGTAAGAAGTGGAGACGATGAATCCCCCATCTAAGATTATTTGGACCAGCAGCCAGAGAAGATGCTATACGATGTCTAGAGTTCATTACAGGTTTATGAGTCAAAGGACCAAGAAGTAAACACAAAATTCATATGCCTTCAATTACTGAGGTGGTAGCTAATAGGCGAACAAGAAATCCAGACACTTGGCTGAATATTTCTCATTTTATCAGGATTTCTGAAATCATTCAGATGTTGAAATTTTATTCCACTTTCCTATAAACGATAAGTGTGTGCACCTGCTTAAAAAGTTCACTTAAAAGAAATTTGATGAAAGATTTGATGGTTTCATCATTTCCTATTTCCTCCAGCCTGTGGACATTTGGCAATGCACAGTAAAATAGGGTCTTCACAGAGCATGAGTCAAGCATCTATGCCATTTTTCATCACCATCTAAAGTCTGAGCCTATTGAACAACAGATATTTAGACTAACTTTGTGAGAAAAAAAATGAACTCAGTAGTCTATAACCTGTAAGTTATTGTGGGGTAGGGAAATAATAACTCTGAGAAATAAAAAAGAAAAGGAAACACACTCCCCAGAGGCATTAGCTCTATTCTTTCTTTCCTTCCGTGTCATATGTCGTAATTTATAACGTGGGATAGCTCTGCTTGCACATAGATATTTCAATAAAGTTGTTGAAATTCAGATTGTGAACCTCACTACACTACCTTATGGAATTTTTATATTTATGCATTCCTCTACACAGGAGCTTTCTCTATGGATGGGATGAATGCTGCCTGTTTGTGAAGTCCCAAATGGGTCTTCTTGTGACAAAGCCTATTATGCTATCACTACATTTCCATGTCTTTGAGTCCTGAAAACTTTCTGTATTCAGAAGTTCCCGATTATACTTGTACCCAACACTCCTCAAGTCTGTGTTTCTAAAATTGCAGTAGATGTACCACCTGGCACATGCAGAATTATGTCAAGGGAATGAGAAACTATATAGTAAATATGACATCTCCTCCTGGAAAATAAATTTTACTTGAAAATTTTGAGGCAGACAGTTAAGTAATTTGAATGATAATTTAAACATGTTTTATATTTAAAAATATATAGTTATATTGTGGAATTGAATGCTAAATGTGTATGAATTGTTAGGCTAAAACCAAAAACTTCAAAGAATTTCAAGGACACAGGTTTTGCATTAGTGAATCAGTAAGGACTTTGTGTATGTTCATTTCAAATGGCAATGTGTGTCCAAAGTGGTTTAAACACAAAAGGAACAACTTTACTTATATAAATAAAAAGCCTGTGGGTGGGACCGGCTTTAGGGTTAGCTTACCTGGACGTTTTTCTTCATCTCATTTTACAATCTTCTCTCCTCCATATTGACTTCATTATTATAAACAAAAGATGGATGTCAGAGAGCTCTGCTTCAAAATTCAGGGAAAAAAGCAAGAATCATTTTTCCTAGAAGTCCCGGGGGGAAAAATCTTTAAGTCTCACTGGATCAAGTTGTGTCACTGAAGTAGTCACTGTGGCTAGCTGAATAATGTTCTGATTGGCCAACCTCATGCCCGCAGTAGAACTTCAACAAAAGTCTATAAATTGAGAGTACAAGAATATTCCTCGACCCCCAAATAAATTATTGTATACTTTCCAGAATGAAGGTGAACAGTGTCAGGTGGCATGCTTCACACATGCACATGCACACATGTACACACACGCACACATGAGCTATACATGCACACGCATGCACACACAGAGCTGACCACCTGAGACCACTTACTTCATCCCATAAACACCCAGCCCTTCCCAGATTGAGTTCTGTTACCAACGGTACATAGATGGAAAAATCTAAGAAGCATGGTTTTAACTTTTCCACTAGAACTTAAAAGCTGGTAGAACCTAGCCAGGCTCCCTGGCAATAGGATAGAAGTAACTACATGAGAGGCTTCAGGAATGAGCCCTGATAACAAGCATAGAAGAGATTTTGATCTATATGCCCGCCCAACACTTGATTTTGTTTCATGCCTTTCCCACCTAATCAGTTCCTGATTGGAGGAAACCTAGCTGACTTAGTCAGAATAGGCAAAGCTGGAGAAATGTTCGCAGGACGAGAGGCTTTTTGAACCCATCTTCAAGGTTGGCCAAGACAGTTGCAAACAGTATAATGAACCATAGTAATGACACTGCAGAGACCAATAAAATGCAAGATGATCAATGCTGAGCTCAGAAAGCATCTGATCATCTGGGTAAACCACACAACTGGGAAATTCCTTGGCAATGGGATGAACTTTGTGTCTCTTAAAACTTCAAAAGCAGTAAATGCTGATCCACATGCTATAGCGTTGCACCATATATTTCCAAGTTTGTTTTTCCCAAAGAGCAGAAATCCTGCTCTGCCTCAAGGGATTATGTTGAGAATATGTTTTTTTGCAATTCATTTGCTAATTTCTACTTGCTAAAATTGATTAAGAAATACTGTAGGCTACTGGCATCATTTGGTCAGCAGCTAATTGAGAACAATAGATATTAGAGAAAAGGTTAACTGCTGGGGTTTCTGGAAAGGGAAAGGAGCCCTTGAAAAATTATGGCCACCAAAAATCTTTGCCACTCTCTCTGCCACTTTCTTTGCCCTGCACAATTAAAGGAATTTTTTCACTTTATAATTCATTGAAGAGACATTGAGTATTACTTTTGTTTCTTTCCATCTTCTGTAGGCTGAGTGGTATTTCCAGCAATATATTCATTTTATGACACACATATTTTTTGATGCATATGACTTACCATGTATCTAGTTATTGGTGTAAGCATCAATTTTAAAGGTTAGCTGAACTCTTAAATGTTATTTTTAATTTTTTTCTTGTAGTTTAATCTTCTTATTTAAACCACCTTAGCTTTAGTTTGTGAAGAAAAAATCCATAATACTTTACATCATGATGAAATTCTAAGAACACTTGTTCACCTCACCTTCAACTCAAATATTGTATAACCAAAATTATATATTTGTAAGTATGAATTTATAGCAGAGCTGTGTCTCTATTTAAAAGGCTGAGAATGTTGGAATAATAGGAAAATGCAATGATGCTATCTAAATACTAACACATATGCAATGCACATACAAAGAGACACACAAATTTGAATTATAAGCTATTTGCAAAAGGCACATCAAGAACATAACACCAAAAATTGGAAAATAAAGATGTATTAAATAAGAAAGGTAAGTATAACATAGTATTTTCTGACAGATAAAATTTGAAGTGACAAGCATCAAACAGGATAAAGATGAATATTTCATATCGCCAAATTGTACATTGATTATAAAGAGATAACAGTTTTAAACCTTTATGTACCTTACAGCAGAGCTTAGAAATACATACAAATAAAAACAAAATTACATAAAAGAGTAATAGAAAAACCTATAATAATAGTTAAATATTTTATTACACCTCTTCCAAAACTCAACAAATCAAATAAGGATGTCAATAACTTGAATTATATAGTTAATAATGTGATCCATTTTGATATAGGAGAATATAGCAAGTATGCAATTATGTTGATGTTCTAAGTTAAAAATTTTAGTGTATGAAAACAAGGTATAAAGATAAATTCATACAAAATAGTAAAAAACTATAATGGTAACTTTGAATTGAAAATAGTATGAAATTGTGACTATTTTCTTTAAGCATATGCATTTTCTAGTACTGTCCACTGATGAGGTTTAAAAGCAACAGTAACTCAGTAGCAAGGACAGCTCATATATGAAGACTGTGCTCCATAAATACCAAAGGTCTTTAGAGAAGTAGCTGGATACCTGCCTGAAGTATAAAATCTAGATTTTCCTGGGACATCTTGTTCCAGAAAGCAAGAACACTATCCCACACTAATGGAGTTGTGTCCAAATGACACAAGAACCAACATGGAGAAAGATAGGATACATATTACCAAAGCAGATGAAGTCTAATTACTGAAATCTATTGACTGGAAAACTCATGCATTTGAAAGAAAAAGCTAATTTATAATTACACTTAATAAGAGAAAGTTAAAATCATACAAACACAAATATTGCACATCATTGGAAATAACTATTACAACAGAAGAAATCTAGCATATAAATGTGGAAGAAAAGATAAAATTTTTTAAACTATTATATTTCAACCCCTAAACAAATAATTGACTTAGGTAGTGGTCATCAATAGATAAAACATGAAATAAAACTTGATGGCAAACTTAGCAATGGAAGGATCAATCTTTTACCACCTGAAACCGTTGATCAATTTTGACTTCTACGAAGTAGAAAAACCATACGTTACATACCTTCTGAAGTTATCCAATATAAAATACATGTATCTATCTATGAAATATTCTTGCCCCCAAAAAGTTAAACATGAATCAAATCAAGCTTTTAAGAACAACTTTCCAATTTATAGAAAATATAGATTATACAAGATGTTATATGTCATTATGTGTAAGCAATAAGCAAATCAGAATATAAGACATTTTATATAACAGCTGAACTAGTTTCTTGAACAAGTTCAATGGCATATAAAAGCAGGGAGTAGGAGAAGATGGACTAGGTTAGAGTAAATCAACTTACATTATAAAACAACTCAATGCAATATGTGGACTTGGAGATCCTAATTAAAATATGTTAATTATAAAAAGGGACTTCTTGAGACAATTGAAGAATTCGACTTGTACCAGGTATTGGGTAAAACCAAAGATTACTGTTGATTTTGTTAAGTGAGATCGTGTCATTGTGGTTGTATAAAAAAAATCTTTAGAGATATCCCTAAAGTATGTGGGAGTTAAATGAAATGATACATATTATTTGCTTTTAAAAAATTCAGTAAAAATAAAATGAAAGAAAAAAAGAATTCAGAAAATTAAAAAGAAAGAAATAAAACAAGCTTGGTAAAATCTTTATCCAAACTCTTGACTCTAGGTGATGAGTACACATAGTTCATTTTACTAATCTTTTTTGTGTATTTTGTGTAATTTTTGTGTATTATGAACATGTTCATAATAGCATATTGAAAAGAGTGAAGCTTCTCAGATCTAGCAATCATCTTGTGAAAGGTGGCACTAGTAGTCATGTGGCTGTGTTAGGAAGGCTAGCGTCCAAGAAAATTGGTTTGGACTTGATGCATCTGCTGTTTCTCTATGTAACCACTTTCCTTCTAATTAGTTAATTCGTGTTTGGCTAAATACTTTGGAAATGCAATACAATATATGTGGGGAAGAGATCATGTCTTTAATACAATTTATAGTTCATCTAAAATACTACATAAGAGTAACAAAAGCATTCTACCTGCCACAACTGATTAAATCAGGATAAAATTATCGTTTTAGATTCTCAGATTTGATATCAAGAAACAGAAAAAATAAATTAGCCAATTATGAAACTCAACAATCTATTTCTTAATAAATTAACTCAGAAAAGAAAATATAAATTTTTGCTGACTTGATCCAAAAATAAATGAAGAGAGAATATAAAAAGACAGCATTAGAAAAAAAAATGGGACCTAGGGGACACAAAAGAAATGTTTAATTACAAGAAATACTATAAATATGTAGAAAATTTGAAAGGTTAAAAATTCAGCAAATATTACAAAATTGAGATTAGAAGAAATAGAACGGCCGGGCGCGGTGGCTCAAGCCTGTAATCCCAGCACTTTGGGAGGCCGAGACAGGCGGATCACGAGGTCAGGAGATCGAGACCATCCTGGCTAACACGGTGAAACCCCGTCTCTACTAAAATATACAAAAAACTAGCCGGGCGAGGTGGCGGGCGCCTGTAGTCCCAGCTACTCGGGAGGCTGAGGCAGGAGAACGGGCGTGAACCCGGGAGGCGGAGCTTGCAGTGAGCTGAGATCTGGCCACTGCACTCCAGCCTGGGCGACAGAGCGGGACTCCGTCTCAAAAAAAAAAAAAAAAAAAAAAAAAAAGAAGAAATAGAACGCTAGATTTGCAAAAATGTAAACAAAAGCTACATTTTTTCATTCTTTTTGAAAATAAGTTATTATTTTTCATAAATGTATATGCATGTTAAAATGTAATGCTGTTTTTATTTTTAAATGTAACAATAAACTTTTTAATGTTTTTTAAATTTCTAATAGAGTATCAACAAATAAATATCTAACTCACATAAACAAAATCATGTTGAGTGTAAAGGTATCACATGACCAGAAAGTTTGAAAACCACTGGTCTAAACATTCAAATTAAAAGGAAGAGATTGTCAGACTGGATTAAAAAAAACAAAACCCAACTCTACCTTGCCTATATAAGATACATTTAAATACAATGACCTACATAAGTTAATAATAAAACCATTTTTAAAAGCTATACATTTAATATAAATAAAAAGAAAGCTAGAATAGCTATGACTGTATCAGAGAACATAGATTTCAGAACAACGATTAGTACCACATTTAAGGAGGATATTTTAAAATGACAAAAGAGTTGTTTCACCAAGAAGACAGTTACAATAGTACTAAATGTGTTTGTGATGGCAGCAGCAGTCCATCTGGAGTGGCCGCTTGCATGATGCTGGCTATAGTGGGGGAAGCGCTGTTGGGGCTGTGTGCTCCATGGAGATGGTGGGAGCTGGGAACAGGCAGAAGTCCCGCCCCCTTCCAGTTGGAGGGGCAGAAGCCCCACCATTCTGGGCACAGCTGCGCATGCCCACCTGCATCTCCGGACCTGGAATCTCTGCACTCTCTCAGGTCCAGGAAGTCCCCATTTCCCCACAGGCTTGGAAGTGCCTGCTCCCACTGCCTGGCCTCTCCCGCTCCTGGCACCTGCTCCAATTTCGGAGTGAAGTTGTGGCTGAGCCTGGGCACTGTCACTACCTGGCCTGCTATGTGAGTGATCAGGGCAGTGCTTACACGCCAGTCCCCTGCTGCCTTAGTCCCCTGGCATACCCGCAAGCATGAGACGGAGCCCGAAGGAGGGCTAAGGGTGGCTCAGCATGGACCTGCAGGCACCCTTTGGCATCAACAGTCTGGGTGCCATGGGCACTGTGATGGCAGGTCAATGGCAGCAGGAGGCAAATAGGCTCCTGGGTGGAAAGGGGCAGATCCCCAGTGAAACCCCACCTTCAGGCCTGGAACAGCCTGAGGTCAGTGGGATGGGCTGCCAGTTGCCCAGACTGGAGTGAGAACTTATGGTGCTTTTTCCAGCCTATCCATGGCTGTCCATGGAACAATCAGCATGCACTTCCTCCCCTCTGAAACCAGTAACACTCCCCAACTCAGCCAGACTCAGGCAGACAATGGGATAACCTTCCTGCAGCGAGGAGCTTCCCACTGTGGGTCTCCTCTGAGTTGTTCTATTCTCAATAAGGCACCTCTTCACCTTGTTCACCCCTCACTTGTCTGTGTATCTCATTCTTCCTGGACATGAGACAAGAATTCAAGGACCCACCTAATGGTGGGGCTGAAAGAGCTGTAACACAAACAGGTCTTAAACATGCCTCTTGCATACCATGTTGCAGGTGACAAGAAGGACAGAAGAGCTTTAGCCCTTCAGGGAGCACAGACTTAGGAGCTCACTGAGCCAGAGCTGTGACACCCTCTTTGAGGCTCTGTGGTTTCTGGCATCTCCAGGTTTCTGGGTGCCACTGCATTCCCAGTGCCAACCTGGAAGCTGCTTGCAGTATGCCTGGTCCAGCCACAGCATCACAGGGAGTCGGTGCCTCTGCTGGCACCTGGAGCTGCCCTCTCCTTCACAGCTGGCATGCCTGGCTGTGCTCAGTGGCCAGATCTCATGCTCACTCACTCACACACCGCTCACCACTCCACATCTGGCTTGCCCTTGGCAGGTGTGGGATCCAGGCTGGTAGCATGAGCCAAGCGCAGTCTGCCAGGCTGAGTGAGCAGAACAAGCCCGGTGTGCCCAAGCAAAACTCGGGCAAAGGTTCCACTGGCCACAGAGGTTTCCAGCTGGAAAAGTGACACCCTAAGGAACCTGTGACATTTTTATTTAAAAATAACGCATCAAAATATAAGAAGCAAAAACTGGTAGAATTGAAAAATAAAATAGACAAATCCAAATTATCCTTGGAGATTTCCACAGAAAACTCCCAACAATTGCTAGAATTGTGAAGATCAGAAAAAATAGAGACACTTGAAAACCTCATCAACCAATATTGTCTAACTGATATTTAGAGAGCACTCTACCCAACAATAGAAAACCCACACCTTTCAAGTGCACATAAAACACCAAAATAATCTGGGCCATAAAACAAGATTCAATAAATGTAAGGGGGTTATACTCATACAAAGGATGTTCTCCAAATGTAAAAATTAACCTAGAAATGAGTAACAGCAAAATATATGAAAATTTCTTAAATATTTGAAATTATACAACAGGCTCAAAACAATCTATGCATTACAGAAGAAATCACAAGAGAAATTAAAAAAAAATTGAACTAGGTTAAAATCATAATATCACATATCAAAACCTGGTAGATGTAGCTGAATAGTTGTATTAGAAAAGAAATAAAAGGCTTTGTATTAATGATTTGAGGTTGTACCTTAAAGGAACTAGTGAAACAAGAATAAATTAAACCTTAAGTAAGCAGAGAGAGTGAAATAATGAAGACAAGAGCATAAATCAATGCAGTAGAATAAATGCAACAAAGTAAAAGAGAAAAATCAAAGCTGGCTTATTGAAAAGATGAACAACATTGATAAAACTCTAGTGAAACTGATCAAGAAAAAAAAATTGGCAATTTCAGGAATTAAAGAGTTTATAAGTTCGTTTTCACACTGCTGGTAAAGACATACCAAAGACTGGGAAGAAAAACATTTAATTGGACTTACAGTTACACATGTCTGGGGAGGCCTCAGAATCATGGCAGGAGGTGAAAGGCACTTCTTACATGGCGGCAAGAGAAAACCAGGGAGAGGCAAAAGTGGAAATCCCTGAAAAAAACATCAGATCTCGTGAGACTTATTCACTACCATGAGAATAGGAGGGGGGAATGCACCCCATGATTCAAATTATCTCCCACTGGGTCCCTCCCACAGCATGTGGGAATTATGAGAGTACAATTGAAGATGAGATTTGGGTAGGAACACAGAGCCAAACCATATCATTCCACCACTGGCCCCTCCAAATCTCATGTACTCACATTTCAAAACCAATCATGCCTTCCCAGCAGTCCCCCAAAGTTTTCACTCATTTCAGGATTAACCTGAAAGTCCATAGTCCAAAGTCTCATCTGAGACAAGGTAAGTCCCTTTTGCCTATGAGCGTATAAAATCAAAAGCAAGCTAGTTACTTCCTAGATACAATGGGGGTACAGGTATTGAGTAAATACAGTCATTCCAAATGGGAAAAATGGGCCAAAACAAAGGGTTTGCAGGCCACATGCAAGTCCAAAATCCAGTCGAGTAGTCAAATTTTAAAGTTCCAAAATGATCTCCTTTGACTCCAGGTCTCACATCCAGGTCACACTGATGCAAGAGGTGGGTTCCTATGGTCTTGGGCAGCTCTGTCCCTGTGACTTTGCAGGGCATAGCCTCCTTCCTGCTTGTTTTCATGGCCTCGTGTTGAGTGTCTGAGGCTTTTCCAAGCACACAGCACAAGCTGTAGGTGGATCTTTAATTCTCAATTTTGGAGGACAGTGGCCCTCTTCTCACAGTTCCACTAGGCAGTGCAACATTAGGGACTCTGTGTGGGGACTCCAACCCCACATTTCCCTTCTGCACTGCCCTAGCAAAGGTTCTCCATGAGAGCCCTGCCACTGCAGAAAACTTCTGCCTGGGCATCCAGGCATTTCCATATGTCTTCTAAAATCTATGTGGAGGTTCCCAAACCCTAATTCCTGACTTCTGTTCATTGGCAGGTGTAACACCACATGGAAGCTGCCAAGGCTTGAGACTTGCACCCTCTGAAGCCATGGCCCGAGCTCTACATTGGCCCCTTTCAACCACAGCTGGAGTGGCCGGGACACAGGGCACCAAGTCCCTAGGCTGCATGCAGCAAGGGACTCGGCCCAGCTCACAAAACCACTTTATTCTCTTAGGCCTCCGGGCCTGTGGTGGGAGGAGCTGCCGTAAAGGTCTCTGTCATGCTCTGGAGACATTTTTGTCAGTGTTGTGAGGATTAACATTTGGCTCCTCGTTACTTATGCAAATTTCTACACCCAGCTTGAATTTCTCTTCAGAAAATGTGATTTTCTTTTCTATTGCATTGTCTGGTTGCAAATTTTCCAAACTTTTATGCTCCGCTATCCTTATAAAACGGAATGCCTTTAACAACATCCAAATCATCTCTTGAACGCTTTGCTGCTTAGAAATTTCTTCTACCAGACACCCTAAATCATCTCTCTCAAGTTCAAAATTCCCCAAATCTCTAGGACAGGGGCAAAATGCTGCCAGTATCTTTGCTAAAACATAACAAGAGCCACCTTTATTACAGTACCCAACAAGTTTTTCATTTACATCTGAAACCACCCAGGCCTGTACTTTATTGTCCATATTACTATCAGAATTTTAGGCAAAGCTTTTCAACAAGTCTCTAGGAAGTTCCGAACCTTCCCACACTTTCCTGTCTTCTTCTGAGCCCTCCAAACTGTTCCAACATCTGCTTGTTACCAAGTTCCAGAGTTGCTTCCACATTTTTGGATATCTGTTCAGCAGTACCACACTTCTGGTACCAATTTACTGTATTACTTCATTTTCACCTTGCTGATAAAGACATACCTAAGACTGGGAAGAAAAAGAGGTTTAATTGGACTTACAGTTCTACATGGCTGGGGAGGCCTGAAAATCATGATGGGAGGTGAAAGGTACTTCTCACATGGCAGTGGCCAGAAAATGAGGGAGATGCAAAAGTGGAAACCCCTGATAAAATCATCAGATGTCATGAGACTTGTTCACTACCACGAGAATAGTGTGTAGGAAACCACCCCCATGATTCAAATTTTCTCCCACCAGGTCCGTCCCACAACACATGGAAATTACAGGAGTACAATTCAAGATGAGATTTGGGTGGGGACACAGAGCCAAACCATATTAAGGGGGCAATAATATCACAGATTAATCATATATTAAACAGATATTAAGGAAATATTAAAAATAACTATATAGCAATAAATTTGGCCACTTGAATGAAATGGACAGTTTTTTAAAGAAATAAGTTAAAGAAGCTAACTTGAGCTGTAATACATAATTAGTATTGCCTTCTATCTTTTAAATACATTGAATTTGCAGCTAAAATCCTTTTCTACAATGAAAATGTCATACTCAAAAGACTTCAGTATTGAAGTCTACTAAATATTCAGGGAAGGAATAATATCAATTCTAAGCCAGTACATCTAAAAACTAGAAAAGGAGCCATATTCTAACATGATATAAAACCAGACAAAAGACTTTTAAAAAAGAAACAAGTATAGATTCTTACATTCATAACACATATGCAAATACCTTTAACAAAAATTTTTAAACTTCCATTCGGCTAAATAAATATATAAAGGAGACATATTATAAAATGATACAAAACCAGACAAAAGATTTTTTTTCTTGTAGGCAACAATTAGTCTAGTGGTGATTTAATTTTTTTTTATTTCTATACATTTTGGGGGAACAGGTGGTATTTGCACACATAAGTTCTTTAGAGGTGATTTCTGAGATTTTCGTGCACCCATCACCCTAGCAGTATACATTGTACCCAATTTGTAGTCTTTTATCCTTCATCCCCTCCCACCATTTCCCTCCAAGTCCTCAAAGTCCATTGTATCATTCCTATGAGTGAGAACATAGAATATTTGGTTTTCCATTCCTGAGTTACTTCACTTAGAATAATGGTCTCCAATTCCATCCAAGTCACTGCTAATGCCATTATTTTCTTCCTTTTTATGGCTAAGTAGTATTCCATGGTGTATATATATACATACCACAATTTCATTATCCACTCATTGATTGAAGGGCGTTTGTGCTGGTTCCATATTTTTGCAATTGCCAATTGTGCTGCTATAAACGTGTGTGCAAGTATCTTTTTTATATAATGACTCTTTTCTTCTGGGTATATACCCAGTAGTGGGATTCCTGGATCAAATGGCAGTTCCATTTTTATTTCCTTAAGGAATCTCCATACTGTTTTTCATAGTAGTTGTACTAGTTTATATTCCCACCAGCCATGTAAAAATTTTCCTTTTTCACCACATCCCCACCAACATTTATTTATTTTTTTATTTTTTGATTATGAAACTCTTGCAAGAGCAAGGTCGTATCGTATTGTGATTTTGATTTGCATTTCCCTGATGATTAGTGATGTTGAGCATTTTTTCATATTTTGTTTTTCTTCTTTTGAGAATTGTGTATTCATGTCCTTAACCCACTTTTTGATGGGACTGTATCTTTTCTTCTTGCTAATTTATTTGAGTTCCTTGTAGATTCTGGATGTTGGTCCCTTGTCAGATGTACAGAATGTGAAGATTTTCTCCCACTCTGTGGGTTATCTGTTTTCTCTGCTGATTGTTTCTTTTGTTGTGCAGAAGGTTTTTAGTTTAACTATCATTTATTTTTATATTTGTTCTTGTTGCATTTGCTTTTGGGTTATTGGTCACGAAGTCTTTGCCTAAGTCCACGTCTAGAAGTGTTTTTCTGATGTTATCTTCTAGAATGTTTATGGTTCAGTTATCAGATTTAAGTTCTTGATTCATCTTGAGTTGATTTTTGTATACAGTGAGAGATGAGTATCCAGTTTCCTTCCACTACATGTGGCTTGCCGATTATCCCAGCACCATTTGTTGAATAGAGTATAATTTTCCCACTTTATGTTTTTGTTTGTTTTGTGGAAGATTAGTTGACTGTAAGTATTTGCCTTTATTTATGGGTTCTCTATTCTGTTCCATTGGTCTATGCGCCTATTTTTATACCAGTTCCATGCTGTCTTCATGACTATGGTCTTTTTTTTTTTTTTTTTTTTTGAGACGGAGTCTCACGCTGTTGCCCAGGCTGGAGTGCAGTGGCGCGATCTCGGCTCACTGCAAGCTCCGCCTCCCGGGTTCCCGCCATTCTCCTGCCTCAGCCTCCTGAGTAGCTGGGACTACAGGCGCCCGCCACCGCGCCCGGCTAATTTTTTGTATTTTTTTAGTAGAGACGGGGTTTCACTGTGGTCTCGATCTCCTGACCTTGTGATCCGCCCGCCTCGGCCTCCCAAAGTGCTGGGATTACAGGCGTGAGCCACCGCGCCCGGCCGACTATGGTCTTATAGTATAGTTTGAAGTGAGGTAATGTGATGCCTCCAGATTTTTTCTTTTTGCATGGTCTTGCTTTCACTGTGTGGGCTCCTTTTTGGTTCCATATGAATCTTAGGATATTTTTAGTTCTGTGATGAATGATGGTGGTATTTTGATGGGAACTGCATTGAATTTGTAGATTTCTTTTGGCAGTATGGTCATTTTCACAATATTTATTCTATCCATCAATGAGCATAGGATGTGTTTCAGTTTGTTTGTGTCATCTATGATTTCATTCAGCAGCAATAGATTGCAGGTTTCCTTGTAGAGGTCTTTCACCTTCTTGATTAGGTATATTCCTAAATATTTTATTTTTTCACCTATTATAAAAGACTTTGAGTTCCTTATTTGATTATCAGTTTGGTTGTTGTTGGTGTATAGCAGAGCTACTAATTTATGTGCATTAATTTTCTATCTTGAAAGTTTGCTGAATTTATCAGTTCTAGGAGCTTTTTGCAGGAGTCTTTAGGGTTTCTAGGTATACAATCATATCAGCAAACAACTACAGTTAGACTTCCTCTTTACTGGTTTGGATATCCTTTAATTCTTCATCTTGTCTGATTGCTCTAGCTAGAACTTCCAGTATTATGTTGAATAGAAGTGGTGAAAGTGGACATTCTTGTCTTGTTCCAGTTCTCAGGGGGAGTGCTTTCAACTTTTCCCCATTCAGTATTATGTTGCATTTGTCATAGGAGGCTTTTACTACGTTAAGGTAAGTCTCTTCTATGCTGATTTTACTGAGAGCAAAACCAGACAAAAGACTTTTAGATGAGAAACAACTATAGGTTCCTGTACTCATAACTTATATGCAAATATCTTCAACAAAATATTCAAAACTTCTGCAAGTTAAATAAATACATAAAGTATAAAATATCATGATCTTTTTTGGTTTATCCAATGAATTCAAAGTTGGTTTTACATCTAAAAATCAATGTAATTCACTATATGAATATATTAAAACAAATCATATAATCATCTCAATTCGTGCATAAAAAGCATTTGACAAAATTTGATACCCATTCATGTTAGAAAATCTAAGCAAAACAGGAACAGAAAGGAATTTCCTCAAGCTGACAAAGAATATTTACAAAGATCCTACTGCCAACAACAAATTTAATAGTGAAAAATTTAAGGCTTTCCCACTAAGACTGAGCTCAAGGCAAGAATATCTCTCACCACCACTGACTTTAAACCAGGTGAAAATATTTTCTAATTTCCCTTGTAATTTCTTCTTTCTCCTCCTCCGCCTCCTCCTCCTCCTCCTCCTCCTCCTCTTCTTCTTCTTCTTCTTCTCCTTCTTCTTCTTCTTCTTCTTCTTCTTCTTCTTCTTCTTCTTCTTCTTCTTCTTCTTCTTCTTCTTCTTCTTCTTCTTCTTCTTCTTCTTCTTCTTCTTCTTCTTCTTCTTCTTCTTCTTCTTCTTCTTCTTCTTCTTCTTCTTCTTCTTCTTCTTCTTCCTCTTCTTCCTCTTCTTCCTCTTCTTTCTCTTCTTCCTCTTCTTCCTCCTCTTCTTTTCTTCTTCACAGTCTGGAGTGCAATGGCACAATCTCTGCTCACTGCATCCTCCGCCTCCCGGGTTAAAGTGATACTCGTGCCTCAGCCTCCCAATTAGCTGAGATTACAGGCTTCCACCACCACATCCAGCTAATTTTTGTATTTTTAGTAGAGACGGGGTTTCACCATGTTGGCCAGGCTGCTTTTGAACTCCTGACCTCAGGTGATCCACCTGTCTTGGCCTCCCAAAGTTCTGGGATTACAGGTATGAGCCACCGTGCCCAGTCTTATGGTTTCTTCCTTAACGATTATACTGGAAGTCCTGAAAGGTACAACATGGCAAGATAAATAAATCAAATGAAATAAATAAAAGACATAGAGATTGGACAGGAAGAAATAGAACTGTTTTTATTTTCTATGACATAGGCGTCTATCTAGAAAAATCCTAAGTGACCCTCAAAAAAGCTAGTAGAATGAATTAATTGAAAAGGTGTATGGATAAAGGATCACTATTACAAAAATCATTTCTATCTGTATGGGCTGGTATCACAGAATTGGAAATAAAAATTTAAATACCATTCAAAACAGCATTTAAAGACATGAAATACTTGGGGCAAATTTAACAACAGACACTCAAGAGTTGTACTAAAAACTACATATTATTGCTTCAAAAAAATTAAAGAGCTAGCTCAATGGGGAGAAATGATATATGCATAGATTAGATGACTCAATATTGTCAAATCTCCCCAAATTTATGTTGAGATTCCACAAAACCTTAACCAAAATCCCAGCAAATGTTTGAAATAAAATTTGTAAGTTAATTTTAAAATTCATAGAACTGTAAGAGAAGCAGAATATCAAGAAGGATTCTGAAGCAAAACATAGATGGATGATTTATACTACCTGATTTCAGGATTTAGAATAAAGCTACCATATTAAAGTAGTGTGGAGTTGGCAAAAGAATAAACATGTGAATCAAGGAAAATGAAACCAGGATTAGATACCCACATAATCAATCGATTTTCTACAGTGTGCCAAGATAATTCAGGTAATCCAATGGGTATAAAATAATCATCTACATAAATTGTGCTAGAGCAGTTAGATTACACATGTGGAAAAAAACCTCAACTCTTACTCAACATCAATTCCATAAATTTTCTCAAAATAGATTATAAACCAAATTATAAGAGGCAAACCATAAAATGTCTGAAAGCAAACACAGAGGCACTCTTTGTGACTTTGCAACACAAACTATAAAAAATCAAAACGCTGTTAAATACTGATGAATTAAATTTTATGAAAATTAAAAATGTCCCTCAAAATAAATGTAAAATAAATTAAGAGGCAGTCACAGAATAGGAGAAAATATTTGAAAACAATATATCTGATGAACAACTCATAACCAGAACATACAAAATATTTGAAAATATATAACGAATATTTATGAAGACAAATAACCAATTGTTTAAAATTAGCTTAATAGTTAACAGATATTTCAACAAAGAAGATATATGAATAGCAAATAGGCACATGTCAAAAATGTTAAACCTTATTAATTAGAGAAGTATAAGTTAATACCACAATGAGATACCACTGCATACCTACTGTAATAACTAAAATTTAATATACTGATGATATCAAGTGTTGGAAGGGATGCAGAACAACTGGAACTCTCATACATTGTTGGTAGGAATGAGAAATGCCACAGCCGTTTTAGAAACCTATTTGGTAATTTTTATAAGATAAAACCTACACTTATCATTCAACCTAGAAATTCCACTGCTAAGCATTTAAAGAATAAAAATAAAAACATATGTCCACAAACACCTGCCAAATGTCCATCAACTAATGAAGGAATATATAATTGTCATATTGTATATCCATACAAGGGAATACTCTCTAGCTATAACAAAATGAATTATGGATACATGCAATTATATGAATGAACATCAAAAGCATTATTCTAAGTGAAAAAAAAAAGATTAAAAAGACTACATATATTACACTATCATTTATATGACATTCTATGACAGTTACGCTTGCTCCTCAAGCACATTTTCCTGTCTTGAGATGAAATGCACTTTTCCTCTTTACCTGGAAAATTCAACTTATTATTCAAAGTACATCCCTCCTCCAAAATATATCAATCATTTGTTTCTCATGAAACTTGTTGGAGGCTTCAGTTATAGAAATTATATTGTTTTTGAGGGTTTTTTTCCCCTCTGCATTCCCTAGTTAATATGAATTTTTCAAGGACAGGGACCCTGTCTCCTTTGTATCTCTAGTGTTTAACAATGACTGATACATGATGGTAGAACCTCAATACATGCTGAACTGAATATGTTTTGTTTTCTGTGTTTGAGATCCCCTCTGGCCAGCGTTTCTATAATGAAAAACAATTAAACTATAATTAAATCTTTTCTATTTTAATTTATTAGTATTATCTAAGTAAATAGAATATTACAGAGAACCAGAGAATGTCTTATCTTAAGAACGCTTACTAGAGTTTTGATATAAACAAATTTTATTTTTCCTATACAGGATGTGAAAATTGACCATATAAATTGGGTCATTCCAATCATACCCAAGTAAAACAGAGTGGAAAAGTCAGAGATTGAAAGCAGTCAGACCAATAACATTGCTCCAAGAATGTAATTCTCTGCCAGCCTGGCTGCTGAAACTGCCTGCTGTAACTTGAAACTAGTTTTATTTCATGGCTTCTGAAACAACTTGCTACAAGTCTAAGACTAGTTTTACTACCATCCTCATTCACCAGTCAGAGCTTTCCAGCTCCCAAAACTTTGCTAGTGGCAATGAACTTTCTCGAAAAACAGTACATAACATTTCTCCTTTTTATAAAACCTCCAACCTTCTGTTTGTTCTTTGGATGTACCAAACACCAATCAGTCTGCATGTATGCCCCAAATTACAATTCTTGTATCCTAAATAAGATGGTAAATTTAGAGATATGTCTACATATTTTATTTGGCTTTGTCAAGTAATATAGTTTTAAGTAAATTTTTCTTTTGGTCATTTGATAGAAAAAATCAATTGCCTTTTCTTATTTCCCTCCCTTCTTTCCTTCCTTATTTCCTTCCCTCTCTCCCTCTTTCCCTCCTTCCTTCCTTCCTTCCTTCCTTGTCAATATGTCCAGCTGAAGGAAAAATAAGATCATATTTAAATAGGTACAGAAGAGATACAGAAATCTATTTAATGAACATCCAGATTCTGAGAGTTACTGTGTGATGAGGCTTGTGATAGCTATATTTTCACAGATACATTTACCATTGATATTTAAGCAAAATACACTGAAAGGAAATGCTTATAGAAACATGGCATTTTATTTCCATTTTCGAGCAAATTACAAATTCCAAACACTTCTTCAGAAAAGACCAATGTGAATTCTCATTCATTTGGTGGATTTGATTGCTTTTGAGAAAATGGCTAAAGGTTTTTGTTTTGTTTTAGTTTGTTAACATATAAACATGTGTCTACTTATACAGGCATAATTAAGAGAAGTATGCATAATTAAAATGACTTTTATAGCTTAATAAAAGATACTTTTATTTAAGTGCCTTAAGATAAAAGTATGATAGAATATAAAGCTAATGACAACATTTGAAATAACCAAGACCAAGAAAAAGAAAACAAAAAGCATCCAAAGAAATATTTCACACACACCCACACACCCACACATATCATCCTTTCAGAAGAAATTTATTTTAAAGGAAAACTTTTTAATATTATGCACATTTAACGAAGTTAAGTTTTCAGGATAAGAATAAGCAAGAAAAATTTAAAATATGGGCTCTCCACAGTTTGCTTTGCTAAAACTACTCTTCACACAACCCCTGTATAGTATAGTCTTGGACTAGTCTCATGGGGAGAGTGGTGAGACCATGGTGAAAGGAAAAAGAGAGTAACACATCCCAATACTCATGGTCCAAAGCAATCAACAGTTTCTTTCACTGCTCCTACCTGCCCCAGTTCCTCTCATAGGATGCCTCCTCTTGCCTCCCATGACCTCAGGAACTGCTCCAGAAGCCCCCAGCTCCAGCTTGCCAGTTCAGCATTGCTATCCTTTTGCCTGGCCTCTCCTTGCTCTCAAGGACCCATAGCTTCACATTGCTCTTCTCCCCCTGTCCCCACCCACTTCTAGAATACTACTGAATTTTCCCTCTATGCTCCATAATGGGCCAGTTTTACCCATTCTATGGAACTCAGTTCAAATTCCTGGAACCCAGTGTGGGAAAGCCTTGAAGGGCAGAAAGAGCCAAACTGCAGCCTGTTTTATGTTACAAGAGCAAGTCTTTGCATTTCTCTAGCAAGTAGGAAGGGCCCTCCACCTCTCTGATTTGCCTCAGCTTCCTCAGGAAGGAACCCAAAGGCACTAAGAATCAGCACACTGGAGTTCTGGATGTAGGCTGAGGAATATAAAACAAATGTCAAACATAACCACAAGGAAAAGATCCAAAACAGGAATAAATACTGGCAGAGAAGGTCACAGATATCCATGTAACTCCTCGAACATTCTCTTTCTCCACCTGAACTTTCTGCAAAATAAAATGTTCCTAGTTGTGAAAAAATGTCAAGGTAGCCAGAAGGGCCCTTGAGATGTTTTGGTTTTTAAGAGGTGTTAACTCCAAAAGCTTGAAGGAGCTTCAATTCCTGATGATTCTGCATCTCCTGAGACCATTGGGTTAAAGGGAGGGGAAGACTTTTCTATGGCACTGAGCTCAAGAAATACACTACATCCCAGAAAAGCAGCAGCTGGGACAAATGGTTAGAATTGACTCCGGTGGAAGTATAGTTAATATTTGAATTCCTTTTTGTGCTGCCCCTGCTTATCAGGAGGCAGGATTTCAAGGCAAAAGTCGTATCTATAAATTAACAAGATGAATTTTTCAGAAACATTTACTGTGCGTCTCTTGGGGCCTCACCTTGTGACATGGACAGTGCTCAGAGCAGTGAGGCACTTTAATAGTCTCCATGCAAAACCCCTGTCAGAAAGTTTGCAGGAGGAAATTATCTCCACACAAATTATGAAAATGCATAACCTGAGTCCTTTTATGGCCCAGGGGAGAGATAGAGTGACAAACTTACAATTCATCAAGTCCTCCCAAAATATCATAAAGTGTGGGAATAAATAAGTTTATAGTATAAACAAAGTCACCTCAATGCAATACAGAATATTAGTTAGTGGCCATTAATCTGGTACCTCTTTGAACTCTTGGACAACCAGCCTCCCAAATGTATAGCTGTCTCTGCAAAATATAGCACTTAGAGTTAGAATCCTCATAAACGGGCATGACGGTGACCCAAAAACTTCTTCTAAAATTTAGATGAGATAATACAGTGCCTGGTACATAGGAAATGCTAAATAAATTGTTTTCTTTTTTTCTGTTAATACCTATTTCCCATCATCCTGACTTTTTCTTTTTACATATGCTGCCGTAAAGATCCCCAAACTCAAATTTACATAACCGCAATTAATTTCCCAAATTCCCGATTCCATCACATACCATGTCAGAAAGACCTATCGCTGGTTTATTAGAGATAATGACTTCTATACCACCCTTAACACTGTGGATATGGGAGATATAAATCAGCTACAGTTGTATTTTAATATAAATGGAGATGCAAAACACAGATGTAACAGATGTAATAGCAAGTTAAGGAATGTTTACCTCAGCAGCTATTAAATTACATATACCAAAAACTATAATAGTATAGCATCTACCCATCCAGGAAACATTCCTTTACTTGCTGTTTGGGAAAGTAATGATTTCTATAGTTGAATTGTGTACAATTACTTCTTCAGCAACTGCAGGTCTGCTTAAAGTGATTTAAGAGCTCAGAAAAGTCCCATTGATGTGACCATAAGGCAGGGATTGCAGTTAGAATATTATCAAATTGCCTCTAGAATTCAAGTTAGCAACATTAACAGATTTCTTTCATTTAACAAATTTCCTAGCTCCCTGTGCTAGGACAATAAAGACCAATAAGACAGGACAGAGCCTGCCAAGGAGCTATGAGAGACAAAGAAGCCAATGGCTTCAATACCATGTTAAATTGAGTGTTATGACAGAGAAGGAACACTAGATTCAGCCGTCATTGGAGTGAGGAGATGGAGATGTGACTGCTTGTAAGAAGCAATGTATGAGAAGGGTCCTAGACAGTGAGTGACACTAACCAAGAAAGAGTGTGGAGCAGAGTTGAGCGCCTGAGGTGGGAGGGGAGCAAGAGAGGGGCAATCAGCAGGAGGCAGAAAGAGCTGGTCCCAGGGCATGGAGAACCTTGCTTTCTATATCCTATGAAAGAGCTGAGAGTGAAAGTTATGGTGGGTAGAGAGCTGCTGGGAAGCTTAGGCAAAGGAATCATGGTTAAAGTTGTCATCTGGGTAGATGATTCTAGTAATCCATTTAAACAGATGTGCTCCTATAGTTAGGAAGTCATTAGAGCAGCACCAAAAGAGGGTAATAAAGGTACAATTTAGAATAGAAGCTGTAGGTTTGGAGGAGAGAAGATACTTTGAAAATACACAGGAAGTAAAAAACACAGTACTGTGCTATTCATTGTATATAGGAGGTAGGGGAGAGAATGAGTCCAGGGGGCTCCACTGGAGTGAATAGCAATGCCAACAAACATGACAGGAATACAGAGTCATTCTCTTAACTAATTTGCTGCCACAGAACATCAGGGAAATTACAGAATATTGATGAAGAGCATGAGCTTTTGAGCCAAAGTGGCTGAGTTCGAGTTCCACCTCCAAAACCTACTTGGAACACAAGTTAACTTGAGCATGCTCCTCAATCCCTCTATGCCAATTTACTCACCTGTAAAAAAGAGGCAGCAATGGTAGTGCCCATTTTGTATATTTGCTATGATGATAAGTAAATATGTTTAATATACTTAGAATAGTTTCTGGGAAACAGCAAGCAATAAATAACAACATACATATTTTCAACAATATATATGAGAAGCACTCAAAGTGAGAAGATAAGTGGTACAAAACCCAGTCCTCAGAGAACACCGACATTCAGGGACACAGAGAGGAAGTGGGGCATGAGATGGATCAAGGAGAGAAGGAAGACAAGCTGAGAGGTATCAGAAAGTCCAAAGGAGAAAGGAGGAGAGCGTTTCAGAGAGGAGGAGTGAGCAAGTGTCACGTGCAGTTACAAGATTAAGCAAAATACAAATAGTAAAGGATTTTAAAGGTAGCAGGAAGGTATACAGTAAATACAGTAAAATATAACTTCTCACACTCTTTTTTCAGAGGAGGCACTGTTGTATTTTAAAATAAAAAATTTTAACTACTACTCTCTAAATTATGGTCAGTTCCCTTTATCCAAACCAGTAAAAGACAAGAGAGCAAATGTGAGTTGGGACAATTGGCTAACTCTTTAGGGAAAATAAAACAACTAAACTGAATCCTACGTCACCGTTCATATCAAATTAAATCTCAGGTATATACAAGATTGATATGTAAATATGAGGCAAAAATATATAACAATAAGTGCAGGAACATTTTTGCAATCTAGGAGTAAAAAGACACTTTCTCTAAACGTGACAAAATGTTCAGACACTGTAAAGACAATTATTTACAACTTCTCTATAGAAAAGTTTCATAAAGAAACTTATAAAAAATACTAGAACTGGAAATAAATTTGTGTTAAGACTTGCGATCATATGGCTAAGATCTCTAATATGGGAAAAAATTAACGAATTCATAAGAAAAGTCCAAAATGTCAGCAGAAAAAATGGACAAAGATTATGAGTGAGCAATTCACAAAAATGAAAGACAAATAAATAATAAATCTGAAAATATTTCCAATGTAAATTGAATTCATAAAGCAGTTCTATCCATTACCATCTAGATAGGCAAAGGTTAGCAAGAGAAAACTATCTTCTAAAGTCAAGGCTATTAGAAAAAATAGTCACTAACATTCACTAGTATTAGACGTATATATTATTTAAATATTTTAGGGATCACTTATCAATGACAATTAAATTTAATTGCAAATATCAATTAACTCATCTCACAAAATACCTGACCAGTATGCTTTAGAAATGCCAAGGTAATGGGAAATAAGTGAGGAGTGAAAACTAGCTGCAGACCAGAAAATCAAAGGAATTGTGACAACTAAATACAATTTAATAACCTGGACTGGATTCTGGAACAGCAGCAATGAAATACATTAGTAAAAGAAGTTCTACTGAAATCCAGAGCTTCATTAATAGTAACGTACCAATATTGGTTTCTTAGTTTGGCAACTATGCATAGTTTATTATATTACCATGCTAATGTAACATGTTAATATTAGAGGAAACTGGGTGAAGGGTGTATTATCATTGCAACTTTTCTGTATATCTAAAATAGTCTCCAAATTAAATGTTTGTTAAAAAAATAAATTAGCCAGTAATTCCCTTTCTGAAAAATGTATCCAATAGAAATATTTTAACAAGTATGAAAATACAGATACAAAAATACATACTATACAGTAATTGGAAGAAATCCAAATGTTGTAGAAAAAGGTATTAAATAATTAAGTGAGGCCATAGCTATAAAATGGAACATTATGCATCCATTAGAAAGGATGTATGCTAGAATTATAAATAATAGCAAGGAAGTTATCTATGGTGTTTTGTTAAAAGATAAAAGCAAGTTAGTATATAGAGAGATTAGATGATAGACAGCTAGATAGATAGATATTAATAGATTAGATAGTGATATAGTTTGGATCTGTGTCCCGCCTAATTCTGTAGTAGAATTGCAATCCCCAGTGTTGAAGGTGGGGCCTGGTAGGAGGTGACTGGATCTTGGGAGTGGAGTTCTTGTGAATGGATTGGCTCCATCCCCTGTGTGCTAATAGTAAGTGAATTACCATGAGATCTGGTCATTTAAATGTCCCTCCTCACTCTCTCTCTTGCTCTTGCTCCTGCTCCTGTCATGTAAGATGCCTGCTCTGCCTTCTGCCATGAGCAAAAGCTCCCTGAGGCCTCCCCAGAAGCAGATGCTGCTATACTTCTTGTACAGTCTGTGGAACTGTGGGCAAATTAAACCCTTTTTTAAAAATAAATTAACAGTCTCACGCATTTCTTTATAGCAGTGCAAGAACTGACTAATACAGATAGATAAATAGATATAAACTTATTTATCACTAAAACATATGTGCAAATATGTATTATATAATACGTATGAAAAATCTGGAAAAATACATAAAATTGTTTTTTGAGAGGTAGGAAAATGGATGACTTTCATTTTCCAAGTTTTTCAGTATCTATTATTTGAATTTTTTCCATTGAACAGTATCCTTTAGTTATCAGATTGTATAACCGTACATGTTTCTTTTTAAAACTGGTTTTGTAATGAAAAGAATAATGAACAATTAAAAATTGAAGCATGTTGGAGAGTCCCAGTTTGGTCATTGGCTAGCTACATGTTTGTGCATGTGGCTTAATTTATCTGGCCTCGATAACAGGAGGTGGGATTTGATTACTTCTTAAGATCTTTCCCATATGTAAAATTCTATTAGTCTATGGTTTTGAAGATTAGGTGATTCTCCCACTCTAACTGCAGAAATTTATGTATTTGCTCTCACAGTATCTTTGTTAGAGGGTTGTAAATGTTATCTTTTAGCAGATAGAGCAGGAAGTATGGGATATAAACAGGATATTTTAACTCATCTACTCAAGGAAGTTCATGAAAGCAACTTGAGACTCTTATATTCAATTCATAATGTACATAGCAGGTTTGCTGGAAATACCTTAGGTTACTTGAAACATTTATCTTTTAGAAAATAATTTAACCAAATGACTGGACAACATCAGCCTAAGAGACTACATATACTCTCAGTGGTTAATGGACATTTCCAAGGCATCATGATTCAAACTTTCTTTAAACTCTTTTATGCACTTTAATGAGTTGTTCCTAGTCAACATTGAGCACACTCATTACCAAGGAGAATTCAAACACGTTCTTTCCATTCCTAACAATTATATATTTTTCTAAAATCTATTCAGTTATTGTAGGCAGTGTAGGTTTATCAATTACCTCTCCAAGCTGTCCATTATCTATTTTGAGAGTATAATTTGTTTCCCGCATAGAGTATGTGTTAGCAGCATGATGCGTTTTACATTTGTAATTAATTTTGAACTGACAAAGAAGGTAGGAAAAATTCTCCCATAAATAAAAGTAATGAATTCAAGTATTTAAACAAAAGGTCCTAGTAATTTCCAGCAACTTAAAAAGAAAGAAAAAAACTCAATCTGCTGTATCTTTTAAACTAAAAATACCAAGATATCTTTTGTTCCTTCTTCATGACACACTGGAGATTTTGAAATTCTAATACTAAAAAGGATAATAAATGACAGGTAGGCACACTACATTGAATCTGTGAATAAGAAACTGTTTACTTCTCAATAAAACTAATAATACCAGTTTAACTATACATGACTAATTGGCTAGTTCACACAAAGTTTTATCGGAAAATCATTTTTGTAGACATAAATTCCTACCTATGATGAAACTAAATATTTTGCTACTCGTAGCACTTTAAGATGATAGAGAGCTTGAAATTAAATTACACTAAATGCCTTTATATTTATTCGGCATTAAACCTTATTTTCCTTACTGTCATTCTGCCAGCGTGATATCATCGGAGTTGAAGAGGGATGCTAATACTATTTATATTACACTGCACTGTCCTCTAATTGACCTTGTTTGTGCAATGGAATGGCTGCTTTTCTCAAGCTGCCAGCCCTTTATTGCAGCATTTTGACCATGCACTAGTGGCTCTTTGTGCTGCTGCTGAGTTCAAGAATCAATACTGGATTCCCCACAGCCAATAAAGGCAGCTGACAGCATGAATTAACTGAGTGTGGCCAGTTGCATGGAGGGCCATTGTCTTTAAGGAAAATCTGGACGTGATTACCAACCTCCATCTCTGAGTGAAGGTTTTAATGCAAAGTGCGAGGTTGCTGTAATTTAATTTTGGCCTGCTGCTCTGACACACTCCCCTTTGCCACTGCTTCATGGAATCCAAGCTATTAATGGCTGCAAACCAAAACACATATGGAGACAAAGGCAAATACTCACAGTCATACAATAGCAGCGATTTCACCTGACTTGACCATTCTTTCCTGATAGTATTCTTATAGCAGATTCTGTTTCTTCAAGCCAGTCTTCTTACTATAGGAATAAGTCATATCAAAGTTAAAAATGAAATGTGCTATGACCTATACATCACTGAAGCTTTCGTACGTGGCAGAGTTGAAAAATCTGCACAAGGAACTCATTGCCTTTGATTAGACTGTCAAAATTATGGAAAAATGCATTTATACTTCCTTATCTCCCACACTTTGTGAGATGATTTCCACCCCCTCTACTCCACGGAACATATTTTCCCCTGAAACAAAATCCAGTTGATTCTTTTCAGTCTTTATCTTCTCAACAGCATTTGATATTGAACACTTCCTTCTTTAGAAAACATTCACATTTCTTGGGTTCTGGTTCCTGTGATCCTGTCTCCTCAGTGTTGGTGTTCCTTGCATTTTATCTTAGGCCTTCTTTTTGTCTCACTTTAATTTGCCCTCCTCCATGTAAAACCTCATTCTTTTTCATACCTGAAAGCATTATTATTATTATTAATTTTTTTTTTTTGAGACAGAGTCTCACTCTGTCGCCTAGGCTGGAGTACAGTGGTGCAATCTCAGCTCACTGCAAGCTCCACCTTCCAGGTTCATGCCATTATCCTGCCTCAGTCTCCCTAGTAGCTGGGACTACAGGTGCCCATTAACACGCCTGGCTAATTTTTTGTGTGTATTTTTAGTAGAGACGGGGTTTCACCATGTTAGCCAGCAAGATCTCGCTCTCCTGACCTCGTGATCTGCCCACCTTGGCTTCCCAAAGTGCTGGAATTACAGGTGTGAGCCCCCATGCCCGGCCCATACCTGCAATTATTTTTGATTGCCATATATTGACTCCCAAATCTTTATCTCCAGCTCAGATCCATTAATAAGTTTGGCTGTCCCATCAGCGTTTTGAGCTCCACATACCTCAAACTGGATGCATCATCTCCTGTTGTGTTTTCTACTTCAGTAAATTGCCATCTGTTACATATGCAGGAACATGGACCTTACCTTTGAATCATCTCTTTTCTTTACTCTGCGTACCCATCACTTATCAAGTCTTGTTAATCTACTCCTTAGTCTCTCCATTTATCCATCCACTAATCTCCATCATTTCTCTTGCCTTAACACTAGTCAGGCACTCCATGTCTTCTTGCCTTCAAGGCCTTCATAACCAGATTCCAGCCTTGGCCCCGCCTCCACCACTGAACTCTCCACCCTGAAACTAACCTTGTCTTTCTAAAAATAAAATCTATTCACTTTCCTTTTCTGCTTACAACATTTCGACTACTTCACACTATGACTTTACCTCTTCAGCTTTACATTTTACAGTGTTTTCTCTTTTCCTCCTCCCCAATGACATACATATTTGTTCTGCTGCCACTAACTGAGTGATTTTAATACAAGGACATGGACCACAGCAGAGACTTAGTTTGTAACCGGAACAAAGGAAAGCACCTATTAGACACTTGACTGCAATCATGATGCTCTATGAGGTGCAGCTACTGCCTAAGCTTCCACAAGTATGTTAGACAAAAGAAAAATCCACAGAATAATAAAGTGGGATTTATGTAAGCCTTTAAAAGGGGAAATGACATGTCATTTCTTTCTTTATCAAAAGACCTATATTTCTGAGAGAATTTTGGTATTGACAACATCAGTTCTGTTTATAACAGGTAATGTTCTTCGTTGAAATTAATTCAAGCAGAGTTATTCAAGGGACAGTGTATTATATACAAACCATTTAACTTGAGCTTTAAAACGATTTTTCATGTCTGAGAATTATCAAGAAGATACCAGTTTGGATCAACACTTTCCATAAACTGGAACAAAACCTATGGTTTTAAAGGCTCTTATCTTAAATGCAAGCAATTTGGGAGACTATTAAGGGCATATTGTCTGATCTATTCCTACTCTCACATTTTGTTGCAATCATTAATTTTTTAGAAATATTTTATTATATTTTCATTGTTTCCAAAATGAACATCAAGGCCATAAAAATAGGAATTAAAATATATAATTATTACATTCCCACTTCTGGAAAGGCTGAAATGAGGATAGTCATGTTACAGCTACCTCAGTTGATTCCTTGACTGTGTAGACATAAGCTAAGACATAGTTGTGTTCAGCTTCAAATCATCATGTGGTGGTCCTCCTTGGATCCCTGAAGCAAAGATGTGTGTTGCTGCCCTATCTTTTCTCCCTACCAGTTCTCTCCTTTTTCATAGCATTTTCTTCCCTGGCCAGAGAATCTTCAAGGATTTATGACTTGGCAGCTCATCATCATTTGAGTGGTCTGCTGAGAGTGAAAGAGAGAGGTAAAAAGGAAGCACACACAATTCCTTGTCCTTCTGCCTGCATCTCAAAGTCATAGCTTGGAGGAAGATTATGAGGCTATCCCCATAGAGCCCACATTGCTACTCATTATAATGTATGACGAGGCGTTGAGCAGAGGTGGGAGAGCAACTTGGCAATGCACAGATACATTCACTTTGCCATCAGTAGAAGAGGAAACTGGCCCAAGGAGGCCAAGGAAGAATCACCAAGTACATATACAACAAGCCATATCCTAAGCCCATCTTTGCCTATACTGTCGGGAGCCTGGGGGTATTGAAGTGTGGCAACTAGCTCCTGACAACAGCACTGCAAAAAGAACGTGGACATAAAGGAGACAAGGTCTTGCCCTCTCCATACGCAGAAAGACACATTTGTGTGGCCATCCCCAAGACTTCAAAGTGATTAATTAAACCAATTGAGTATCTTTGCCATTGATCTATTTTACCTAAAACATTTTTCTGAGTAGCAAGATAATTTTTACCTAGTTTCCTTCATCAAAAGCAACATTCTCCAGATAAGATCTTCCTAAAAATGAAAAATGTATTTCATATGGTCAGCATATGTTCTACCTTCCTGAAATAACCCTACGTTTTTAACAACAATTGTGGTGGCCTGGTCTCCCAGCCTGCTAAGAGAGCAATAGCACCTCACTTTCTTACCACGACAGGTTTGGATGGGGGGTGGGAGAAGTGGAGAGCCATTCATCAAAGTCCTCTCTATGGGCAAGCCTTCAAGACTTGCTGTATACCCAAACCTGAAACTATGTCTCCCCATTCTCTTTTTGGCAATATGCAAAAGTCCTGTTTCATTATTTGTTTATTTGTTCCCCACCCTTGTCCCCACCCTAAAAGTAATGTTTCTATTAATACACCAATTTCACTGCTTTTTATCTTTCAGTCCAAGCCTTTGAGTCAATCATCTGGCCACAGCAAAAGATCAGGGAGCCGTCTGGATGTTCTTGATATATGAGAAGCCTACATGGCATCAGCTGGGAAAACTGCAGTCAACATTGGAATAATCAAAAGTGACCACATGCAATAATAGTCTTTGTGACAGTGAAGAGGGGACACCAGGAAGCAGGTGTTCTATATAACAGAGGATCAATACTCCTGTTGAGGAGATAAGATAGATTCCAAATGGAAAATAAACTCATGGAGAATACGAACAGGGAGACAAGAGAAGGGGAGGGAAAGTGAGACAAGCCTGCAGGAAACAACACAACAAAGGGAATGTAGGGGTGTGTACAAGGCCCACAGCTGACTGGCTGATGAAAACTGACTGCATGAGAGTGTGGGATAGGACAGTCAATACAGATTTGCTTCCATGACAAGGAAAGAGGACAAAGCGCACATTTAGAAGCTTGAGCTACACAAATTAGCTAGGATCTTCTACATTCTAATTTAACGTGCTTGCAGAAAAATTTCATCATTTGTAACATGTGTTGACAGCCTCAAAAACTTGATTTTGCTTAGCAAGGCCTAGTTTTTAGTAAGAAAAGGACAACCCATATTTCATTACTTTTGAAAATATATTTCAATGAAAAGGGAGATGGATAGAGGTAAACCTAATTTGCATTATTTAGTTCAAAAGAAATGTTGCTTTGATGCCACTGTGTGTATTTGCAGCGCTTCCTTTCTCTCTTGGGAGCTGGTGTGTATTAACATTCCATTCCTCTTTTTCATTATTGCTATCATATAAATTACACACACACACACACACACACACACACACACACACACACACACACACAGAGGATTAGCTGATAAAGCCATAACAGCAACCTTCAATATGAGAACTTCTTCCAGAAACTCAATGCTACACATAAATAAAACTACTCAGGCAAATGTTAAATAAAATTTCATTCCATTAAAAAAAGAGAAAACACTGGAATTTCCTTATTCTCTGTTTCTATTGTGGGTTGTGTGAATCTGTGTTTTCAAGGTGTCACACTAGTCTGTAGTCAGGCCTGGGGATATTTCAGACCTCATGCAAATGATGAAACATTGTGTTATCTACAGCATCATCTTGATTCTGTCCTTTTTTTCTTTATAAGTGAATGTCTCAATGCTTTGTTGTTCCTATGTCAGGGGAGTAGTGGAGCATTTCATTTTCCTATGGCTTGTGAAAACACAGGGGGAGGATTTTTCTCCTGACCCCTGAAAGCCTAGGTGGATATTAGAAGTCAAGGGCTGTGATCTTCCTAAAGAAACAGCTTTATAAACCTCTAGCTATTCCTGCAATGCAGCAGATGTGTGGGCTGCTGCCAAGCTCCAGCTCACTCTGGAAAATGCTGACATGAGGGCTGCAACTCTGCAAGGAACCAAGGAATGTTTACACAGAGCCCTTAGGGTCGATCAGATGTTCTCCTTGGAGCGCCCTTCCAGCATATATCTTCCTCCCTGCACCTCCACATAGCTCACATGCTCTTGGTTTCCTGATCTTGCTTTCTCTGCCTTGATTATGAACTCCATGAGGGCAGGCCTGTGTGTGCCTCTCACAGTGATCACAGAGCTGGGCACAAAGTCGGAACTCTACAACTACTTGCTGGGTGAATAAATGGAATAAATAGCCCTGAAGAAGCCTCTTAAAAGGAAAATCACTTCCTGAATTTGCCAGGTAGCCCTGTGTCCCTAAAGGAGGACATAAAATTGAGAACAGCCACTTTCCCATCTGCCTGGAATGGAAGAAAAGCCAGTGTGAGCATTTTCCCCTGATGCCAGGCTCCTTCATGACTTCCTGCAAACCATTTGGAGCACTCAGCCTGTGTTTCTCAATACAGCTCTCAGTTGCATGCTGCCCTGTGCTGGTCTTTGTTTCCTGACCAGAATTCCTTTGCTGCTAAGGATAAATATTAGCAGTCGTGTGAGCAGCTTGTACATCTCTCATCCTAACCAGTGAGTGCAATGCTGCTTACCAAGCTGAAATCACAGTTGAGCTTTTTCCTCTTGACCCTGCTATTTTAATATTTGGTGTGTAATAAAAAGTTAAGACGATACCTGGATTATTACAGCTCCCCTCACTCCAGGCCTGATATAAATGGCCTGGGGAGACTGTGTGCCCCTCCTACTATTCCCTTCCTCCTGCTTCCCCAGTGACCGCCTGCCCAGATGAAAATGTGACAATGCTTGATTCATGGCTGAGTCGTTCTAACGAATAGGGCTTTTGCTGTGGTCTGCACATCTGCTGTATCCTAAGAAGAGCCCATGTTTTATCAAGTCTTTCCCTTAGGAAGATCACAAACCACTTCATGCACAATCATCTCTTCATTCAGCCCCGTCACTTGGGAAGTGAAGACCACAGGGAGCCTTAGATGAAGAGGCTGTAATAACTAACTAAAAATCTGGCTGGTACATTGAGGGTTACTCCGTCCTCCAACAGAACATGCCATATGTTCCCCTGTAAGCACAAGTGACTGAATCCTTGAATTTATTCTTTATCTGAAAGATAGTTAAAATGAGTTGTCAAACACTTTTGGTTCAGTGTCATATTCAAGACTCCTTTTCTTTTTTTCAAATGCTGTTTGGGTAATTAGGACATTCTTAAGTATCTTTAATCTACTTATCTATTGAATAATTTTCAAATTTAACTGTCAGAGCCAATCAAGGAAGATATCTAATATAGAAATGCCTTCAATCATTAAACTATGCATTTAATCCCCAGAGCATTTTAGATAAACATTTTTGTGTGGGGCAGGTGAACAATGATGACAGTTCTCCCCATGTGAACAAACATGTGAACATGTATGCATATACAATGATGTGCACACATGTGCATGCACACAAAAATAACTTTCTGAAAATTGCTGCAAAATCTTATTTTATGTCACAGACTACAGTGTATGTAAACTGAGAATAACGTTCTTTGTGGTTTAGTAATGAATTAAATGAAAAGATTCAGTTTTTTTTTTTGCTCAAATCCCAGCCTCTGTTTGTTCATCCAGTGTGGGTTTGCAGTGACCCCTGCTTCCCAAAGTCTTAATTATGTAATCTCATTCTCTGTGAACCACCTGTGAGGACCTCACCGTGGGGACGCTAAGACTTTGTGGGAAGTGTCAAGGATGTTTAAAAAGGAAAATTATTTTTCACTCCTTTGAGGCTATCAAAGATAGAAAAGGAGTGCTTTTCTATGTTTTAACGTATGATCCTGGAGATAATTCACTTAGCCAAATAAGGAAGCTTTTCTGATTTGACTTCTGTGTGTGCTTGTTGTTCACTTGAACCCAACCACCTGCTGTCATATACAAATTAGTAACATGGGATTTTTTGTTCTGTTCCTTAATTCATCAAATCCCATCATGATTCCTGAAAAAATAAATGTTCTAATAAAAAATTTGGAAAATGTCTGCTTACGTCTCTTTTATTGAATAGAGAAAAACAAAAGACTTAGCATGAATAAGGGACTTGAAAATGAAAGTGTGGCTTTATAATAAGTTCTTCACAATCTGGGTAACAAAATGCACCCCAGATGAAATTTATTTTGTAGAATAGTGGATGATTTAATTGATGCTTTGAACTCAAATTATATGAGCATTTCCAGGTACTTTATCTGGACACCTGGAAAGGCTTTTGGAGTCCATAAAATTTATTTTGCTTCACTTCTGAACATCATTTATTTTTCTCATCGATACCTTTAAAGGAAAAAGGAAACAAATAAACAAAAATAAAACTTACTAAAGCAAGAACGTAACAAATGAGTCCCTGAATAGGAATGGCTATAGAAAGCAGCCCTTCACATTTACTTACTTTCTTTTCTTGTGTGAAAAACAAAAACAAGTTGAAGATATTTTCACTTGAATGCCACAAAATGATTTATATTCTCAGAATTATCAAAATGATTTTGTGTTCTCAGAAGTATCAATTCATAGAAAAATTAGAACTACTAACCTACTGGTAATGATTATCTTAAAGAATGAAAAAGAGACAACTGAGGAGAAAATTGTTCTGATTAAAAATGCCAGTGTAGAAGAACCAGGAGACCAAAATGGCCTGTATGTCTTACAGCCAGATTTTTAAAATAATAATTTAGTAACCTGGATCTCTAGAGTTTTGCCTTTTTATTCTAAATTCATTGTATGTATTTTCATTTAATCTTACTGTTTTATAAGGTTTAAGTTAAATTTTCTTATATAAAGCTACTGAACTGCACAAATGACATTTGTTTGATTAATGTCTCTGACAGGCAGGGACTCTGTGACCTCTGCATATTTCTGTCAGGTATCATTTAGGTTACAGTTAAATTTGGATTAGGATCGAGGAGAGACTCGATTTCACTGTAGCGATGAGTCCCATTTGCAGATAATTAGTGTGAACTCATTTTTTTATAGGTATGGGAAGCCATGATAAAAGGGGGAGAAATAACCACAAAAGTGAATACACACAGCAGATTTTATTTCTAAAATAAAATACAGTACATTTTCAATAATTCTCTGTCACACTCACCTATTTGACATTTATTTATTTCATCATTTACCATATTGTATGTTTTCAGTTACCCATATTAAACCAATTTACATTATTTTGGAGAAAACTGGGTTAATAATTTAGATTACCATAATTATTATTTCCCAAATATAATATATTCAGTTAGTAGCTAATATAGACAGTTATAATAAGATTATAGTTATAATCTCTCCTTTACTTATTAGGAATGTATTTAGCTGCAAGTAACAAAGCATTCAACTACATTCAACTATAACATTTTAACAAAATAGTTTTGTTCCACACGAAAAAATTGAAGTCAAAAGATAGACTGTTTTTTTGGTGTGTCTTCAACAGCTCCATGGCGCCAGGCCCAACATCTCTGTTCATCAACTTATAGTTACAAACCAGCTGCACAGCTCCAGGTACTACATCTGCATTTAAAACAGGAAAAGTTGTGGAAAGTGACAGCCAGACATACCTGGGTGCTTTAATCAGAAAGAGAAAAGCTTTTCTGGAAACAATGTTAATAGACTCCTTAAATTCCATTGGCAGGACTGAGATGTGCAGCCACCCCTTATGCCATAAAGACTGAGAAGGCAAGAAAATAATTATCACCGTCGGCTTTGACCAATTGTGATCCAAATCAGATCCTGGGTGGCAAAGTACATTATCATTCTGAACAAATGTGGAGCTCTGTTAGAAAGGAAGATGGGAGAAAGGATGTTGAGCAAGCAATAAAATTGCCTGTCCTACATTCATAAATAGAAATTAATGATTCACTCACTCATTGCCAAAATCTGAAACCTGGCATATAGGCTCCAATCTTCAAATTCAAAGTACTTAGCACACTGACAAGTCAAGCACATCATCTTGGCATGGAAAGAAGAGTGCTTCCTGCTGATTTCCATGGGGTCCTTAATATTTGTCATAAGAACTGAGGCTACATGACAGCAAAACTTAACTGATATAAACTTTTATTTTTCTGTCATCATTTGTAAAGAGCAATAAGGTGTAAAATAATAAGATGCAGATTATTTGCTTTGCCATATAGTGCCCAGGTCATTGTCAATGGCTGTTATCGAGTTGACAGAACTGAATGGGAAATTCATAGACACTGCATAAGACAAATCTGGGCTTGCCTCTAATTTCTTCTCTTCCTTTCTACCTGATTGGTGGTAGGTTACTCATCCTCTTTCTTCCTCATTTTTTTTTTTTGTCTGTGTGTGAGCATAATCATCCCTAACTTGTACCAAAGCCTTGAGGATGGAATGGATAAGGTAGATGAGCATTCGGGATGCATCCTTGTGTACCCTTCTGTTTCTCTCCCTCAAAATGAAACTTACCATGTGAGCCAACCGAGAACTAAGGAGAACTCCTGTCTCTCATGGGATTTCAGTGCTGGTTTTCAATCTTTTCTGTAAGCTTACAGATAAATCCCTTCATTTCCTGTTACAAAAACACTTTTCTTTTACTGAGATAAAGAATTGATTGAAGCCCTTCCAAGTTTAAATCCATAGTCCTAGAAAGTAGAAAACAGCCTTGACAATTCTTATAATTTAGAGTTTGGAAGTTTATAAAAACATATATCTCAGTCGCCAGAGATGAAGGAGGGGAAGTGAGCTACCATAAAGGAGAAGGTGAGCAGGTTCTCAAATTGCCATCATCTTTCCAGGCTGTGTAAGATCTTTCTGTTCTGACATCTTCAGCCCTCAGTAAAGCCACTAATCTCTCTCTTCTCTCATCTCTTTCTTTCTCTGAGCTTATTTTATGTACAATCTAACTTATAAGTTTTTAAATGATTTTATATATGTTATTTGCTTTCTCCGCTTTAAAAATGGGTACTAATAACACCTTTTTCAGTGGAATTCTGTGGAGCAGAGAGGGCAATAAATGAGATAATGCAAGTAAAAGTGCCTAGCACAGTGCTGGACTCATTTTCAGTCCTTCATATGTGTGCGTGTGTGTGTGTGTGTGTGTGCTTGCTTGCTGACTACTTACTCATCAGAACTTTTGAGAGTAATTTTCATCATTCTTTGAATAGTTTTTGGGTTGCTATAAATTTCCAACTTTTTCCATTTTATTCATTATAGTCTTTCAGAAATCTTCCCAAGGGATATAAGGTACCAACAGATGCTCTGCCTACACTGAATAAACATTTCTAAACCATTACATTTATTTTTTAAATCTTTTTTTATCTATCTGTAAAATTTTGTCTACAACAAAGACTGCTAAAGTTAAATCAATGGGGAATAGACTTGATGTGACTTTTGTCTGGAAATACCTCCTAAAAACAGCAAAATCCACTTCTCTACAGGAAAGTTGTGATGAAAAGACTTGCAGGGCAGAACTGATTCTCATATTAAAAAACTAACACCCTGCATGCACCAGTAATTCCTTCCCAAACATTCATTTTATGATGGGTAGACACAGTCTTAATGGCAAGTTAAAACTGTATTTGAAGGATTGTTTTTGAAAATTGGAGACACATTAGGCATGAATCTCATTTATGTAGAACTAGAAAGAACAGCTATGCTACTTACAAAGCATTAGAACAAAATGCGTATCATAAATAAAATAAAAAGTCAGACTTAGGGTTTTATGGCTAAATTGATTATGCTGATTTGGGTACCTTTTCTTTCCTGTTCTGAAAAATATTTAAGTAATAAAGTTTTAATTGCTATGTGTACCAATTAAGAGTTCTAGGCAAATTCTTTCCAAGCAAATAATAAGTGATTCAAAGCTATAAATAAAATGAAAATAGGCTAAAACAGCAATGATAGACTGTACATACAAATGAGAACACTGGGGGCTTCCCTGCAGAAGATAAGAAAAACCCCCCTCTTTTTATCATCACCACTTTTTTATGCAGCGAGGGAAAAGGCAGCGTTAGCAAACAAAAATTGCTTTTCACTTTGCCAACAAGATAAATAGAAAGAAATTTCAATGAAAATGACTGGAAAAATGTACATGATTGATGCTAAATTTGCAAAAATTCCAAAGATATGGGTACAGTTTGTCATAAAAATGATGTCAAAATCTTTTTGTTTTGTCAGAAAAATTATGCAAAGAAAAAAAATTGCCAATTTTCCTCCTCCAGCTCTAGTCCTTGCCTATTCTAGAATCTGTTTGCTTTTTGAAGAAAAGAGACAGGAATATTTTTACTTTCAAATTTTTTATTTCACTAATCACTAAGAACATGTAGCAGATATGTTTCCGTGGGAGCTTTCATGAAGATAATGGGCCTGCAGCTGTCCCTCACCGCATCAGGGGTGCACCAAGGGAGAAACCGCACATGAAAGCCCTTTGCAAACTTCAAAATGGCCCCAGAATGTTCGTTATCCTTATTAGCTCAACGTTGAGTTAGATACATTCAAATACTGTTTGTGGGACAGAAAATGGGATTCTAAACTCTGAATCAAAGAGAAATTAGATATCCTCAGAAGTGAGGATGGAAGATAAGAAAAACAAACATGATTTGACTAAGATGTGTAGATTTGGTCTGTTCTCAGTCCTTATCTGTTATAACAACAGTAACTTTTTTTTTTTCTTTCACAAATCAGAAGACCACAGACTGTAGTATGCCTGAAACTTCTCTAAATTCTCTAAATGTCCAGCCCTTAAAATGTTGGAAGTCTAGCATAGGAAGCCTATAAACACATTTTCAATAAATGAATGAATGTGTACTAACGAACCAGGCATAAGACTGGATTCTTTACTTGCAGTATCTTATATAATCCTTACTTTAAAATATAAAATAAGCTTGATGCTCAATTTTTTATTTTAAAAAATGCTGAAACTTGAAAAGGTGCTGGCTAATGTGTCAGGCACTGTTCTAATTATTTCACATAATTGTATCGTTTAACTTTCGCTGCAATTCAATGGGGTAAACTCTAATATTCTCATTAAATGATAAGAAAACCGACACAGAAAGAAGTAAAACTACCTGCCCAACAAAGAGGTTCACTAAACAAGATTTTAACCCTGGCAATCTGCCCTCAGAGACCTCACCCCTAACGTTAATACCGTGCTGCTTGCCCTGTTGCACACACAGCAAGAATGTGGTAAAAACAGGATGCTGTGTTATATACAACCCTGCCTGACTCCAAAGCATGATTTCTTTCCATTCCATCTCCAGGAGAGCATTTCAAAAAATTCCTCAAGCAGAATATTGGAGCAAAAGAACGTTGCAGGACTGAGAAATCTCTGCAGAAAAAAACTGAAGTTGATAAGCTCAGGGGTCAGTTTTGTTAAAGGTGCCAAGGAGCAAACAGGCAAACGGGTTGACATGGAGGAAGTTTACCAGACCCAGAAGAGGGTCTGCATTCCATTATTTAGGAGCAGATGACATTGAGCTCATTAATGCAACTGGTCCTTAACAGAGAATCAAGTACAAGGGCAAAACAAATGCTTTACAACTCAATTTTTATACCAATGTAAGCTAGATATATGAAACTAGGAAGATGTCACTGTTAGAGTAGGCAGTGTGGTTTAATTCTTGTATAGGAACTATTAGCTATATTTGAAAGTCAGATACAGCATGTCTTGTTTGGTAGGAAAGAACATGTGATGTTCAGTTTTGTTTAATTTAAAGGCCCTTCTGGAAATCAACTATAATCTTCAGTTGGGTCATAGTGTTGCTTTCTTTTAAAAAATTAAATAAATACAGATTGCACTAGAGCAAAGGTCGTTAAAAATTCAATCATTTTCTTTTCAAATTAGAAACAAAGTTCTTCTTTAGACATTCATACAGCCAACAGACACATGAAAAAATGCTCATCATCACTGGCCATCAGAGAAATGCAAATCAAAACCACAATGAGATACCATCTCACACCAGTTAGAATGGCAATCATTAAAAAGTCAGGAAACAACAGGTGCTGGAGAGGATGTGGAGAAATAGGAACACTTTTACACTGTTGGTGGGATTGTAAACTAGTTCAACCATTATGGAAAACAGTATGGCGATTCCTCAAGGATCTAGAACTAGATGTACCATATGACCCAGCCATCCCATTACTGGGTATATACCCAAAGGATTATAAATCATGCTGCTATAAAGACACATGCATACGTATGTTTATTGCGGCACTATTCACAATAGCAAAGACTTGGAATCAACCCAAATGTCCATCAGTGACAGACTGGATTAAGAAAATGTGGCACATATACACCATGGAATACTATGCAGCCATAAAAAAGGATGAGTTTGTGTCCTTTGTAGGGACATGGATGCAGCTGGAAACCATCATTCTTAGCAAACTATCGCAAGAACAGAAAACCAAACACCGCATGTTCTCACTCATAGGTGGGAACTGAACAATGAGATCACTTGGACTCGGGAAGGGGGACATCACACACCGGGGCCTATCATGGGGAGGGGGTAGGGGGGAGGGATTGCATTGGGAGTTATTCCGCAACCGTGAGCTGGAAATGCACTTTGATATACATTAAAACAAAAGAAGCATGGGTGCAGCACAGCAACATGGCACAAGTATACATATGTAACAAACCTGCACGTTATGCACATGTACCCTAGAACTTAAAGTATAATAATAAAAAATAATTAAAAAAAAAGAATTGCATCTGTAAAAAAAAAAAAAAAGAAAGAAACAAAGTTCTTCTTTAAAGAATCAAAAAATCATAACAATGAAAGAGACTTTAGAAACACAATTAATTCAACCCAGTGGCTTTACACCCTATTTCCTCTAAACTTCTTTGAACTAGTTCAACTGCAAACTCCTTCAATCAACTAGTCCATTGAATACTCATTGTAACAATAACATTTGTGCACAATACTATGTGCCAGGTACAGCATTACTTGAAATGAAAATAAAAGGAGTACAAAACCACATATATACTTTTTACATGATTCACATATCCTTAAAATTTTACTCAAATGCTTCATTTTCTGTGTGACAGGTAGATAGATTAGATAGATAGATAGATAGATAGATAGATAGATAGATAGATAGATAGGTAGGTAGGTAGAGTAGGTAAGTAGGTAGATAGGTAGGTAGGTAGGTAGGTAGGTAGGTAGGTAGGTAGGTAGTTGGATTTCCACCACCTTTCTTTGTCTGTTATGACATTGACAAACTTGAAGAAAATTGTCTCTTTTTTCCCCATTGAGACATTCTTCATTTTGTGTTTGCCTGATGTTTCCTCATGAATAAATTCAGTTTATGCATTCCAGGCTGGAATGATACATAAGGGATGTGTCCTTCTCAAGTGTTCATACCTGGAGGCCCATGAAGTCACGTTCCTTTCATTGGTAATGTTAGTTTGTATCACACGGTCAAGATTTGTACTATTTCACCACTATATAATTAATATTAAGTAAAAACTATGTTGTATAGAATTATAAAGAACTATGTAATTTATATGGCTATATTATAAAAACTATGCGCAAAGTCTATAATTATATATAACTATCACATTCTATAATACCAACCACATAGTTACTATTATATCAGTACCACTTTTTCTCTTACAACTATAAGAAATCTGTGGGGACACATTTTAATGTCATGCAAATATCTTGCTCTTAATCGAAATTTCTCTCTGGATTGATGTTTCTTTTTGAATCTAATCCTTAGTATGAGGTTGTGAAATGTTGATTTTCTAATTGCAGTACCTTCTCCATATTTACCAGCAGGCACTTGGGATTCTACTGTAGGCAAGAGATCTCCCTTTTTTCCCACTTATTTATTTATCTCTATTTTTGGCAAGGACTCACAAATTTTTATTTTTTCAATAGTTTATTACTCTATCTAATTGTCTTGGTGCTCAGATTGTCTTAGATTTGGCCAGTGGGAACCCCTTCTAGCTGTTTCTGTGTCTGTCTGTGTAATACGTCTATGTCTCATTCTTTTTGTTTTTTTTTAACATTTTCTCACTTTCTGGAAAAACAAGGTATTCCCAGCTAACCTTGTGTCTACCCTGCCTCAACCATGCCATGGAATCAATATTTTGTTGAGGAGTCCTAATTCCTTTCTGCAGGGAATAGTATTAGAGACCAGGATCTAGTTGCTAGTATGATAAACTTTATTTTCAGTTGTTTGTCATTCCTTAATGTAGAATTTTTTAAAGAAATAGAGTTGTCAGGAGTCTTCCACCGATTAGACCATGAACTCTTTCCCACGTGCGTGGGATTTTAGTGAGTCCTTGAAGAAGCTATAGGAGGGTAAAGGAAGGAGAAGTATAGGAGATGGGAACATAATAAAGACCTCTCTGAATCCCATTCCTGACTTTTTCAGAAAAAATCTCACCTCTAAACATCAAGAAGTCATTTTATAAGTCCTAAGCTAAATGTTTTATGAAGAAATTTCACCCCAGTCTGCTTTTGTGCTGTAGTTTTTATTATCATTTCTTAATGTTTACTCAGTAAAAACTAGTTCTATAAGATCAATTTTATAAAAATAAAAAAAGCATTATGGTCAAATAAGTTTTGACAATGATGCTTACCAAAACCCCCTACACAGATTCACAGCACACATTAGCAAGTTTTAAAGGCGCTGATAAATCCTGTATTAGAGGCACAAGTGGTTAACTTTAATCCAATATTCCCACTCTTACTTGAATCTCCCTAGTAATATCTGTCATCATCCTTCAGAGCATTATTTGGAAATGCTAATTTGCATATTTGAAGGTAGTAGCAAGTTGCCTTTAAGGTAATTCTTTTCCATGATTTAATCTTACACAACCCTGGAGCATCTATCATAGCTTTTAGTAAATTGCTCTGTAACCAGTTATTTGCGTATCAAACAGTTCTATTTGACAGAAACATCCTAAAAAACAGAAATGTGTTATTTGCCTTTTCTTTCTTTTTTTTTTTCTTTTTTTTTTTTTTTTTTTTTTTTTTGAGACAGGGTCTCACTCCATCACCCAGGCAGGAGTGCAGTGGTGCAATCATGTCTCACCACAGCCTCAACCTCCCAGGCTTAGGTGATCCTCCCTCCTCAGCCTCCTAAGTAGCTGGAGCTATAGACGTGCACCACAATGCCTGGCTAAGTTTTTTGTATTTTTTTTGTTGAGGCAGGGTTTTGCTATGTTTCCCAGGCTTGTCTCAAACCCTGAGCTCAAACAATCCATCCTCCTTGGCCTCCCAAAGTGCTGGGGTTACGGGAGTGAGCCACCACGCCCAGCCTTATTTGCCATTTCTCCTACAGTGTTTGGTATTTAGCAGGCATTCAAAAAATGTAGTTAAATTAAAATACTAAATTTCCTAAAAGATAACAAATTCTTTTGAAATTTTACCCTAGTTCAGGGGTTTCTCTTCCCCTAGTTCTATCCTCCGGAAACAACCACAATTACTCTCCTTCATCCTTAAAGAATAGATGCCCAGTTTGGAAAGCAAAGTAAAATTAAAAATTTAGTACTGAGAGTTCATTTAGCCACTTGGAGCAGTGACATTTTAAGTGATGGGCATGGCCTCCACCTCCATGTGGCCCGTGACTACATCGAATCCAGTGTGCAGAGCAATTTGTTCATCACTCCCCATGTCCTTTCACGCCCTTCTAGGTGCTGCAGTTTCAGTGGTAAATAAGACAGACAGGATTCCTTCTCCCATGGAGCTAACATTCTAGTGGGTGAAAACAAAAAGGAAATGAGTAAAGAAACAAACCAGAAAAACCTACAGAGCCCTAAGCACTTTGAAGACAACAAAACAACCTAATAAGCTAATAAGTAGAGTGAGTGGGGCTAAAACTTCAAGGATGAGAAGAAGCCAACACCATGAAAATCTGGGAGCTGAGAATCTCAGGAAAAGAGATGGGTAAGTGCAAAGGTCCTGAGGCGGGAAGTGAGTGGAGAGCAGAGCACCATAAGTGGCCCATGAATCACAGGCATCATATGACATTCCATCACTGTGCTGCAGGGAGAGGCTATTCTTAGCAACAACCTGTGAGAGAGGGATGGGATGAGAGAGTAAATGATAAGGAAAGATCTAAGAGCTGTGAACAACCATAAATAAATTCGGCAAGGTTTTAAAGGTACATGATGGGTGGTAATATACAGGACCTAAGTCAGTGATGCAGTGGGAAAACTGCCGCTGCCTCAGCTGCTTAAGCCTCTAAATCTCCTTGCACCTCTCCTTTCACTTTTCGCTTTGTGTCTGTGTCTCTCATGAATATCCTTCCTTCTGGGTTTGCCTCCTGCAACCCACCAGCCGGTCGGGTCTCTCTCTTCTATTTTGTTCTCTCTTCTCCCTTTGCCTTTGCTTGTTTTTTCTGTGGGTCTCAGCTTCCCCTTTAGTTTGCCTTTTTCACTCATGTTAATGTATTTGACAAATCTTCACTAAATCATTTCTATAGACAGTCACTCTTCTGAGTACCTGAAGAAGATGTTAAGATGAATGAGCTTTAACGGGCTCTGCCTTCAGGAAACTTGTTGGTTTCTACGAGAGACAGATTAGAACGACTGCAATGCAGTCTGTGCTATATAGAGGCATATATTCACTGTTGGCGTCTTACCACCATAGCTCTTTCTCTCTGCCGTAAGCAATTGTAATATAGCAAGAGTAACTTGATAGTCCTGTTTTAGCTTTCTGCCCTGAAATCTATTTTACATGCTGTCTTAAAATCAATCTCCCTGAAACACTGCTGTTATAATTTTCTAAGCCAAAGTATGCCTCCAAAAAATAAAAACTAAAGGCAATGTGGGCCCCTGGATAAGGTCCTGGAACAGAAAAAGAGTACATCAGTGAAAAGAAAAAAGAAAAGAAAAGAAAGAAGGAGGGAGGGGTGAGAGAGAGAGAGAAGGAAAAAAAGAAGAAAGAAAGAAAAGAAAGAAAGAAAGAAAGAAGAAAGAAAGAAAGAAAGAAAGAAAGAAAGAAAGAAAGAAAGAAAGAAAGAAAGAAAGAAAGAAAGAAAGAAAAGAGTTAAAATCAAAGAGGTCTGCAGATTAGTGAATGATATTGAACCAATGTTCACTTCCTAGCCTTCATTCATTGTCCTATGATTTTATAACATGTTAACATAAGGAGAAGCAAGGTCAGAAGTATGCAAGAACACTCTGCATAATTTTTGATACTTTTCCGTATATCTAATATTCATTGAAAATATTAAATATTAGTTAACATTGGATTTTAAAATAAGAAAGATAATCATGTGGATTTTGTCTTTGGTTCTGTTTATATGCTGGATTGTGTTTATTGATTTGTGTATGTTGAACCAGCCTTGCATCCTAGGGATGAAGCCCACTTGATCATGGTGGATAAGCTTTTTGATGTGCTGCTGAATCCGGTTTGCCAGTATTTTATTGAGGATTTTTGCATCGATGTTCATCAGGGATACTGGTCTAAAATTCTCTTTTTTGTTGTTTCTCTGCCAGGCTTTGGTATCAAGATGATGCTGGCCTCATAAAATGAGATAGGTAGGATTCCCTCTTTTTCTATTGATTGGAATAGTTTCGGAAGGAATGGTACCAGCTCCTCCTTGTACCTCTGGTAGAATTCAGCTGTGAATCCATCTGGCCCTGGACTTTTTTTGGTTGGTAGGCTATTAATTATTGCCTCAATTTCAGAGCCTGCTATTGGTCTATTTAGGGATTCAACTTCTTCCTGGTTTAGTCTTGGGAGAGTGTAAGTGTCCAGGAAATTATCCATTTCTTCTAGATTTTCTAGTTTATTTGTGTAGAGGTGTTTATAGTATTCTCTGATGGTAGTTTGTATTTCTGTGGGGTCAGTGGTGATATCCCCTTTATCATTTTTTATTGCATCTATTTGATTCTTCTCTCTTTTCTTCTTTATTAGTCTTGCTAATGGTCTATGAATTTTGTGGATCTTTTGAAAAAACCAGCTCCTGGATTCATTGATTTTTTGAAGAGTTTTTGTGTCTCTATCTCCTTCAGTTCTGCTCTGATATTTCTTGCCTTCTGCTAGCTTTTGAATGTGTTTGCTCTTGCTTCTCTAGTTCTTTTAATTGTGATGTTAGGGTGTCAATTTTAGATCTTTTCTGCTTTCTCTTGTGGGCATTTAATGCTGTAAATCTTCCTCTACACACTGCTTTAAATGTGTCCCAGAGATTCTGGTATGTTGTGTCTTTGTTCTCACTGGTTTCAAAGAGCATCTTTATTTCTGTCATCATTTCGTTATGTACCCAGTAGTCATTCAGAAGCAGGATTATAAATCATGCTGCTATAAAGACACATGCACATGTATGTTTATAGCGGCACTATTCACAATAGCAAAGACTTGGAACCAACCCAAATGTCCATCAATGATGGACTGGATTAAGAAAATGTGGCACCTACACACCATGGAATACTATGTGGCCATAAAAAAGGATGAGTTCGTGTCCTTTGTAGGGACATGGATGAAACTGGAAACCATCAGTCTCAGCAAACTACCACAAGAACAGAAAACCAAACACCGCATGTTCTCACTCATAGGTGGGAACCGAACAATGAGAACACTTGGACACAGGAAGGGGAACATCACACACCAGGGCCTGTCATGGGGTGAGGGGAGTGGGGAGGGATAACATTAGGTGATATACCTAAAGTAAATGATGAGTTAATGGGTGCAGCACATCAACATGGCACATGTATACCTATGTAACAAACCTGCACGTTGTGCACATGTACCCTAGAACTTAGAGTATAGTAATAATAATAAATAAATTTTAAAAATAAAACAAAACCACAAAAAGAGTGCATTCCTCAAATGTAGTTTTGTTTTTAGAATATGTCAACAAATATTTGTTGAACATGTATTATATACAAATTTAAATTAAGTTTTCTTATTTCTATTCAATGTTTTTGGAAGCCATTAAAATTTCGTATGAGTTTTGCAAATAAATAAATAAATAAATAAAATAAGAAAAAACACCTATCATTTTAAAATGTTCAGGGACAGAAAACAACATATTGTTTCTAGGGGCATCATTCTTATAGCAAAAAAACTAAAAGAACCCAAAGGCCAAACAAAAAACTGTCCACCAAAAAATTATTCACACAATAGAATTCAGTGCAGCAGTGAAAACGAGTGACCTTCACATTCACCCGTCAACACAGATGGATCTCATCAATGAGCTTAGAACCAAATAAGCAAACCAGAGAAATGCATATGGTGTGAGCTCCTATGTCTTAAGTCCAAAAGCAGGCAAAACTACGTAAAATACCATGTAGAGACATGTCCATGAGTGGTAGAAATATGAGGAAAAGCACAGGGTAATAACCACAGAAGTCAGGCTGGGCTACTTCTGGTGAAGAAAAGTGGACACACAAAACAGAGGGAGCTCTAAGATTCGGGCCATCCTCTTGACCTGGTGGTGCACATATGTGTATCTGTTCATTATCTTTCTTCCTTGTACCTATACATTTTATTACCCTTCTGAATTAGTATTGTGCCTGATGGTGTAAAGTAAATACATAAATCATGTATCATTCAAAAATAAATGCATGCTCCAATACTAGCAAGCTGTGTGACTCTGAGCAAGTTACTTTTCTTGCTTATTTCTCACTGATTGTCATGAAGATTAAATAAAATAATGGGTAAAAACACTTAAGAATGCTTGGTCCATAGTGAACACTCAATAAATGTTAGTGTTAAAATTGTTTACTTTTGATGATAATAATAATCAAGAAATAAGAAAGGGTCTTCTCAAGCCATAGTAAACCATTTTTTAAAAATTATTCTTACTATTATTGTTATTGTGGTGTTAAAGTAATAATGGCTAACATTTCTTGAGCCAACACTATGTTTCAGCAGCTGTGCTAATTCTAAAGGAGCCCAGGAATCTGGATATTTAATTATTTGGGTGATTCCACTACAGATGGTCAGTGGATCACATTTAAGGAAACAGGTCTCTAAAACAGCATTGTCCCCCAGATATAGGATACAAGTATTTTTAAATGTAGGTTTTTTTATTATTCAAGTATGGTAAAGCCAACAGATCAGAAGACAACTGCCATTGAAAAGATAACTTGTTATACTCACAGATCCCACGAGAAGAGGTCACATGGGGAAGAGTGAGGCAGTCAGGAGGCAGAGGGAGCAACGGGAAAGTGTGAGCAAGAACCTTTACTGTGTTTTCTGCAGGAAGGAACAGTGAGGCAGAGTAAGAGGCTTGGGACTGTCTACTCTGAATAATTATAGCAGGTTCTGGGGCCCAGGGACTGTCACTAGCTTCCTAGTACCTGCATCTGGGGTGATTAGGACAGAGGAATAGAGGCCCAGAGTGTAACAGCCCAATAAAGAGATGGCTGTGGCTATAGTAGCTTGATTGCTATGCACGCAAAAGGTGTCTTAGAAGTGAATCCTTTACTATCTCTAGGAATTGGCTAGTCCTGAGAGGGACAAGCCCCTCAAGGTCAGTGAGGCCCCAAGATGCTAAAGCATCAAATACAGAAACTAGAAAATGTAGTTATTATAGGCAGTCACTGATGTATTTTTTAATTTCCTAAGAGCCATTTTATTAAAGTGAAAAATACTTCTAATGAACTATTTTAAGACCATATATGCAAGATATTATTCCTTTCAACATGTAATTGATATTAAAATTATTGAGATATTTTCTGTTTAAAAAATACTTTTTGACACTACACCTTTTAAATCCAGTGTGTATTTTACCCTCAAAGCATGTGTCAATTTGGACTAGATGTGTATGGCTAGTGCTACTGTTTTTGGACAGTGTAGAACTAGAGAACCATGGAAAAATTCATTGGGGTTGATGGAGACTTAAGAGAAATCTGAGCATCTGTTTGGTGGTGGCAGCCATGTGGCTCATTAAAGTAATCTCTGTCCTCTCACCCTCTGACCCCGCCCCAGCATATCATCAGCACTGCTCTTGTCTTTTCCTAGGCCCCTCCCCCTTTCCCTCACCTCATTACCATGTCTCCATTTCCCTGTCATCTTCTCAGTCCCTGTGTCTCCCTGTTAGTCATCTTTCCTGGGTTAGACAAAGGAAAGATGCTACTATGGCTTTTCTCCAGTTGCTATCATAGAAATCATTGTTCCTTGGGAAGGGGCTGACCTTGGTTGAGAGAGGGGTGCTGCAGGAACTTCCTGGACTGGCTTAAGGTGCCAAAAAACAAAAGTAAAAAATATAATCATGAGTCCTTGTATCTAGTGCTGTAAGCACAGGCAATACCCACCCAACAATAGAGCTTCCTGGTGATTTGGATATAAAGAAGGAAAACAGATTCGTTTTTGTTGTTGGTATTGCAATATATACATCAGCTAAAGGATCACAAAGTTAATTTATATTATATTAAAGGGAAAATAATAAGTAGCTCGCTGGTCTGAAGAAATAATAACTTCAAATAATGGGATCATGTCTGCTCTTTGTTTTAATGTGACACTTTTTTGCCTCCAATCATTTGCAAGTTTTACCAGCTCTCTTGGCGAGATTTAAGACAATTCAAGCAGTTTTAATGCCCAAATCAACAATGCCCAAGCCAGACGCCACATGACAAGCTAAGTTCCCCATATAGTGTTCCCTTGGTTCCAAGCTCGCTCGTCCTTGATCTCTATTTTTAAGGTGTAAATCTGGCACACAGAAAAGTGAGAAATATGTAGCTTTGTCCTGAGCCAGGAATCCTGTGAATATATCCCAGACCAGAGAATCCACAGAGCTCAGCACAGACCCTGTGACCTGAGAGATGCTCCTGTCTTTGCTGTGTTTCCTATAAATAGTTGTTGACTACTGAGCTTCATAGAAAATGCTAGCAACAGCAACATTTTCCAGGACTAAGAATTTAGGCCTACCTCTTAAAATCTTATAAAAGATTAACAGAAATCTGGCTATGTATGGTGATTGACAATGTAACTTGGGTAGCATGTGGGAAAAAAAAATCTGGTTTCCATTCTTATTTTCAATCAAGTTACCCCTCATGAATACCTCTTGTAAAATTCCCTGAAAGGACAGGATGAACTTGAACTTTAAATGATCTTGAAAATAATACATTGCTTTTTCTTATAAAGTTTGGCTTAAACACACACATTGGCTATGTTAAAATGGAAAGCAAAAAATATGGCTGAGTTCTCATCTCAATTACTCAAGTAACAGAGAACAGGATTCTTCAAAAGATTTCTCAGAAATGGTCTACCTTCATAATTTCAAGTGAAATCGCTAGCTTATCTTCAGAACACAAGTTTGCACTAGCAGAATATCTGCCTGATAAAAGGACACAACCCAGTACAAGGTAATCATTAGGGAGACATTATTATTATTTTGCTAATTAGTAAAAAATCATTGGATTTCCCGTGGCTTCTTCCTGCTGAGCAATCATTTGATCTTGCTTATGTTGACAAACACGCACGTCACCAATTCTGCCTCATTTATCATTTGACAGGGACAGTGTTTGCTTCTTCGTGTGTGAAGAAAGGAAAATTTAGGGTAAGCAAATAGGCAACAGGAATCAAGCAATAACTCAAACTCATTTTCTTTCTTAAAAATAAATAAATAGAGAGCTAGGTAAATTAATGAAACGAGTGCAATACCTTGTTTTTTTAAACAAACTGACTTTTATATGCTTTGGCCAATGCTAACATAGATGTCATATTCTTTAAGAAAAAAATAAATCAGAAAGTGAGGAATTTTTGTGTCTTTAATATTGAGAAAGAAAGCATTTGATAACCTAACAAAAGAGTAAAAAATCTTATTAAATAGTCAAAATTTTGGGATGTTCTTCTTTCTATTTGAATTAATAATATTGAACATGCATTTGGTTAGGAAAAAAGATAAAAAGGACCTTCTCCTTGCTTCTCCTTGGTTAAAATATAAGAAAAATGTTACATTCTGTGTAAAACAGACTTTCAAATTCAGTGTGACGATCATTTGAAATTCCAATCAGGCTGCTTAGATTCTGTTGCTAAAAAAAAAAAAAAAAAAAAAAAAAAAAATCAGTAACTAAAATAAGGTGTCTAATAACTACTTTGGGAAAGATGCATTTGCTTCCATTGCTTCCGTAGAAGAATACCTCAGATGGATTTGGCAAAATTTTGTGGTTTGGGCAGCCCTGACTAGTTAAGAAGAGCAAATGTTTGGTTGACCGATTACGGAGAAATCATCATTATGATAAGATTAAAAAGTTGATTGGAGGTTTTCAAGTAAGAGGGCATTTGTATGTGAATAAAATAGCAAGTCAAGACAAGAGTGGGGAGAGTGGGGAGTTATGCATGTTCCAGCTTAGAATAAACTGGGGAGATTAGCCACATATTTAAAGTGAAGGGTTGAATTGAGAGCCTAAAGTTCCCAAATAGCCTATTGGTTCTATGTTCTCTGTAATCTATCATGGATTAAAACTTTACTTTCTTTATCTGCGAAATGAAATCACATTGTCATTTCACCCAGATGTGAAGATTTAGCTTTAGATGGACCCAAAATTCTTAAAAATGCCAGTGCAGTGGCTCCTCCATGAAGAGTGAAAACAATCTTAGATAAAAGATTGAATAGCTCCTGAGATGTGAGAAACACAAGTCAAGGGAAAGTCCCTGTGTCCTTAAATTCATTTTTAAAGTACATCTTCAGTGATACCAATATAATAAATCTTCCTTTATGTAAATTTCTTCTAATTTTACTAATTTTACTAAAGTTTGTTCATGAATTTCACTTGTGAGTATAATTTAGTATTGAGGAAACAGGACCAAACTGCATTTTAAAACAACTTCCCTCCTGCTCTAACATTAATATTTTACAATTTATTTATGCTATGAGACTAAATATGAAGCATTCAGCATTCAATAATTTCAACTTTCTTGAATGGTATCCCAACAAATATTAGATTTTTCATGAAACAGGAAGAAACAACAAAAGAAAAAAATAATAGTTCATAGATAATTTGCATGGCAATTTTCAAAAGGTTGAATGTGTTACTGCCCTTTCACATAGGAATTCTAAAAAGTGAGATATTTTTCTAATTCATGTGATATTGACATCTGTGGAATCCAGGTGGCCTGGATGTCATGCTTTAAGTTAGAAAATAGTTATTAGCTAAAAAGAAAAAAAAGTTAAATTATGGTGCTATGTAAACTTCATTTAAAGTGCTTTTTAAGCCATTTTAATAAATGAAAGCAAATTTACCATAATGAAAGATTAAGCACAAACAAAAAAAAATCCTTTCTTTTATTTATATAATTATAGCTCCAGAAGATGCTGAGTATACGTTGTTTAGGTACCACTTAAGTGCCATTTCGAATGCTTTCAATGTTTGTTAAATGATCAGGATGAGCTTAGCATAGTATTTGTACATGACTTTATTTCTACCCCAAAATTTTGCAAGAAAAACAAAGTGCCAGTGCCCTTATGCCCCTAGGTACCTCTCTGGGACACGTTTCTTAGCTCACGTTTTTACAGATAAGATCAACTCCTTAAGAATAAGATGTTTTCTTCAGAATGTTTGACAATTTTACAGAGAAAAATCCATATTTTATTCACTATTTGCCAAAAAAAATAAAATAAAATACTTGTTCTCATTTTAAATGGATGCATGATATTAGCAAACAGAACATTCAAGGCTTAACTCAAATGATTAAAAACTGTAGCGGTCTCATTAATATAGGATTTTAAGGTAATGGCACAACGGCTCATTGGTTCTTTGTGTGAATAATGTGATCAAATGAAAGGGGGAGGGGAGGAAGGCTAAAAGACTATGGAATCATGAGAGGTTATTTCCATTGCCCAAGAGGAAAATATATAGAATAGATTCCCCCCTCCCCTTTCTGTTCTCCATGACAATGATTTTGAAATGTTGAAATATACTTTTCCAGGCTAATGTTTGTCAATATTGATGGCTAAAATGTACCTGGAGGAAAAAGCAAACAAGCAATATGCTTATTAACTTGGATTATTAACAATAGACAACCTAATTCTTTTCTGCTTGAAATTATAATGGTTATTTTGATTTTGATTATAACTGGTGTATGAGTCTCCAGGTATGATGAGCAAAGGAACACACACACACACACACACACTCCTGACCTACTGCCTTTATTTGTTATCTATCAACACATAATTTCACGTTTCCCCATTTGAATAGCATCTTTGTTCCAAATCTAGGAAATTATTTCACAAACAATACCAATTAGTTCCTATCACAATCATTCTCCTACTAGGAAATATCCCATTTTCCAGATCCAAAAGTGAAATCACAGGAAAAATTATTTTCCAAACAAGAACTAAAAGTGATTTTTAAAATACAACTCCTTACTCATTATTTTTTCTCAAGTTTTTACACCATTTCTTATCTCTCTGAAAAATCTACAAGCATGCAATAGAGCCTTTAAATCATGTTATATGGCCATTGAGTTTGCTACGTAAGAAGAGAGAAACATACCACATTTATGTAAAGTAATAATTTCATGCCTTGTCAGCATGTCCTGTACTATCAAAATTATGGACAAGTACCCAGATTAATTTGTTCAACAGTAGGGTATCACTGCTTACAATATAAGGTTATGGAGGTTTTTTTTCCTTTTTTTATTTCAAATCCTATAAAATAGAGCAAAAATAAACAAAAGAATTATATGAGATATATACACATAATGTGTAATCTGTGTTTTTAAAGAGGCAGTTTACCACATAAACATAACAAGTGTTTCTCTAGAAATACTGACTCAAAGAAAACTCAAGTCAGTTTTAAGTAGACAATGGAAAAATTAAAAGGCATCATGGCTGACTATATCTCTCACACTGCAGATGTATTTTTAGGGTTAAGTGGGCAGCTAGTGAGGCTCCTGCAATCTCAGCATTCTGGAAGGCAGTGTACTACAGGCCTTGGGTGCTTCTCCCTACGCTTGGTCTCTGCCATTGCTTTGCCCTGCCTCCCTGTGTCCAACGTCAAAATCACATGCAGGCAACAAGAAGAAAGCCCTCTGCTTCAGCAGTCTTTGTGAGTGATGATAACACACCAGGACAATGGCAAAAGTGCCGGGGAAAGGGTGCTACCTTCCATCACTGGCAATTATCAGAGAGGCCCCCTGAATTCTGCTCTAAATTCCAGGCTCTTGGAGGGAGCTGTTCTGGAGAACAGAGAACAATTTCATCTTGAGATTTCTATACTATGCATTTTTAGCCTTCTTTTCATGAGGACTAGAAAAATACCATCTCATATTTATTTCTAGTGAATGTCACAAATGTGTTCTCAGACTAAAATATTCTTTTCAAGAGAGGATGCAAAAATCCCAAAGCTGACAGCTAATATTTCTGTTCCATTTTAATTAAATGTCTAAAACCCTAAAGCCGTCCACAGTATTCATTCCAAGAGTTATTTATCTAGATAAACTGTGTATTAGTGTAGGTGAGAGATTATCATTTTATCACATTTTATAAATTATGCGTGGCTACATGCCTGCATATCAGAGTCTCCATTACCAGCAGACATGGTAGTTGTTAAAGAAAAAAAAGACAGCACTTTATTTTTTATAAAACAGTTTTTAGAAATATGCAGTGCCACACTTTATTTACAATATAGGTCAGGTACATAATTCTGCTGTATAGAGGTATAGCTGGATAATGATGCTATATCTAACATACCTAAACAGGCTTACCATTGCAAAAAGAGAGCTTAGGCTTAAATTTCATGATAAGGAATTAAGTATATTTTCACAACCTGTACACATTCCTAAAGGCAGATAGTGCTGTGGCCTCCCCCATAAGCAATGCAGCAGGTGTCTGCATATCTGCATAAGATGCTGCAGTGTGATGAGTGCTGGAATCATTTCCAGAATGAGGGAGCATTCATGATTGGTCCGGTTGAACACCGCAGTTGCTTGATATTACATAAAAGGTTGGTGTTGAAGCATATGGATTGGATAATAATCAGAGTTGTTCTGACATGGTCTATTTAATAATTCAAAAAGGAAAATTTGAAAATGATTCTGCACAAAGCTGCAGCACCCAGTCAACACTTTATTTATATCAATGCTCTCTGTGTAGTTTTTGAGCTGTGCAGATTGCCTGTTTGATGTAGTTATTTTTCTAAAACATCAATATTCCAAATCACCATCAGCAAACAATCAGATGCATCACCTGTCACTACAAAAGTTAAAATGTTCAGCTTCTTTATATGCTAATGTAGCAAAAACCAACCTATAGGGAAACCACCATTTATGAATATATCCAAAATGCAACCTAGGATAGAGATAGAAGCCGTGTGAACTTGCTTAGTTAACTTGAAAAAAGTGCTTATTAGTAACATTCAGATGTGATCAGAATGTTTCTATTTAATAGCTCCTTCATACTGATTCACTTGAAAAATACAGGGAAAAACAACAACAACAACAACAAAACAACAACAACTGTAGTTCGATTAGCTATGCTAACTTCCGCTCAGGTGAGCACCAAGTAAGACTGTTTCAATTACTTCGAAATAGGAACCAGAGGTTCATGGTTCCCTAAGATAAGTCCAAACCCTTAAAAAGACTCCGAGTACAATGAGACCAGGGCAAGCTGGTGTCCTCATTTCCAACTGGTACCTCTCTCAACTATGCTTAGGACTTTTATTGGAGGGAGTGCTCGACGGTGATCCTTTTGGCTCCCATAATACCACTGTTCTCTCACCATCTGTGGACCCCATTTCCCACACCTATGACGTGGAAATACTGCTGCAATATAGCATAAGCTTCCTGTCTGACTACTCTAACCAAAGAGATGATTCAGATGCCCCTAGGGAATTTTTAAAATATGCTTTGTAAATACTAAATAGTATCAATAATTTAAGTTATCAAAAGCAAAGCCTATCATTATTGAAGGGCATAAAAAATACTATTCTCTTATATTAAACTTGCATACTTATGTTTTTAGTCCTAAAAATTAATCACAACCTACAGCACCTTCACACACATGCAAGTTCACAACATATAAAAGCAAATAAGATTTTGACACAATAAACTAGTGGAGACCACATGGTGCAATAACCACATGTCATTTTATATGCTGAATTCGCTTCCTAATGATTTTTCTCATTAAAAAATTATCTGAAAGATTTTAAATCTTGGAGAAAAGCTGCGATCTTTAGTATGTCTTCTATTCCTTTGTACTTCATCCTGTAAGAATTGATGCGTGAAATGCTGACATATAGCTAGTCCCAGAATGAACTTGTTTCAATAGACACGACCCTTACCTCTTGGCTGCAACATCAAAATGTATTCATCAAACATCTGATTGCCAAAGGTAATGTTTTTCAATGTACAAAATAATTTTATGATCATTTTCTCTTTTCTGTAAATGAATGTAAGCAAGACAGATGACAATCAGCATACAAGGGACTTCTTCTTTTTTTTTTTTTTTTTTTTTTTTTTTTTTTGGAGTCTCTCTCTGTAGCCCGGGCTGGAGTGCAGTGGCTGGATCGGCTCACTGCAAGCTCCGCCTCCCGGGTTCACGCCATTCTCCTGCCTCAGCCTCCCGAGTAGCTGGGACTACAGGCGCCCGCCACCTCGCCAGGCTAGTTTTTTGTATTTTTTAGTAGAGACGGGGTTTCACCGTGTTAGCTAGGATGGTCTCGATCTCCTGACCTCGTGATCCGCCCGTTTTGGCCTCCCAAAGTGCTGGGATTACAGGCTTGAGCCACCGCGCCCGGCCACAAGGGACTTCTAAACTGAAAATAAAACAAGTGAATTGATACAGAGACAGTAAAGCTACGTTCACACACACTCAAACGGTCTACCTTTCCTGGCATAAAAGTTCTGGATTCCAATACCCAAGCTATTCATAACTCATAGTTAAGATTATCTGCTACAAGCAATATTTGAGATGAGGCAGTATGAGGTGGAATGCCATTATATTTTCCAAAGTTATCCTCATTTTAAACAATAAATAAACATACCTGGTTTACATACAGCATAAGTGTCAAAGCACCCAAAGAGCTCTCAGGGAAAAGAAGTTAAATCCTGACTTCTGAATAAAAACAAACACTTTTTCTTGCAAGTTCTTCCCACCATGATAAAGCAGTTGCAGGAGGCTCCATTGTTTCAATGCAAAGTTGGACTTTGATTTTCCGAAGAACACTCTGGGTGGATTTAATGAATAAGAAAGTTAGGGACACACAGTATTAAGATCAATTAACGAGGCCTAGGACCTAAAATCATAGGTTCTACTTTTCCTTTCTGATCAAAACGTTTAACTTCTGCAAAAGAGAATGTAATCAAGTGGGAACATGAAAGTTCCTAAACCAGAAAAAGACCATGACACCCATGTGTAGGAGATCTTTATTCCAGGATCTGGGTCCAAGTATCTGGATGCTAACAGGAGTGACTGATAATATTCTTTACCCTAATCTGTACTATTCCCTGGCCACACTGAGATCACCTTTAATTTGATCTGTTCATCTCCCGAATGAATAAAACAAAGGTATAAAGGCCTGCATTGGCTTCTTTCATATATGCAATCTAATTTCATCCCAAAAAATACTTAATGAATTAAGTGTCATTAATCCCATTTTATCAATGATGAGCCTGAACCCTAGAAAAGTTAAATAACCTACCCAGGGTCAGGTGTCCACTAAAGTGGCGAAGATGCGTTTTAAACCTTGGGCTTTAGAATTCAAATTTGATGACTTGTACCCGAACTAAACCATAGATAATAAATGAGCAATGCATATGTCATAAGCCTGGCTAACCAGCACCCTCTCGTTATATACAGGATAGTCCACTCAGTTATCTATACTTATTGATTTTAATAATGATTAATAAGGACAATCATACTGTCTATTGTGATTCATAAAATTGAGCCTATAACACAAAATAGTAATCGCAGGAATATGATGGAAGAGATGGGGAGTTAGTCAAAGGCTGTCTTAACCAACCTCCCACAAGACAAAAGTCAAAAACATGGAGATTATTTAATGACAACCCAGTATTTTTTTGTAGGAGCCTATCTCAGGGGTGGGGCTACTTTTCCTTTTCCCTGCAATACTTGTACTATTTTTAGACTGGCTTCTAAAGGGAGAAATTCAAAGATTTTTTTTTCCTCCTATAAAGATTAATCTCATCTCTTACTACTTCCAGGCCAAGGAGAAGCTTATGGGCAGCCTGTGTGAAATACTTTTCAGCCCTCTAGAAACAATGGTCCACAGCCTCAAAAATAAACCTCAATGTATGCAATACATACATCCTGTAAATGTCAATAAAATATGCTTTTTTTAAAAACCCAGCAATTTTATACTTATTGGAATATATGACTAAAGAAAAATAATTGGTGAATGCTTTCACAACTTCAAGCACTATTTTACAAAAGTTAGTGGAAAGGACACAGTTTAGAGTGAGAATGCCTGGATTCAGGGTCCGCTTTTGCCACTTACTACCTATTAGCCTTTAGCAAGCCATTGTCAATGGTCTCATCTTTACTATGGAAATCCTTTTTCACAGGATTGCTTTGAGGATTTATTAAGACAATTCATGTGAAAGTACATTGTAAACTAAATCTATACTATGCAACGTACATTATTATCAATATTTCCTAACTTAACCTTTTGTAAACTCAGACATTTTTGTAACTATTTCCTCACAGACAGATCCAATACCTTTTAAAAATGAAATCAAGTACCCTCAAGATCAAAAATAAAATAAAATGAAGAGGTCTTGTCTGACATCACTTTCCACCTCAGTCTAAATTAGAACCCTGTTATACTTCCTGCAATTTATCTCTACAGTTCTTATTGAAGACTCTTTAAAAAAAAAAAAAAAAAAAAGGTGTGTGAACTATTGGCTTGAGTCTCCAAATTCCCAGCCTGTGAGAATCCAGAGTATTCCCCATACTTTCTACTAATCCCAGATCAAACAAACATCACAGCCTGCCAGTTCCCTTGTGCCATCTTGCTTTAATCTCCCACTGACCCGGGCACAAAAGGCAACTCTGTTCTAGTTTCTCCATAGAAAATTCACTCTACCAAAGTTTTCCTAATTTCGAAGGATCACAGATCCCCTGTTTTTAGTTCTGCCACCAAGTCCCTTCTCCGTCTTTCCATATAAGACAATTGGTGAACCCCATTTTTGTTTTTCAACGAATGGATCCACCCATACTTAGCACTTTCAGTAGCTCCATTCCCACACCTCCCAAGAGTTCTTTTCAGGATTTTTCGAAATAATTATGATTCCTTTCATAGAATAATTTACATTGTCAGTTATTAATATGACCTCTTCTCTTCTTGTTACATTCATATTTATTTGTGTAATTATTTGTTGACTGTATCTCCATTCAGACTCCAGTTCCATGAAAGATCATGTCTGTTTTGCTCATCACCAAATTTCTAGCATCCATATCTAAATGTTCAGTAAACACATGTTGTTGGAAATTAATAAGTAAGAATGAATAGTATCTACAGGGGAAATAGGAAAGAAGAACATAATGCAGATAATTGTATATTTACACTGATTTTCAGTGAAGTTTTCTTTAGTTGCCTATGCTTTAAATGTTGTTTTCTCCCCATATTCCATCCTACTTGAAAAAGAAGAAGAAAGGAAAGGAGGAAGAAGCGGGAGAGGTGAAACAAACAAAATAATGGTCAATATTTTGATCAGATTAAATCTGTTAACGACATATCTACTTTTTTCTGTTATTAAATAGCAGAAAATTTCTATTTTAGTTTCTAGTTAGTGTATTTTGGTAGAGAGTCAATGAATAGACATCTTGTTTGTATAGATTAGTAACAAAAAACAGTAAAAAAACCCCACAATTTTTAATGTGCTGGAAATTCTAAAAATACATTCAGATACTTTTATCATTTTGTGTTAAGCTTTAACAAATAGGAATGCTATTTATTGCACTGAATGTGGAATTCAATAAAATCCCTTCTGATCCCTGTTATGTTTTAAAGAACTTCTCAATTCCTGTTTGGAATTAAATCAAAATCCAGATCGGGTGGTATATGTCCTTTTTCTATATAAAATAAAGAAACATACCAAATGGCACAATAGGCTTTAATATTATGGGGAAACGCATCTGCCATTTGGTCTACTTTCATTCTGATGAAATGGTTTGGGGTCAGCGCACAGTTGCAGCTCCTAAATGCAAATCACTGCATGATCCCAGCACATGGAATTACATCAGCGCTTTTGATGAGAGAACAGAATCAATACAGAGGTCAAAAGTGCACAATTGGGAGGAGAGCGGCAATCAGGCACAGGGATTCCCCAAGATTACAATTCCCCTGATGAGACGGCGTAGTTGCAAGAGCTTTCTTAATGTGGAAGGGCTACCTACCCACCACGCAAAGGACTCGTCCGCAAAGGGTTTATCTCTACCCACACTCATCTCTGCGCTGATTTGATTGGATTATGTTGCAAAGTTTGCCAACAAAATGCTGACATGTAAGACAAAACTTTCAGAAAATCAATACCAAATAATTGCCCAGGCCATGCTAAAAGATAAACTTATCCTGCATATTATGTACCTTCAGTTCTAGAGTGGGTTAGCCACGGAGTCCAGAGAACTAAGCTGTTCTTACTGTGCATAATATACCTTTATATATCAGCAGGCAGCACAAATCATTTCCTTCCCTGCTGCTCAATACCCAGTGATTCTATCTCTTCTATATTCATTTTTTTTTTTCACCAGACTGATGCCCTTAAATGCTATGCTGCTGTCAATTCTTGGATATTCCTTACCTGGCAGCCAAAGGGAGTGATTACGAATGACTCTCTTGTCCCCACAGTAAATGTCTCTTAGCGTTGGTATAGTTATATAAGTTTAAGAAATGGACCACAATGTCTACCATACTGTATTTTCCATAACATTTTGTCCTACAGAATGCACTCCTCAATTTATTTTTATACTGAATGGATCAGTGATGAGGTGAAACAGATATCAGAGGCCCTTTGTTATTGCAATGTTTCAGTAAAATGATTTCTGTATCAAGCAATAATAAAAAGCAAGATATCAAACCAATTATAAATATAACATGTATGTTTTCTTATATTCATATTTCAGTGGCCAGACTTGTTCTATTACATAAATTTGGGTAAAAACTATAAAATCCCTCACACTCCTAAATTTAATTTTCCCCTCCCCCATTAAAAAGGAAAAAAAATTATCTTTTGGGTCATAGCTGTGTGTCTTCTGTATTATTGGTTCCAAAAAGTGATTTCAAGCTTAGACAACAAAGCAATGACCTAGGAAAAAGCGGTTCAGTTGCCAAATGTATGAACTCATAATTCCTACTCCACACACGGTCTTTGTTATTATTGTGTTAAGAAAAATAGATAGCTGAAAATATTTCGAGAAAAATAACAGACATGCCTGTTCAAAACAGTTCTGATGATAAATTCTTGCCAAACTTGTTCATCTCAAAGATACCATATTTCCATTTATAGAAAAAAATTACCATATAATATAATTTGAAGATGCAGGCATAGAATGGGGGCTGGGGAGGAAGCCAGGAATAAAGAAAATATGTCAAGGTATTTTAGCATGAAATTGGCTTGAAAAAGAAAAAAAGGTGGGGGTTATAATAGCTGATGCTGAAATGCATATTCTCCTCCTTAAGAATATATTAATTTTACATAATTGTTTCTTTTGCACTTTATGACAGAAACAAAGACCCTGTTAACATTAGTCCAGCTTCATCTTTAATCACATTAATTCGGTAACGTGTTGTAATTGGAAGATTAAAGCCTACTGCTTTATTTACATAAATATAAGCAATAAATGAATGAGCAATTCTTGAATTGGATCAAATCAATACACACTGTATTGTCATATTGACCTCACTAGTATTGAGGTCAATAAATGTGTGAATCCGCAGAATAATATTCCATCAAAACCAGAGTCAAATCTCCAAGACTCCAGGGATGTTTCCACTACTTTTTTATCTACTAGTCTGAGGCTAGCTGATGAATGAGTGACAATGTGGGATAGATGGAATGCAATATTTAGAATGAAGAAAGAAAGATCAGCTTTGGTGATCCCTTTGGCTGATATCTAGCATGTATTGTTGGATACAGCTGATAAGGGTTAGTTAAGATGCTGTTGTTCACCAAGTAAGTGAACCACAAATGGAAACACTCACTGACTTTTCAGCTTAGCATACTGATGTGCTGACCAAGAATGTAGTTTATTAACAACTAGAAACCTGGCACAGTTAAAGACACAGTATCTAAAACAACTCATTGGAATTTTCCTTTTGCCACCAAATTGTGCTTTTCTGCCAGGATGTTGCAAACTTGTGAAGAATATGTATGTTTCTTGTCCTTGTTAATAACTCATGATGCAATCAATTACTTAACATTATCTTGAACTGCGTTAAGAAATTGGACCAGCCTAAGGTTATAGAGAGACAAAAACTACAACAAATATAGCAGCTTATTGAAAAAGAAAGGGAAGATTACTCTTATATAGCTAAATCGAGATTACTTTTATATAGCAAATCATAAACTGCTATCAAAACTGTGCTAACCACAATAACCAAGTTAAAATAAAATCAACAAATACGTATCGACTACCTACAAATTCAGACTATTCATTAGAATAGAGTTTCAGGATCATTTACTCTTTGAAGGCAATTTATCATCTGATGGCAGATTAACAAAATGAGAATACTGGGCGGGTTGAAAAGATTCATGGGAAAACAACCCCCCCCCAAAAAAAAAGCCAATGCATTAGAAGAGACTGTTTTGCTATCATATCCCTGAGGCAACTTGAAAACGAGTTCACCTTTGAAAGATAAAAAATTATACAAGTTAAGCGAAAAAAAATGATCTCCATTTCTACCTATATGGAAGCTAAGAATTAGTTAGTTTCAAAACAAGATGGCATGTGGAAGAGTGTTCAAGGAAAAGTGTTTTACATGAAGAATTTTAAAAAATATACACTCTGAATATATACTTTTAAATATACACTGGATATGTAAAATATTTAAAAATTATAGTTAATTTTTAGATGGGATATGGAATTATGATTGCTTTTATTTTTTAGAGTATACATTACAATTATAGAAGAAAGTATGATGTCTGGAATTTGCTTTGAAAGAATCCAGACAGAGAGAAAAATGAGAAGCTGTGTTTATGAAACAAGATTAACCATGAGTTGATAACTGTTAAGGCTTGTTGATGGAGCCTTGGGAGGAATTCATCATACTCTTCTCTCTACTTTTGTACACACTTGAAGTTTTGTATAATATCATTTGTATATGTACATGCATGTATGTTTTAAATATGTATAAATCATAAATACATATGTATATATGTTAGTTTGTGATTTGTATATATGTGTGTATAAATTTGTTTACATGTATATAATGCATATTCATATTGGTAAGACATTGAAGTAAGTTTCTCTCTACCCAACACTGGACTTCAACTTCTTCTGATGAAAGTCTTAATGTCTGTCATCCTTGCTGAGATGTTTTCATGAGTAATTCATTCTATACCCAGCATATGTCAGACCTCATGTTAGGGGATCACTGATGATGTTGCTGCCTTCATGGAGCTTACATTTTAGAGGAGGAGACAGACATTTATCAAGCACACAAATGAATAAGCAAGATAAGTCCAGAATGTGATAAATGCTTTGAGGAAAATAAACAGAGAAATCAGAGAGAGAGAAATTGCAGAAAGCCACTTGAAGGAAGGTAGTCAGAGTTTCTCTTTATGAAGGTGACACTGGAGCCAAGCCCTGAAGAATGAAAACAAGACACCAAGAAGATGTTGGAAAATATGGAAGGCAGCTGAATGAGCTTAAGCCAGGATCACAAGATGGGAATAAACATGTGTTCCAGTAACCAAGGAAAGTCAGTTTTGTTAGAACATAGGACTAGATTGACCACAACTGATGACAGATTACATATAAAGCATGAGGAAAATAGCATGAAGTTTCATCTTTATTTGACAAATATATGTTTATATTAATGCTTCATAGGTAGATACAGATATATTAATATATTACTTAATACAAATATATCTTTCACATACTAAACATGAAATAGATTATTTTATTTTTAAAATACATTTTTAATGCTCAACATCACCAATCATTAGAAAATGTAATTCAAAACCACAATGAGATACCACCTCACACCAGTCAGAATGTCTACTTTTAGAAAGTCAAAAAATAATAGAAGCTAGCAAGGCTGCAGAGAAAAGGGAAGGTTTATACACTGTTGTTAGGAATGTAAATTAGTTCAGCCACTGTGTAAAGCAAGTTGGAGATTTCTCAAAGAACTTAAAAACAGAACTACCATTCAACCCAGCAATCCCATTCCTAGGTACATTCCCAAAGGAAAATAAATCATACTACCAAAAAGATGCATGCACTTGTATGTTTATTGCAGTGCTATTCACAATAGCAGAGACATTCAATCAACCTAGGTGCTTGTTCATGGTGGATTGGATAAAGAAATTACAGTACATATACACCATGGAATACCATGCAGCCATAAAAAGGAATAGTCCTGTTCTTTGCAGCAACACGGATATAGCTGGAGGTCATTATTCTAAGCAAATTAACTAGAGAAAACCAAATACTGCATACTTCTACTCATAAGTGGGAGCTAAACATTGGGTACACGTGGACACAAAGATAAGAACAATAGACAATGGGGCCTATTAGAGTGGGGAGGAAGGGATGGGAGCAGGGGCTGAAAATCTCCCTATTAAGTACTTTGTTCAGTACCTGGTGATGAGATCAGTGATACCCCAAACTTCAGAATCATGCAAAATACCAGTGTAACAAACCATCACATGTACAACTTGAACCTAAAAGTTAAATAAAATAAAATACATTTTTATTTTTACAAAGACAATACAAGTTCATTGAAGAAACATTAGAAAGTAAGCAAACAGAGAAACGTAAAATGAAACATCCCTAATCTCATTACCCAAAGAAAGTCATAATTACCATATTATTCTTTCAATACTTTTCTCCCATAATTATGCTTAGACTGCATATATATATATGTATATATATATATGCATTCTAATTTGATTTATTTCACTTAACAATATGGTGTGAATAGCTTTCCACTTAAACTATTCATTACACATTGCATTGTTTGGATAATTTATTTAATGCATTCTCCAACATTTGGCATGTAGATTATTTACATTTTTCACTATTATAAATAACACTGAGATGAACACTTACAGAAAACTCTGCATATCCTTAACCACTTCCTTGGTATACAATCTTTAAAGAGAAATGGCTGAGCCAAAACACATATGCATTGTTCAAGGCAAGTGCTTGCTTTTGCTGGAGGAAATATGCTTCGCTAGAAAGGTAATTGTTTCCAGTTTCCACCAAACTCCTTCCTGTTATATTTCATTCTAGATCTTTCGACTTCTACTCTCTGCTGGCTTGTCTTCATATAAAAATAATTTTCCCAAAATGACATTTAAGTACAAATTTACAGAAATGGACCTTGATATTTCTTTTAATAAGATGTACTGAACTCATCCTTCACCTAAAGTAAAAAAGGGGGAGAGGCAGAAGGTATTTGTTTTTGTTTCTTTTGCTTAGGGGCTATATTTAATCTAAGTGATAAACCCTAAGTTAACTTAGTCGCTAACAATTAGAATTGGAAGATAACTTAGAAATTTCTTTATCTTATCCTTCTCTGTTCAGTGAATTTGTCAATGTAAAATATAGTACTCCGAAATGGACATGATGTTATTTCCCATTACATGAATATTATATTTCTGAATACTAATACTGCTGGAAGTTGGAATTGTATTTCATCCTTCCGTCATAAGATGAAAAACAGATTTTCTTTACTAGTTTTTCTTCAATTTTCTCCTAATAACTTCAAGATTATCTGGTCAAGATTTCTGTATCTGCGTCTACTGTACACACACCCTGAGCTCGTTGCCTTTTAACTGTTTTTGAGACGTTTCTGAATTTTTCTACGTTTAAGCCATTGCTCCTCTTCTTTTTTCTAGCTGTTTCCTTTCCTGCAGCTACCCTCTTTCTTCTGTTAAATGGATGTTTTCAGGGCCTTGCTTTTCTGGAAAGGTGAAATAGATGTGAAACTGTGCAAGAAAATAGTGGGCCATCCACTCCCAAGTTTTGACCCAGGACAAGCCCAGAGGAACTTGCCCTTGTTCACTTTAGATGAAGCAGCCCTAGTATGTACTTAAAAGGAGGGTACACAATGACTTTTAAAAGAAAATGGAACATTTTACCAGGACTAAACCATCTTAATGTTTGTCACTGGGAACAAAGCTAATGGAACTCCTCAGGCATGGGTGAAAGATTGTAAGTATTTATTTACACATCCCACACTCGCAATAGACTATGACTTCCTCAGAATCAGGGGCTTTGTTTTACTGATCCTTTTTTCCTCAGAACTCTTAAAAGTGCCTGGCACAAAGGATTACTAGAAATATTTGTTGAATGAGTGATTAATAAGCAAATGGATGACTAGATTTTGTGGTACAAATCCTTTTTGTATTTATAGAGTATGAGGATTGATTTTCAAATATGGGATTTCAGGTTAAATTAATGTGTGTAAAAACCATTTGTCTCTCTCTACTTATATCACAGTGAGCACAAGATTCAGCAACATATATAAACCCTCCACAATTATTTTTCTTTTTAACTCTTTAAATGTACTAACCTATGCTTATTCTTTTGTGCTTATCTAAATGTTCTCTATAAAAATATTAATCACTGGTATACAAAGTTAACATGTCCACAATTGCTGTTCTATTGCTTCAGCAATTTATTTTGAAACTGAAAAACACTTTCTCAAATATCATTTGCTATAAATCATTTGACCTGTTAAGCACAAAGTAATTCTTAATTTCAAGTTGAAGTTTTTTAAATAAGTAAGGTTGAAAGAATTCTCTATTATTACTTTTTCTTAAAACTTCAGGTGATGTTCACAATGAGAATGAAAGCAAACAGTCCAGTTTACTTTTGGAATTATTGGACAGACTTTTCTTAAGACTTTTAATTATTTGTGTAGACTTTTCCTTATTATTTGATGGTTTCTTAAGCAAAATTGGTATCTTGTTCAAAGGAAAATCCTCTGGACTTCAGAGCAGTGGTTTTGGTTTGTTTTGCTTCGGTAGTTCTTCATCTGCTTTCTGAACTTAAGTCCATATGAATAAACTTGCTCTCTCATCAATTTATACTAACCTATTAATCTCCTCCACCCTTCTCAGTTTATGAAAAGTGCCTCCCAAAATGTCTTCGCTTAGAATGGAGTGCAATATTGTCTTCTCTTGGGAATCTTTGTTCTCAACCCAGAACTACCTTATTTTCCAACTGTGAAAGCTACTCTGGTTTGCCATTTCAAAGTCAATGCATTTATTTCTCTGTCCCCCATTTTTAAATTATGAATGCCATCTCATTTGTAATTCATGTTTCCAAAGTTTTTCAGCCCAAAGCTGAAGGATGCAAAAGGGTGTACCTTATCACTCTTTGTAATTGAAGGTACAACTTTATTATTATGTTTATAAATGTGGCTAACCTTTGAAGTTTGGCCTTCTGTCTTTTCCATAGTTAGCTCCAGATGGTAGATTTAGAGTTCAGTCCCAGCACCCTCACCAAGAATGTTCGTGGCTCTAAATACTGCTATATGACCTTAGGGAAAACCTGTCTAGCCTTTCCTTTCCAGCTCACCGAGAAGGCTTCTTTGATTCCTGAAAGAGATGGCAGTCACCGGTTCCTTGTGCTGTTGGGGCAGCCATCTATGAAGCTTGCTGATCTTGATAGCACTGTTGCTTTTCTATGATGACATCACCTTTGGAGGAGCATCCCCTTCACCTGCTTCCACTCCACATGCTCCTCCAAAGAGGACGTCTTCATAGAATGTATATCTCTAGAGCTTATACTACGCCTTCAGCAGCTCCTGATACAGGCCTGAGGAATTGGCATATTCCATTCATTCCATTCCCATGGCTTTGGTGATTGGTTCAGGAAAGGTATAAGATCTACAACAAGGCCCACATGAATTATTTCAGGGACTTTTACTGGAACTGATGAGAAAAATATGTTTCCTTTTACTGAGGTTGCTAAGTGGAAAATGATAACATCCTGGAACTTCTGGAAGATTTGCTATAATGAGTGATCACTTGATCTAGAAGCCAAGGCAGAGGAAAGATGAACTGAAAGGGAGAAATAGAGATGAAGAGCTGGAGCGGGAGGTACAGGAAAACAGAGAGGCAGAGAGAGACCAAAAGCTGACTTGCTTCACTGCCCGAATCCTGTTACGCTTCTCTACTCACACTGCCAGTGTTATCTGTAAGCAGGTCCATATCATAAACTGTACTATGAGCTCCTCAAGGGTATCACTCATGCTCAATGGGGTTTTGGATTTTTTTTTCATACATCTCTCAACAGGGCCCCCTCTATGAACCACAAACCACACACACAGTGATTTTATGGCCATTTTAAAAATTTGTCCAGGATGTTACATAGCTAATATCATTCTAGATAAACAGGAATAAAATTAATTCCTTAAACACAACGGATGCCAAAGGACACTCAGCCTTGATTTGCTCACAGACCTTCCTCCTTTGAAAAAGCTTTAATTCTTTGCTGTGGTTTCTAATGAGTTTTGTACTTTCATACACAAAATATTTTCATTTTCCCCATATTACCCAGATCTCATTTCTATACTCTAGACCTTTGTAGATATATCCAATTGGTTCATCAAATCCTATAGGTACAAACATGAACTCATTATACTTTTACCTGAAAGTGTTCCTCTCTGGATTTCCCAGCCCAGGCAATGTTATCAGAAAGTGGGTAGTCATTCTAAACTACTTCCTTATCCTAAACACCTTAATGGTACTTATTCTTTCAAACTTCCCTAATGTTTCTTAAATATGTACTTCCAATTCAATTTCTATTGCCCTTGCCTAAGTTGAGCTCATTACTTCGTGTATAAACTGTTTCAAACATCTAAATGTAAATGTTTTTCCTGCTCCCCACCTCTATTCCTCCACATCCATCCTTCATAGCACTACAAAGACCATCTCTCTAAAATACAACTCTTAACTTGCATTCTTTCCTCCTCCAACTCTGTCTGAGCCACAGTTACAATCCAAACCAGGTTTTCCTGTTCCAAAGCCTACCTACCTCTATGTTACCATGCTGCAACTCTTGAGTATATTTAGAGTATATTAGAGCAAAAATTTTCAAACTTTTTTCAGCTGTGGAGTCATGCTTTAAAAGAAAAAAAGAAAAGAAAAATCATGGGCAAATCAAAACAGAAAATGCAAATTAGAGTCAATATAGCTAAAACCTGGGGGAAAAAAAAACTAGAAACCATGACCGTCAGCCTCTTTATGACATCCCTATACCTGCACAAGCTGTTGTTTGCAAATCACGGACCCACGTTACAGATGAGAAAACTGAGGCCTGTCAAGATTCAGTGCCTTGCCCTGTCATCGTTGCTCTCATCTTGTGGTTCAGTTATCTTGCCACTCTAGCAATCTGCCTCCCTGAAAGATCATACATAAACTATGTGAAGTGTTCATAAACAAGGGGAACTATTTTTTTAATTGAAACTGCTGAAAATCTTTTAATAAAGCAGATAATTATTTGCTAATTTCAGATATTCACCCTTTTGGTTCACGTGTTTCAGAAGTTTCATTGGCACTTACCAATTTTTTCTATAGCTTACATTTCACTATCACTTGATCTATCTAGAACTTGCTGCTACATCACACCTCTCTGTGACAACCTGCCTATTTGTGACGAGCTTATTTGACCTCTATTTTATTTCTTATGGGTAAGTATCATTGAAAAAGCAGAATTTGTTGATGGCCTTTACCTCTGTCTCCTTTGAATAAGTGTGATTATTTTATGACTTACCAGAGCTTTATCCAAACTCAACTAATTCTACTAAGCAGGTTGTATTTCATTGCATAAACCTAAAATGATCAAAAGTTTGAGTAAACTACAATTCCTCATAAAACTTGAAATAAATTATGTGTGTGTATCTAGATTTCCCACTCCATCTCCTCGCCTTTTGAAATTCATTTTGTATGCAAAGCTGTTCCATGTTGAAAATTATTTCCGTGCAGTAAATGGTGATGATGGTACATGAGATATATAATGCAAATGCTGGACAATTGTGGTTCATGTGTAGGAGAAATGAGTGGAGGAGAACCTACCAGAAACACAGGACCTGGAACAAAAAAAAGTAAGTGAGGACTGATAAGCCAGGAATATTAGAAACAGGCTGCTTAGGAGGCAGGAATAATGTCCAGGAACCTCAGACCCAGAGTGAGAGCATGAGTGAGGAAGAAGTTCAAGGTGTGAGGCTGGGTTGGGTTAATAATGTGAGAGAAATAACTTGGCAATGAAGATGTGACTGAGACCTGTCTTTGATATGTAGCACCCCATGGGTTCCAGTGTAGGTTTTGGTCAACATGGATGGCGAGGCATCTGTTTCTTCACCTTTCTTACTCCTCCAGGGCCATGCCCCTGAAGCTGTGACCTGGGTCAGATGGGACCATTCACTCAGACTTGACTATAACTGCAAAGCCACAACATTCTTAGGTGGAATTACATTTCTAAATGTAATTTTTTTTCTTTCATTAAAATAATGTTTCATTCCAACCTTAGGCTCTGAAGAAATTTTCCAAAGTTCTTTTCTTCATCCCACCACAATCAAAAGCAATTTGGTATATATTCTGTTTTCATTTAAAACGTTGTATATCATAGTATCATTTTTCCCTAAAATTGCCTCTAGTGAAAGATATCTATCTTCTTTCTTATACTGTTAGTTGGAAGACAATTGTAACGTATTTTTCCCCATTACCAATATTAGCCATAATAGCCCTGAAGTTAAGCATATAGAAGGTGCTGCAATAAACAATTCAAAGACCATGTGCATTTCAGTGTCTTCGGTGTCAGTAACTCCCAAGCAGGAAGCTGCAAGCTGAGAGCCTGATTTTGTGGCAGCTTTTTCACAACCCTCAGAAATGGGTGGTCACTGAAGCTATTTCAAAACTCACTGGGGCGGGGAGGATTAATTTAGCCTACACTGCTCCATATTTCTTATACAAAATGCTCTCATACCCAGAACTAAACTAAAAACCCATTGAAGGAAAGAAATCCCTTCCCAGTGTTAGCAAGACACAGGAAATCAATATATATTCCTTGAATCAAGATTCAAATTAATTCATCTTGTTTTTTAAGATCTACCAAAATTAAATGAGAGAGAAATCCAAGCTATAATTTAATCCAAGAGGAAATCTTCAACTTTTTTTAACCAACAAAAAGAGCATTTCAGAGAGAGGCTTGTTACTAATTATATTTTGCTGACATATGCCACTTATATTCAGCAATATTGTTCCCCCAGCCTGTTGGGTCACGTAACAGCCTGAGAGAACAATGATGCTGAATTAACGATTGCAATGAAAGCTTTCAAGAATCTCTTACTCAATTAGATGCTGACAAATCTACCTGCAAGTCATAAAAAGTTTATGAAATTTAAATAGTTTTACAAAGTACATGTACTTCACACAGTTAACACAGCCCTGAGAGATGAAGTCTATGTTTTTACATTTATAATGTTCCTTTCTTTATTTAAGTGACTTAGGAATTGACTTTTAGTCATTTCATCACATAATGTATATACTCAGTCATCTCTGCAAGTTATTTTAAACTGATGTAGAAAATATAATTTAACAATTAAATGGTCTTCCAGTGGCATCCAGTTATTTTATGATAATAGGCAAATTGTTTAACCTTCAGATGTCTTGTGGTGATAGATGCTGAAGAAAAATTAACCACAAATACCGCAATTAAGCCAAAAGGTAAATGTTTTTCAACATTCATGACATTCATGATGGAAAAATAGGAGAATGTCTTCATAACCATTGGGCATACAGAAAAGTAGAGATACAGGGCCAGGATTCATGATAATGGTATCACATAGAAAGCCTTACACACAATGAAAAGGGCTGCAAGAATTTCTCTGGATTTGATGTTGATCTTCCTCTTTCAGTAATAAGTTCAAAGAGCACTCAAACCTTGAGAACACAGAGTGACAAAAATCTTACAGAATATAAGATCACGATCTTAAATCCCTATATTGTACTCCTTTGGTTGATTGAATAAATATTACATATGTATGTCTTTATATACAAATATAAATAGTAAACACCTTGGAAACAAGAACTGGATTTAGCATGCTTAAGTTACCAACAGCAAAAACTATTATCTTGATTTAAAGTGAGCTTTAGTGATTCCATGTGGAAAAAATTATGGTGGATTTCTGGTCCTTGGCCTATATGGTCTAACTTTACATACCATAAAAATCATATTTGATCAAGTCAGGTTCTTATCTTCCTTAAAATTTTACCTTTTAATTATTTTTATTTAATGTTACCAAAATTAACCACCTTTCAATTAATTTTTTATGTAATGAGATATATGTCTTAGATAAGAATTATTAGAGTAATATTTTATATAAAGTATTCAAAATAGTGTGGGATTCCTTTCTAATGCACTCTTGGGTGGCACCAGGAGGAAATAATTTAATATGAAGTTTGAGAAAGTCCAAGATAGTGATATTATTTTCCTTTAAAATAAGAATTTCTACATACTTCCCAGTTTGACAAGCTCTTGTAAGTTGTCTTTTATACTTCGTATTTTAAAAAAATTATCAAAACTCAAGACCAACTGAGATTTTCTTTCTATAACCATTTCCTAAAACAGAGATTCTGGTTACCAGTTCAGAAGTTAATTAGAACGTTTATGTGGGTTTTGGGTACCCTACACTTGGTCTCATTTACATGATCTGTATTTGATGCTGGTAGATAGGAATAACTTATGGAACTTCGCTTGATTTTGCATCTTGACCTTGACCTCTAAGGTTTTAGAAAAGCGCTTCTCGCTTGTGCAAGGCAGCTATTGTTCCAGCAGTTCTTTCTTTTGGCTTGAGAAGACATAAGGTCCTGAGATATGGTTCCTTCTCTGATTCGGTATCTTTGGCTTTTTCTCCTGAAATTAGCTTGTGCTGACTTCCATATTTGCAATATCATTCATTCTTTTTTGCTCTTTCCTCTCTCATTCCCTCCCTCTTCCTCTTACATGCACATACACACACGCGCACAAACACACACACACAGAAAAATCTATATGTGTCAGACATTCAGCAAGGGAAAGACAAAGGCACTGAGTTAATTACCCATCATTTACTGCTGCTGAGAAGAGCAGATGGCAGCAGACGATATGTAAATGGCAAGGGGCAGTGAATTATTCGATTTTTTTAGATTAATCGTCGATGACAAAGGAAGTGATTACAGGCTGTGACATTTATACAAATGTATAAAGTACATCACACTAAAAAATAGAGCTTAATATTATTATGAGGATGTCAGGCATATGAACACTATTGTCACAATACAAAGCAACAAATTTTACAATAACCCAAAAATCTGCTATCTCTTTACCTTAAAACTTTAGTGAGCCCCAGAATCTGAAAAAAGGATGAACCTAGGTCTATATATCATGGAATAGTCACCCCAAACCTAACCAAATCAATTAAGGTACAAAATATAGGAGATACACCATACAGGAGAGTAGTGTTTATTGGAACACGAAACAAAACCATATTGTTTGCTTACAACAGATCTGGTGCCATATCAGTGAGTAGACTAAAAAACAGAAAAGGTGCTAATAAAATACAGGCCAGAAATAGAAGTTAAAATTAAAAGTGATGTTTGGCTGCAGCCCATTTAGATGGTATGGAGGAAGAAAAAATTAAAAGGGAAAAGAAAAATGATTGTCCTCCTATTACATCGAAATATTACTCTACCAGACACACACACACAAAATCTCCCAGTGACTTTAATGGTCAAAATGAAGAAATTTCTGACCAAGCTTCCCTTCTAAGTAATACACAGATATGTATAAACATGAGCCCAAGAGCACAGACATGTCACACACACACACACACACACACACACACACACACACACCACCCTTTTGCAGGAGGGAAGCACGGTAGCTTGTATTTTCAGTTGCTTTAATAATTAATTGGTACATGAGCAAATCAGATGCTTTCCCAGGCAGATCAGAGAAACTGCCCCATCATCAAAATGTTTTCAACCACCCCGTTATTAAATCTATATGGTGCTAATATTACTAAAAAGAGAGGAAGCCATTGAGACACACATTTATTCCCTGAAAGCATTCCAGCCATTGCAGTTCTGAGGCGCCCTTCTAATGAGAGCTTAGCTCCAAATATCAGCCTAGAGAAAGGGGGAGAGTTTAGGGCACATTTATTTATACTCTTCAGAAATACTTTCAAAACAGGCAAGGGAAAACATCACCAAAATTACTGCTGAGTACTTCACCATTATGCATTCTTTGTTGACAATAGGGCCACCGGTGCCTGAGAGAGAGAGAGAGAGAGAGAGAGAGAGAGAGAAAGAGAGAAAGAGAGACAGGAGAGATCGCCCGAGTATGATGGGGTGGGAGCTGGCGTGGGGGAGGGGCATTATTAGTCAGCAGCAGCCGCGGCAGCAGCAGCACTAGATAGAGCATTTAAGTATGGCAATCCATTTTGAATGAACGTGGGTTCAGGAATAAAGTGCAGGCAGAACCAATCTGCCCTGAAGAAAAGAAAAGCATAAAATATTGCACAAAGACAGGAGAATTTCCAGGGTGGCTGTAATAGCAACCCAAACTGGCAGGTGCACAAAGCAAACCATTACCTTTGTGTGCTGATTTTAGGAAATATTATTGGGTTTTTTTTTCTTATTTTTTTCATATAACCCTAAAAGCAATACTTGAAGATGTAAATAATGTTGATTTATGCCTCGGCGTAAATTTGAAGGGGTGTAGTACTTATGACAGTTTTTTTAAAAAATTAGCTATAGATACATGTTGTTGACATTATATAATAGTGGGCTTTGATATAGATAATTGTTACTTTTAATCAAAATTGAGTCCAAAATGTGTCTACATTATCCTTACTCAGCATTTAACATGGCTTTCAATGTAATCATCTCTTAAAATTAAAAAATTACAATATTGATGAAGGTTAACCTCCACCTGGATAAAGTTATGAAAATATCTGGACCCCATGACAAAAAAAAAGGGACAATCATTTTAGCAAAAGATACTGTCTAGATGTGTTTCATATGCATTCTGTCCTCTGCATTTTCAGTTCCTGGCCAAAAGACACAGTGCTATGTTTTTAAGTTCATCGTTGATGAGTTAAAAACAAATCAAATAAAATAATTCTCTTTACTTGTAAAGAGGAAAATATTCTGGAAGAATTTACAAGTAAGAATTCCAGAAATACATGTAAAATCTTGCAATATGAAAATAGCAGCCCTATAAAGCCAAAGTTGTTTGCTACTACTGAATCTTTATTAGAAAATCCATCAAAAGTCATAATTCATGCTCCAGATAGTTTAAACAAAATGAAAAGAAAATTAGAAAGGATATTTTTACTCAGTAAAACTATGTCAGAAAACAACCTTTGTGTATGTTTAAAAATAACTGATAGAACTGTGAATGTTTTGGTTTCAATCTTCTTTGGATCTTATTAGAGATCTCTCTTTCATAATTCATTAAAAAAGAAAACAAAAGACAAATGGAAATATATAAGAACTGCTAACCACACTCTCCATATGAACACCTAGGCTGCAATTGTGTTTAAAGTATCCTGTCTGTGTTCAGTGTTTTCCAAATTAAAAAAAAAAAAATCGTTGGAACGATTTTATAGAATATCAAACCAAATTTTATATGCTTGATAACAGATCATAGTAGATCTTGTTTATATGTTAGAAATATACTATTCAAAATGAACAAGAAATTTGTTGATTAACATTGTCAGATTGAAGAATCATATTTCATAAAAGCAAAATTTTAGGAGGTGAAAGTGACTATATCAAAAATAACTATATATTTATTGGAAAATATGGATTATAAATACCAAATGAATTACTATAGTACTAGATAAATATATATATAAATAATGTACTTGAATATAAACATATACACAAAGTACATTTACTAGTAATATGTATTATCAATATATACATTACATATTTATATACTAATGGTTTACCCAGAATAATAAATTATAATCTTCATTTGTATGCAAGATCTATAATCAAACATTCTGGTTGTAAATACAGGCATTTATTAAGATGCCAGTGTTTCTAAATGACACTTACAGAGTATTTTAAAAGGATAATTTTGGAATTTTAGGTAAATATATTTTAGAAAACATGTCCAAACTTCAAAAGCATTTATTTAAATAGAATATTAGTTGTGCTATTAAAGCATCTCTACACCAAATGAAATAAACATTTTCCAGTAGACATAATAAGATGGGTTAAAAATTTAAAAAGCTGTCTGCTTATTGAATGCTTTGAGTCCATGCATTTCAAAGAACACTGAAAAAGATCAGATATAATAAAGCATTTCTTAAAATCAGAAGACAAAGATCTAGAGTCCAAAAGCAATTTATTGCTTTTGTTTATTATTTATTTTACTTGAATGTATATAGTATAAGCCTTTACAATCTGAAAATAGAATTAAAAAGCTAGGCCTAACATTTTGAAAAAGTCAGCTTCGTGGCAGGCATAGGTAACAAAATAGATTGCACTTTAGCTTTTCTTATGCTTTTGTGTTTTACGTTTTAAGTAGTATCACTTCTTTTGTAAAATATTTTAGTAACATTTTGCATTGTGCATGTATGCAAACATATATTTTGTGTATTAAATATTTACAATGCATTTTATGTACATAATACATCTGCTTATACCAACACTAAATTATTTGCCAACAGCAAAGATAAAATGTCTCCAAGAAGAGAATGAATGCAGTAGCTCCTTTTTTCCTTTTAAATGTAACTGAATGAGGTAATATTAATAGTACTTTAAAGCATGGATTATCTCTCATTTGCCTACTTTCTTATTTATAGATGGTAAAATATATTTTGTCTTTCGAAAAGAACATCAATTCAAAGAATTATGAAATTCTGTCTTGTAAGAGTAGATCTTACATTTCATCTTTGGATGATTCTTCCAGTTCAACTCAACTGACTCCATTTTTATCAGTTCTATTTTTAAGTATAATACAGAATTTACTATAGCAACCTAAACCCAAGCAGTTTTCTCTCACTTTCTTTCTTAATCTAAATCAAACCCATAGAGCCCTCTGTTGGAAGGATTTCAGATTGCATTGTATTGTTTTTATGTGCAGCACAGAAAATGCTTGCAATGCTAACTTTTTTTTTATTTTAGAAGGCAAGGACGCAAGGTTACATGTGGCTTCCCAACACAGCAGAAACAATTTCATGCCAAAATAATAAAATATATAAGCACATGATACCATTGCTCCAGAAACTCCAATCCGTGCATTAGTTCAAAGAATGACATTAAACTGGCAAATTTTATTGCACTGCATCCTTCAATCAGTAAAACACTGGATGCTGTTTTCACAGAATGGAATTCATACAGGCATCTTTTGCTTTAACCTGTAAGAGTGATCTAGAGACAAGAAATATACTCATTTGACAAGTAATCATTTAAATGGGTTCTAGGAGTTTTTAAAGTGTTAAAATATTTATATATTCATTTGCAACAGCAATATTTTCTTGTATTTAAAAGCTAAGTAATCTAAAAAAGAAAGATTTCTGAACTTTTAAGAGTTATTTGCAAAAATTATGAAGCTGTTTTAACACATTTTTAATATCAAATTGAGAAGGAAGACTGTTGGCATACCAGGGAGTCACCTTTCTTGGACAGCTCCTTCTTCCCATATGTTGTAAACATCCCTCTAGGTCTCCTGCAGTTTTCTTCAAAGTATCCAGACTCCTATTTGGTCTCACCAGTGGCAGGGTTCTTAACACTTCCCACCATCCTTATGGCTGCCTACCCTAAGCTTCGGCCCCATCTCCTCAGAGACCTATCTTCACTGACCCCAACATAGCACTACCTCCACAAACACAAGCATGATGTGTTTAACTTCCTCTTTGATAAAAATCAGTGTTGTTCTACATGCTAATGGCTATTACTTGTATGCATAATATAGCTGAGTTCTTGGCTGGGTAAAGAAGCATCTTCATTCACATTGAGTAAGTAGTGAAGAATACATTTTCTTCAAGAATGTTCTCTCTCGGTTCACGTAGCAGACTGCCAGATTTGGAAAACTCTAAAAGATTACCCAACGATTTACAGACTTCTCCATCAGATGAAACTGCATATTTCAATCATATTTTTGGCAAGTTTTGATGGGTCATCCGTCCAAAAAACAGGAAAAGAAAAAAGTATGTGCATGCCAGCTTGTCTTCTCCCAAAGATTCTTAGCTTATATGATGTATATTTTAAAAGTAGAACTAATTCACCTCCAAAAAGGCTTTTTGCTAGCCCGAGGCAAAGGGCATCAGGTCTATTTTTAAAAAGAGGCAATTATTCCATATTATGTAAGAAGATATCAGAAAGTAGGCCTTAGAAACCTTCTCTACATGAAAGGAAATGCTGATCTTCTTCTAAACCAAACTAAAGCTTTTCTTTAGTACTTATCCCAGCATACCTAGTCTTCAATAAACCTAGCTGAGAGTTTATATAATGCATATTCTGAGGGACCAAAAGAGGAAACGTAAGCCGGGGAAACAAAACTTAGGCAGTGATGAAATAAGCAACAGCCCACAAGTCAAAATGAGAACAGAATTTGGGAATAAGTTCAAAAAACCAAAATCTTGCTACTTCTGCTTCTGTGCTTTCTTTTTGCCTTAGCTTCATGGGAATCTATACTGGAGTAAGTCTTGTGTTTATTTGCTACAGGTATTTATGTATATTATCTCATTCTGAAAAGGGAAGGAGAAAAGGTCACTGGATAAATGTTGAAGGAAGATTTGCCACTGGTGAATATGGGCAAAGCCAGTCCAAGGTGTTTGAAACAATGAACTAGGGGTAAAGAAGGTCAAAAGAGTGAAAGACATTTTAACAGTAATTCCAAGATGAAACTATTGAATTTTGCATGAAATTTTGAAAGAAGGTAATTTTCCTAAATTTGAATTCATTTTCATGATCCTTAAGTATTTTCTTCAGTAGCTGCAAGCTAAGGATTCTGGCTATATAGAGAATGGTACTCACAATTCCAACCAAAGATCAAAAGCTTCAACCCAAATTAACTCAAGTGATTAGTACATAAACATATCCATCAGCTGATTCTGACCACTTAATCTCAAGTTCCTGGGCTCAGAGCACAAAGACTGGAAAAGGTGCATGGCCCGAATGAGATTTACCCCTGCTGTCCCTTTGGTGATGAGAGCAGCACAGCCCTGACCAGTATTCAGCATATGTAGGCTACTGGAGCAGTTCGACTTCCCTCAGCATCTTGACAGACTTGGAATACTTTGGCGATCTAGGTCTTGCATTCTGAACTGGTGGACCTTCTAGATTAGTCCTCTAGAATGAGTCTCTGGATGTTCTGCATAGGGTATTTTACTGATTGAGTTTATTTGGTTGACTTTTAGCATAAGAATCAAATGGAGATAACTTTCTATCATCTTTGCACTTGAATGTCCTCATTACATAAAACAATATCACCTTTAGAAGATTAAGTAGTAAAATAATGTCTCTTTGGTGTTACATATTTACATGTTTATGTGTAAGAAAGCAAGGCATGCTAGAAATAATTTGCTTGCCACCACTCCACACCCCTGATTCTCAAAACTAAAGCACGCTTATCAACCAAAATGAGTTACCTGTGCTTCTAAAAAAGGTTGTTGCCATGTATATGCAACTAGTGTTCTCATTAAAATGTTTTAAGAATAAGAGCTCAGCTGACTATAGTGTCAGAGCATCTGATATTAATTTCTACCTGTCTTTGGACCAGACGACAAATGTGAGCACTTGGACTAGCTATATTATTAATAGAATTCTGCAAATATTCATTTTAACTTATTTTATTAATGGAAAAAGAAAAACTATTTTCATCCATTCCAGTATTTTCTAAAATCAATTTCAGAATAGTAATAATTGCCTAGGTCTCTTCTCTTTCAGTGAAATATTTAATAAAATCACTTGAGGAAATAATCAAAACCATCAACAAGATGTATAATACTGAGTTTTCAACAGGCTGAATTTCAGCAAATTAGATGCAATTTGATAAATTTGATAAAATTAGATAAAAGGAGAGAGAAAAAAACTCTTCTGAAAGTTGTGCTAAAAACATAACCTTAGAGATTCCTTTATATAGAAAAAAAAGATTTTTTTCTTCTGTTAAGAGTAAAAAGGCATTCAATATGAAAACCTAACTTTAATTGGCAGCCAGATAAATCTCTAAAAATGAATAAAAGGCATGTCCCAGTGTTATCTAAGTTTGTTTAAGAACATTACTATTTAAACTCTTCCTTATCTTTGTAAGCTCTAAATTAAAACAAAGCAATAATATTTCAGGAACCATGCCCCTCACTAAGATTCACTGATGGAAGAATTCTGCAAAGAGCTGTAGGTGTTCCCCCTCCACTGATGATAGATGGTGGGTTCCTGATGCCAGCTCTTTATGGGTTGTATCAATAGTCCTAGGTGCCTGGATTAATGTTCATTAGAAGCACAACCATGTAGGCACTAAGCTTTTATCCAGCATCCTCACATTCCATAATTCTCTAAGTCATGGAAAGAACAAATATATATTTGTCTAGTAAGCTATCGGGAGAATTCTATCTCTACATATGTGAGACCAAGGGTTTAAATGAGGGTAGAATACACCAGAGCCAACCTTCCTGCTTCTAAACTCTCTCTCTCAGCCATTCTGGTATTTCGTCAAGTTGACTCAAGTTTATTCTTCAGTTTACTCCTCTCTTTAAAATTCTCTGTGACTCAAGGTCAAGGACATAATCCTTGGCTTGGTATATAAGGTCAGATAAAATGCCAGGTAAAGTGCAAGATGGCCAGATAAATTTGAATTTCAGATAAAAGACAACTTTATTTAGTGTAAGTGTGACCCATGCAGCATTTGGGAACATAGACTAAAATATTATTTGTTGTTCATCTGAAATTTACATTTAACTGAGCATCTGAATTTTTATTTGATAACTCTGGCAAAGACTTCCAGTCCCAACATCTCTTGTCAGCTTCTCTCCTACTGCTGCAGAATAAACCCTCTGCTCTAGCCACAACTACAGCCCCCATGTTCCTCACACTCCTGCACTTTCATGACTCCACAGTGTTATTTCAGTGTTCCTTCTGTCCAGGAGGTCCTTCTTTCTTCATTCTATTAAAACTCTGCTCATCTTGAAGATTGAATGCAAACTCAATTTGATCATTTCATACTTTTTCATCATTTCATACTTTTTCATCATTTCATACTCAATTCCTATAACACATTGCTTTTCACATAAATACAATTGTCTCCTGCCTTCTGGCTTATCACCCACAGTTAGTCTTCAAATTTTGTTTAAATCCTGGAGTAGGTTTTACCTTTTCCCGTACTTAAGTCTCACATACCCATACAGTCTATAAGCCCCATGTGGTAGGGTTGCTATTTATCTTGTACGCTTGCATACTGACCACAGAAAATGGAGTATAGTTTCAGAAAGAGAAGCAGAGGCGAAAACTGATGTTAGGAAAGGTCTACAATATGCTGGAAGTTTTACGTGGTATTTTTTTCATCCTTATAGCAAACTAAAAATATCTTCGCTTTACAGCTGAAGAAAATATAGCTCAGAAAAGTTACACAACTTGCCTAAGATAACAGTAACAGAGGCAGAATTTGAACCCAGGTCTGACTTGAGTAAACACCACGCCACCCTCTCCATTAATGTTGTTGTCAGCTATTGCTGCAGCAGCCATCATTAAGTTTTTAATGCTGGTGTGGAAGTCTCAGGAAATGAAAAATCTAGGCCAGGCAGCTGAGGTCAAGTAGGCAACTAAGGAAGTTTGTAGGAAGCACAGATTGCAGCTGGGGCATACTCTGCCACCTTGGGGAAAGCAGGAACAGCTGGGGGAGCAGAAGAGACAAACCCACTGCATGGCGTGAAGAAAATTAAGTGGAGCAGGAGTGGAGCTGACTCCATATTTCCTGATAACTGAATGTTTGCAAGCAAACAGCAGTATAGAGCCAGCCCAGACAGAGAGGCTGGCCCCATGCTTTCCCTGTGGTCTGAGGCAGTCGGGGTCTTGCTGCAGAACATGGTTGCTTGGAGAAAGGAGGAAAAGAGAAAAGCAGCAAGCAAAAGCTGAAAGTTGAATTCCCAGCAGAAGCTAGGCATTTACGTGCAGTAATTGCTGGTAGGTCAGTAGATTCTTAAACAGCACGAAGGCTCCCAAAAGGTCAGTGAACATTTTAAAAATTTCAGTGCACATTTGTGCACCACTGCATGCTTTGCTGTTTTCCACCTCCAAGCTCCGCAAGGGATAAATGTGGTTATTTTAAGACCTGGAAGCCTCACCCTACCCTATGAAAAATACCATCTACTAGAGAAAGACACTTTCTTTCACCTTTCTAGTCTTTTGGAAGACTTCTCCAGTGATAAATTTTATTTATGCCTCCCTACTGTTCTGAGACCTCTGCAGTCAGCAGGGATGAGATAGCATAGAGGAGCTGGATTTTCTCCCTCTCACATTTGTGGGTTTAAGACAATGTGAAACACTTCGAAGAGAGAACATTCCAGAGAACATTTCACCTGCCCATTTGATAGCATCAGTAGCTAAGACTAAAAGCAAACTGTGGTCGTCAGGATAAGCAATGATTCCCCCCCTCCCAATGCCAAAGATATTATTATAAACTCAGGATCAATACAAAGCAGTGCTGCTTTTATTTTTAGTTTTAACCTTTGAGAAAATCAAGGCTTCAGAATATTGAATTGGATCAGCACATCAGTGATTGCAGACACAGATACAATTAGGGAATCTGGATGCAACCAAACAATTGTAAATCTTCTTAGTAAAGTGCCTTGGTTTCCTCTCCACTGTGGATATTCACACAAATAAAAAATACCATTGTACACAGCTTCTTTTGTTGTTTTTTCTTTAAACATTTTTATTATACTTTAAGTTCTAGGGTACATGTGCACAACGTGCAGGTTTGTTACGTATGTATACATGTGCCATGTTGGTGTGCTGCACCCATGCTTCTTTTGTTTTAATGTATATCAAAGTGCATTTCCAGCTCACAGTTGCGGAATACTCCATTTTACATATAAAAAAAAAAACCAAGCAGTTTATAAACCCTAGATGCTGATTAACATATTAGTTCTTTAGCCAAGGTGCCAAGGTGAGTGGCTAAAATGGAATTAAATGCATGAGGTATTATGAATGTCACAAGATGTAAAGTGTGTAAAATTTCAGCCAACTAAAATACCCTCTACAATCAACAAACGCTTGGTGCATTAGGGACCCCTGTTCAGCCATAAGGTTGCAATATTCCTTCTAAGGACCATTTGATTTCTGAAGCACCTGCCATCTGCACTCTATGATCTTGAATCCTTTCCTTCTGAGGTTGCTTTTCTGCCTACTTGTCATTATTTCCAGTGGCCCAAAAATTCAAACTTGAAGGATGGATATAGGATATTTTGGAGGTAGGACAAAAGTGAATAGCAGTGATAGGAAGCCAAGCTCCTTGGATAAAGATCCAGCTTATTATCTATTTTAGAAGCAAGACAAATGCTTCAGACATTTCAAGGGCACACAGATATACTGAAATATGGAATCTTGCTAATAAATGAAAGCAGCTGAATGACCATGCTGGCTGGCAAGCAGCCACCAGAGGTAAAGTGATGTTCTTTGAGCTAAATTGTGAGTCAGGTGCTCTTGCTCTCTGTCAGCACACACATAGACACACACAAAGACACACACACACACACACCCACACAGAGATGCACAATACACAGACACACACACACAGACCACACAAACATGCACTCTTGGAATATGCGCACTACCAAGATCAGATCAAATAATCTAAGGCAGAAGAAATTCATTCTTTTGCTTCTTATAAGTAACTATACGGTTGCAAATTATAAATATTATAAAAAGTTATGTCTGTAGGACTCAGGGGCAAGAAGACCCATAGAAGACCATACTTACTTAATATGCTATCTTCATACGCATGAAGAGGGTAAAAGTAGGGCCTTTAAGTGAAGATGAAAGGCAGCAGTATTGTTTATCCCACAGAAGAGCAGGTTAAGAGGTGATCTGATTACTAGTTTCAAGTACACAGAGGGCATTTTTATGAAGGTGATGGTGATTGATTGCTCTCCATATTGGCAGAGGACCTGACAGGAAGAAATGGGCCTAAAGACAGAATTCAGTTAAACATAAAGAAAAATGTATTCAACTTCAGGTTGAAAAAACACAAAAATGGCTGGTGGAGAGTTTGAAGAGTTCATTCCTGGAGCTCTTTAGAAGAAAGTAAGCAGTTATTTTCCTGGTGTCTAAAATGAGATACATGCTTAAAAGAACCTGCCCAATGGCCACTTATTACTTGTTTTAGGTTGATGGATAGGCAATGAGAATGGAATGTGGAAATGAAATACTATGTAACTTATATTATATTGCCACCAGTATTTATGATGCAGTTGGTACTCATCTAACAACACCAAAACAATTCCTAGGAGTGTCAACACTGAACTCAGTTTTGTTACTTGCCTTATCAGCTGCATTAGACACAGCTTATCACCCCTCCTACTTGAAATTTACCCTCACTGGACTGCTGGGATGCCACTTTTGTGGTTCTCATTTTACTGCATAGGCATTCCTTTTCTATCACCTCAGCATCTGAATGTTGACATACTCAGGCTCAGTCCTTAGACCTCTTCTCTTCTCCGGCTTTAATCACTTCATAGATGATTCCTTCTAGTCTTGTGGTTTCCAATTTCACATTTCACTTACATTTTGAAGATTCTGAAGTTTATATCTCCATCCTGGACTTCTTCCCTGAACAACAAACTCCTTTATCCAACTGTCTATTCTATACCTCCTACTGGATCTCTAATAGAAAGGGACCTAATAAAATTAAGCTCTCAATTTTCTTCCACCCACATCACCAAAGTTGTCCCTCTCACCATCTTTGCCATATCTCTAAATGGCAACTCCCTTTTTTTAGTTGCTCAGGCGCAAGATTTTGGAGTCATTCTTAAAAACACTCTTGTTTCCCACTCCACATTCAATTCATAGCAAATTCTGTCAGTTTTACTCTCAAAATATATGCATAATTTAACCCTGTCCACTGCTATCACCCTGCCTCCATCATTTCTTTCTTCCCTTATTACAGTCTTCAATCATCTCTCCGCTTCCACCCTTGCTATCCTGTGTAGTACAAGGTGATATTTTAAAAATGTAATAGTTCAAGTTTGACATCAGAAAATGGTGGAATCATTTTCTACCATCATCTCCCCACAGTGCACTTATATTGATAGGCAGAATTCCAGTAGAGAAGTACTCACACACCATTGGAGCAAAAAACATAAAAAAATACACATATTGAAGTGGATAAGAAAAACAGTTTCACTTTACTCATTGCCCCACCCCAAGGGGACATAGTTCAATGCCAAGAAAGACTCCCAATCCTTGGCCCATGAGTCCTTCCGCACGGGAAAGTGAGTGTAGTGAGTCCTACCTTCCCCAGTCATGCAAGATGCTGCCAAAGAAGCCTATCTCTTTCAGGCCCTACCAATAGTACTAAGGGTGTTAACACAGCTGAATGGCTAGGAGAAGCTGAGAGCAGAAAACAGAGGCAAGAGCTCACACCAGTTAGGTCTCAAAACTCAACAAAGGTCTGTGTATCCTACTAAATGCTTGACAGACTCAAGGAAGAGGACTTTGCAAGGGGCTTGAAATTCCTCATCTACAGACTCTCCTATCAACTGACACACAGGTGACTCCAACGCTCCATATATCTCCCCTTCCATCTCTCCTATATGGCTAGCTCCCTTCATGTGCCCCCCAGACATCAAGTGTGAGCATTTGCGGGTGGTTCACGAGCACCTGTGGTCATCAAGCTCAACTCCACAGAATTAGAGGAAGGCACACAAACTTAAGCATGTCAGGTCACCCCCTGACTCCATCCCACCAAGGAAAACAAATAGGAGACTGATCATCCCCTAGGCCTTGTAAGATTGAGAGAATCAAAAGAGTTCTCCTCCAAGAGGAAACAAGAAGTGTGGAGTTGGTATATCCATAGAAAAGGTCTGAGAGGGCCTCAGAATCTCTAGTCTGGCTAACAGGTGAAGGTAGTTCTTTCTCCAAATCAGTCAGTGAAAATTGAAGATTATTGCTTCTCCAAATCTAAAGATAGCAATGTAAGACTTCAAAAAACAATAAAAATCAAGGAAACATGTTTCCACGACACCACCAAAGGAAAACAATTATTTTTCAGTAACTGACCCCACAGAAATGGAGATCTATGAATTGCTTGACAAATAATTCAAAATGATTGTTTCAAGGAAGTTCAGTGAGGTACAAGAGAACAAAATAGACAATTCAACAAAATCAGAAAAATAATACATGAACAAAATTAGAAGTTAAACAAAGATAGAAATCATTTAAATAAAACAGAAATTCTAGAGCTGAAGAAAACATGATGAAATGAAAAATGCAATAAGAAGTTTCAGGCTTCATCAAGGAGAATGCAATCTATGAACTCAAAGGGAGAGTATTTGAAATTATTCAGTTGGAGGAGAAAAAATAATGAAAAGGAATAAAGAAAGCTTATAGAATTTATAGGACATCATGGAGGGAAACACAATAAGCAGTATGGAGGTTCCAGAGGAGAATACATAAAGAGAGGGACAGAAAGTTTAATTAAATAAAAAATGGCTTCAAACTTCCTAACCTTGGGAGATATATGTATATTCAAATATATGATGCTATAAGACTTCCAGACAGATTCAATGCAAAGAAAACTTTATTTAGACATAATGTAATCAAATTATCAAAAATCAAAGACAGAGAATTTTGAAAGCAGCAGGAGAAAGACTTTTCACACAGAAGAGAAGCTTCATTAGACTATTAGCAGATTTGTCAGCAGAGACCTTGCAGGCCAAGAGAAGGTAGGATGACATATTCAAAGTGATGAAAGAAAAATTTGCCAACTAAGAATACTTTATTCAGCACAGCTGTTCTTCAGAAATGAAAGAGAGAGAAAAATTTTCCAAGACAAACAAAAGCTGAGGAAGTTTGTCACCACTAGAATTGCCTTACAAGAAATTCAAGTTCTTCAAGCTAAAGTGAAAAGATGCAAATTAGTAACATGAAAATACATGAAGGCGATGGGGGCGGAGCAAGATGGCCGAATAGGAACAGCTCCAGTCTCCAACTCCCAGCGCGAGCAACACAGAAGACCGGTGATTTCTTCATTTTCAACTGAGGTACTGGGTTCATCTCACTGGGGAGTGCCGGATGATCGGTGCTGGTCAGCTGCTGCAGCCCGACCAGCGAGAGCTGAAGCATTGCCTCACCTGGGAAGCGCAAGGGGGAAGGGAATCCCTTTTCCTAGCCAGGGGAACTGAGACACACAACACCTGGAAAATCGGGTAACTCCCACCCCAATACTGCGCTTTAAGCAAACAGGCACACCAGGAGATCATATCCCACACCTGGCCGGGAGGGTCCCATACCCACGGAGCCTCCCTCATTGCTAGCACAGCAGTCTGTGATCTACCGGCAAGGCAGCAGTGAGGCTGGGGGAGGGGCGCCCGCCATTGCTGAGGCTTAAGTAGGTAAACAAAGCCGCTGGGAAGCTCGAACTGGGTGGAGCTCACAGCAGCTCAAGGAAACCTGCCTGTCTCTGTAGACTCCACCTCTGGGGACAGGGCACAGTAAACAATAACAAACTTGGCAGAAACCTCTGCAGACGCAAATGACTCTGTCTGACAGCTTTGAAGAGAGCAGTGGATCTCCCAACATGGAGGTTGAGATCTGAGAAGGGACAGACTCCCTGCTCAAGTGGGTCCCTGACACCTGAGTAGCCTAACTGGGAGACATCTCCCACTAGGGGCAGTCTGACACCCCACACCTCACAGGGTGGAGTACACCCCTGAGAGGAAGCTTCCAAAGCAAGAATCAGACAGGTACACTCGCTGTTCAGAAATATTCTATCTTCTGCTGCCTCTGCTGCTCATACCCAGGCAAACAGGGTCTGGAGTGGACCTCAAGCAATCTCCAGCAGACCTACAGCTGAGGGTCCTGACTGTTAGAAGGAAAACTATCAAACAGGAAGGACACCTACACCAAAACCCCATCAGTACATCACCATCATCAAAGACCAGAGACAGATAAAACCACAAAGATGGGGAAAAAGCAGGGCAGAAAAGCTGGAAATTCAAAAAATAAGAGCACATCTCCCCCGGCAAAGGAGCGCAGCTCATCGCCAGCAACGGATCAAAGCTGGATGGAGAATGACTTTGACGAGATGAGAGAAGAAGGCTTCAGTCCATCAAATTTCTCAGAGCTAAAGGAGGAATTACGTACCCAGAGCAAAGAAACTAAAAATCTTGAAAAAAAAGTGGAAGAATTGATGGCTAGAGTAATTAATGCAGAGAAGGTCCTAAACGAAATGAAAGAGATGAAAACCATGACACGAGAAATACGTGACAAATGCACAAGCTTCAGTAACCGACTCGATCAACTGGAAGAAAGAGTATCAGCGATTGAGGATCAAATGAATGAAATGAAGTGAGAAGAGAAACCAAAAGAAAAAAGAAGAAAAAGAAATGAACAAAGCCTGCAAGAAGTATGGGATTATGTAAAAAGACCAAATCTACTTCTGATTGGGGTGCCTGAAAGTGAGGGGGAAAATGGAACCAAGTTGGAAAACACTCTTCAGGATATCATCCAGGAGAACTTCCCCAACCTAGTAGGGCAGGCCAACATTCAAATCCAGGAAATACAGAGAACGCCACAAAGATATTCCTCGAGAAGAGCAACTCCAAGACACATAATTGCCAGATTCACCAAAGTCGAAATGAAGGAAAAAATCTTAAGGGCAGCCAGAGAGAAAGGTCGGGTTACCCACAAAGGGAAGCCCATCAGACTAACAGCAGATCTCTCGGCAGAAACTCTCCAAGCCAGAAGAGAGTGGGGGCCAATATTCAACATTCTTAAAGAAAAGAATTTTAAACCCAGAATTTCATATCCAGCCAAACTAAGTTTCATAAGTGAAGGAGAAATAAAATCCTTTACAGATAAGCAAATGCTTAGAGATTTTGTCACCACTAGGCCTGCCTTACAAGAGACCCTGAAGGAAGCACTAAACATGGAAAGGAACAACCGGTACCAGCCATTGCAAAAACATGCCAAAATGTAAAGACCATTTAGGCTAGGAAGAAACTGCATCAACTAACGAGCAAAATAACCAGTTAATATCATAATGGCAGGATCAAGTTCACACATAACAATCTTAACCTTAAATGTAAATGGACTAAATGCTCCAATTAAAAGACACAGACTGGCAAACTGGATAAAGAGTCAAGACCCATCAGTCTGCTGTATTCAGGAGACCCATCTCACATGCAGAGACATACATAGGCTCAAAATAAAGGGATGGAGGAAGGTCTACCAAGCAAATGGAGAACAAAAAAAAGCGGGGGTTGCAATACTAGTCTCTGATAAAACAGACTTTAAACCATCAAAGATCAAAAGAGACAAAGAAGGCCATTACATAATGGTAAAGGGATCAATTCAACAGGAAGAGCTAACTATCCTAAATATATATGCACCCAATACAGGAGCACCCAGATTCATAAAGCAAGTCCTTAGAGACTTACAAAGAGACATAGACTCCCATACAATAATAATGGGAGACTTTAACACTCCAGTGTCAACATTAGACAGATCAATGAGACAGAAAGTTAACAAGGATATCCAGGAATTGAACTCATCTCTGCAGCAAGCAGACCTAATAGACATCTATAGAACTCTCCACCCCAAATCAACAGAATATACATTCTTCTCAGCACCACATCGTACTTACTCCAAAATTGACCACGTAATTGGAAGTAAAGCACTCCTCAGCAAATGTACAAGAACAGAAATTATAACAAACTGTCTCTCAGACCACAGTGCAATCAAACTAGAACTCAGGACTAACAAACTCAATCAAAACCGCTCAACTACATGGAAACTGAACAACCTGCTCCTGAATGACTACTGGGTACATAACGAAATGAAGGCAGAAATAAAGATGTTCTTTGAAACCAATGAGAACAAAGACACAACATACCAGAATCTCTGGGACACATTTAAAGCAGTCTGTAGAGGGAAATTTATAGCACTAAATGCCCACAAGAGAAAGCAGGAAAGATCTAAAATTGACACTCTAAAATCGCAATTAAAAGAACTAGAGAAGCAAGAGCAAACACATTCGAAAGCTAGCAGAAGGCAAGAAATAACTAAGATCAGAGCAGAACTGAAGGACATAGAGACACAAAAAATCCTCCAAAAAATCAATGAATCCAGGAGTTGGTTTTTTGAAAAGATCAACAAAATTGACAAACCACTAGCAAGACTAATAAAGAAGAAAAGAGAGAAGAATCAAATTGACGCAATTAAAAATGATAAAGGGGATATCACCACCGACCCCACAGAAATACAAACTACCATCAGAGAATACTATAAACACCTCTACGCAAATAAACTGGAAAATCTAGAAGAAATGGATAATTTCCTGGACACTTACACTCTTCCAAGACTAAACCAGGAAGAAGTTGAATCCCTGAATAGACCAATAGCAGGCTCTGAAATTGAGGCAATAATTAATAGCCTACCAACCAAAAAAAGTCCAGGACCAGATGGATTCACAGCTGAATTCTACCAGAGGTACAAGGAGGAGTTGGTACCATTCCTTCTGAAACTATTCCAATCAATGGACAAAGAGGGAATCCTCCCTAACTCATTTTATGAGGCCAACATCATCCTGATACCAAAGCCTGGCAGAGACACAACAAAAAAAGAGAATTTTAGACCAATATCCCTGATGAACATTGATGCAAAAATCCTCAATAAAATACTGGCAAACCGAATCCAGCAGCACATCAAAAAGCTAATCCACCATGATCAAGTGGGCTTCATCCCTGGGATGCAAGGCTGGTTCAACATTCGCAAATCAATAAACATAATCCAGCATATAAACAGAATCAAAGACAAGAACCACATGATTATCTCAATAGATGCAGAAAAGGCTTTTGACAAAATGCAACAGCCCTTCATGCTAAAAACGCTCATTAAATTCGGTATTGATGGAACGTATCTCAAAATAATAAGAGCTATTTATGACAAACACACAGCCAATATCATACTGAATGGGCAAAAACTGGAAAAATTCCCTTTGAAAACTGGCACAAGACAGGGATGCCCTCTCTCACCACTCCTATTCAACATAGTGTTGGAAGTTCTGGCTAGGGCAATTAGGCAAGAGAAAGAAATCAAGGGTATTCAGTTAGGAAAAGAAGAAGTCAAACTGTCCCTGTTTGCAGATGACATGATTGTATATTTAGAAAACCCCATTCTCTCAGCCCAAAATCTCCTTAAGCTGATAAGCAACTTCAGCAAAGTCTCAGGATACAAAATTAATGTGCAAAAATCACAAGCATTCTTATACACCAGTAACAGACAAACAGAGAGCCAAATCATGAATGAACTTCCATTCACAATTGCTTCAAAGAGAATAAAATACCTAGGAATCCAACTTACAAGGGATGTAAAGGACCTCTTCAAGGAGAACTACAAACCACTGCTCAGTGAAATCAAAGAGGACACAAACAAATGGAAGAACATACCATGCTCATGGATAGGAAGAATCAATATCGTGAAAATGGCCATACTGCCCAAGGTAATTTATAGATTCAATGCCATCCCCATCAAGCTACCAATGAGTTTCTTCCCAGAATTGGAAAAAACTGCTTTAAAGTTCATATGGAACCAAAAAAGAGCCCGCATCTCCAAGACAATCCTAAGTCAAAAGAACAAAGCTGGAGGCATCACACTACCTGACTTCAAACTATACTACAAGGCTACAGTAACCAAAACAGCATGGTATTGGTACCAAAACAGAGATATAGACCAATGGAACAGAACAGAGTCCTCAGAAATAATACCACACATCTACAGCCATCTGATCTTTGACAAACCTGAGAGAAACAAGAAATGGGGAAAGGATTCCCTATTCAATAAATGGTGCTGGGAAAATTGGCTAGCCATAAGTAGAAAGCTGAAACTGGATCCTTTCCTTTCTCCTTATACAAAAATTAATTCAAGATGGATTAGAGACTTAAATGTTAGACCTAATACCATAAAAATCCTAGAGGAAAACCTAGGTAGTACCATTCAGGACATAGGCATGGGCAAGGACTTCATGTCTAAAACACCAAAAGCAACGGCAGCAAAAGCCAAAATTGACAAATGGGATCTCATTAAACTAAAGAGCTTCTGCACAGCAAAAGAAACTACCATCAGAGTGAACAGGCAACCTACAGAATGGGAGAAAATTTTTGCAATCTACTCATCTGACAAAGGGCTAATATCCAGAACCTACAAAGAACTCAAACAAATTTACAAGAAAAAAACAAACAACCCCATCCAAAAGTGGGCAAAGGATATGAACAGACATTTCTCAAAAGAAGACATTCATACAGCCAACAGACACATGAAAAAATGCTCATCATCACTGGCCATCAGAGAAATGCAAATCAAAACCACAATGAGATACCATCTCACACCAGTTAGAATGGCGATCATTAAAAAGTCAGGAAACAACAGGTGCTGGAAAGGATGTGGAGAAATAGGAACACTTCTACACTGTTGGTGGGATTGTAAACTAGTTCAACCATTATGGAAAACAGTATGGCGATTCCTCAAGGATCTAGAACTAGATGTACCATATGACCCAGCCATCCCATTACTGGGTATATACCCAAAGGATTATAAATTATGCTGCTATAAAGACACATGCACACGTATGTTTATTGCAGCACTATTCACAATAGCAAAGACTTGGAATCAACCCAAATGTCCATCAGTGACAGATTGGATTAAGAAAATGTGGCACATGTACACCATGGAATACTATGCAGCCATAAAAAAGGATGAGTTTGTGTCCTTTGTAGGGACATGGATGCAGCTGGAAACCATCATTCTTAGCAAACTATCACAAGAACAGAAAACCAAACACCACATGTTCTCACTCATAGGTGGGAACTGAACAATGAGATCACTTGGACTCAGGAAGGGGAACATCACACACCGGGGCCTATCATGGGGAGGGGGGAGGGGGGAGGGATTGCATTGGGAGTTATACCTGATGTAAATGATGAGTTGATGGGTGCAGCACAGCAACATGGCACAAGTATACATATGTAACAAACCTGCACGTTATGCACATGTACCCTACAACTTAAAGTATAATAATAATAAATAAATTTAAAAAAAAAATACATGAAGGCATAAAATTCAGTGATATGGTATTTAGTCAAATTTGGAACATTTTAATACTGTAATAGTGGTATTTAAATCACTTTTAACTCTTATAAAGTTTAAAATTATTGAAAATAACCATAACTAAATAAATTGTTAATGGATGCACAATTAAAATGAATTATGACAGTAAAAACTAAAATGTGGAGTAGAGAAGAAGTAAAAATGTAATTTTTGTATGAAATTGAAGCTAAGTTGCTATCAGTTTAAATTTGCTGTTATGTCTATAAGATGTTTTATGTAAGCCCCACGGTAACCACAAAGCAAAATCCTACGGTAGATACACCGAAGATTAAGAGAAAGGAATCAAAGCATTCCACTATAGAAAATAATCAAATCACAAAGGAAAATAGCAAGAGGGGAAGAAAGGAACTATAAAACAGAAAACAATTAACAAAATGTAACAGTAAGTCATTACCTATCAATAATTACTTTAAATATAAATGAACTAAATTCTCCAATCAAGAGACAGAGAGTAGCAGAATGGATAGAAAACCAAGATCCAACTCTATGCTTCCTATGAGAGACTTACTTTAGCTTTAAGGACACACACAGACTGAAAGTGAAGGAATTGGAAAAGATATTCCATGCAAGTAGAAACCAGTTGAAAGCAGGGGTAGTTATACTTCTATCAAAAAAAAAAAAAATAGCCTTTAATTCTAAAGCTATCAACAGATAAAGAAATTCATTATAAAGGGGTCAACTTATGAAAAGGATCTAACATTTGTAAATATATATGCCCTCAACATTGGAACACCTAGTTATATAAAGGAAGTATTAAGATATCTGAAGGAAGAAATTAACAGCAAAACAATAATAGTAGGGCATTTCAGTACCCTGCCTTCAACAATGGATAGGTAATCCAAATACAAAATCAATAAGAAAACATTGGACTTGAACTACACTTTAGAGAAAATGGACCAAAAGACCTATACAGAATATTCTATCCATCAGCAGAAGAATACACATTTTTCTAAAGCACATAAGAAACATTCTCCAGAATATAATATGTTAGGCCACAAAATAAGTCTTAATAAACTTAAGAAGACCTAAATCATATCAAATATATTTTCTTACCACAATGATATGAAATCAGTAACAAGAAAAGAAATGAAAAATTAACAAATAAATAGAAAGGAACATGTTCCTGTGCAACCAATGGGTCGAATAGTAAATCAAAGGCAAATTTAAAAATATCTTAAGACAAATGAAAATGGAAACACAACATATCAAAACTCATGGCCAGGCACGTTGGCTCATGCCTGTAATCCCAGCACTTTGGGAGGCTGAGGTGGGCAAATCACAAGGTCAGGAGATCGAGTCCATCCTGACTAACACGGTGAAACCCAGTCTCTACTAAAAATACAAAAAATTAGCTGGGTAAGGTGGCGGGCACCGGTAGTCCCAGCTACTCGGGAGGCTGAGGCAGGAAAATGGCGTAAACCCAGGAGGTGGAGCTTGCAGTGAGCCGAGACAGCGCCACTGCACTCCAGTCTGGGTGACAGAGCGAGACTCCATCTCAAAAACAAAAAAAACAAAACCAAAAAAAAAAAACTCATAACATACAACAAAAGCATTTTTAAAAGGAAAGGTTATAGCAATCAATGAATACATGAAGGAAAAAAAGACAAATATCAAATAAGCAACTTAATTTATACCTCAAAGAAGTAGATAAAAAGAACAAGTTAGACTCAAAGTGAGCAGACAGGAAATAACAAAGAACCATGTAGAAATAAATAAAATAGGGATGAAGAAAACGAAAGAAAAGCTCAATGAATCTAAGAGTTTGTGTCTTTGAAAAGGAAAACTGACAAATGTCTAGCAAAAACTGAGTAAAGAGAGAAGACTCAAAAGATCAGACATGAAGGAAGAGGCATTACAACTGATACCACAGAAATGCAGAGAATCATAAGATACTAAGGACAATTAATGTGCAAACAAATTGGACAACCTAGAAAAAAAATGGATAAATTTCTAGAAACATATAACCTACCAAGACTGAATTATGAAGAAATAGGAAATCTGAGCAAATTAATAATAAGTAAGGAAATTGAATCAGTAATTAAATATCTGTCAATGAAAAAAAGCCCAGGGACAGATTGCTTTACTGTTGAATTCTACCAAATATTTAAAGAAGAATGAATAGCATTCTTGAATGTTTTGAATAGCATGAATGCTTTTCAAACTCTTCTCATGAATTGAAGAGGAGGGAACCTTTTCAAAATTACTTTAGGAAGTCACCAATACCTTGATACTAAAGCCAGAAAATCACACTAAAAGAAAATAAATTTATTGGCCAATATCCCTGTTGAACATAGATGAAAAAATCCTCAAAAAAATACTAGCAAATAAAATTCAAGAGCACATTAAAAAAAATCATAGCCTATGAGCATGTTGGATTTATTCCTGTAATGAAAGGATGATTTAACATATGCAAATCCATAAGTGTGATACACAATACTAATAGAATGAAAGATAAAAAGCGTATGAAACATACGCACGCTCATCTCAACAGATGCAGAAAAAGCATTTGACAAATTCAATATCTTTTATGATAAAAAAAAAACCTCGTAACATATTAGGTATAGAATAAGCACACTTCAACATAATAAAGGCCATATGTGACAAACTCACAGCTAATATCATACTCAATGGTGAAAGACTGAAAGTTTTTCCTCTATGATCAGAAACAAAACAGGACGCCCACTCACCACTTCTATTCAACAAAATAATGGAAGTTCTAGTCAAAGCAAATAGACAAGAAAAAAGAATAAAAGCCATCCACATAGAAAAGGAGGAAACAAAATTTTCTCTGTATGCAGATAGCACTCTTACATATTGAAAATCCTAAACACCCATTAAAAAACTATTATAACTACTAAGTACCATCAGTAAAGTTGCAGGAAATAAAATCAACACGAAAAATCAGTTGTGTTTCTATATCTAATAAATACCGGAAATATATTATTCTATAAAAAGTCCCATTTACAATAGTGTCAGAAAGAATAAAGTAACAAAGAGTAAATTTAACAAAGGAGATGAAAAATCTGTACATTGAAAACTGTAAAACATTGATGAAAGAATTTGAAGTAGATACAAATCAATGGAAAGATGTCCTATGTTCATGGACTGGAACAATTAATATTGTTAAAAATGTCCACACTGACTTGTTGGAGTTTATGTTCTACTGAAGAGAGACAAAGAACAAACAGACCAACATGTAAATAAACAGTGTGGTAGGTGGTAAGTACTATGGATAGGTATAATGCATCATATTCCTTGTTTGCCTGGAAAAGTCTGAGTTTATATGTCACCTATAGTAATTATTAATAGTGCCTCCTTTCACTGCATAAAAGTCTCGTTGGATAATAAATTATATGGTCACTCCAGATACAGAGAATAAATGAGCAGAGCAATTTACAGATTGAATGCAATCTCTGTTAAAATTTCAGTGACATTTATTTACAGAAACAAAAAAAGTAATCTTAAAAATTATATGGAACCATAAAATTTACATGGAACCACAAGATCAAAAAGACAGCTAAAGCAATCCTGAGAAAGAACAATGCTACTCTCACTCACTACCAACAACCTGTCTCGTCACAGGCATGCCTTGCAATCACCCCACAGAAATGCTTTGATTACCCACAGTCGTTCACCAGCTGAGATCAGTATCCAGGTGTATTAGTTCATTCTTGCATTGCCATAAAGAACTACCAGAGACTTAAACATGAGACCTGAAACCATGTATTCGTAGAAGAAAACATACGGTAAAAGCTCCTTAACATTGGTCAGAGCAATGAGTTTTTGGTTATGACACCAAAAGCACAGGAACAAAATCAAAAATAAACAAGTGGAACTGTATTAAATTTAAATGTTTCTGCACAACAGAGGAAATAATTAACAAAATGAAAAGACAACCTCCATAATGAGAGATTATTTGTAAACCATATATTTATATGGTATAAAGGGCATGCTATCGAAAATACAGAAGAAACTCAATAACAACAACAACAACAACAATAAAAAACAAGAAAAGGACCTGAACGTTTTCCCAATAAAGACATACAAATGGAAAGCAAGTATATGAAAAGGTGCTCAAAATCAATAATCATCAGAGAAGTGCAAATCAAAACCACATTAAAATATCATTTTACACCTGTTAGGATGGATACCATCAAAAAAGTGAAAAGATAACAGTGTTGCAGAGGATGCGGAAAACAGGAACCCTTGCACACTGTTTGTAGAAATGTAAATTGGTACAGTTATTACAAAAAGCAGTATGGAGCTTCCTCAAAAAATTAAAAACAGAATTATCATATGATCCAGCAATCCCACTTCTGAGTATATATCCAAAGGAAATTAAATCACTAGCTCATTAACTATGTGTGGTGATGAGTATATTAATTAATGGGTTTGTGATCATCATTTCGCAATGTGTGTATATACACCGAAGTATGTATATATATAATCATCATATTGTGTACATTGAATATCTATAATATTTGTCAATTATAACTCAATAAAGCTGGAAAAAAAATTCAAAAATATTTATGTCAAATAAAGATCTAAATTTTCAAGTTCATTGCAGCATTATTCACAATAGCCAAGATATGGAAATAACCTAGGTGCCCATTGATGAATGAATGGATAAGAAAATGCAGTGTATGTATATGTATACACACATATGCAATGTGATATTATTCAGTCTTAAAAAAGAAGGTAGCCCTGACATTTTCTATAACATGGATGAACATGGAGGACCTTATGCTAAGTGAAATAAGCCAGACACAGAAAGACAAATACTGTATGACATCACTTACGTGGAATCTAAAAATGTTAAAATCAGTAACAGGTAGAATGTTGGTTACCAAAGGTTATGGGTGGGGAAAATGAGAAGATGTTTGTCAAAGTATACAAACTTTCAGTTAAAAATAAATTCCGGGGATCGACTGTACAGTTTGGTAACAGTGTTGATTTCAAATATTATTTCAAATATTATTAAAAGTAATACAGTTAATTAGCATGATTGAGGTAATCTGTTCACAATGAATGCTTACATAGCATTGTACACCTTAGATCTATACAATTTTCCTTTTTCAATCATACCTCAATACAGCTGGAAAAAATTTTAATGTGTTGGCTTATATTACCCTTCTGCTGAAATTTTTCACTGCCTTCTGACTCATTCAGAGAAAAGTCGAAGTCCTTATTTACCGTTATTTCTGGCAGCCCACAAGGACAGAAGTGATTGGGCCTCTCTAATCTCATATCCTGTTATTCTTCACCTCATTCACTGTCTCCAGGCATGACAGCTTTCTTACTAATCCTTGTTTATGCCAAACATGCTCTTACCTCAGAGCCTTTGCATTTGCCTGGAAATTTCTTTTCTCAGATATATGCATGGTTCACTTCCTTCCTTCAAATCATTGCTCAAAAGACACTTTAGTAGTGAAACCCCTAACAAACCATAATAAAATGGTAATCCCCACCCATAATAAAATGGTAATCCCCACCCTAGACCTGTGCCAGGATTCTCCCTCTTTTTTGCCCTGCTCATTTATTCTCTGTATCTGGAGTGACCATATAATTTACTATCCAACGAGACATTTATGCAGTGAAAGGAGGCACTATTAATAATTACTATAGGTGACATATAAACTCAGACTTTTCCAGGCAAACAAGGAATATGATGCATTATACCTATCCATAGTACTTACCACCTACCACACTGTTTATTTACATGTTGGTCTGTTTGTTCTTTGTCTCTCTTCAGTAGAACATAAACTCCAACAAGTCAGGAACTTTCTGTTCATAATTTTATCTCCAATACCTAAAAGGCAACTGACCAAAGCAGATGCTGAATAATTTGTTGAGTGAATAGAAGGCTGAATGAATAAATATGTCCTATACTTAACTGAGTCTGTCTAAAATTATAGACAATAATAATAATAATACTATTAGCTAAACTTTGGGAATGCTTACTAAGTATGTGCCAGGCACTGCGATGCCTACTTTATACACATTGCCATTTAAAACTTACAACTATTCTCTTAGCTCCACATTACAGACTGAAAGATGACCATCAGAGAGGTGAATGATCTCCCATGTTTACACAGTTAGAAAGTGCTAAAGCTGGTGTTCAAACTCAAGTCCCTTGGACTCTGGGATGCTTTCAAAGGTCACATCCATGACCTATCTCAGTCTCTTCACTTCTAATCTGTCTCCAGCGAAGTACCCCTCTGTCCTCAGAGGCATCTTTCTAAGACAAACATGTCTCCTTAACCTTTCATGCCTTCCCACTGCTTTCCAGAGGAAGCTCAGACTATTCAGCACAGCCATCAAAGGCCCTGTGGTAGAGGGGCCTGACTCGCCTTTCATACCTCTTCAGCTGCTACTCCACCTACAGTGCCCCATACTTGCCTCATCTCACCCAAGAATCCTCACAGCTGCAGTTCTTGATGTTCTCATTGTTCTTTGAAGAGGGTTTGTTTTCAGCTTCATTCCTTTCTGGAAGTCCCTCCTCATGGCAGTTTTCTCCCTTCTTTCTTGTATCCATCAAAATCTGACCCTACTGGTACCACAATATTTCTCAAACCCCCCTAATGAAAGTCAAGTTCTCTCTCTCCCTAATCCTAGAATACTTAGTTTAACTCAGCGGTTGATTATACCATGCTTTATTAAAGCTATTTACATGTGATTACTAGAGAGCCAGGGAAGATAAAAGTCAAGCCTATTCCCTCACTGTATCCTTGCAGGACCTCACAGAGCACTTGGACCATAGGAGGAGCTAAAATAGTATTGATTTTGCTGGATGTGTTGTGCGTGGATTGTTTAAGAAGCAGTTGGAGATGCAGAACTGAAGCTCAAGATAGAAACTGTAAAACATTCATGTGTAAATGAAAAATACATGTATAAGTGAAGCAGAATTTTAAGAAAACAAGTAAGAAAAGCCTTAAGAAATGCCTCATTTAGAGGCTAGAAGGGTAAAAAGTATGAGTAATTCTGAAAAATGATTTGGTATTCATAATCCTATATAATATGTAAATATATACAAGATTACATAGAATTGAATGAATAAATTATATAACGATAGAAATTCCCTCCTTTTTTTCTAACATATCTGGGTCTGATTTCTTGGCCTTCATCATTTAATCTTCCCATAGAGTTAGATCTCAGAGCAGACGCCATACAGCATCTGAATTCACATATAAGAAACATATACACTATTTTGTATATATTATATATGGCTCTATACCAACTTAAGGGGAAAACTATGTGCTTGTTCAGTGAAATCATTCCTTTAAGCTATTATACAAATTTGCTTGGTTCACAGGCCTATTTTTGTGGACAAGGAGGCTAAATCTACAACTTAAAAATGAAAATTTAAATAAAATTTTTAAATGCAATTCCACACAAATTGTTTGTAAATATTTATAAACATATAAATAAAATAATAGTGGTCACTGACACATATGTAGCATTATACATGGGTTTGGGATAAGTTGCAAAAATCTTGCAAGTGAATAGATTTTTATTTGCAACTTATCTGCAGATAAAATATGAGAATAATTTTTAAATTGCAAAAACCAGACTGCACAAATCTTCATTATACCAGGTCACTAGACAAAGTTTCCAAGGACAATAAACCACTTTCAGCCTGACTTACACCAATACCTAAACTATAAATTGCTGCACAGGCTATTATATCACTGAGTTAGTCTGTCCTCTTGCAAGGTTACTGTTAACGTATTGTCTCACTGATCAAGCGAGGTTTAAAGTGGGAAATGTGTGTGTTAGAGCAGGTTGTTAAAAGGTATGTTCAGGTATGAGCAGCCTTCACGGCATTATCATCACAAGCGCAGCCAGTGCTTTTCTGGTGTTTCTGTGAAGACTTCATCTCCTTCCTTTTGTTCTATGCCTTGCTTTCATTAGGAAGCCTACAGCAGCATCTCCCAGGTGTGTTGCCTGTACAAAGGGCATTCATTCTACCAGTGCCCAGGCTTTAAAGATAAAGGATACAAATTACAGTTGGAGCTGTGTTTGTGGATAAATGGGGCAAAGAGATGGTGATTCTACTGTGCTTTCTGGGTAATCCTACCATTAATTTCTGAGTTGTTTGTACAGAAGTTCTAGCCAAGAGAAAAATAGATCATTGCATTTCTTTGCTTTGAGAGACAATGAGCGGCCCCGTGAATGTGCAGCCTCATTCTGTATAGAGGAGAGCCTTTTAAAATGCTGATTTCCCAAGCCAGTGCAGCAGTGATGCTATTTAAAAATATACCTATATGGTGGAGATTATGGGGCAGGACAATCTACACTTTCCCCTACCCAGGAACATTCAACGTAGTTTCCACCCAATGAAGGAGAGAGGTCAATTAATAACAAAAGCCAACCTGTAGTGAATGCTTACAATGGCCCATCCTCTGTTCTGAGCACTTCGTATTTATTAACCCATTTAACCCCAGTTCTGCTATTATTATCTACCATTTTATAGAAAAGGAAAACTGAGAGAGCATGATTATGAAAATGACCCTGAGTTCCACAGTGAATGGTGGAGCTGAGATTCAGAATGCAGATAATCTAGCACTAGAGCCTACCTTAGCAATTTTCCTCCCAAGATATTATGTCTCTTACTTAATATCATTTTCATTAAAACTCTGTATGTTAATCTATAATCCTGGCTATTATTTTCTTTTTAATAAATCATTTACTGCCCCCCTCCTTCTTAAAAGATTATCTGAATTCTTACCTAGATCTGCAGTGAGGCAGACTGATAATTTTAAAATTTATTTAACTTGTATGAAGGCTGAAGGACACAAAACTTGTCAGCAGCCTTCCAGCCTTCCAGACTTGAAGGAGGTAGAGGAAGAGGAGGAAAATTTGTAAAAGATGCTAATATTTATGAAGTGCTCAACAAAATTAGGTAAAGATAGTCAAGACCGTATTTGCTTTGTAAATCTGCCATAACCAGATTTACAAAATATCACAGACTGCGTGGCTTAAGCAACAAAAATATGTTGTCTCTGGAGGTCTAAAGTCCACTATGAAGGTGCCAGCAGGTCTGGCTCCTTCTGAAGGCTGTGAGGGAAGCATCCATTCCTGGCCTCTCTGCCTGGCTTCTAGGTATCATCTTCTCCCTGTCTTTTTTCCCATGATCTTCCCTCTGTGAACATCTCTGTGCCCAACTTTACTCTTTGTAAAAGAGCATTGGCTATATTGGATTAGGGCATATGCGAATGACTTCTTTTTTTCTTCTTCTTCATTTTATTGACCTTATAAAGATTCTATCTCATAATAAAGTCACATTCCTAGGTACTGAAGGTTAGCCTGAATTTGGGGGACGCAATTAATAAAAAATATCACAGAGCTACTAAGAGGTAAGCTGGGATTCTAGTTCAAGTGTATGTGATGCCAGGAGATGTTCTGTGGATTATCATGCAGTCTTGCGCTTAAAGATCTCTAAGAAATTTCCAGCACCAAATACTGAGACCTATAATAATCCACATGAGACTCCAAACTGGTAAAAACTTCCAAAAGATTTTCTTTCTAAATGTAGACATCTGTTATTTCTGTCTCTCCATCATCCCTTTCCTCCCACTGAAAATAGGGCCCTGTTCCCTTCCACTGGGACACTGCCGTTCCCCCAGTATGCATTCTGAAGGGCTGCGAGCCTCAGTGCCTCCCCCAAACCCCAGACACATCATCTTTTAATGAGTAACTCTTTCCTTTGGGTCTGAGGGTTGTAAAAATGTTGACTCCTGATTCCCCAAAGGTAGTTTCCTCAGCACATGGAGAAACCTGAAATAAGCACCACACATAAAAACTGAGTAGAGAGACAGAGGTGGGCAAACAGGCAGAACAGACCAACAGACAGAGAGACTAAGGGTTCTGGTTCTATCTACTCTGACGCTACTCTTGACTTTGCAAGAATTGGTTATATGAGTCAATAAATGATTCCTTTCTCTTTTTTTGTTTTTTTTTTTTTTATTTTCTCAAATGAGTTTGAGGAATGCTTTACTCACTTGCTATCAATGTTGGTTGGAAATGAATAAATCATGTATCTTACTTTTAAATATGTAATTGCACCACATAATTTATAATGTATGAGGTACCATGAAATGAAGAATCATTTCAGAAGTAGAATTCATACAGTCAGATTTCAGAAACTAGTTTAAGTGTTTAGAAAGGCCATAAACTCTGTTTTCCACTTGTACCATAATCATTTTGACTCATAATTTCACACAGTAACCCCTGGGGCAAACCATCAAGATGGTTAATTCATCTTAAGATGAAAAAGTGAAAATTAATAAAAGTAAATATGTGGCTTACTATCAAACCACTGTTACTAATGGAGACTTTTTTTCATCTCATCATTACAAATCATTTTTTAGACCAGAGATGCAAACTGTTCTAGATAACATTTTAAATAAAACTATATTGCTTTCTCTGAAATAAAAAATTCAGACCACGTTACCAAATACAATAAAACAACTGTTCGTTATATAAAATCTTTATTTCCTAGTCATATTTTTTGCATTAATCTTATGCTTATTTACCAGACTCATGCTTTAAAAATTAGTCTTATAATCCATGTCTTAGCAAATAAAATTAGTAACATTTTCTAGAGGAATAGCATCCTCCTGAAAAATGAAAAGAAAACCAATGGCTAGGAAACACCAACTGTAAAAAGTTAAGATTTCTGAGAAGAAATTTTGTATCTCCAATATAGGAATACTTTACAGTATATGATGTGTCACATATCTTCTCTCAGGTGTATTCCTCTTGCCAATGTCATGTAAAGAAAACTTTAATACATTTAATTAATAATACGTGCATACTATGTGCAAAATGTTGTTAGAATGTTTCACCAGTTTTGAAGCAGTTTATATTCTAATGATTGAGAGAATACCATATATAGGTCAAGGATCATTTGAACTTGATTATTTATATTCCTAGAATGGTGTATACTGTCAGTGTTCAATAAATATTTATTTAATGGCTACATTCATACAATAGATCATCTTTAATAGAAACATATACCAAAGTTCTATAGAATAAATAATTCTAGTATATTATATATACAGATGCTCCTTGACTTGCTATCAGGCTATATCCTGAAAAACCCATCCAAATTGAAAATATTATAATTCAAAACTTTATTTAATATAGTGAAAGTACGAAACATCATAGTTTAGCTTAGCCTACATTGAGCATGATCAGAGCACCTACAGCAGCCTACAGTTGGGCAAAATCATCTGGCAGTACAGTATACACTGTGGAGTACTGGCTATTTTCCCTCATGGTTGCATGGCTGGCTGGGAGCTGCCCAGCATCATGAGATAGTATCATACCATATATTGCTAGCCCTGGAAAGTATCAAGATTCAAAATTTGAAGTATAATTTCTAATGAATGCATATAATCGCACCATTGTAAAGACCAAAAAATAAATATAATTTGAACCATTAAAAGTCGAGGGTTGTCTGTACATAAATGAAGATATAGATACAGACAAATGCTGTAGACATGAGCATAGACACAGACATGCATGTAGGCATAAGCATGAATATAGAGATGCATGTAAAATTGTAGATGCGGATACAGAGACAGAGAAATACTGATATACATGTTAAATGTACTAGGTATTTCCAGTTTTCTGCCTGAAATAAACATCTGTTATTTGTCTCTTCAGCATCTCTTTCCACCCACTGGAAATAGCACTTCATATACATTCGGTGGGCTGCAAATCACAGCACCTCCTTCCACAGCAGAGGAAGGGTAGACTCATAACCTCTCGACCGTGGTCTTTCTCTTGTGTCTGAGGGTTGTAAAGATGTATCCCCAGATGTCACAAAGGTAATGTCCTCACCACATGGAGAATTCAGGGGTTTTGCACAATACACAGAAGCCAAGTCGAAATACTGAAAGATAGATGGACAGGCATAAATATGATGGTGATCCCAGCTCCATTACATTTATCTGTTACATCTCCCAGACTGTAGCCAAAAAAATAGGGAAGATGAGAGGTGACATTTGCAATTGCCAAAAAAGGCACTTGAGTCTTATATGAGAGAACAGATGTTTTTCCCAAAAGCTGAATTAAAGAGTCTTCTGTGAAGAATAAAGGGTGTTAAAACATTGAAATGGGAGACCATAGAATTTTTTTCCCAGAAAGTCTTTAAATAAAAATAGGTCAGGCATGGTGGCTCAAGCCTGTAATCCCAGAACTTTGGGAGGCCGAGGTGGTTAGATCACCAAAGATCAGGAGTTCGAGATCAGCCAGGCCAACATGATGAAATCCCATCTCTACTAAAACTACAAAAATTATCTGGGCATACTGGCAGGTGCCTGCAATCCCAGCTACTCAGGAGGCTGAGGCAGGAGAATTGCTTGAACCCAGGAGTCGGAGGTTGCAGTGAGCCGAGATCGCGCCATTGCACTCCAGTGTGGGCAACGAGAGTGAAATTCTGTCTCAAAAAAAATAAAATAAATAAATAAATAAAAATAAATAAAAAACAAGAAAGAAAGTCTTTAAATAAAAATAGATTCTCTTCTGCACAGGTGATTTATGTCTCAATTTTTTCAAGATCTATCTTTCTCTATTAGACATTAGATAAAATAGGGAACAAGGTATAAAAACAGGGCTTAAACTGTAAGGATAGGATAGCTGGGGCAAGGCCAGATATGCAGAGGACCTACACACATTTTTTCCTTCGGTGTACTCACTGTGAGATTTCACATTCACACCTATCACACATTTTTGCTATTTCTCCGGAAGGACAATGAGATACAGGTACAACTAATTTAAAAATAAATGAATGACCATGTCAATATTCTACCTTGCAAAACATGAAAGCAGAATTGATTTTTTAACAAAAATATCTTTAGCAATTGATATTGGCTAGATCTAGATAGAAAGGAGAAAAGAACTTAAACATTTCACACAGACCCTCTGGAATAACCCAAGTATTCAAGTAATTTAGAAAGAACTCCCATCTATGGAAAGCCCCCAGATATTCTCCGAAAATAACATGTTCATTGAGACTGTGAGCCGTCATTGTATGATTTCAAGGAAATTCAATAAAATGCTGGTGCTTGTGCCTTTTATATCAAATGGAGCCAAATAGAGAAATAATTGCTCAGAGTTCAATTATTTTATGCAAGCTCATTCTCATCCCCAACCCTTTAATGCTCAGTAAATTGTCCAAGTGTATAATCAGAACACAATTTAATTTTACCAATAATTGCTGTGGTTTGCTATAGCTTTAAAAAGTTAAGACACATTAAAGGAACCTAGGGATATATATCTTTAAAGTGTTTCAGTATAATATGAGTTATAATTTTCAGTGCTTACTGTTAGTATTTCAAAAAATAATGTCTCTAGTGGCTCTACAGTTCTTCAAGGGAGCCACTTACTAAGTCCCTCTTCTGCCACTCTATTGATATATTCCCAACACACTAGAGAAGAGGTCCTCATTCTGATTCAGTTGACTTTCAGGGGCAATCATCCCTAAACAAACTCCCAACTTCAAACACAAAAATTGCCAGAAAGAATAGACTTAGTCTCACAAAGACACCAAAAGTATAGCATGTGTAAAATATTCACTTATTCCAAAAACAAATAACATAATTTTCACATCACTAAGAGCTGCACTATCAAAAATAAATTCTTAGAATCAAGAATATTATTTAGGACACAACTTTAAGAACCTTCCCCATACATGAGAAAATACATGTATACACAAATACCCTTCAAATTATAAAGACCATATAAAAATACCATTTTTAATGTTACCATATATTTTATAGGCTGATTTAAGAACAATGGTCATACTACTGTTATTCAAATAAATATTTATCTTATTCATCTGAAATATTTCAGATGAATGGTTCCAGTCACACTACTATTTTCAAGATAAACATATTTTACTTATTTTTTATCCTATTATATTTCAAGATGAAAATATGCAGAAGCAGTAAATAAAACTAACTCATTAAATTTTAAAAGGTAGCACAAAATATACCCACTGAAGAATCAAAGGCAGTACTAAAATCCCTAAGGTATTTGTCATAAAAATTATTTCACTATGTTAATAAGCTTTCTTCCTAAAGAATTTTTAAATCCCCTTCTAAAACAGATGGCATCAGAATCATTTTCAAATGTCCACTAAATTTTAACAATGCTATTAAGAATTTAAGAAAGCTTGAATGTTCTCAGGTAACTATTAGGATTTGAAGGAACGTTTATCTTTACTTTCAGGTCAAACCAAGACATATTTCATTTGAAAATATGGACATCAAATGTTGATGCCAGGAATAAACAGATAACTCCTCCCTTGAAACTCTCTCACTGTCCCTCTGTGGCAGGGGTCAGAAGTGACGCTACCATTCATGTGGACAGCAGGGCTGGATCTGATCTGAAACAGTCCTTTCTGACCATTAGGTGAAGTCAATGCTGAAAATAAATAGAGCAATAAGACAGACGGCGAATCTACCTACTAGCCTCGAACCGCCTGGAACATACATGGTCAGCCAGCCCACCTCTCCCAGGAGAGCAACCGACAGCACCTACCACTTCTGAAATCACAACACGGGATCCCCAGACTTCACAAAACTAAGCCCCAGGGTGAGTTCCCAGCCACCCATGAATCTATCTCCAAACTTCCACGAGGGCAAATCGATTCACAACACAACTCTGAACACCCATGTATGAAAGTCTCAATCAAGTCTATCTCCTTATGTTAAGATTAAGTTTAAATAATGGTAGAAAATATATCATAACAGTGCTCAAACAAGACAAAAGTCTTTTACTATCTCAGACAAACAAAGTCCAGTGATGGGCAGTTCAAGGCCAGTAGGTGGATTTGTCTTCTGTCTTATTGTTCTATTTATTTTCAGCATTGACTTCACCTGATGGTCAGAAGGGGTTGTTTCAGATCAGATCCAGCCCTGATGTCCACATCCTAATCAGGAAGAAAGAAGAAAAGTTTTAAAAAGTTTTGGCCCTTAATAACAAAAACACTTTACGCAAGTCATATGACACTTCTGCTTACATCTTACTGGCCAAAATACAGTCATTTGGTCACACCTACAAAAGAGTCTTGGAAATGTAGTTTTAATTGAAGGTAATCAATTAAAAATCAGGGAATTGAACAGATAAATTTTTAAAAATAATTAATATTGAGGGAAATTTAGCAGTTTGTCACACTGTCCTCTCCTAAAAGCCTTTGGAATTTAAAAAGTTAGATGGTGTTATCACACAATCAAATAACAAAGGTCAACTTAGAAAACATACAGAGAAAGATAATAAATACAACAACTTTAGGTTTCTCAATTGGACATCACACTACAGTATAACATTGCCTTTAAATTGGACCAGGCACAGTGGCTCCCGCTTGTAATCCTAGTACTTTGGGAGGCTGAGAAATGAGGATTGCTTGAGCCCAGGAGTTTAAGACCAGCCTGGGCAACACAGGGAGACTCTGTTACTAAAAATAATAAAAATTAGCTGAGCATGGTGGTGCATGCCTGTAGTCCTAGCTACTTGGGAGGTTGAGGTGGGAGGATCACTTGACCATGGGAGGTCAAGGGTACAATGAGCCATAATCATGCCACTACACTCCAGCCTGGGTGACAGAGCAAGACCGTGTTCCTCCACTAAAAAATTGTCTTCAAATAAACACCAAATCTGTACAAATCTATTATGATACTTTATAAAACAAAGAATTCTTCATGAGTAAAAACTCTACTAAGTTTTTGTGAGTAGAATAGATTTCTAAAAATTGTATATCTAAAAAATTAGAGATTATACAGTGTTAGAAAAGACCCAACCAGAATTAGTCTTATAATTGAAAACAAGAAATGGTTATAGTTTGTTTGTTGAATAAGTAAATTTGATTTTATTGATTTGGAGATCAACTTAAGATCTGAAATAATTGATGACATTGTGTTTAAGGAGCCATGTTTTTTTTTCATTCCAACCTTACAGTTTGGCTTTCATTAAATAAATAAATAAATAAATAAATAAATAAATAAATAAATAAATTTTTTAAAAGACTGTTTAGAAGTCAATCACTTGAGCAAAAATTTGTATAGCATATGATGTGAGACAACACAATGTTGATGGCTTATGAGAAAATTATTATAATTTTGCCTATTCAGGTATTTTCTCAAATTCACAGTTGAAAAGACTGAGACCAAAATAAACATAAACTAAAATAAATACATACTAAAATAGTAATCTGGTTGAAATGTTAATACCATCTAAAGTCAGAAGCTTTCAAAATAAAATTTTCACTGAATATATTCTAACTTTACTTACTTCTGGTGGATATCTTCCTAAGATATAACCTACTATCCTCCCATCTGTACCTCTAATCCTCAATCTAACAAACAAATATTCTTACAAATAATAAAAAAAAAGAACTCATGGAGGAATATATCTGGAAACTTTGATCAGGAAAAAATGACTTTTTTGTGTGCATGACCATTTTCAATTTCTACACTTTACAGAATTCATAGCAGCATTAGAAATCCAAATTCAAGTCAGACTGGAGTCACAGTAGATCAAGATACTGCAAAACAACACACTCAAAATAGATAACAGGCAAGAATCAGGAGCCACAAGACCACTCTTTGAGCCCTTGAGAGCAAAAGAAGGAGTGGAGGGATCTTAGTGTTGATATCAGTCCTTCAAGCACTAGGATAACTGTGTTGAGAGGTCTTTAATTTTTGAGCAATTTATTTTGTTTCTACATTCCTATTAATAAAAGAACACTGCTGCTAAATTTAACTAACTCACTCATTTATTCCTCCAACCAATACCTAAAGAGCATCTATAATTCTAGTCCCCATGAAAACAGCAGGAAAGAAACACACCATTCTTGTCTCTGTGGAAATCATATCTCTGTGTGTGTGTGTCTGTGTGTGTATGCACATGTATGCACAATCATGTAAATTAGAGAGTAAATTGATATGCATATTGTATGTAATATATAAAGGAAATTATAGGAGCTATATCTCCATTAAAAGGGCACTTACTCCAGATGTGGTAATGGTGGTAGTGGGATGGGAGAAAAGGAGGAGCAAAGACTTTGCAAAACAAGTGATATCTCATCTGAGACCAGAAAGGCTAATAGGAATAACTGACAAAAAAAAAGAGTGTTTCAGTTTGAGTGAAGAGATAGAATTTGGAATAAATGTATGGTCTAGTTTTTCAACTGATCAATAGGACCATTTTCCTCAGCTACCAATAGCTGAACAATGAAGGCATTATCTTCATTCACTCAATAGATATTTTCTGAACTGCCACCCCCCAACCCCACCACCCACTATGCTGGGATCTGTTCTGGGCAGTGGATGAGCAGAGGAAGGAAGAGGAGATGGGATCCAAGAAACAAGGTAAGGACTTGCAGCCTCAAAACATATTCTGTCTCTAAAATGTTTTTATTGACCTTGAAAATCCTTAAGACTTTAAGTCTTAAACATTAAACATTTATTTAAGGATGAAAGTATTTTGTACTATTCATTAGAGTCACCAGGTCATATCAACATCACATGCCTCAAGAAGCAGGCTACTGTATTTGTTGAATATGGACTTGGGAACCAGATTGCCTTGGTCCAAACCTTCACTCTGCTATTTATCAGTTATGTGAGAGAAACCAAGGTACTTAACCTCTCTGGAATTCAGTTTTCCCATCTATAAACTGAGAGGAATAATAATCATTTCTGGTTTGGGAATTAATTAAATGAGTTAATACATGTAAAGCACTTTAGAACAGTGTCTGCTACATTGTCAGCAGTCAGTAAGGGTTGCATATTATTACAGAAAAATTTCAGGATAATCATACTGGAGTTCAATTCACTCTATGTTACTCTGAATAATAGCATTCTGTCAGTCTTGGTGCTTTTATATAACCTTAGACAAGTCACTTAAACATCATTAGCCCAAGTTTCCTCCTCTGCAAAGTGGGGGCAATAATATCAGCCTCATAAGATTGTCTTGAAGGTTAAATGAAGTAGCAGATTGAAGGGCCTGTAGGCTGCAAATTGCTATGCAATTGTTGCTTGTTGTTATTATCTTGCTCTTTTTAACCCTCGTACCCAAATTGGTAAGTGCTTCTCTCCTTAGGAGGAAGACAAAAATGAATACATGCACATGACTTTGACATCATGTTTCCTGCTCTCCAGATAGTATTTAATGGATAAAAATGAATGCATCCTAATTGAGACTGGAAACTAACTTGACATCAAGCTGTACATTCAAAAGATTATAGATCTTCAATGAGGAAGAATACCTGAAGTAACATCTCTTCAGCTTTTGCTTTTGGCAAACACTGCATTCTGTCCTATATGTATTGACATCTGTGTTGTTTTTTCTTCAACTAGCATTTGGACAACTGAGAAATCAATATACCAGTAGCTCCTTTGCTGGGGGCTTCCTGTGAGTCCCACCTTGGGCCCCATCTGAGTGCCTTCCATATGCTGCTGTGCCACAAAGCAGCTCCTCTTGCCTTTTCTTTTATAATTCATTCCAAAGAGGGAAAATTGAAGAAGAGAGGGTTGGCCTGATGGGTCTGGGAATTGACTAAGATTCATTTCACTGCCTCATATATTCTTTGAACATCAACTTTGTGTCTGGCATCATATTAGCCTCTACAAGGTTTACAAAAATGAAACTGATAATACCCCAAGCCCCAAGGGACTTACAGACTCTGGTGGGAAAAATGGACAAAAACACAAATTATACAAGTTATGACGTGAAACCAGTGCTAAAAGTGTAAATGAGGAACTATGGAGGCTCAGAGATAGTAGTAATTTAATGTGACTGGATGGGTGAGGACAAGGGATTAAAATATGTTTCTGGCTTCACAGGAGAGATGACATCTCAGGGGAGACTTGAAGAATGAGTAGATTTCTCAAGTGGAGAAGGCAACAGGGAAGAATGCCAGGTCGAGGAACAAGATAAATAGTGCCATAGAAATGTGGAGGGGCAGCTTGGTGTTCCTAAAACAGGGAGGAGAAAAAGGGGATTGGAATATGGGATCTGTGATGGGGGACATGAAGGAGGAAGAAAATTATAGCTAAGAAATCAGTCAGGCCCCAAACATCAAAACCCGTATAGAAAGTAATAATAAGAAAGTGGGATATTAATTTCTGGGTAAATTTTGGACCAGTTTAGTGAATGACACAAACACAGTTCTGCATTTTAAAAGGAGAATTCTTCTACTCTGGACAAGAACCATGGATTCATTCTCTTCTAGAGAAGAGTCAGCAACAGCAAATAGGATGCCGGGAGCTTACTAGATTGTCAGATACCTGCAAGCAGGGTGTGCCCAAATGCCACAGTACAGACACTGCAGGATGAGGGATCTGGTGCAAAACACAAAGCCCATACTGCTCACTTTCAAGGGACAGTGGTATTACCCAGAAAATTGCTGGCATAAAGACACTTGATCGTTTGATTACACGCTATTATTATTTGCTTTCTCTGGTATACGTGTATATGTGTGTGCTCATAGTCACATTTATAAAGGCGGCCTGTGGTTGCATTTAAGTATTTCATTCCTTTCATTTTGGGTGGAGTATTTGTATAAAATGAAAACAATTAATTTCAAATGCCTCATTCCCCGAGGAGGAAGGCCAGCTTCCTCCAATCAGACCCAAGGGAGTAGCTGGCCCCATCAGTTTATATTTATATTTAAATATAAACTGCATTTAATAGTTTATATTGTGCTTTCTCCACCCATCGCCACCCCGAAGAAGCTCTGAATTTGCCTGTGATTTCCTGCCATCTATTCCCCAGGATTTCTTCCCAAAGGAACACACAGAAAGTGGGGCAGGATGATAGGCAAGAAGCAGATTGCTGAACTGGCTCATTCCACAGCTGTCTATTTTTTTTTTTTTTTTTTTTTTGAGTAGTTTAGACAAGGGAAAAAAGAAGGCAGCTACAAACTAAACCAATACACAGCTTTTTATAATCCTCTGTCAGACTGTCTTCCAAAGCAGGCAAACATTAAGGTCCCAGTGATTTCAATTGAGCCCCAGTTAGATAGGCACACGCTGCATGATCAATGGTGTTTTAAGGATTTCTGCTTTGAATTTGGAGCATCAGTATAAATGTTATTTCTCCCAATAATCAATGTCCCTTTCAAGTTTATCCTATTCATTTTTAAAATTTGGAGATTAGGAATGACCGTAAAGCCTGCTTTCCATACTAGGAAACCATGTCCCTAGAAGATGGAGCCAGTTGGTGGAAGAAAGATAATTGGCAACTGGTATTTCTTACACGATTCCTTTCCATTTTGTCTTAAATAATGCACAGATCCAGAAAAGTAAGAAATCAGCCTGGTCTTAATCTACTACAAGATGAACAAATATTTATTGAGCAGCTACTATTAGGAATTCAGGAAGAAACAACGCAGTATTTTTAAAAGCCGTGGTATTTCAGGAACTTGTATTCTAGATCCAGAAAGAAAACATAAATTTAGGAAAACACAAGAGCTACGTAACAATGTGTGCAGATAAAAACGCCTCTAGGGCTTTCTTTCAGGTTTTCCTAATCACTCTCGTGGATTATTTTAGAAGCCTCCCTAGTGGTCTCTGGGCTATCAGTATGCCTCACACTGATACAGAGAGATCTTCCCATAAAACAAAGCTGGCTATGTTTCTTCCATGTTTTACAATACCTACTGTTTCTCCACTTACTGAAGTTCCGAGGCCAGACTGCTAAGCTTTCTGAGAGTGCGCTTCATAGTCTGACTTGAGTTTATGTCTGTAGCTTCATTCCTATATTAGTTTCTGTTGTTGCTGCAACTTGTTACCACAAACTTAGTGTCTTAAAACAACACAAATTTATCATCTTGTCATTTGTTCTGGAGGTCAGAGTCTGAAATGGGTCTCACTGGGATGAAATCAAGGTATCAGAAGGGCTGAGTTCCTTTCTGCAGGTTCTTGTTTTTTTTGAGAATTTGTTTCTTTGCCTTTTTCAGCTTCTGAAAGCTGCTGCATTCCTTGGCACATGGCCCCCTCCTCCATCTTCAAAGTCAGTAACTAAAGTAGAATCTTTCTCACACTAAATTATTCTGACGTTGACGCTTCTGCCTCTCTCTTCCACATTCAAGGCCCCTGGGTATTACATCGGATTCATCTGGCAAGTCCAGAGTGCTCTCTGCATCTCAAAGCTAGCTGATTAGCAGCCTTCCTTACATCTGCTACCTTCATTCTCCCTCGTCATGTAACATAAGCATATTCACAGTTACGAGGGATTAGAACATAGAAATCTTTGGTGGGCCTTATCCGGTCTACCACCACCTCCCACTGTTTTCCCTGGTGCCTGCACATTTTTGCCACAGTGAATAGATCTTTCTGTTGACACAGCAGATTTTTCATCTCTGTGATTTTCTAGGGTACTCCCTCTATCTGAAATGCATTTCCTTCTTTCCTGGCCAAACAACCTCATAGTTCCCCTTTACAGCAATAATTCTACAGTGAAAATTCCTCCACAATTTTCCCAGACAAAGCTCTCTTTGAACAATAATTCAAATAATTCAGTTCTCTTGTGGCACAAGTACTGTGTGCCATCAGAGAAGCTAAGAAGGAGAGAGTTTGGAATGGAGTGTTGAGGGAATGCCCTTCTGATGAAGTGGCATCTGTCCTGAGACCTAAAGGAGTTAGCCAAGCAAAGGAAATGCAGCAAGTATAGCAACCAGAGGCACAGAGGCTAATGCAATTGACAAACAATGAGGAAGCCAAGTTAGGAGAGGCAGACTGGCCAGAGAGTGGCTGAGAGATGAGAAACACAGTTAGACATGCAGGCTGGGGCTGGACCACTTCAAGGACTTTGCACTTTGTTCCGTCATTGATGAGACGTCATTTTCACGGGACAAATTTAATCCTTTTGGGGTTCCTAAAAATTCACTCTGGATAGCATATGAACAGTGAATCCGAAGTATTCAAAAAGGGAGAAGAAATACTAAGCAAGAACTATCTGGAGGAAGGGAATGGGCACAGGATTGAAGCAAGAGACAGAGACATAGGAGTAGTCTTTTCTGGGCCACATTAAGTACTTGTTTGAAATGGTATTGATACAATTGAAGGAAAACCTGTCTGTCCAGCTGATAATTTTCACCAGCAACAATCAACTGCTCAGATGTAGCCACAGAGGAGACAGATGGTTGAATTTATCCTGGTTTGGGGTTTTGCCAAGAAATATTGTGGAAGAAAAACACGGTGGATAAAAACAGGGGCAAAGCAATTGAGGACTCTTGCAAGGAAGTGATTCTAATTCCACTGAATCTCTACTGGAAAAGAGGCAAGTGGAGTCAGGAGAAAATGGGAAGAAAAATAGATGGTAGAAAGCTATGGATTGATGCTGTGAGGATATATTTCAACCAGTGAAGCAAAAGGAAACAGGTGGAAGAAAATTGGCCATTTTGTTTTGTTATTTTAAAGGTAGTGCAGGTCTGATTATGGCAAGATCCAGAAGGTGACCATGAAGAAAGATGGCTGAGATTGAACGTGGAGAAGAATCACTAAGGATAAGCAGCCAAAAAACTGAGAGGTCAGTGTGTGGGAGAGGTCATCTCTGTGGCTGTCTGTGTAATCCAGAACTCATAATAAATGAGGAGTTGGTTACCAGGAGATTAATAGACCCTACAATGAGAGACAGATAATCTTACCAGAGAGTATAAAGTGAAAAAGAGTAGGACGGAGTCATACGTTTTTATAAGATGGATGTCCTAGTTCATTTTGTGCTGCTACAACAAAAATTTAAGAAGAACAAGTATTTATTTCTTATTATTCTGGGGGCTGGGAAGTCCAAGACTGAGAGGCCCACATCTGGCAAAGGCCTTCCTAATGCATCATCCCATGGTGAAAGGCAAAAAGTCAAGAGAGGGCAAGAAGGAGAGAAGAAAAAAGGGTGTGAATTTGTCCTTTTAAAATGAATCCGCTCTCAAGATAATGGTATTAATCCATTTGTGAGGGCAGAGCCCTCATGGCTCAGCCACCTCTTATTTGGCCTTACCGCTCTGTTGCATCAGAGATTATGTTTCCAACACATGAGTTTTGGGGATACTTTCAAACCATAGCAGTGGAGCATAAATAATGAGGTGATATTGGCAGTGGGAATGGAGGAGGACACGGACTTCAAATTCTGACCTTGAGTTATTATGGTATGAGAAAATAAGAAGTGAACCTCTAAGAAGAAAGCCATGTGCTTTTGAAACAGCTGGTTGCCAACGAAGGATTTAGGAGGAAGAGACAATATTCAGAGAAGAGTTTGAAAATATAGCAAATGCTGCATAGTATGGAGCAAGAATTTCTGAAGGAAGATGGTAAGATTTAGGCATAAGAAGAGAGAGAGGATTGGATCAGATCAGAAGTATGGAGTAAGAAGAGTCTAAGTTTGAATAATAAGGTTTATCTATTTATACTTATCTTTACCACTAGATAGTGAGTGTCATTGACCAAGAATTTTGTCTTATTTCTTTCTAAATTTTAGAATAATACTTGACATATTAAGTTCTCCATAGATGTATGATTTTCAAATGACAATTACAGAGTACAGATGCTCTTCGACTTATGGTGGGGTTACATCCAGATAAATCCATCATAAGTTGAGATAGTCAAGACATAATCTTGTTGTAAGTCAAGAAACATACAGAGTAACTATCACTTTCCCACCATCATAAAGTCAAAAACTTTAGGATGAACCATCATAAATCAGGAAACATCTGTATTAATTGTATAATATTCAGAGGAAATAATCCCTATGGCTTAGAAAGCCTATGGAAGTAGCAGATATGTGCTGCATGGTTTTGAGAAATAATACAACTAAATTAAACAATAGGAGAAAAACTTTTTAGTGAAGAGTGTCTGGAACCAAATTTAAAAAAAAAAAAACAATTCTATGGTCATTTAGATCTGATTTAAGAATCAAAGTTATTCAAAGCTTAAGCTGAAATTTCCACATATTAGATGAAAGGGGAGAAACATATTACCTTTCCCAACCTGGAAAGGCTGGATGCAGTCCCCTCAGTTTGTTTCGTCATCACTCCTAAGATGATCAGAAGGTTTACCTGGAAGTGGGTTTTCTCTACCACCAATGAAGTTCAGGATAGCCTCTGTGGGGCTATAGACTTCTCTGCTCCCTCAGATCCTAACATGACATTTTGCTCATGACAATTCATAGTGACTCACTGGTCTCCGGGGTGGGTCACATAAAAGATAAAAGAAAAAAGAAAATGTCACTTGTTAGATTAATACCAAGAGAGGAGTGCCAACAGATAATTTGGCAAAGTGTTAAATGTCACAGGGATATTACAAAGGGAACTGGCATCAATATTGTGACCTGCAGTTATATAGACTTTGTGAAATGACTCCTCCCTGGACCCACACAACTCTATGGTTCTGTTGGAGCTTACAAAGGCAGACATCAGTGTGTCTGCCCTCAAGGCGTTTTCAATCCATTGTGGGAGAGAACATGAACACAAATAATAATGACAAGCTCTTAAACAGCAAAGTATAGGATATGGGTGATTTACTATAGTGGAAAAAAAAAGACTAAACCTACAATCAAAGGACTTAGGTGATGGTCTTGCTCTTTGAACTTGGACTTAACCAATACACACTTGACATTTCATCTTCAAAATTAAGTGACTGCATGGAATGATTTCTAAGTTCCCAAGTTCTATTATTTTGAATGTATATTAATAAAGAAAACAATATTTATTAGGAATATTTAGAGAAGCAGAGGTATCAGAGCTACATAGAGCTAGTGGAAGAAATATATTCAGGAAAGTCCTTAAGAGACATATTTGAAGAGTAGCAGTTGATTGGCGGGAGCTTCAGAGGGGTTCATATGAGAGGTTATGCGTAAACAAAGACTGGAAGCCCCAGAAAACTTGTGCGCAGAAAAAGTAGATAGATTTGTGCCTAAACGATCTGTGAAACCTGAAAAAGGGTGGAAGAGGATTCATATGGAAAAAAGAATAGACTGCATTGTAACTAATTCTGGAGATGTTTATTTAGAGTTTAAGTTGATTTCAGAAGCAACTGAGAGCCACTGTTCATTTTTGAGAAAGGAAGTGACTTAATGTGAAAAACTACCAAGGACGAGAGAAGCAGGGACCAGTTGGAGAATCCCTGAAGCAGGACAGAGGTTCTTTCCTGCATCTGGCCTTGAGTGTCTCTCTCACCTCCTTCAGTAAGGCAAACTTCCTGAGGGAGTAAACCACAGTGGGAGAAATTGACTTTGCCCAAGGTCACAGACTGGGATTCTAGCTTCCTGCCACCTGGTCTGCTGCTCTTTTCCAGTAAACCCTGCCCCCTGCCACTTTCCTCACTGAGGCTTCCTCCACTCCCCTTTGTTTCCGCATCTCCAAGAATAGAATGTGCCTAAATTTCATGGGTGCCGCATCCTAAGTGATCCAAATAAAGGGTTTGAAAATGCGTGTATATCATAGCTGAAAAGTGTGGTGTATCGCCGGAAATAATAGGAGAAAGGCAAAAAAGGTCCTATCTTCTCTCTTTCCCTCTGGAGCCTAACAGAAAACTAACAGGGAGTTGGGGGAGGAGGGAGGGTGAAGTCTGCAGTTGTCTTGCTGTGCTCAATTAGTATTCTAGCCACACACTGTCCCATCAGGGGAAAATGCTTCTCGCACACACGTGTTCAGGATATCAGTGTGATGGATCTGAGCGAGAGCCTCTCCAAACACAGTGACCATCTGCTAGGCAAAACATAGGGATCTGACAAGCAGAAGCCATTCAGGCCCGTTGTTGGGCCACATTATTACATATTTGACAAGGGTAATGAGGGCCTGTCATTAACCTTACATGACAGTTGCTACAATGACACACTAAAGCAAGGACAAAGAGCCGAACTCAGTAAAAAGGCACCTACTTCCCATTTAACCCTGGAATTATGTGACGCCATTATTCCTGACGGAGGCTGGCAGGCCTGAGGTTAATTTCCATTTCTGTGTCTGCTTGTTCTCTTTTTAAAATGTACCCCTCGTATGGCTAAGGAAACTGTTGGGAAGGCACTGCATTATTTATCACAACACACTGCGATAGATGCAAGAACAGAAAGGGTCTCCCGGAGAAATGAACAAACACAGATTTCACAAGCTCCAGCGATGGCCTGAAATGAGGCATCTGAACTCTATGATACTTAAGGCAACCATTACCCAAGTAGAATGTTTCTTGGAATTTTCCACTGGATGTTTGTCAGATTTCAAGGAATAGGGATGTTTTGGAATGAGTGATAGTTATTATGACTTTTTCAGGCCCTGGGCAAACCTAGGGAGGAAAAAGTTAATAGTTTTGACAATGAAACCTTTAGTTTGGGAATCTAATTTTGTGGATCATATTATTAGAAAGATCCTAAAGAACATCTCATGCTTTTGCTTTATTTTGCAGAACGGGCATCCACATCATGAGAGGGTCAGGCACTCGCACACCCACCAGCCCGTAGAGCTACACAGGTAGTGGCCAACGGCCCTCGTGACTGTTTGATGTCCCATAACCCTGTGTTCTCCCAGCTTCCTCTGATCATGCAATTTTTGTTATCAAAAGAAAATGGTCTTTTATTTCCCATCTAATCATTTAAATCTGGCGCTCTTCTGAAAAGTATGCCTGCACAAGTGTAGTTTGCAATGCGATTGTTCATGATAGTTTTGCTTCCTAATTTTGAAAGCTGGTTTTGCATAATCAGGCCACTCAAAGTATTTCTCCTCAGTACATTCTGCCTATCTGACATCATAGAGCCACAAAAATGATGACAGCCAATCAAGATGCTTTGTTTATGTGAAGACACTGTAATCAAGATGGCCCAACCCATTAAGAAGAAAACACTTGAGTAGAAAATAAAAAAGACCTGTTTTGGGTAAAAGCTCTTGCAGCTCACACTTATTTGTACTTGGGTACCACCTGTCTAAATAATACCAGGCTATGACAGTGTCACAATATCAGAGTTTGCCATTATCAAGAGAATCCAGATACCTAGTCATTTTGATCTAGAGTTTGATCTCTCACTTCTTTCATATGTTAAAAGTAGAAAGATTGATAACTTAGTTTTTATGCAAGGTGACTTTTATCTGGCTCACACCTGAGGCAATGCAATTGGGTCTGTGGCTGTGACTGGGGGTCTAGAGCCTTGTTCTGTCACTCAGATGGCATGAGATGAATGCCAAATTTCTCTTGACCTAGTTTCCTCAACTGGAGTGATAGGATTGGAGCTGATACTGCCAAAGGTCACTAGCTCAGTTTTGGCCAATGACTTTCGAGTTCACAGCAGAGAAAAGAGTTTTGCTAATTTTCCAGAAAGTACCATCACCTCTTTCTGAATATAATTAGCTTAGCATATAAATGAGTATAGATGATCTGGGACCTAGGAACAAAAGAAAATGGGGAAGCCAAAAAGTAAGGGTGCCCCACACCCCTGAGATCCACGTGCATCTCACAAAAGAACATACATGAACCAGGAAGTTAATAAGCAGGTGGAGTCAGTCAAACAAATGGAGAGTGGGAGTGAGCAGTTACAGAAGTGGAACATTCTGGCAGAGATAGGACTGGGGCGGAGGCCAGAAGAGGAAATCACTGTAGAGGGCATTTCTATGTAGAGTAATCTCATACTCCTCTTATCTGCTGTATAGGGCTCAATAAACCTGCGGGTGAATGTATGGAAATTTTAATATAAAAAAATGCAAAGATCTTAGAAAACCCAAACTTTCTGTTTTTCTATATACCAAAGTTAGTAACAGCAGAGCATCGTATCTTCATCAAAAATTACCAGTTAAAAGTAGAAAAATGTTTGTGAAAAAGGCAAGAAAAGGGAAAAATCCATAATAAGCCTGTCTTTACATCAAGGGAAGAAAATACTTCGATTTGACCTTGAAAGTTTGTTGCTATGCTAATATCCCCTTAAGCTAAATTGGTGGCTGCATTCCTGGTAAGAACTTTAGCACAGTTAATTATTATGGTTACTGATTTATCACAATTTCCTTTTGTGGAATTGTGACAGAAGGCTTGAACACAACTGCAATTTAAAAATCAAAAGGGAATCATTTTAAAATACTATGAATTTAAAATCAGAACACGATTTAAAATCTAAGATGTACTGGTTACAGTTAAAAGTGTTAATTTTTACTACAGAGAACAATTGCTTTCACTCTCAATTAGTAATTCCGTACAGTCAAAACAAAAAAGTGGCAGGTTTAGAATGGGCTAGGATAAAATCTCATTTAGAAAACCAATCCAGCTGAGCCTAACTTTTAATCTCCTATACAGGTGTTTAAGAGTCTTCAATTTAATGTTTTCCTGAACTAAACTGCCACTTTAAAAGTATTACCTGACAGCCCATAAAACAGAGTAACACTTTCTATATAAAATATTTATAAAGAAAATTATAATACCCTAGGACAATATTATAATGAAGTTTAACTAGCACACTTAAATATGTATACATATATACTACACAATTAGACTCACATATTCCAATTATATGTGTTGTCTACTGTATATAAACAATTCATGCATTAAATATCTCTTCACTATATTCCATATGTTAAATGGGACAAACGTTATTCTCATACTTTGCAAGTGTCAAATAAAAACAAATCTGGACTTAGGTAAGGAAAGAATTTATCCAAAGTCTATTGTGATAGGGAGAATGCTTCAACCATAGTATCTGTAATCTTCTCTGAAGTCAATCAGAAAGACAGGAACAAACCAGGGTAGCAAGAATTGAGTGTAGGGAAGTGGTGAACAGGTAGCATGATTAGAGAGTTGACCAGGAAACATCCTTCTCTGTGGTCAATTGTCAGGAGGGTCCTGAAACAGGGGCCATTCCACATTCCAATGTTCATTTAGATTCAAGGGTAGGTCAAGGGCCAGGGGCCTGTGCAGAGAGAAGCCTGACTAAAGTTTGGTCAAGTAAAGTTGATGTTTATCTTGTCCAGATTGGTCAGTTGAGATAAAAACTTCAGCTAATTATTTTTAAGACAAATAATGGGAATTTGGACACGCTGTGTCTAGCCTTGTCATAGGTAAACAAGGGTGCTATTTTTTATCTTATCCAAGTCATATGGAGAAGGGTGGGCCTTTGTAGTAACCCTAGGAACACAAAAGGATGGAGAGAGTTTCTTTTTTTTTTTTTTTTCATTTTTATCTGTGGTAAAATACACAAAAAATTTATCACTTTAACCCCTTGTATGTACACAGTTCAGTAATATTAAGTATATTTGCTGGGAGATTATTATGCAACCAATCCCTAGAGCTCTTTTCCCCTTGCAAATCTGAAACTCTATACCAATTAGCCAATAACTCCCCATTCTCCCTCCCCACAGACCTGGGTAAGCACTGTTCTATTCCATTTTCTTTCTTTATGAATTTGACTACTTTAGGTATCTCAATTAAGTGAAATCATACAGTTTCGGCATTTCATAAATAGCTTATTTCACCTCACGTAATATCTTCAAGGTTCATGCATCTTGTAGTGTCGCAGGATCCTTGGGGTGTCACTTCACCAGCCGGAAACCTCTGTGGCCAGTGGCACCTTCTGTGTGAGTATTGCTTGCACCCACTGGACTTGTTCCACCCACTGGACTTGTTCCACCCACTCAGCCTGGCAGGATGAGCTCAGCTCATGCTACCAGCCTGGATCCCACACCTGCCAAGGGTGATCCAGGTGCAGAGCAGCAAGAGGTGTGTGGGTGAGTGAGTACAGGGTCCATCCACTGCACATATCCAGGCACATTGGCTGCTCTGGTGGGGCAGGCAGCTCCAGGTGCTGGAACAGGTGCCAGCTCTGTGCATGCCTGCAGCTGAACCAGATGTACTGAATGTGGCTCCTGCTACAGGCACCCACATCTAGATGAGGAGAACACAGTGGCATCTGGAACTGCAGAGCTCCAAAGAGGGTGTCACAGCCCTGGCTCGAGGGGCCCCTCGGTCTGGGCTCCCCAAAGGGCCACAGCTCTTCTTTCCTTCTCATCACCCACAATGTGGCAAGTGAGGGAGCATGTTTTAGCCCTGTTTGTGTTATAGCTCTTTTAGTCCCACCATTCTGCAGGCCCCAAGTTCTTGTCCCACATCCAGGAAGAATGAGGTACATGGATGACTAGAGGGTGAACATAAATGACTTACGGTAACCTGGAATTCTATTTTATAATATCAAATGTTTTAAACCTTTAACATATTTGATAGGCTTCCCAAAATCAAGCTTCAGCTTCAAAATTATCTTTTCTGACCCATAACTTTGAGATGAGAAAGAGGGCTCCGGAGCATCCAAAAGAGAGAGAAACAGGATTATTTGACATGTTCAGTTACATGGAATTGTCAAAATAAAAATAAGATTTAATCTTCTTCAGGATATATTTTAGTGAATAATATCAACATATGTTCCAAAATTGTATGTGATTTCTAAAATTCAACATCTGAATATATACTATCAATCATAATTAGGATTATTAAGTTACGTTACTGTAAACCACAGAAATAACCAAATTGTTCTGTCAGTCATGTTTTTGACTGTGACTACCCTATGACATTTTGTCATTAACAGACAATCATTGTCTTGTTTTGATCCTATTCAAAAGATAGTGTACAATCAGCTATAAGACTTTGACAGGTACTCATTGGTTGTTTTTAAGGATTTGTCTGCATTTTAGACAAACCTTGCTTATTCCTGTGAACCAACCAGCGACCTCTGACTTCAGCTCAGAAGAAACAAAAGGGATAGGTAATATAAAAATCTGGAAAATTATCCTGCAAATCCTGCCAGGCAATGAGGATAAATAGGGTGGCCATAACCTGGAGGTTCCTTTTTTTGGGGAGAATAAGGACAAGGGATTATCTGCCCCCAAGAACAGTTATTTCTTTTTTAAAATTTAACTACCCTTATACAAGATTTAATTTATTTCACCATTGTGAAACAGCTCTAGTCACAACATTGTTTTCAAAATGATTCGTGTATTTTAATTTTTATCTCTGTTGTATTTGGCACTAGTTTTTTTCTTTCACATACTTAACCTTCTTGTAAAATCTGTTTCTTGTCGCCAAGAGGCCATCAAACTCCAAGCAGTCATGCAGTTGGAGCCTCGGACGATGATTCCCTTTTTACCAGGGACCCTTAGATAAGCCTCTAAGAGAGAGCTAACAGCCATTTTCCCCAAAACAATGTACCCTGTGTGCATGAAGATGTTAAGAGTGGTCATCATCCCTATACTAATGGTAGTTAGATATACCTCTTTAGAGGGGGGATTGATGGCAGCGGCGGCCTGTCTGGAGTGGCCACTGCCAAGACAGGCCACAACTGCCATCCATGGAACATGAAGCCAGCAGGAGCTGGGAACAGTCAGGAGCCCTGTCCTCTTCTAAGTTGGTGGGTTGGGAGGCCCACCTTCCTGGATGCAGCTGCAGCTGCCTAGCTGCAGCTGCAAACCCAGGCATCCCTGTGCTCTTGGGGACCCAGGAATGCCCCTTCCCCCACAGGCTCAGAAGTGGCTGCTCCCTCTGCCTGGCCTCTCCCCACTCCTGGCATCTGTTACGATTTTGGAGCAAAGTTGAGGCTAATCCTGAGTGCTGCTGTGACCCGGCCAGGTATGCACACACTCGGAGTGGCACTGACATGCCAGCCTTATGCCATCTTGGCTCTCTCAGGACTTTTGGCACCAAGAATGTGAATGGGAGGCCAAGGGGGTGCTGAGGGCAGCTCAGCAGGGGCCTGCAAAGACCCCCCAGCACGAACAGCCTGGGCATTATGGGCACCATGGATTGCAGGCTGATGATGGCAGGAGGCAAACAGGCTCCTGGGTGAGAATGGGCAGGCCCTCAGTGAAGCCACATCTTCAAGTCAGAGACAGCCTGAAGCCTGGAGGCTGGACTGTCAGTTCCATGGACAGGAATGAGAACTTACAGTGCTTTTCCTGTGCCTGATCATGGCCACCCATGGACCAATCAGCAGGCACTTCCTCCCCTCTGAAGCCCACAAAAACCCTGGCCTCAGCCACATTCCAGTAGATGACAGGCAAACTGCCTGTGGATATGAGGCATCCACTTCAGATCTCTTTGCTGCTGAGAGCTACACAAATGTGGGATGACCTGCCTGTAGAAATGAGTTACCCATTTTGGGTCTCCTGAGAGCTGTTCTGTCACTCAATGAAGCCCCTCTTTGCCTTGCTTCCCCTCCAGTTGTCTACATACCTCATTCTTCCTGGATGTGGGACAAGAACTTGGGACCTGCAAAATGGTGGGACTGAAAGAGCCATAACACAAACAGAACTGAAATATGCCCCCACCCCCTCCCTGCTCACCACATTGCAGCAACAAGGAGAGAAGAGCTGCAGCCCTTTGGGGAGTCCATACCTAGGGGCTCTCTGAGCCAGGGCTGTAGGTTATGACACCCTCTTTAGGGGCTCTGCAGTTCCTGGGATCTCCAAACTTCTGCTGCTACCACATTCCCCTTGTCCAGATGTGGGTGCCCACAGCAGAAACCACATGCAGTACATCTGGTCCAGCTGTAGTCTTGCATGGAGCCAGCACCTGGAGCCACCCACCCTGCTGAGATGTGACAACATGCTAGCAGCCCTCGCTCTGGGTGCCTCCTCAACCTCAGAGTCCACTCTGGCAGGCTTGAGGAGCACTTCAGCCCACCATGGCACTGTGGGAGCCCCTCTCTGGGCTGGCTGAGGCTGGAGCTGGCTCCCTCTGCTTGCTGGGAGGTGTGGAGGGAGAGGCACAGGCAGGAGCCAGGGCTACGTGTGGCACTGGTGGGCCAGTGCAAGTTCCTGGTGGACGTGGGCTCGGTGGGCCCCACACTTGGCGCTGCCAGCCCTGGGCATGAGGGGCTTAGCACCCAGGCCAGCAGCTGCAGAGGGTGCGCTGGGTCCCCCAGCAGTGCCGGCCTGCCGGGGCTGCACTTGAATTCTCGTGGGGCCTCAGCTGCCTCCCCACGGGGCAGGGTTGGGGACCTGCTGCCAGCCATGCTGGAGCCTCCCCCATCCGGCGCCATGGGCTCCTGCGCAGCAGGAGCCTCCCCCATGAGTGCCACCCCCTGCACTGTGATGCCCAGTCCCATCAACCGCCCAAGGGCTGAGGAGTGAGGAGTGTGGGAGATCAGCACGAGACTGGCAGGCAGCTCTGCCTGTGGCCCCGGTGTGGGATCCACTAGGTGAAGCCATCTGGGCTCCTGAGTCTAGTAGGGACTTGGAAAACCTTTATGTCTAGCTAAGGGATTGTAAATACACCAATCAGCACCCTGTGTCTAGCTCAAGGTTTGGAAATACACCAATCAATACTCTGTATCTAGCTAACCTAGTGGGGACCTGGAGAACTTTTCTGTCTAGCACTCTGTGTCTAGCTAAAGGATTGTAAATGCACCAATCAGCACTCTGTGTCTAGCTCAGGGATTGTAAATGCACCAATCAGCACTCTGTCAAAATGGACCAATCAGCTCTCTATAAAATGGACCAATCAGCAGGATCTGGGTGGGGTCAGATAAGGGAATAAAAGCAGGCTGCCCTAACCAACAGTGGCTATCTGCTTAGATTCCTTTGTGAAGTGTGGAAGCTTTATTCTTTAGCCCTTTACAATCACTCTTACTGCTGGTCACTCTTTGGGTCCAGGCAGCTTTTATGAGCTGTAACACTCACCGCGAAGGTCTGCAGCTTCACCCCTGAAGCCAGTGAGACCAGGAACCCACCAGGAAGAAGGAACAACTCCAGACATGCCACCTTTAAGAGGTGTAACACTGCGAAGGTCTGCAGCTTCATTCCTGAAGCCAGTGAGACCAGGAACCCACCAGAAGGAAGAAACTGCAGACACATCTGAAGGAACAAACTCTGGACACACCATCTTTAAGAACTGTAACACTAACTGCGAGGGTCTGCAGCTTCATTCTTGAAGTCAGCGAGACCAAGAACCTACCAATTCCTGACACACTGCCACGGTAGACAGCTTGCCTGTCTGTGCACAGTGCCTAGACCCCATGCTAGCTCACTCACGCCCCTTACCACTCTGTGCGTGGCTTGCCCTTGGCAGATATGTGATCTGGGCAAGTAGTACGAGCCCAGCACAACCTGTGGGTGGAGTGTGTGGAATGAGCCCAGAGGGAGCGAGCAATACTCAGGCAGAGGGCGCCGCCAGCCACAGAGGTTTCTAGCTGGAGAAGCAACACCGCAAAGATCCCATGTCATCTGGCTTGAAGGTGGGGCTTCACTGGCGACCCGCCCCTCTCTTCCCAGGAGCTTGTCTGCCTCCTGCTACCATCTGTCATGTCATCCATGGCACCCAGATTGCTCCTGCTGAGGAATAGGCGTGTGCGGAACCACCCTTAGCTCACCCTTAGCCTACCTCCAGCTTATCACTGTCCAAAGTCTGGAGGGGGCTGAGGCAGCAAGGGGCTAGCATGCCATCACTGCCCCAAGTGTGCGCATACCTGGCTGGGTTGTGACAGTACCCAGGCTCAGCTTCAACTTTGCTCCAAGTCAGAGTGGGTGCTGGAAGCAGGGAGAAGCCAGGCAGTGGGACCAGGCACTTCCAAGTCTGTGGGAGCAGAAGGGCTTCCTAGGCCTCTGAGAATGCAGGGATGCCTGCGTCTGCAGACCTGGCTGGATGGCTGCATTTGTGGCTGGGAAGGTGGGGCTCCCGCCATGCCATCTCAGAAGGGAGTGGGGATCCCACCTGTTCCCAGCTCCCATTGGCTCCATGGAGCACGCAGCCCTGGCCTCACCTCCCCCACTGCAGCCAGTGTCTTGACAGTGGCCTCTCCAGATGGCCTGTTGATGCCATCAGTAGCATGTGTCAGAATTTCTTTTTAAGGCTACATAGTGTTTCATTGTATGTATATACCACATTTTATTTATCCATGCACTCATCAATGAACATATCAGTTGCTTCCGCATTTTGCCTATAATAATGCTGCTATGAACATGGATGCACATATATTTGTTGGAAACCCTGCTTTCAATTCTTCTGGGTATATACTCAATTTTTTTGGAATTGCTGGATCGTATGGTAATTCTATGGTTTTTTTGTTTTTGTTTTTGTTTTTGAGAAAGCTCCATAATCTTTTTCCACAGTGGCTAGACCACCAGCAGTGCACAATGATTCTGTTAAAGGAAACCAGAGCCTGACAGTAGTTAAAAACTTTTAAGGAACTATTACAATATGGAAAAAGAGACCTCTGTAGAGCGCTAGACTTGATTCAGGATATGGCTTGGACAAGTAGGAGTTTCCAGCCAAGGAGCAGCATGAGGCTCAGTGGATGGAAAATTACTAAAAGGAAACATCAAGGGTAAAGGAGATTCCAGATAAACCAATTTGACAGGATTCTTGCTAAAAGCAGGGCAGGGTAGATTCAGATACAATGTGAGGGACGGTGGGAGATGAAGAATTTAATCAGATATCAAAGGCAATCACATATCGAGGGTGATCAGGTACCAAGGAAGGAATTCTTGCGCAATCAACAGCAAGATTCTTGCTAAAACTGGGTGATACAAAGATGAACACAGAAACCCAAAGTCTAGATCTATTTGAGAAGAAGATTCAGGGGAATCTGCTTAAAGTCTGGTCAAGGAAAATTTCTTTATCAGTTTCACATTGTCAGCATGCTCACCAACACGTGTATTACTTTCTGGATTTTTTATAGCAACCATACTAATATATGTGGGGTGGCATCTGTCATTTTGATTTTTATTTCCGAGGTGATTAATGATGTTGAGTCCTTTTTCAGGGGCTTGTTCCCATTTGTGTATCTTCTTCGGAGAAATGTCTACTCAAATCTTTTGTCATTTTTTAATTAGGTTGTTTGGTTTTTTTATTGTTGGGTTGTAGGCGTTCTTTACACATTCCAGTTATCAATCCCTTATTAGATATACTATTTGCAAATATTTTCTTTCATTACATAGCTTGCCTCTTTACTCCATTGATTGTGTCCTTTGGTGTAGTTTTTAATTTTCATATAGTCTGATTTGTCTATTTCTACTTTTGCTGCTTACGCTTTTAGTGTCGTAAGGGATAGGGGAATTTTTTAACTGTCACTGTTTTCCAGGAGCACACGGCTCCAGCAAAGTTCAGCAATGTCAAGAATAATGTGCATTCTTAACTGCTATTATTAATTATTATGAAAAAATATGTAGCAGAAAATCTGCAACCCCTTACCATAGTCTTAATGTTCAAAGAGTAGGGTGACATGATCCACTGCAGTCCAATGTGAAGAATCCAGGAAAGCATTTAGAATGGCTCTCCTGTTATCCAGGACAAGTCCCTAATGTAATCCAGGCAGAGGATGACATCTGAGAGGGGAAGGAGGGAATGAACTAATAGGGCTGGATCTTCTCCCTGCTGGGTCCTCCTGAGAGGCAGCGGTCTTTCTTCCTCAAATCTGTACTGTCCATGGGTGAATCACAGCTAAATCCTTCTTGAGGAAGCCTCTGCTTCCCAGGAGTCTATGTCTTGCCCTCCACTCCCCACCTCCCACCCCCAGACCCCACCCTCTTCTCTCCTCCTTCATAAGCCTGCAATTATTCCCTTCCACATGCCCCTGTCCTACCCGCATGCATGGAGCTCTGGGGTACTTTCTATCCTTTCTATAAAGTGCAGGATGAACAAAGTAAAGCCACTCTAACCAATGGCCCAGAGGACAAGAAAGATAATCAGACTCTTACACCCTGAAAATGACTCCCTCTGCCTCCATGTTCACTATTCCCTTCTATTACATGCTAAAAGTCTTTTGTTTGTTCCTGTTTTGGCTTTCTTTACACAAAGCTTCCTTTAATTATTCAAGTTAGATCTGTGCTCAACCCTAGGAGAAAAAGAAATGCACATGCCCAGGAAAAAGGTGATGAGGGAGGTGTGCAAGTGAGATAGCCAAAAAGAGCTAGAAAGAAGGATGAGCAAACATTCCATTAAAAATCCACTCAGGAGAAAGAAAGCATGTGCTCAAGAACCAGGCAAGTAGTCAGAAATCTAAGAGAGCACAGGATTTTTAAGGCTTATCAACAAATCAGAAAAGTACTAGGCACACTAGGAAGGCACGGAGCACTTGAAAACAGGAAGTCATGGGAGAGGCAAAGTGTAGGCAGAAAGCCAGGAAGTCACAGAAATTGAAAAGCAAAAGAGATGATGTAGGGCATTGCCTAAAGGTGAGAACAAAGTGAGTAAACCAAAACAGAGGGTCCCAAATCATGGCCAGTTCATGTTTAAAGCAGAGACCCAAAGCAGCTCAGGGAAGTATTTTAGCCATCAAGTCATTAGGGAACCCCACTCTCAAACAGATACAAGAATCTAAGAAACTATAAAACTAAGAAAAGTTTTATATAATGCTGATCAAAATATTTAATTTTTATCTAAAAATTATACTACAGAAATATGACTTTTTTAAAAAGTTAAGAAGTGCTAAAAATGCTATAGAAAGTAAATTATTTCCCCATCTCCAATCCACTTTTTCCTTCTGTAGATGCAGTTAGCGGTACTTGATTTGTAGGCATCTTTTCAGAAAAGCTTGATGCACGTATCAGTATTTAGATGAGGTAAGTGCTATGTATTATTTTGCATCTTATTGTGTTCATTTAATAATATTTCTTGGAGTTTTTTTTTCATCAGCACATTCAAATCTACCTCATTCTGTTAACAGCCTTTGCTCCTCCTTCACTTTCCACTATGATTGTGAGGCTTACCCAGCCATATGGAGCTGTGAGTCCATTAAACCTCTTTCTTTTATAAATTATGCAACCTTGGGTATTTCTTCATAGTGTATGTAAATGGACTAATACAGTAAATTGGTACCAATAGAGTGGGGTAATGCTATAAGAATGCCTGAAAATGTGGAAGCAACTTTGGAAATGGGTAACAGGGAGAAGGTGGAACAGTTTGGAGGGCTCAGAAAAAGACAAGGAAGTGTGGTAAAGTTTGAAAGTTGAAACTGGAGGGCTCAGAAAAAGACAGGAAAGTGTGGAAAAGTTTGAAAGTTGAAACTTGCTAGATACTTGTTGAATGGCTTTGACCAAAATGCTGATAGTGATGTGAATAATGAAGTCCAGTCTGAGGTGGTCTCAGATGGAGATAAGGAACTTTTTTGGGAAGTGGAATAAAGATGAGTCTTGCTATGCTTTAGAAAAGAAACTAGCAGCATTTTGCCCCTCCCTAGAGATCTATGGAACTTTGAACTTGAGAGAGATGATTTAGGATATCTCGTAGAAGAAATTTCTCAGCAGCAAAGTGTTTAAGATGTGACTTGGATGCTCTTAAAAGCATTCAGTTTTATGTATGCACAAAGATATGGTTTGGAATTGGAACTTATATGTAAAAGGGAAGCAGAACATAAAAGTTTGGAAAATTTGCAGCCTGATGATGTAATACAAAAGAAAAACCCATTTTCTGAGGAGAAATTCAAGCTGGCTACAGAAATTTGCATAAGTAATGAGGAGCCAAATGTTAATCACCAAGACAATGGGGAAAACATCTCCAGGGCATGTCAGAGGTCTTCATGGCAGCCCCTCCCATCACAAACTAGGAAGCCTAGGAGGAAAAAAGGTATCAAGGGCCAGGTCCAGGGCCGTGCTGCTTTGTGCAGTCTCAGGACTTGGTGCCTTGCATCCCAGCCATGACTAAAAAGGGCCAATGTACAGCTTGGGCCATTGCTTCATAGGGTGCAACCCCCAAGCCTTGGTAACTTACATGTGGTGTTAGGCCTGTGGTGCACAGAAGTCAAGAATTGAAGTTTGGGAACCTCCACCTAGATTTCAGAGGATGTATGGAAATGCCTAGATACCCAAGAAGAAGCACACTGCAGAGGCGGAGTCCTCATGGAGAACCTCTACTAAGGCAGGGTGGAAGGGAAAAGTGTACTGGGGGCCACACACAGAGTCCCCACTGGGGCACTGCCTAGTGGAGCTGCGAGAAGAAGCCACTGCCCTTCAGGCCCCAGAATGGTAGATCCACATATAGCTTGCACTGTGTTCATGGAAAAACTGCAGACACTCAATGCCAGCCCATGAAAGCAGTTGAAAGGGGGGCTATTCCATGCAAAGCCACAGGGGCAGAGCTGCCCAAGACTATAGGAACCTACCTCTTGCATCAGCATGACCTGGATGTGAGACATGTAGTCAAAAGAGATAATTTTGGAGCTTTAAGACTTGACTGCCTTGCTAGATTTCAGATTTGCATGGGTCCTATAGCCCCTTTGTTTTGGCCAATTTTTCCCATTTGGAGTGGGTGTATTTAGCCAATGTCTGTACCCCCATTGTATCTGGGAAGTAACTAAGGTTTTTGTTTGTTTGTTTGTTTGTTTGTTTGTTTTTTATTGTACAGGCTCATAGGCAGAAAGGATTTGCCTTGTCTTGGATGAGACTTTGTACTGTGGACTTTTGAGTTAATGCTAAAATGAATTAAGATTTTGGGGTACTATTGAGAAGGCATGATTGGTTTTGAAATGTGAGGACATGAGATTTGGGAGGGGCCAGGGATGGAATTATATGATTTGGCAGTGTTCCCACCCAAATCTCATCTTGAACTGTAGCTCCCATAATTCCCAGGTGTCATGGGAAAGACCTGGTGGAGATAATTGAATCATGGGGGCAGGTTTTTCTCATGTTATTCTCATGATAGTGCGTAAGTCTCAAGAGATCTGATGGTTTCATAAAGGGCAGTTTCCCTGCACACATTATCTTGGCTTCTGCCATGTGAGATGTGCCTTTGTTCTTCTTTTGCCTTCTACCATGATTGTGAGGCCTCCTCAGTTATGTGGAACTGTGAATTCATTAAACCTCTTTCCTTTATAAATTACTCAGTCTCAGGTATTTCTTCATAGCAGTATAAAAATGGATTAATACACAGCTCCACAGTATTCTATTGTGACTATCTTATTTGGTTAACCAGGCACTTACTGATCAACATTTGCAGTATTTTCACTCTTTTGTTATTGTGAGACTATTGCTAACTACACACACACATTGTTGGGAACACATGAAAATATGTCTGTAGAGTAAATTATTAGAAATGAAATGTTCTCATCAAAAATAGATGCATTTAAAATTCGAATAGTACTAAATTGCCCTTGAAAACCATCATACCAATTTGTTAATTTCTAGTTCTACTGAGTGTATGAGTGTGAATACTGCCCCACCCTTTGTCAACACAGTGTACATTTGTGATCCTCACAAATCTGATGTAAAAGGCATCTCCCAGATTTATTTTTATTCTAAGTGAGACAGAGCACTGTGTTCACAGACACAATGTATGTATCAAATATTCATACTACTCTCTATTAACTGTTTTCTGCACTATTTTTTTTTTTTTTTTTTTTTGAGATGGAGTCTCGCTCTGTCGCCCAGGCTGGAGTGCAGTGGCCGGATCTCAGCTCACTGCAAGCTCCACCTCCCGGGTTTACGCCATTCTCCTGCCTCAGCCTCCCCAGTAGCTGGGACTACAGGCGCCTGCCACCTCGCCCGGCTAGTTTTTTCTATTTTTTAGTAGAGACGGGGTTTCACTGTGTTAGCCAGGATGGTCTCGATCTCCTAACCTCGTGATCTGCCAGACTCGGCCTCCCAAAGTGCTGGGATTCTGCACATTTTAAAATTAGGTTCATTATTATCAATTAGAAGGAATTGTTTACATTATTTTTAAAGTTTGGCTTAAAAGTACTATGTCACAGATATCACAAATATATTTCCCAGTCTGACTTGTTACAGTCTTTGTTCAAGACCTTTGTTTTTAATGCATGTAATCATTATTCTATTCTTTAAACTCATGGCTTTTATGTTTTTAAAATCTATTTTAGAAAAAAATCTCTTTCATTCTGTTACTGTAACAAATACATTCTTCTATTTGCTTCTTTTATTTATTATTTATTTCTTTAGAGACAGGATCTAGCTCTATCACCCAGACTGGAGTGCACTGGTGCAATCATAGCTCACTGCAACCTGAAACTCCTTGGCTCAAGTGATCCTACCACCTCATCTTTCCATGTAGCTGGAACTAGAATCATGAGCCACCATGTTCAGCTAATTTTTTTAATGTAGAGACAGAGTCTTGCTATGCTTCCCAGGCTGGTATTAAACTCCTGCCCTCAAACAATCCTCCCACCTCAGCCCCCCAAAGTGCTGGGATTACAGATGTGAGCCACTGCACACAGCCCCATTTTCTTCTAATATTTTTACAGAATTGTGTTCAGGAAAGCGGGGTGAAAAACAGGTTTAATTTTAACATTTAAATTGTTGACAAGTTTGGAATTCGTTTTAAGAAAATGAATGAAGTAAAAACCCAGAATTTTTTTCTGCCTCAATGGCAACAGATTGAAATCTCAGTTGCATTAGATTCTAAATTATCTTGTGCATCTATTCTGGATCTCAACATAGCTCCCTGAGTCTGACTATTTTATATTACAGTATAAAAACTATTGTATTAAGATAGTCTTATATTTGACAGATTTAGCATAACCTCATAACTTTTAACTTTCCACTTAAAAAATCCTGTTTCCTTGGGGGGGAAGGTAAGGGTGAACAGGCAGAGAGCAGAAGATTTTTAGGACAGTTAAACTGTTCTCTATGATGCTATAATGGTGAATACCTGTCATTATACATTTGTCCAAACCCATAGAACATGCACACCAAGAGTGAACCCTAATATAAACTATAGACTCTGAATGATAATTATATGTCTGTTAGATCTTTCTTTACAGTCCAGGCTTATCGATGGTAGCAAATGTATCACTCTGGTGGGGGATGTTGATAACTGGGGAGGTCGTGCACGTGTGAGGGCAGGGAGTACAGGGGAACCTCTGTACCTTCCCTTCAATTTTGTTGTAAACCTGCAACTGCCCTAAAATATAATGCCTATTTGTTTAAAGCAGCAAAGAATTAGGTACTCAATTTTAATAACTTTAGAGTTTGTTTTAGGAGAAGGCTTGAAATAGAAAGTGAACATTAAAAATCATTAAAAATACCTTATTTCCACTTTTGGTTGTTTTTTTTGTTTGTTTGTTTGTTTGTTTTTTGAGACAAAGTCTCACTCTGGAGTACAGTGGCATGATCTCGGCTCACTGCAACCTCCGCCTCTCGGGATCAAGTGATTCTTCTGCCTCAGACTCCTAAGTAGCTGGGACTGCAGGTGCACGCCACCACGCCCAGCGAATTTTTTGTATTTTTAATAGAGGCGGGGTTTCACCATATTGGCCACGCTGGTCTCGAACTCCTGACCTCGTGATCTGCCCACCTCAGTCCCCCAAAGTGTTGGGATTACAGGCATGAGCCACTGTGCCCAATCCATTTTTGTTATTCTTTAATGGATTTTAGACCTAACTTGACTAGTTCCAAAAATAATCCAAAATGAATGTCTTATTACTGTGATTCTACTAAATTTATAAGTTAATTTAGGAAACATCTACATCTTTACCGTACTGCGTTTTCTTATTCAAGAACAAATTATAACTTACCATTTATTCAAGTTTTAATTTATATGCCTAGAGGGTTTTTTTAATTATATAGGGCTGCATATTTCCTGTTAAGTTTATGACTATGTATTTTATCTTTGTGCATGGTAGTATAAGAGGAATATTTTCTTTATATTGTCTCACTTGGTGTCTGGGCTCTGGAAAGCTATTGATTTTCACGTTAAAGGGGTATCTATCCACATTAATAATTTCCTTCATTGTTTCTAATTTAATTTGAGATGATTAACTCAAGCTGTCCAGAACTACAATAACATCATCTATAAGTAATTATAATTTCTACTCTTCATTTGCAATTTTTGTTCCTCTGATTATTTTACCTCTTCGAATTGTGTTGGCTGATACTTCCTTAAAAAGTCTTAAAAGCATCAATAGAGGGCATTTGGCTTTTAATAGACTGCTGGATTCTATTTTCTAATATTTTACATCAGACTTTTCGATCAATATTTAAAAGTGAGATTGGTATGTTTTCTTTTATTTCTCAATTTATTCCAGATCTTTTTGTCAAGTTAGATCTTTCTTTACAGTGTGTTTTAATGAATCTAATCTTCTATTTTAATGTAATTAATGTATCATTTTTTTCTTTTGAGATTAGTACTATTTGTGTTTGCTCCTTAAGTATTTCTTTACTACAAAGCCATAAAAATAGTCACTGATAGTTTTTCTTAAAAGTTTTAAAATTTCAACTTTCAGATTAAGTTTTTTAATCCATCAAGCGTTGATTTTAATGTACAGTATGAGGCAGGAATCCAAGTTCTTTTTTCCTCAAATGAATAACTGATAATCTCCCACCATTTATTAAATGTTCTAACTTTTCCCTATTTATGTATGTCACATGTCCAAGATCCGCATATGTAACTAACACAGGCCAGTTCTTCCAATACAATGTTGAACAGAATTGGTGACAGTAAGCATCCTTGCCTTGTCCCTGATTTTTAAAAGGAAATGCTTTTAATATAGGTCTATCAAAATGATGTTTGCTAACAAAATAATTCATCAGATAATCAGAATAAATATCTCTCCAGTGAAAATATATGAATGACAAATAAGCACATGAAAAGATGATCAGCATCACAAATCATCCAGGAGATACAAATCAATACAAAATGAGATACCACTATTTACCCACTAGAATGGCAAATAACCATTTTACATATTTGTTAAATGATAGGTGGATCACTTAGCTCTCGTTGTTATTTATGTTATTCTAGAAGTTTGGACTTCTAAGAAGAATCCAATAGAGATTTTGGCTGAGATGCAATATGACCACAATTGACTTTTAAAAAGATAACCCAGTAATAATGTAAAGGAGGGACAGGAGTGGACTAATCCTAGGGATGCTAAAGCTGGAGAGAAGGAGCTATTAGAAACATGCCAAGGGAGAGGAAGGAAAGCTTGAACCATGGCAGTGAGAAGAGGAAGAACAGATTTAAAAGTTGTCCCTAGAGAAAATTGATAGGGTCCAGGATATAATCAGATATAGGGTGTCTAAATTCCAGAATCAACCTATTGGTAGCAATGACTAAAATATTGGATATTGAAATATACATCTCAAAATATCAAAATTACACAAATCATGTAACTCTCATATTTGGGGAAAATACTATTGAGATATAGTTCCAGTCAATTTGGAAGACTCTAAAAAAACTCGAAGGTTTTTGTTTTATCAAATGATAAACATAATTAAATCTATTATTTTTTTATTTGTACTGTGTACCACATGTGGCATGTGCGTTATACATTTACAATACAAAATTGACATGTTGGCTCAGAATAAAATACATGAAGAGAAAAAATTATAGGAAATAATTTTTCGTTCAAACAGAAATGTCATTTGTGTGAAGATACCCTAAAAAGGGAATAGAAATTTCATACATTTTGAGCAGAAGGACTAAGTTTGTTTAGTGTGCTTAACACCTCTTGGCAAGTTGAAAAAAAATAAATAAAACATCTTCCCTTAAATTTAATTCAAAAGACTACACATGTGTTTTCATGACCAGTAGCAAAAAAATATTTTTTTCTTTACCTTGGAATTTACCTCCAGTTCAAAATATTTGTTTCTGCCATATTGAGGAGGATCTTCTAAACTAAAGCAAATCTCCCTGACTCATTGGTCTTTGCCTGTTTTTAATATCTTCTTTGGTTCTGTTTAAACAAATATCACAGTAAGGGAAAAGTTAGAGTGAATAACATTCAGTACATTTTATAAACATTTGCTTGCACGTCCAGTTTGAAATATCTTTGCCCTGATTTATATTCAAAGGCAAAAGCATATTCAATTACAACCAGGGCTGCTTATCTAACTGTGCATCGGATAAGTTTACTTGAACTGTAGCTTCCCCAAGGCCATTACCTAGGGATCATCAGCAGACTTATCCCCAGATAGTTTGCATTTCTATTACGCGATAACACCTGAATCTTCCACCAGGTTTAAGTAAGAATCATGAAACACAAAAGATCCTAGGTCAGTCTTCTGGAAACCACAGACTCCCATCTTCCTGGAGGGGAGTCAAACTGAGAATCAAACTCCCATGAAAATAATGTTTGAGGATGTCTCTCCAAGACCAAAAGTGAGCTATTGCAGTGAGTGGTGCATCATATATGAATGCTTTTGGCTATCTCATTGACCCACTTTTTACTATTTGATGCATAATTAATGTTGAGGTCAGAGTTGTCACATTCTGTTACTTCCTGCTTTGCAGCTATTGGCTTTCCCGGTAGCAATTTAAACTACTACATCAGCTTGAAGTGGTAGCACCTAATTTGGAAGAAGGGGAAGATTTCTGTATCTATAAGAAGTAAGGTCTAGAGGCATACAAGCTAAATTTGCAACAAAAAGACCTGAATTTGACCAGATTTTTGACTTTGGGTTTTATATTTATCTTCTCTGTGTTTAAGTCTCTTCTTGTAAATAAGAATTATTATGTCCTCCCACCATACAAACAGAATTTTTGGAAAAACAAGTTAAAAATTGTGAAAGCATTTTGAAATAGTAAAGCCTTTGTAAAAGCAAGAGATGGCACAGAAAGCACTTCCCCAAAAGCAATGACAACCTCTGCACACATTTTTCAGACTTCAGACAGGTAACTAGACCTACTCTATTGGCATTTGGCTTAAAAGGATCTCTGCATTTAAAAAAAAAAAAAAAGAGAGAGAGAGAACCATCAAGGGTGGCTGAACCTTATTTCCTGAGGATAATTTTTCAAAGTTTCATACTGTAAAATAATGTGATAGGTAGAATAACTTCATAAATAACCATATTGCACATGTACTTTATAGACACTCCTTTAAACATGTATTAAATTCACACACTTATAGGATTCTGGATGATCATATTAGAATGAGAGAAGTAATTGTTGAGAAAATTCAGTCTAGATACTTATTTTGAAGTGTTCTCAGAAATTCAAAGGGGTGTGTGTGTGTGTGTGTGTGTGTGTGTGAGAGAGAGAGAGAGAGAGAGAGAGAGAGAGATAGAGAGAGAGAGAGAGAGAAATTTTAGAACCACTGAACTTCTTCTACTAGTTTTAAGTAACATGCTATTGTCTATCCTTGATTTCTGCCAAACTTTCCTGTGGACTTTTATGTATTAATAGTATTGCTCCATATGTACTGTCCTACATAGGGCCACCCAAGTGAATGAAGTTATCCATCCAAGTGTTTTGAGAGCCAAAGAAAAGAATTGTCCAGGTATGGATTTTATTTTCTAAGGAATTAATTTTATCCATTAGAAAATTGCCATTATATGATTGCCCACTTTGGAATTTGTCCAGGATAACAGTCGTCATAATTCATCATCCTGCTCTTACGAAATCTGCCATCTATTTTGTTAATGAATAAAATAGGTCAAAACCCAGGCATTAGTTCAAATCCACATGTCAGGACTTCCAGTAATTCAGCATATTCTTTATATCGTCACTCAGGACCTTGCTTCTAGAATTCTCAGCATCAGGACATGAGAATATCAATCATATTAGTACACATTACTTTGACTATGATAATTTTAGAAAATAAAATTTCCAGGGATCAGTCTAGTGCTAAACCAGCAAACCCTAGAAAAAGAGTGATATTTAGGCACCCAGGGAATCAAGACACATTAATTTCTGTAGAATTTGATTGAGTCCTTGTCTTAGTTGCACAATTCACTGTGTGACCTTTGAAAACCCAGTCTCCGTATTTGTAAAATGGAGATAACATCTTTCCTAACTGCTTCAGAGAATGAGGAATATGTCTGAAAGCCCATCATAAACAGTAGAAACCTATCTATCCACGAGTAACATGTCCTTATTAAAGGAAGATCATGGTAAAAGGTGTTTCAGTGCCTGTTGGTATCTATTTGTAATTGTTGCTGTTTTGTTGCTTTTTAAAAGGCACATTAAGAAGCACTTTTTGTCTGCAAGTCTCTAGATGTGATAATTTACCCACATCCCCATTCTTCACAGTCTGAATGAACATTGTTTCTCAATGTTTCTTCCCATGTTTTGCAAGAAAAACTTTCTGCTATAAATGTGAAACATAGGAATATAGACTTGGGAGATGGAATGCTATCTTGATTGAGCTCCCTTGGATGGAGAAGTATTCATCCTGGGCTAATCAAGCAACCAAATGCATAACCACTAGACTGCAGGTCCTGTGTTTTATTTGCAACTATGTCTCCAGCATCTAGAATAGTAGCTGGCACAGAGAAGGCTACATTTTTCTGAATCATATTAACACTCTTTTAACTAATGTCATTGGTATATCCAACTAGAAAGGTCAAATGTGTTTTGCAAGCACATTTATAAGGCTCATCTCAAGGCTGCTGGCTGTATACCATCTCAAGCCTGCTGAAACTCGGGGATTCCCAAACAAGCACACCAGCCACTAATCCATTTGATAAATGTCATATAACATACATATTTTTATATTTTCCTGTATGTATGTATCTGTACATTATGATTTGATACTTCATGGTCTTTAGGAATAAGAAAGCCTCTATGAATTGTTCATAACAGAATGTCACAATAACTGGAAAATCTTCTTAACAACTATTAAATAGGAAGAATTGTTAATTTCAGGCTTTATTGAGATCTTCCTGATTTGAATTTGAGTTTATTTTTCCATCTCTTTATGGAAATTGTGCCATAAATATAATGAAGTCTTTTGTGTTTGAGAATTTTACAATGCTTGAATGTCGTTATCCTGAATATTGCCTTTTATTGTATAGCAAAATAAACAAGAGTTTGGGTTGATTTTGTTTTGATCATAGAATGTACACTAAACTTGCTTTTGAGAATAAATCCCTATTACTAGCTTATTTTATGGTATTTCATCTTTTGTTTTAATACCAAAACTGTAGACTACAGAAAAACAAAATATTCATTATGGGAGGTTCGCTGAAATGATTTTAACAAATACACAGTTTACTCAGCACACTTTTAGATCTCCATGACAATTTTTGTTTTCTCTGTACTGTTTCCTCAGACTACAAACTGAGGAAACAAACTATAGGAAAAAAGATCAGCCTCACCTCTCCCATCTCTGTGTTACCACTTCTTTGTTTAGAAACTTCAGGGCTCTCTTGCCAAATTAGTATTAATGCAGTATCTTCACTGCTCTGGAAGGATCAGGATTCTTTATGAACATCCGAAAAAGACAACACAGCTTAGCCACAGAGTAAAAATTTAGAATCTTACTTGAGGTATTGCTGCTTTTGAAATACCCCATGGTACCAATGGCAGGAACTGTCTGCGTCAACTCTGCCAAATCAGAACATGCACTTACTTTGTTCATTTGTTTTTAAGACAGAGATCTGGCTAGGGATATTGTCATTTTTACTTTCAAACTCAGATTTAAGTGTTATATTAGCTCTGTGATTAACTCCAGTGATATCCTTGTTCAAATATGTATAGACCAAAGAATCAAAAATAACTTTTTAATTGCCCCCTAGGTTACCTGGAAATTTAGCCCATATCTAATTTGTGACAGCTTCTTGAACAATAGTGTTGCGTCTGAGTAACTAGGGAATTGGCAGTCTGCCTTTGTACACAAATGTGTTATTCCTCCTCACATTCTGAGTCAAATCAGAACCAAAATTCACATTTGGTCTGGTGACCACGATAGATATAAGAACTTTTCATTAAGCAAAAGTGACACAATTTCTTCCTTCTCATTGCGAACAGTCTGGTCCACACCTTTATTATGCAGCGTTCAGGCGCTCCAAAGCATCCTACCTAACTGGTGTCCTCGCCTGGGTCTCAGACCTCTGGTGTCCATACTATAGGTCATTTATTCTGGTAGCACTTGTTGAATTCTTAATGAATATGAGGAAGCTTAGGGACGCAAAGATTGTAAGGCACAATCATTGCTTCATGACGATCATAGACCAGAAGGGAAGAACGAACGTGCTCATATTTTCGAACTGGATTTTGAAGACAAAGGAGGTGAAAAGAGAATTCCAGGTGAAAAACAAAGTGAGCCAAAGTATTCAGGTGGGAAAGATAGGCGACATTTGTAAACAATGTAGTCAAAAGGCCTCGAGCAGCCTATTGGTGGCAGAGAAAGCTTGCTCCCACCAGAGAGCACTGAGCAATGTCACTGAGCTGGTGCACAGCTACACAGTGACAAGAAGACAATGCTTTAAACAAACCCAGAGCATGAGGTCATGGCTGAGGCACAGTTATCTAACTGCTCAGAACCACTTGCCGTAACGTGTCATATTGGCTATTTAATAAAATACAGTTGAGACTACACAGCTGGCATGTGGGAAATGCCCTCAACTGCCCTGTGAAACTGTAACCAGGCAGTTTAACTTCAAAATGCATTTCAAAACTTCTTTTCTCTTGAGTTTCAAGATATAACCTTGAAGCAAACTGCAGAAACCTTTTCCCTTAGCCTTAAAATAGACTCCACGTCCCTCTCTTTGCCACTGTATATACTCTCTTCACATTTATCTAACTGTATGATAGTATCCAATGATGTGCCTTCTTAGAAGTTCCACAGACTAATCTTGAGGCATACAGACCAACACTTGAGTCCCAGCTGCAAAGTACCAGCAATTACTTCAAGGTGGCTTGTTAACAATCCAGCTTTGTTGAGATGATGCCAACCCAAGATCCAGGTGGACAGAGACCCATGATAGTCACCAGAATAAGACACACAGACATTGTACTCAGCACAAGTCTTGTATGTCTTCCTTATCAAGTTTTCCTTTTTTAAACTCCTTTTTTCCCCAAAAAAACTCAAAGTGGTTACTTTGTATGAGCATCTGGCCACTTCTCCTTTACTAGTTTTGGTTAATAAAGTCACTTTCTTTCTACCAGATGTCACTTTTGTTAATTGAGCTCTGCAAGTAGTGTAGGATTAAACCTGCCTTCAACTCAAACTGCATTTGGTTACAAAATCTCAGTGTGGGACACTTAGGGAAATCAATTCCCTGGGAAAGAAGAGGAGCAGCTCTGAGGGGTCCCCAGGTTGGCCATGATTCTTGTTCTCTTTTGTCTTCCTACATCCTCTTCTGTAGAACATATCCCATTTGCAGAGATTTTTGGAACTGTGTTAATGACCTTGTAACAAACAGCAAATTGTCCTGATTGGCCGTGCTTCTTCCCTGCCCTCACACCTTCTATACCAGCAAAATAAATAGCTATCTCCTTTCCCTTTTCTTAACAGTTTAACCACTGCTTAATAACCAGGATTGCCAATTTGTTTATGAGCCTCTTAATCCCTAATAAAATGTGAGTGCCTCCAGGCCGGGAACCTTGTCTCTTCATTTCTTTTTCCCCAGAGAATAGCACAGGGCCAGACACAGAGCCACTGCACAACACATGTTATTAAATATATTGGCAATGGCACAGGTGGGTAGGAGATTGGACTCTATCAGGAATCCCATGGAAGACCCCACAGTCTCTGCTCAGGCATTTCTGAACCCAAGAAAAGTGACCTCAACTGTTCTTCACGTATATTACCTTATTTGATGTTTTAGTAATGTTTTAAGGAAAGTATCTGTATTATCTCCTGGGTGCAGATGAAGAATCTGAGCCTCATAAAATTTAAATAACTTGCCCAAGGTTTCTCATCAAATAAATGGAGAGTCAGGACTGTAATGCAGCTCTGTGAGACATCAAATCCATACCTTTAACCATTACTTTATATTTGAACTCCAAAAATTTTAATTCACATCATGATGATGGCAAGCAAAGTGAGTTAACTATCACCACATGTCAATGGGGGTATCATCTATGTAGATCTCATCAAGTATCAGAATTAATGTCTCCAGCTATAAATCAGTAAGTCTTAGTTGCATACTTGTTTCCAGTTGAAGTCTGAGAACAAGATCATTGGATGGACTCTAAATATCTCTTCATACAAATTGGTCCCAGGGCAGCAAAGGAAGATCAATTTGTTCATGCCTCCTTGCATATTTCCCATTGAATATGGCACCTCTGACAAGCCCATAGATTGCATTATGTATCCATATGGGACCATAACTTCTTATGTAACAGGAACAAAGATACTAAAGTATAAACTTCCAAAGCCTTTGTCCTCACCCATCTCCTAAAAAGGATTCTGTGTTTGTACTTCTGTGCTAATAAATGTAATAGATGGGAGAAGGGGAAAAAAAAAACTGAGCTGATTGACTAAATAAGGGAGGACAAAATGAGAGAGAAGAGGAAGGCAGGAGGAAGGGGTATGTAGAAAGTGAGCAAAGGTTCTGAGAGAGAGATGGAGAAGAGAGATTTGGGGAGAACAACTAGCCTATTGGGTGAGATTTTAGTGGAGGAATTGTCTAAATAGGACATTGAAGAAGCTTTAGTATTGCATTGAGAAGTGTGACCCTTTCACAGCTTCCTCAAGGAGAAATTTATCACATTCTTCAAAATTTTAGGGGTGGAATGTGTCCTTTGTGTGAGTCACCATATCAAGATGGGACTTAAGACAGGTGCAACAGTCCACCTTTTCCGTGGGTTTCACTTGTTTCTGGCAGGAACCTTAAGAATCTCTCTCTCATATTTTTATTTAGAGATGCAAGTACTGATAGGTGGAAAAAACTAGTCAAAGTCACACATATGGTCTGCTCTACTACTTACATGTGAATGTGCATAAAGGACCTTGTTTCTAAAGGAAAGTAAAGTACATAACTCACGAAATAATATACAAGTCCCAATATATATAAAAAAGTAAATTTCCATTACATCATGGTGGATTAAGTACACTCCACAATCTCCCACAAAACTTTAAAAGTGGTGGAAAATATCTTTCAAAACATATTGAAATATAGAAATATATTATATTTATATTCATATATAATTTTAATTATGTAAAATAATTTCTAACTATACAGCCTTTTATATATTCAAATTACATATAAACTAAGTGTGTGTGGAACAAGAATGGAAACTCATAATGACTCAGAAACTGAAAAATAGAAAGAAGATAGAACGCTTCAAAGAAAAGACATGGCCATATAGGAAAGCTACCTCCCAAGACATGCCAAAAAACAATTCTGCTGCAAAAATACAGGAGCAACCCTGAGGGTGTGCTGTACTCAGAAGAGGTTGAAGCTCAAAGCAGGAAGGGTGCGTGATGGGCGAAGAGTTGGATTATTCTAGAGAAATCAGTCATGTAAGTCAACTTCAGAACAGATGCCAGCAACAGGCATAGCTATCTCCAAGCAGAAACTGTGAGTGTCATAGCTTGGGGTCAAGAGGCAGGACAGAGTCTGAGTGGCCTGGCCACACATGGGAGGAACAAAGGGAAGACATGGCTAGAAGATCCTCACAGGCCTGGAGGCACAGCCCCTGCAACTTTCCAGGCCCCCAGAAGAGTACAAGAGATGCAGCTCATCCTCACAAGCCAAATGTACCACAGAGGTAGTAGGCAGCCCAAGGGAAAATGCCAAGTACCATATGGTACCCAACAAGGATGTCAGCATAAGAAATTTTAAAGAATAAATTTTTAAAAATAGGTAAAGAGCAAAGAAGAAAACGAAAAGATTGAGGAAGTCAGAAATAAGATTAACATATAAAAGGAATGATAAGCATTTCTCTACTTTTGTTAGATGTGGTTCATGTAACTTGCAACAACCAATATAAAATGTATTAGTTGCTAGGGCTACCCTGGTGGTTAATTGTATGTGTTAACTTGACTGTGTTATGGAATGCCCAGATAGCTGGCAAAGCATTATTTTGGAGGATGTGGGCTTATCTGTGAGGGTGTTTCCGAAGAGATTAGCATTTGATTGAGCAGACTAAGTAAAGAAGATCCACCCTCACCAGTGTGGGTGGACATGATCCAATTTTTGAGGGCCTTAACAGAAGAAAATGGCAAAGGAGAGGTGAATTTGCTCTCTCTTCTTCAACTGGGGCATCCATCTTCTCCTGCCCTCAAACATCGGACCTCCTGGTTCTCAGGCCTTCCAACTCAGAATGAATTATACCTTCAGTTTTCTGGTTCTCCAGCATGCCTATGGCATAACATGGGGCTTCTAGATCTCCATAATGGCATAAGCCAACTCTCATAATCTCTTCTTATATATCCATATACAGCCTGTTGGCTCTATTTCTCTGGAGAACTCTAATATAATTACCATAACAAAGTACCACCGAGTGAGTAACTTAAACAACAGAAATTTAATTTTCTCATAATCCTGAAGGCCAGAAGTCCAAGATCAATGTGTTGGCCAGGTTGGTTTCTCCTGAGGCTTCTCTCCTTGGCTCGTAAATGGCTCTCTTCTCCCTATGTCTTCACGTGTTCTTCCCTCTGTGTATGTCTGTGTCCTAATTTCCTCTTCTTATAAAGATTGCTATATTGGATTAGGTCCCACCTTAATAACCAAATTTTAACTTAATTAAATATTTTAAAATCTTGTCTCCAAATACAGCCACATTCTGAGGTATCTGGAGTTAAGACTTCAACATAAAAATTTGAGTTTTATAATCACAATTCAGGCATAACAAAAGCAGAAACAGGATTAATTATATGGTTCTCTATGTCCAAAATTATCAAATAAATCAGATGCCCAGGAAAAACAAGTGTATTTGTGCTATGCAGTACTAAAAAAAAAAAAAATACCCCACTTAGATTATCTGAAGGAGGTCACTGAGTAGCAAGATGAGCAATTTCTTTAACAATATTCTTATAGCAAATGCAACGTATTTCATAGCACTGTTTCTTACTCTTAAATGTAAATGTGCCAGGTGCGGTGGCTCACACCTGTAATCCCAGCACTTTGGGAGGCCGAGGTGGGTGGATCACAGGTCAGGAGATTAAAACCATCCTGGCTAACACGGTGAAACCCCATCTCTACCAAAAAAAAAAAAAAAAATACAAAAAATTAGTTTGGCATGGTGGTGGGTGCCTGTAGTCCCAGCTACTTGGGAGGCTGAGGCAGGAGAATGGCGTGAACCCGGGAGGCAGAGCTTGCCGTGAGCAGAGACCGTGCACCACTGCACTCCAGCCTGGGTGACAGAGTGAGACTCTGTCTCAAAAAAAAAAAAAAAAGTAAGTGGATGGCTGTCTTAGTCTGTGGTGTGCTGCTATAACAGAATACTACAGATTAGGCAATTTAAAAAGAACAGAAATTTATTTCCTCACAGTTCTAGAGGCTAGGAAGTCCAAGATTAAATCTCTAGTACCTGGTGAGGGCTTTCCTGTTGAGTCATCTCATCTCATGGAAGGCAAGAAGGCAAAAGAGGACAAGAGGGGCCAAACTCATCCTTTTCTAAGGAACTCACTCCTATGATAACAGCATGAATTTATTCATGAGGGTGGTGTCCCCATAATACAAACATCTTTCCCTGAGGCCTAACCTCCCAACACCACTGTACTGGGGATCAAGTTTCCAACACATGAATTTTGTGAAACACGTTCAAACCATACCAATGGCATCATGCCAAGATATAGTTTAATAAAAATATGTCCACTTACATGATTATTTGATTTCATTCCAGAATAAATTTTCGAGTATCTAAAAGAATAAACAAATGGCTTTCCTGAGACAAAACCTCCATAAATATTTTTGTCATCCAACATTTCAGAAGTCTTGAGAGAGAGAAGGTTTGAAGTTTTACTTCCAAAAAAGAACCCAAAGCCCAATTAGCTCACATTACCATTTCAGAGAAGACCCAAGTACAGTCTGGTCATTAGAGCTGGGTTGATGCATCCTTCTAACTTAGCTTTACTTTGTGGTAAGAGACGGTGTTGTTCACCTGATCTGCTCTCAAAAATAGACAGCTACCCAAAAAACAGACTTGAAACAACTTATGTATCTATCAGTATACAGTTCCCCCTTATCCATGGTTTCACTTTCCACAGTTTCAACTACCCATGGTAAACAACAGTTTGAAAATACTAAATGGAACATTCCAGAAATAATCCGTAAGTTTTAAATTCAGGGCCACTCCGAGTAGCATGATGAAATGTTGCACCATCTCCTTTAGTCACACCCAATATGCAAATCATTACTTTGTCCAGCTTCTGCATGCTCTATGAGCTACCCACCCATTAGTCACTTAGTAGAATCTCAGTTATCAGATCAACTATCGTCATATCACAGTGCTTGTGTTTAAATCTCCTTTATTTTATCCTTAATGGCCCTAGAGTGCAAAAGTAGTGAAGCTGGCAATTCAGATATGCCAAAGAGAGGCCATGAAATGTTTCCCTTAAGTGGAAAGGTGAAAGTTCTCAACTTATTTTTAAAAAATGTATAGTGAGCAAAAAACTAGCCGGGCGAGGTGGCGGCGCCTGTAGTCCCAGCTACTAGGGAGGATGAGGCAGGAGAATGGCGTAACCTGGGAGGCAGAGCTTGCAGTGAGCTGAGATCCGGCCACTGCACTCCAGCCTGGGTGACAGAGCCAGACTCCGTCTCAAAAAAAAAAAAAAAAAAAAAATGTATAGTGAGGTTGTTGATACCTGTGGTAAAAGCAAATCTCCTATTTATGAAATTGTGAAGGAAAAAGAAATTTATGCTACTCTCCCTGCTGCACTCCAAACTGCAAAAATTACACCCATAGTACATTATAAGTGCTTAATTAAGATGGGAAAAGAATTAAATTTGAGAGTAGAGGACATGAACAAGAGCATGTTTCAACTGAGAGCAGTGGGGTTCAGTACTATCCAAGGTTTCAGGCAACCACTGGGGGTCTTGGAATGTACCCCTTGCAGATAAGGGAGGTCTGCTGTATAATCAATGCCAAAGCAAAGATTATAATTGTTTTCCCTGGTTATCCTGTACTCCTTTGGTTACCAAGCTTGAGCATTGTGCATCAGGGTTTGCTAAAGATTTCAGGCCTCTGCCCAGAGTTTCTGGGTCAATAGGCCTGGGGCGGGACCCAAGATCTTTTATTTCTCAAAAATTTTACACTTTCCCACACTACACTGCTATAGTGGTTCCTAATCCACCCCTATTAAATAGCTGTTGGACCATGAGAAGGCTATGTCCCTTCTTTCAGCCCTGTTTCCTTGTCTGTAAGGTAGGGATAAAGGGAGTAGGTACTTAACAGTGTGCCTGGGAGGATAAAGGAGCACAGAGGCAGGCAGAGCCCTACTATGATGCTCATGTCAGTGTTCTATCCAGTACACCAGGCTGCTTAGCTTATTTGTTTTTTCTAGATAGTAGAATATTAAAATCATACTTTTTCTCTCAGTTTGGGCTCAAGTTCAGAAGATTGGGCACAGAATGATAGATGCTAAGGACCCTCTTCATGACAAAGTGGGATCTAGAATAACTATTCTGAACTGGTAAAGGCATGCCTTCTGGAGGGATTCTGCACATAATCCCCTTAAAGGATTTAAAGTCCTGAGTTAAAAGACCAAGAAGTACCTGGGCAGTTGGAGTATTTCTGAGGATCCCACAAAGTGATCTATATGAGAAAGGGTGTGTCCCCATACTTTGCCCATTTAAGCATTCACCAAGATGAGAAGGCATAAACTCTAGATCACAACAGTGCAGGCGAAGTAAGTCCTCCCAAGGTCTTTGTCTTGACTCTCTCCTCTGGCTCCAACCCTAGAAGAACCAGAGACAATCCTGAGAGAGGTTCATAGTAAGGCAAAAAGGAGTGTCAGGCAGAGAATCTGAGAAGCCAGCTGCCCAAGACCATGGGAACCCACTTCTTGCATCAGCATGACCTGGGTATGAGACATGGAGTCAAGGGAGATCATTTTGAAGCTTTAAGATTTGACAGACCTGATGGATTTCAGACTTGCATGGGGCCTCTAGCCCCTTTGTTTTGGCCAATTTCTCCCATTTGGAATGGCTGTATTTACCCAATACCTGTACTCCTAATTTATCTAGGAAGTAACTAACTTTCTTTTGATTTTACAGGCTCCTAGGTGGAAGGGACTTGCCTTGTCTCTGATGAGACTTTGGACTGTGGACTTTTGAGTTAACGCTGAAATCAGTTCAGATTTTAGGGGACTGTTGGGAATGCATGATTGGTTTTGAAATTTGAAGATATGAGATTTGGGAGGGGCCAGGGATGGAATGATATGGTTTGGCTCTGTGTCCCCATGCAAATCTCATCTTGTAGCTCCCATAATTCTGTATTGTGGGAGGGACCTGGTGGGAGATTATTGAATTATGGGGGCAGTCTTTCCCATACTGTTCTCGTGATAGTGAATGGGCCTCAGGAAATCTGATGGTTTTAAAAATGAGAGTTGCCTGGTACAAGCTCTCTTTGCCTGCTACCATCCATGTAAGATGTGACTTGCTCCTCCTAGCCTTCTGCCATGATTGTGAGGCTTCCCTGGCCAAGTGGAACTGTGAGTTCTCCATTTAAACTCTTTCCTTTTTAAATTGCCCAGTCTTGGATATTTCTTTATCAGCAGCATGAAAACAGACTAATACATGAGCCCAAGCTCATTCTCCACCGCAGCTTCCCGAGTCTGCAGCATCTCAATCCGGAGGAGGAAAATAGCTTTAACCTCCAGTAAAGTTCTGAGTTGTCATTATAACAATAGTCTAGGTAATTTTGCTACTAAAATAAGACTTCTTTTGAAATTAGAATTACCGGAAGATTTGTTATTACTCTAAAGAATCCAGAAAAGCTAACAGGATTTCATCCAAGGGCAAGAAAGAAACAAACTTGCTAGTTCAATCTAATGATAAAGACAAAAGGTTTTTACCCTTAATGTATTGGTCTTCTAAAAGAAGTAGTATTTACGCATGTACCATTTACATGCATAAGCCTATAAATCCCACATTGCTAAAGGATATTTCTTCATTCTGGGGTTTTCTTTTCTCTCAACATATACCAGGTAAAAAAGTATATATCTCTTGGTGCCACTCTCAAACCAAAGAGACATGGTCAGTTGAAGCAGTTCTAAGCAGCTTAAATATAATGTCTTAAAAGTGCATACTGTTCCAGGAACTATCTTGGACTATTATGTAGATATGAGGAAATAAGCAAAATATGTTCATCTTATAGTCGGTAAATATAAATGGCACATTTTTTTAAAGCTCTAAGAAATTTAGCATAGTATAGATCAATCAACTATGGTTTTCCAGAAAAGTGCTTTGCTGATATTGGCCTATCTCCCAAGCCACATCATTACTTGTTTCAATTAGCTATCAGTTATTACTAAGAGATGCACATCTGCAAGAAAGCATCTAAACTTCTCAAATATATGAAGCAAGATTTACATTCCTCTTCATCTTTTAAACCACTTTTTTGCCATGTGTGAAATAGTGTATGTAACACCATGAAGAAGTTAAGCTATGAAAAGCTAGAATCTGGGCACACTCTGAATATTTTACAGAAGGATGCTCTTGGAATCTGATCATCACTACATTACTTATTGCTTGAGAATATTCTGACCTGCATTTTTTTCTTGTTTTTTATTATACTTTAAGTTCTAGGGTACATGTGAACAACGTGCAGGTTTGTTACATAGGTATGCATGGGCCATGTTGGTTTGCTGCACTCATCAACTTGTCATTCACATTAGGTATTTCTCCTAGTGCTACCCCTCCCCCCTCCCCCCACCCCCCGACAGGACCCAGTGTGTGATGTTCCCCACTCTGTGTCCATGTGTTCTCATTGTTCAACTCCCATCTATCAGTGAGCACATACAGGGTTTGCTTTCCTGTCCTTGTTACAGTTTGCTGAGAATGATGGTTTCCAGCTTCATCCATGTCCCTGCAAAGGACATGAACTCATCCTTTTTATGGCTGCATAGTGTTCCATGGTGTATATGTGCCACATTTTCTTAATCCAGTCTATCATTGATGGACATTTGGGTTGGTTCCAAGACTTTGCTATTGTGATTAGTGCCGCAATTAACATATGTGTGCATGTGTCTTATAGTAGCATGATTTATAATCCTTTGGGTATATACCCAGTAATGGGATGGCTGAGTCAAATGGTATTTCTAGTTCCAGATCCTTGAGGAATCGTCACACTGTCTTCCACAATGGTTGAACTAATTTACACTCCCACCAACAGTGTAAAAGCACTCCTATTTCTCCACATCCTCTCCAGCATCTGTTTTTTCCTGACATTTTAGTGATCATCATTCTAACTGGCATGAGATGGTATCTCATTGTGGTTTTGATTTGCATTTCTCTGATGACTAGTGATGATGAGCATTTTTTCATATGTCTGTTGGCTGCATAAATGTCTTCTTTTGAGAAATGTCTGTTCATATCCTTTGCCTACTTTTTGATGGGGTTGTTTGTTTGTTTTGTAAATTTGTTTAAGTTATTTGTAGATTCTGGATATTATTAGCCCTTTGTCAGATGGGTAGATTGCAAAGATTTTCTCCCATTCTGTAGGTTGCCTGTTCACTCTGATGGTAGTTTCTTTTGCTGTGCAGAAGCTCTTTAATTTAACTTGATCCCATTTGTCTATTTTGGCTTTTGTTGCTATTGCTTTTGGTGTTTTAGTCATGAAGTCTTTGCCCATGCCTATGTCCTGAATGGTATTGCCTAGGTTTTCTTCTAGGGATTTTATGATTTTAGGTCTTACTTCATTTGTTCTTTTGTTTTTCAAACAATTTTGATATAAAAATAAATGCTATTTATTGATTTTAACAAAAAGCATCTGTTGTAGTTCTAGTTCACCTTCAATCTAAGACATATTTGTGCAAAACATAACATATGCTTGTCTAGCTTTATGTAATTGAAATCATTGCTTTTCCAGCAAAGAACCATTCAATGGACTTCCAAAGTCAGTTTACTGGACTTCTAAAGTAGTCCAACAAAATTCACACACATCCAGCCAAACAAAATTAAACAAAACAAAAAACAGGGATTCCTAAACTGAATGTGCGATTTTGGTATAGATTTAATAAATGCATATTCTATCACCTTGTAGAGCTCACCTCAACTTTATATCAAGAGTTTTCCGGTCATGAAAAACAATTTGAGGAATTCTTACTGCCACAAAATAAGTAAAAAGTATATCTATAGAAGGCCTTTCCCTACTTTCTCCATGTAACTTGGGCCTAATGCAATGTTCTATGTCTACTCGTTGTTGTAGCTTAATAAATATCACAGCCTCTTACATTACAAAGAATTATGGTAAGTGCTATAGCAATAAAAATAATAGAATTAAAAGCAGATTTCAGGTTACTAGTAATGAATTTTACCTCCAAAAATTCACTGTCATAAGTGCTGAATAACATAAAAAGATATTATCTCTGAGGACTCTATTCTGTTCCATTGGTCTATAGCTCTGTTTTGGTACCAGTACCAAGCTGTTTTGGTTACTGTAGCCTTGTAGTATAGTTTGAAGTCAGGTAGCGTGATGCCTCCAGCTTTGTTCTTTTGACTTAAGATTGTCTTGGCAATGCGGGCTCTTTTTTGGTTCCAGAGATAATACCACATATCTACAGCCATCAGTTCTTTGACAAACATGGAAAAATAAGAAATGGGGAGAGGATTCCCTATTTAATAAATGGTGCTGGGAAAATTGGCTAGCCATAAGTAGAAAGCTGAAACTGGATCCTTTCCTTACTCCTTATACAAAAATTAATTCAAGATGGATTAGAGACTTAAATGTTAGACCTAATACCATAAAAACCCTAGAAGAAAACCTAGGTAATACCATTAAGGACATAGGCATGGGCAAGGACTTCATGTCTAAAACACCAAAAGCAACGGCAACAAAAGCCAAAATTGACAAATGGGATCTCATTAAACTAAAGAGCTTCTGCACCGCAAAAGCATCAGAGTGAACAGGCAACCTATAGAATGGGAGAAAATTTTTGCAGTCTACTCATCTGACAAAGGGCTAATATCCAGAACCTACAAAGAACTCAAACAAATTTACAAGAAAAAAACAAACAACCCCATCAAAAAGTGGGTGAAGGATATGAACAGACATTTCTCAAAAGAAGACATTCATACAGCCAACAGACACATGAAAAAATGCTCATCATCACTAGCCATTAGAGAAATGCAAATCAAAACCACAATGAGATACCATCTCACACCAGTTAGAATGGCAATCACTAAAAAGTCAGGAAACAACAGGTGCTGGAGAGGATGTGGAGAAATAGGAACACTTTTACACTGTTGGTAGGATTGTAAACTAGTTCAACCATTGTGGAAAACAGTATGGCAATTTCTCAAGGATCTAGAACTAGAAATACCATATGACCCAGCCATCTCATTACTGGGTGTATACCCAAAGGATTATAAATCATGCTACTATAAAGACACATGCACATGTATGTTTATTGCAGCACTATTCACAATAGCAAAGACTTGGAATCAACCCAAACGTCCATCAGTGACAGACTGGATTAAGAAAATGTGGCACATATACACCATGGAATACTATGCAGCCATAAAAAAGGATGAGTTTATGTCCTTTGTAGGGAAATGGATGCAGCTGGAAACCATCATTCTCAGCAAACTATCGCAAGAACAGAAAACCAAACATTGCATGTTCTCACTCATAGGTGAGAATTGAACAATGAGATCACTTGGACTTGGGAAGGGGAACATCACACACCGGGGCCTATATGGGGAGGGGGAGTGGGGAGGGATTGCATTGGGAGTTATACCTGATGTAAATGACGAGTTGATGGGTACTAACAAGTTGATGGGTGCAGCACACCAACATGGCACAGGTATACATATGTAACAAACCTGCATGTTGTGCACTTGTAACCTAAAACTTAAAGTACAGTAATAATAAAAAGAAAAAAAAACACAAAAAGATATATAAACATGCCACAGCTCTATTTAGGTTTTGATTGTGACATTGCATTAAAAGGTGATAGTATGGCAGGCAGCTTGGGTTCTAATCCTGACTCTGGCATCATCCACTGTGATACCTAGGATTGATTGTTTATATCAACCAAGTTTTAGTGTTAATACTAATGCCTTACCCATTGATCAAAACTATTGAGAGAATCCAACAAGTTAAGACATTGTGGAGTGAGGAAGGAAGGAAGGAAGGAAGGAAGGAAGGAAGGAAGGAAGGAAGGAAGGAAGGAAGGAAGGAAGGAAGGAAGGAAGGAAGGGGAAAGGAGGGAGGGAGGTAGAAAGGAGAGAGAGAAGGAAGGGAGAAAGGGAGGGAGGGAAGAGGGGAGGGAAGGAAAAGGGGGAGGGAGGAGGAGGAGGAGAAAAGGAAGGAAGGTGGAAAGGAGGGAAGGAAAACAAGAGGAAGAGAGAGAAGGAAGGAAGGAAGGGAGGGAGGAAGGGAGGGAGGGAGGAAGGGAAGAAGAGGCCTTTGGATACAATCAGACTTGAGTTTGAAAACAGGATGTACCACTTCCACGTCAAGACTTTGGCCAAGTCATGTGACTTCTCTGTGTCTTTATTGTTTTTTCAAAAAAGTGGAGATGGTGGTAAGGCAAAGTTTACAGCATTGTTAAAGAGATTAAATGCCATAGCATATGTCAAATTTTAGTACATTATATGTGCTCGATAAATGGCAGTTGAATTTATTAATCATCTATGTAAAAATGATTTGAGAATATGAACTGTTTCGCAAATGTGAGTCATTAACACCATGTAATATATTCATGTAATTAGGCAAAGAACTTCACTCAGGATAAAGGCACTGTTACATGGACTCTGACCAGACTCCTTCTCTATTCTTATCCTTTCCCATAAACTCTTTCTAGAAGGTCCACTTCTTACATCTTTTCTAAATCCACGATTCCATTTAATATTGACCACTAAAACAATAATGTCTGGCACTTATTTAACACCTCCTTTTACAGACAAAGATAACTATTAATTTAATAACAGTCTGTCATTATAAGCAGATATTTCCTTTCTCCAGCTGCTTTCCTCACTGGTTTCCCATTCAGGGAAACCTCATTTCTAAGCCACAGTGTTGCTCATACTGAACTTTGTCTACATTTGTTTTGCGGTTAACATAGACATTCACAATCAAATGTTTATTTTTAAAATGAATTACATAGACTTAACCTATATCTCAACCTGAAGCAAGAGCATGAATGATAATAACTCATGAACACTTTTAAGAATTACATCCTGCAGATGATGTTTATCAGGGTCTGGAAAACACAAGCCGATGCCCTTCTCTGGACTGCCTGTTACAGTACAGAGCATCTGTAGGTTTCCCTGTGCTGGTAAAACACTGGAAGGGGGGCACCTTTTGTAATAGGATCATTGGCTAAAACGAAGTGAGTCAATCTGATCAATAGAGATTGCACATGCAGCAAAGAGCCCTTAATGGATCTTAATCTCCATTAAGCTGAGTTGGAGGAAGTTGTGGGGTAAGCTGCATCACATTTCAGCCATTTACAGTAGCATCGTGGTCCATGAGCAGCTCTCGGGGAACAGGAGTATTCATCCCAGGGTGCTCTGGGACAACCATCAATGGGATGGTAAATTCTTGCATCATTGGTGTCCAGGAAATGCTCTGGGGGATACTCTAGAGAATTGTCTCCAAGGCTTATGAAAATTTTAGCAGGAATTCATGGTGGGTCAACCAGAAGAACATTAGCACATGAAGCTTTTCTGTCATGTGTAATTAAACGTGGTTTAGAATCCCTTAGATATGATTTATAAAACCAAAAGGAACAGTTTCAAGTTGGTTTTTTTTTTCTACCGGAGACCAAGAAAATGTGTGCTCTGAAGAGAATGACAAGGATCAAGTTTTCCATAAGTAGGCATACTTTGCACATAACACATGAAAATATAAAAATCTAATGTTTGGATCCCTAGAATGTGAAACTAACTGCCTCTCAATTTAATATATAATAGGGAAAGCTCCATGTGGAAATTCAAAAGAAAAGGAAAATTGCACACAATTTAGAAGACTGCCCACTGTACATGCACTCCGAAATTACAACACAATATCTCATAATTAATGCTGATTGAGTACTTTGATTTCAAAAATTGTAAAGCATAATACATGGACATTGCGTTATACATTCACACACACCCCTCACAAAGTTCTTGATGTCAGAGACCAAAATAGAGTAGCCAATAGCTGATGCTTTTATTGCTTTTTTTCTTAATCTAAGTAGAACTTTATGATATAGATTCAAAAGTCCAAAATTAATCAAAATAAAACTGAACTGAGCTATGGCACAAACAATTTATCCCCAATGTTTGGACTGCTTAATTGGAAATGTGAGCATTTTCTTCTTGGTCACATTGATAATTTCAAATGCAGATGCTTTCTTTCTCTACGATTTTGCAATACACCAACATTACTTATTTCTGTTATTACAACACTTCATCATTACATACCAAGAGACTTCATTTTCATGCTTGACTTTCAACTCGATTGTACCTAGAAAGGTATCTGGCACATAATCAATAAACAAATGAATTGTGAACCCATTGAAGACCAAAATAGACCTTTTTGTTGCTTTACACTTTTTGCCAAAGATAACACTGACATAAAATGAAGCGCAATATATTTTTACCGAATAAATGCAAAAACAGTAAGTTCTTTTACATACAATAATCTTTCTGTGAGGCACCTTTAAATACTACCTGTTTTGTAAAGGTCTGAGAGGCTTTTTGACACATGTCAAAAGATCATCATGAAATGAAAAACTAAAGTAGGGGGAAAAAAGCCGGATTTGTATATTTATCTGGGTCCTTCCACAATAGCGACTAGAATGACATCTATGAACTTTTCAGGTATGCTACTTTATTGTCTTCAGTTACAAATTTTAAAAATTGAGTTGTTAATGCTTGGAATTTTTTTCTACTAGCAAGTATGCTGGGGACGATGAAAAGAAAAAGAAAACAAAACTAAGTAGCCAAATATGTTTTATTCGTTTTGCGATTGAACACAGAGAAGAAAGTGCTTTATGCAAATCAAGTACTGATGTCAGAAGAACTATCTAATAATTTACATTTTTAATTATCTTATTATTATCTACTAATTGCTTCTACATCTGTGACATTTCAGAACAGAAAATCTTAGGTCAAGTGCCCAGCACACCGTAGGAACTCAATATATATTGTTGAATGATTGAATTAATAAATCTTGTTCCAATAAAATAATGGAAGGAAATATGCAACTTCCTTGCAGTACCACAGCACAGTCTCTGATTCCCAGCACATGAAACAGCCTTTCTTTCTGTTTCATAAATATCACTCTGAACTCTTAGACTATCAGAGGACATTAACCTGACTCTCAAAACTTACATCCATATGTAATCATTTGGGAGTTGAGCATAGACAAGAGAGAAAGTGCTTTTGGTAATAAAATTATTGATGGCATAAAACATTTCTAATAATTTTTATTTTAAATTATCTTGTTTATTACAAAAATATGAAGCTTGAGTCAAGTGAGAATTTTCCAACTCTTAAATTAATCTACTCTACTTCATTTGATAGTACTTAACTCTCATCTGTCTTTTGGGAGAATTTTTTTCTTTATATCATAAATTGACTTAGATCAAATTTATTACTTGAGAGAGAGGAATAAAAGAATTTGCCAGTGTATATTTTGGTATAATACTAACTGTCTAAAGCCTAGCAAATGTAGATTTTATTTGATATTGCCAAAATAGCCTCTACCAACAATTTATTTTAGTAAAAAATTCCTAGAGTACAATAATTATAACTGACCCCATTGGGAGTTTGGGGGCTCAGCTGTGAGGAGAAACTAAGTGCAGGTTCTAAGACATTGCATGACTTTTGTGAGAGGATCTGGAAGTGCTTGTCTCTATCTTCTTATCAATGACTGGACAAGTCACTTTCCTCAGCCATCATGGTGTCTGCACTTTGTAAGTTCCAGAAATTGGCCCACCTGGGAGCCTGGAACTCCATCTACTCTAAAATGTCTGATTAATCTATAATATTAGAAAATATGGGCTGGGCACGGTGGCTCATGCCTCTAACCCAGCATTTTGGGAGGCTGAGGCCAATGGATCACTTGAGCCCAGGAGTTCAAGACCAGCCTGGGCAACATGGCAAAACCCCATCTCTACTAAAATAAAATAAAATAAAATAAAATAAAATAAAATAAAAACAAAAAAATTGGCCAGGCATGGTAGTGTGCACCTATAGTCCCAACTACTCAAGAGCCTGAGGTGGAAGGATTACTTGAGCATGGGAAGTCGAGGTTGCAGAGTGAAACAAGATTGCACCACTGCACTCCAGCCTGGGTGACAGGAGTGAGACCCCGTCTCAAGAAAAAAAAAAAAAAAAAAAAAACTTAGAAAATATGGCCCCAGGAGAAGGTCTCTTATCATGAAATCTCTTAAGAGTTTATTTCAAGGGAACTTTAATTTTTCAAACTTATGGATTCTAATTAGCTCTAGAGGCCTAATTCTCTTAGGAAAAGTATAAAAGTTTTGCTGTCTTCCAAAAGAAAAATATTTTATTTATGTAAAACAATAGGCCTACTAGACTACTAGACTTTCTTTTCTAAATGACATAGCAGACTAATTTTAAACAAATTTCAGGACCACATTTTTTTTTCCAAAAGCAATAATTTTATTAGGAGTAAGAGCATTTTAGGCATAATTTTCTCACTGTGATCAGTTTTTTAGAGTATTTTATCTCCACAAAATAGCAAATCAAAGCAATTTTAGACCATTTATGGAATTCACTGATCTATCACTGCAGCAATACTTTATTTCGGTTATGAACAGAGAGACTCCAGAGTCAGGCTGCCCTGGTTTGAATCCAGTAATCTCTGTGTACTAGCTGTGTTAATGTCTCTGCTCTTCAGTTTCTCCTCCCATAAAGTGAGGATAATAATACAAAGATATACCTTCTCCATTTAGGGAACATAAGATCAAATGAGTTTATGTGCCTTAATGCAACGCCCAGCAAATAATAAGTATTATTTGGAGATTTTATTCTTATTGTGAACAATAATGCCAATGGATACAAAACCTGGGATAGTCATATTATTATAGGCTATTGTACTTTGATATTAAAGTTAAAATCACAATCAACAAGAGTATTCTCATATACATCTAAATGCCCATATAAATAATATTAACCATGGTTCTGTCTTAATTCACTGTCTTATTAATTTTACATCAAGCAACTTGGTATACGGAATAAATACAGTGAATATCTGACTTAGCCTTCTCCCCCATGCACATATGTTACAAGAGAATATACTTCTTTTTTAAAAAACTTTGGTGGCATGCTTTAATTATCATATAAAAGTGACCCACTTCCTAGTTACCTTCAGGAAATGCAAGTAGGTATCAAATATTAAGCCTAAAAGCAAATTCATTGAATTGAAAGGCATTTCCCAAATTAATTATATTTCAATTAACATCATCAATTTTAAGTTACTCCACACACAATGCATCAGTTCTTTTGAATAGATAAGGAAATGCTTTTTATAGTTAATTTGATTCTGTCCAGCTAATCAGGACGTACTTCTTTCTTGGACAAAATCGTCTGTTGGTAATAAATGCCTTAAGATTGTTTCACACTAAAACGAATTCCTTCAGGCTGTATGGTATAGCATTCTAGGATCTGTGCCAAGTACTTGTGCAAGTGTGTGGGAAGATTTAAAGCTTTTCTTTGGGAAAACCACTACTGTTCCCACAGGTATTTCCACTGTTCCTGTCCCTGTTATACGCAGGACCTCTGCCTAGGAGAAAATAAGAACTGGTTTCTTAAGCAACCAAACAAAAATATCTATGTGCTTTCTACACATTTGTAACATCAAATATATGGTCCTAGGTTAACCACAGAAGCAAGAACACCTGCCCGAAGAAAGTGATCATGATGTAACTGTGAGCTGGAACCTCACAATGGTTGACTTAAGGCCTCGTGTTGAAGAGAGTATCTAATGGGCATGCTAACTCTCTACTCGACATTCACTCAATTCCATCCCTATTTTAATGCAGATTATCTAAAAGAAAATTACTCAGCCCTTGATGATAAATTCAATACTCTGCTAAATTACAATTTTATAGTATGGCCTAAGTTTTATAGGACAAAAACTCTTTTCAATACTGTTGTCACCTTTTGCAAACCCGTAATTGAAACAAAAGGTTTTCACATGTTATCTAATGTGCTTTAGCAAAGTATATGCGTAATGAAAGTGTCCCTTTAATTTAGTTTTGGAAAAAGTTGTTCTCTAATAATCTAATAATGTACATGTTTTCATTGATCAGATATGAGTGTTTCCTTTGAGCTTTAACTGTTAAGAAATAATGATATAGTTCATGTGAAGTAGCAGTACTGGGCACAGTAAGCACTCATCTACTGTTGGCTCCTATTATTAACTGTTATTAAACATTATAATCATATTTGAAGAGTTAGGTGATTTTTCTTCATCTATTGCTACAGACAGCGTCTGCTCTAATTTTATACTTAATTATCCTGTTTTACATTATTTAATTGTATAAGCTACCTCAAAATATGCAAAGTATCAGTTGAAATTAAATATTTTAAATCAAGTAAGAATCCAACATGGTGTTTGTGATACAAATGATGGCAGATGAGTTTGTTTTAAACTTACAAATTACAACTGATAAGAGAAGTATAACTAAGACTGTGGCTAAGAAGTGCAGTAATTTTTCTACCACGATGAGAAGATTTGTGCTAATTTAATGTGTAGCCACATGTCTTACTTATAGTTAGACATAGTAAAGCCTCAGTAGGTCAAATTAATTGGAAGCTGTAGAGAAAAGCTAATCTAATGAATGAAAATTTGAACTATAGAATATGTAATAAGGGTAGTGTATTACTATTAAAAACACGAAAGCAGAAGTTAAGTCAGTCCAAATGGGAGGTGATGGCAGGCTAAACTCAGGTGACTCAGGGAATGGCAGGTCCAGCTCACAGGAGAGTTCCATGGAGCAGGGCAGAGAGGGGCACAGGAGGCTGAGATTCCTTGCTCTGAACTCTCAGAGGTGACTGCAGGATGATGCAGTAGCACAGGGCTGCTTAGAACAGAGATAGAGGCATTGCCAGATTGCTAGGGTGGTCAGAGTCTCTATTCAAGCTGGAAACACCCTTTTTAAGACATTATATGAACTATTTATAATTTTGCTCTCTTTGCAGTCACTGTAAATAGTCTTGAAATCAGGGACTATTGAAGCAGGAAGGAACCCCATGGACCACAGGGCAGAACTTTCATTTTGCAGCTGAGGAAATTGAAGTTCTGAAAGGTTACCCAAGGCCGCACAGCTGGCCAGATAAACAGCCAATACTTAATTCCAGGGCTTCTCATGCTCAGTTCAAGGCTCTATGCCCTGCCATCCTAAGATAGAGTGACCAAATGCCCCTGTTTGTCTGGGACTATCCTGGTTATAAAATTGAACATCTCATGTCTCAGGAAACCCTTCAGTTTTGGCCAGACCATGGTGGTTAGTCACCCTAAAAGAGAAATAAGTTTTTATTTATATCCCTATAGCTTTTGAAACAGTAGTTTTCATGGCTCACCATGGCAAAAATTCACCATGCAATAGGCTGGCCAAAAGAACTTTGGAATAAAGAGCAGCGTTAACATTAAGAAGTGATGTCTTTCTGGCACTGTAGTAAGAGAGAGGAGTAAGAACCTCTTCATTTTCCAATCTCATCTGTGACTATTACACCTGACATTGGTCCCACATTATGTGATCATCCCCTACCTACCCCACCACCACAATATTAGGGCAGCCAGATCAGTGGCAAAATCTACAATGGGTCTCCATTTCCCAAGACCAATTATATTCTGGAAAAATGTTCCAAAAGAGAAAGTTGGAGTGGGGTTTAACTCCAGCCAATTTAGCTTCCCACTATTACCCCCACAAAAAAAAAAAATGTGGCTTGGCCTAGAGCATACCAAGATAACAAATACACAAATTTTAGAAAAATTAAAATATCTGCTTCCCTCCAAAAAGTCATCAGAAAGCAAAAAGTAAGCTCTTCTGGCCAGGCATAGTGGCTCACACCTGTAATGCCAGCACTTTGGGAGGTTGAGATGAGCCCGGGACTTTGAGGCTGCAGTGAGTTATTATTGCACTACTGTACTCCAGCCTGAGTGACAAAGTGAAAACCTGCCTTAAAAAAAAAAATAGACAGAGAGACAGAGAAGTAAGCCCTTTTGAGCCTCTTAGTTGCAACAAAACAGAAAAGAAAATGAATGCAAATTCATTTTGCTTTCCTTGGAGAGGTGGGGATAGGCAGAGAAAACATCGAGGAGACGAAAGGCCTATAACACCCAGCAGCAAGAGGCCTTTGTGCAAAGGACTGTGATTCCAATCTACGGTGTGGAAGGAGTTCTTTTGGAGCCTTCCTCCAGCTCAGCTTTGGCCTGGCTGGTAGACACTGTCCCTGATAGGCCAGCCTTCCCTTCCTCACAGCTAGTGTCTTCATCATGCAGCCCTGACAGCCATATCCCAGGCAGCCCAGAGGTATCTGAGCCTCAGCTTCCAAACATCATGTGTATGGTATTAGGGAACTCAATTTCAAAGTCAGCTGCCCTGATTTTGTTTTACAAAAAAAAAAAAAAACTTTTAAATGTCTTCTGAGAAGAGAGGCAATGAGAGAAATATCATGTTGTTCTTGTTCCTGGACTCAACATTTCATATAAAAATATTCCTCTTTCCAGGAAGTAAATGGTTTGTTTATTCTTTGCTGTTTCTTCCCCATTGATTTTATTTTGAAGGAGCTTGTGAAAAAAGCATTTTTTTTCACCAATTTCATTCACACTAGAGAAATACAATACCTTACTTTATTACTTTGTACTTTACTCTTTTGCTTTTTTAAAGACTCTCTTAGTCTGCATGGAGCTAAAAGGTATGGAATAAAGTCTTTTATTTAAAAAATTGCTTTTCTTAAAATGTTTATAGTTCTTAGCAACATGTTAACAAAGGTGTTCCACATGTGATGTAGCTTCCTGTAAATTTTCTTTTCTGAAAGCTAATGGACCCCTCCAAAACATCAAAGGTGTCGATAAGCCTGGCTAAGAATAACATAAATTAGAGCTAATGGACTTTCTGTGGATTGGAAAGATGAAATTACAATTTCAATTGGAAGCATTCTCTGGCTAGTAAATAGCCATACCTCCAGATCCTAGTAAATCTCCCATTTGAACAGTTGCACCTCTGAGGTTTCTTGACTAAATCAGAGCCCCAGAGGCTACCTGCCTTCCACTGCTTTTGCAGGCTGACTTTTCCACTGAGTGCATAATGTGATACACTAACAAATCCTCAACCCTATTGGTTTAGTTTTGTCTTGTTGTTATGGTTGCTTTATTTCATTTCATTTAAAGGAAGTTTCTCTGGAAAGAATGCTAGACTTAAAATCTGAAGACTGGATTTGAACTCTCATTCTACCACTAATTGACTTGAACTTGGGCAATTTCTTAAGCCTGTCTGCATGTCGGTTTCCTATATCTGGTGAAACTGCAATAATGACACAATTATACAGGTTTATTGGAAAATTACCATAGCACAGTAAAGTACTGACATGCAGTAGGTGCTCGGATATTTATGGGATGCTTCAGAGGAACAATTATCTGAATATCAAATATTCTTTGTGCTTATCACCGTAAAAAGAACCTCGAGCAGGACACAAAAATAAGACCTTGACCTCGAATAGATTGCAATCTCATAATAGCTAGCCTCCATTGAGCACCTATTATGTAGCACGTGGTACAGTAAGTACTTTAACATGCATTGTCTTAATTCTCATAACAACCCTGCGAGGTCAACATCATTACAGTCATTTTACAGGTGAGAAAAGTGGAGCTTAGAAAAGTTAAATAGAGTTCCCAATGTCACACAACTAACAAGTGGCAGACCTGGCACTAGAGCACAGGTTTGTCTGTCTTCTTACAGCACTGCATACAATGTAAGCTGAGAAAGCTTTAAACACACATGCATGCATGCATGTACCCACACACCCATACACACACACACAAATACACACACACAATTATATTACAGATTGTTCCCCACTGTTATTCAGGACACAGAGGGTTAAAGAGATGATGACAAAATAGCATAAACAGCTGGTTCCAAGGTGCTAGTTGCTCTTCTCTGATACCATTTTGTTTGTGCTCTGCAGCTGTACCAGAAAGTTTTTGTTCTCTCAAGAAAATACTGAACTGAAAAGATAATTGGTATTCAAGACACACATGTTTTCTACCAGCAAATAAGAAGAAAGCACAACAGTATTCTTGAAGGATGCTGATTTTTTTGTGTTTTGCAATTCTGCATTTTCAGAAATGACATCTGTTTTGTGAGTGACTAAAAACTCTGGGGGAAGAATTTGTAAAAGGAAATAAAATTGTGTTTCTGAGCATTTTGCTCCTTACTGCCTTCAAATGATATTTGTTTAGTTGGCCCATTTTTCCAAAAACATTGTCAAGGCAGAAGTTTCCTGTTTCCTACACTCATTTCTGACAGGTTTGAAGTGATGTTCCAGTGGCAAATGTTTTAAAAGTTTCTTCTAGCACTCTTTTCCTATGTATCAAATCATCTTTTCTTTCAAGCACTCAAAAAAAAATTGTGCCTTCTAGGAGCATAAATGAATATAATGTATTACATTTATGTTGTGTGTTTCGAGAAAGAATTCAGCAGTATTTTACTGTCTTCGCTTTTCTAGGCTGTTCAGTTATTGCCGGTGCATCAACAAATAAAAAAGTTTGAGAGAGTCATTTCTTATTCAGCCCCATGTCTTTGATTTATCACTTCCTATTCCATACATTTCCTGTCCCTGCTTCACGCAAATAAAAAGATGTAGTAATTCATGTAGTTTGTCAGCTAAATCTCAGTTTTAAAGAAGAATAAATATTAAGGAAGGTCATTCGAGGGAGTTCCCTCTGCAAATGGTGCAGCGTGAGGTTGGACCACACCCCCTCCAACTCTCAAATCTATACATGGCCATTCTGAAAGAATCCCCTCCCGAATCCAAAAAAAAAACCACACACACACTCATGACAGCTTCCAAGGTATAACTGGCAGAATCAACAGTCTTCAAGGTAGACACAAAACTCATAGACTATAAGTGTGGGTCTTTATCCCCAATCCTGCTTTTGCCCAAAATTTATGGAGCCAGCCATCACAGAGAAATGAAATATAATGAATCTTTGAGAACTTTCACGAGACAGAAATCTTGTAAGTTGTCCTGGCGATTTAGTTCTCATTCACAAACCTTAAGCCATGTTAGCTCAATACTTCTTTCTCTAAATTTACGTATGTCATTTTTCTTGTGATATCTTAGTGATACACAGTTCAACTTTCTTTGGGTTTTAGGCATTGACCAGCCAAGTGCACCCGCCTTAGCCTTTGCTTCTCTGCACAATTCTTCTGCCCTTTGGTATCCATTGACTTCATGTCTCCTTTTTGGAAACGCATAAGCAGAAGGTCCCAGACTGCTTCACATACCCGATGGTGCTACCATTACAAGCCTGGAGAGACCAAAGTCACAGAGGAGGCTATCCAGGAAAAAATAATAGACTTCATTCTTGACTGACTCTTGGAGTCAAAATTCTCATTGGCAAAGGTCAACAGAAGGCTATCACCAAACGCTGTTCACAGATAAGGAAATTTAAATGCACTTAGTAAAAGTACCATACTTTCCAAAAACTCATAAGCAGAATAGGAGTTTGGCCATGTCTGAAGATCTGTGACTGGGACCTAGACTAGGCATCACTCTACCTTTGAAACAGCTCCTGAGGTGGCCAGTGAGCTCCTTTGTATTACAAGATAGACTATGCCAGCTCCCCACAGAGCTGCCCTGATGAGGGATCCCAGGACTACAGGCTCTGGTGTAACCTGAAGGACAGGCCTCACTTGTTCCAGTGGGTCAGGGCTGCAGGTTTCAGATCCATTTTGAAGTCACAATTAATCATAACAAAAATTGAAAATGGGCACAGTGACCTCATCCATTGTGCCCACATGTCATGTCATGTACAGCTTCATTCTTTAGAGAAGATGCCCTGAAGCCATTTAGACAAATCCATGGCTTTAAATATTTTCATTTGCTTTTTTTTGCTTCCCACTGTTTACACCCCATTTGTTCCATTTTGTAAAACAGAATTATTTTCTTAGATGTTGTCAGGAATTCCAATTATTTTCCTTCAAGAATTGTCTATTTATTCTTCATACTTACATATTGTCACTGTTTTCAATTTATTAATCTTTTTTCACCCTCCATTTTTATTGTGAACTTGTACTCTTTCCATTTACATTCCTACTTGAATATTGACTATGAATATCATGGTCTCTCCTCACCTTTTCAAGTTTTACCGAACCCTCAAGGTCCATTTATGAATCTGAAATCCTGCACCTAGCTACCTGAGCTATCATGAGCTGATGTTGATCTCTTGACCTGGAAAATGTCCATAGCATGATGGCATACAACACCAGAATATTAGTTTCAACTGGATGTGCTACACTGAACCAAGTGAAAACCATCTGCCATTAGCAATAAGCACAGAATTAGGCACAAAATAAACATTCCATAAACACTTGTCATATTAAACACAACTAGCCAGAGAAAGATTAGAGGTGTAGATAAGACCAATAAATCTTCATTTATTCATGTATTCATTCAACTGTATTTATGAAGCATCGAAGCTTAGGAGAAACAAAGACGTATGTCATCATCACTGTCCCCTAAAATATCCAGTGGGAAGAATACAAATATGAACAAATAAATGCATTAACGTGTCACTACAGATTGTTTGTAGAAATAATTAAAAGGGGCAGTAGGAACACAACGGAGAAAGTGGTCAATTCTACCCGGATTCAAGACTGACTCCCTAAAGGAAGCAAGACTATAGCTAGGTTTAAAAAAAAAAAATGGATGTGTGTTCAACCTAATGGATGGAGAAGAAGGATGAGAGAGTGTTCTGGATGAGAGAGCAGTCTGAACAAAGTCAGAATGAAATATTAACAATCTGCAAAGATACTAATTCAGTAGGTCTAAGATAGAAACCAGAAATTAGCCTCCTCAGCAAGCATCCTCTGGGTGATTCTGATGCAGGTAGACCCAGAATCACACTTTCAGAAACATTGCTCCACATTCTAATTTTTAAAGGACTTGCTCAGAAATATTTGATTGTGGATAAAATGTCTCAGCTTGGTGAGAAAGAGCAGCCAGTTTCATTCAGACAGTTCTTTCCTCCACAGTCCTGCCTGAGTAAACTTTCCAAAATGTTGAATTCAGTCATCTTATCTCTTAGTTAATAATCCATCAGTGACCAGCCTACTGCCCAGAGAATAACATCCAAGACTTTAGTAGAGCATTCCTGGCCTCACATGAACTGACCTTCCCCATGCTCTCTCCTATGATCTCACTGCTCAAACTCTACCTTCCAATTATGTTAAAATCCATCCTTCTGCTTCTTATTGTTGTTATAAGGATATGAAAATTTAAAACATACAGAAAAGGCTCTATTAAATAAGGTTATTGTTCTTATAGAAACATAGGATCAATTTAAGTATTAACAGTGAAATCCCAGAGGATTTCCCTTCTGTCTGTGGAACGTTAAATTGTCTGATAAATATCATTCAGCCAAGAGTTCAAATCTGAGAGAATGTTTACAAATATAGCATGAAATGATGAGAATGCAAAAGCAAAAATCATCCTAATGCCCTATTCTTAATAAATATATGTACACACACGTATGCCCACATAAGCACATAGGCATTCATAGGCATACACAGCACACACACACACACACACACACACACACACACACAGATGTCTCATACCACTGGAAGGCATCCTGGAATCTGTGCATCACCAAAATATTCAGTGATGAAGACATTTTCTTCCTGGCACATTAGAGAGAGAAACTGAGACCAGACAGCTAGTAAGATAAGACACACTCTCCCTTTAGGAGCACATGCTGCTTTGGCAAACACAAATATCACTCACTCACACACACATGTACTCAAGCCTGTGCATAATTCTCTTGACAACTCCAACTTATAACATTAGCATATGAATGCTGAGGCTTACAGTGATATTCACCCACCAAATGGAGTTTATAATATAAATGCAATGAAAAGTATCTGAAAGCTTACTCTTCACTCTGAATTGAGTCTGTCAGAGCCTGTATATGAAATATATATAATATCTGTATAGAACCCAGTGTAAATATATTCTTCCTGCATGCATCCATGGAGGAAAACTGAGATGGTTACGACAGTACTAAATTCGTACTTCCTTCCCAAATAATGCATTAAATAAATGGCTCCAATTTCCTGGCTTTATGTATGTATATCTCCCCCTGTTTCCAATATTTCATGTGTATTAGACCAAATGTGATTTTTCTCAAGGTCTTTCTGTCTTCATTTTACTTTGTTAGATGTCCTTTTCCTAGCTGCCAAGAATTATTCACAACTCCAGGAAAAAGATTTTACAAATGTATCCATAATCTACTCAAACAAAACCCAGGAATTATTAGTATATGTGATATGTCTTTCCCAGTAGATTATATGTTCCTTAAAGGGAAAGATACTGATTTATTAATCTTTAAAGTCATGTCATCTTTTAAGTCATGTGCCTAAAGAAGCAACAATGTATTATGTAATATGATTCCGTGGGTTGGTTGGGTGGCCTCTCTCGAGCGTTCACTTGGGATCATTCTTGTGGCTCCATTCATCTACAATGGTTGGCAGGCTAAAAGATACTAGCTTCACTCAGGTGCTGGCTGTCAGCTGGGGTTGGTTGGTCCTCTTCCACGTGGGCTCTCCTCCTCCAGTCAGCTAGACAACCTTCCTACAGCTATCCCAGGGTGAAACTGCAAGTCTTCTGACAGCCTTCCCTCACACAACATCATTTTCACCAAGTTTTGATGGTCAAAGAAAGTCAGAGGGCTAGCCGAGGCACAGATGAGGGGAAGACAGATGCCACCATACCATGGGAGGACTGGCAAAGTCACCTGGCAAGGGGGCATGCACACAGAGATAGCAGGCAGTGTTGTAGCCATCCTTGCAAACAATTGACCACACTAACCCAGGACTAAAACGCACAATATATGGCAGGCAAAAGTTATTTCTGGAAACCTCATTCATTCATCCATTTATTCAATCACTCATTTAACAAACACTCATCAAGTGCCTAAAATGTAATGAGTACTTTGTTAGGCTCTGGAAATAAAGTAAATAATAGGGAGAATGAATTCCTGACCTCATGCAATTTATAAAGAATAAATAAATGAGTGAGTGAAAGAAAAGTGATAGGCAGTTGGTTGGAACTCACAGAGATAAGGCTTTAAACTCTAGGCACCTTTTTTAGATAAAAGTTTGCACATCTTAAAATGCCTTAATTGCTTTCGGGGTTAAAGAACCTAAACCAGGATACTCTAAAGGGACTAAAGTCAGAGTTGAATCCCAAGGAGTTGGGGTTGGAGCAGAGATTTTCTGTTGAAGGCAACATGAGCTACAGGAACCAGAGGGGTTGGCTCGGTTTTGAATATGGGAGACACCAAGACAACTGTAAGAGTCAAGGTTTAGCAGGAAACAGAAAGCACGCTAGGCAGGGAATTTAAGGAGAATTTAATGAAGAGATTATATGTAGCAGTAGGGGCAAAATTAAAGAAAATAAGAGGAGATACTTAGATACCCAGAAATAAGCAAGAGCAGGAAGTCATTACTTAGGCCTGAAACAACAAAAAGAAGAAATGTTTTTACCAAAGCTGGATGAGAGCTGAAGCTGTGGGAAAGGCACCCTTGGCAAGAGATACAGTTGTGGAGGTAGCCACGGCCAGAAGAGCAATTCCAAAACACAGAAGTGGCAGGGCAACCCAACTGTCTTTCTCCCCCCGCCCTCTTACCTCCTACCTGCCTTTCATTGGTCAAAACTAATTAGAAGCCACCGGTGCACTGCACTCAATGTATCATGGGTTGGCTATGTTACTATTAAACAAAATACAGAGCACTATATATGGAAACAGTTGAAATTTGAGAGTTAAGGAAAGCAATGGAAACACTAGTGAATTTGTGAGCTTGATACACCTGCAGTTTATCTGATTATGGATCTCGTATACATAGTTGAAAATGCTAATCAGGTTCATGGAGGAAAAAATGCAGCTGAAGATAAAGATGTAGAAATCATCAGCTTAAAAGAGTGAAGAGAGAAAAAACTGGGGAGGAAAATAGGAAATGTCACATAAACGTGAGACATGTCAGATGGAGCCGCTTACCCCTTGGAGACCAATGCTTACTTGGCATGAGCACCAGCCCACTCCTCAGCCGCTGGATGTCTGATGATTGCCTCATGATTCCTGCAAAACTCTAGGGGTTGATGGAAACTTTACTTGCATCATTCTTATAGTCTGTCTTGTTTTCTTCCATACATCTCTCTGGGCATGCAGCTCAACCCTTTCTTCAGTTTCCACAAAAACCTACTCATTTCAAATACTTCACCAGTTTTAAAAGAATTTACTCAAGATATATATGCTTGCTGGGATGAGAAATATCAGTCTCCTCTCATCATCTTTTTCCTTCCACTCCTGTTTCTTATGTCCTTTTTCCAGAGTACATACTCTAACCCGACTCTCACCGTCTAAGTTCCTCAAGGCAGACTAGCTTCTCCTTTCTTCTGAAATCTTAACACTAACTAAGGGATGGTACTCATCTTCTACCAAACTCACCAAGGCCCTTAGCAGAACCAAAGCCTGAGCACTAACATGACCATTCTCTCCAGAAAGTAGAGAAGGAAATATCACATGCTGCCTTCACTATTAAAATCCATCAGAGTTCTATGGTTACACAGCTCACTCCTGGTCAAATTCTGTCCCCTAAGATGTAACAAACTCCCAAAGTGAAAATCTAGCAAAACAGTAGTCTTGAGAAAAAGCATTAAGCATATTCTCTAAGTGTATCTTATATAAATAGTCTATTGCAGTTTCTTTAAAAAAGTGTACCTAAGCTACCAGAAAATGTTGGAAATTTGGAAAGGAAAATTAAAAGGCCATGTGCTTCTTAAATTTATTTCCTGAACCCTCAAGTATGTAAATGAGGAAAGAAGTGAAAAACAGCAGGTCAGGTTCCCACTTCTTCTATTGAAATGTTATCACAATTTAACATACTAGAAAAGGGGCATGCCTGTGATATGCTAACAACTTCAAACTGGAAAATGTGTGAGCTTTGGGAAAAGCTCATTAAAGACTTTAACCTAAGAAAAAAGTTCATTTTGGTCTCTCATGTAAACTAGAGCATTCCTTATGCTTGCCCATTTCCTGTTTTTATATGCTCCAGAAATTTTCCCTATAGTTTGGTCTTATTTTCTCCTTTAAGCCAAGATTTATAATAGTTTTCTTCCCACATATTTTGTTTGTTTCCTTGCTAGTTTATTTGACTTTTGCTTTTGTCTTTTGAAAGAGAGAGAGGTGATCCCTAGAGTCACTGTTTGTTCGTTCCCTACACTTTAACGCTCTGCCAATTTGGATTTTAATGGTTTGGGGAACTATGATAGGAGATATGATTTTCAAAAGGCTTCCATCAGGATAGGAAGGCTGCTTCAGCCACAGATTTTTTTAAAATATCTTATTATTATGGGAAAGAGTGATATTTGAACCACTTAATACACATCTATTGGGGCAAAGGTCTGTGCTCTCTTCTGAAGCTCTTATCTCTTAGCTTTTTTGGAAGTGACAAGTGCTTTCTCCCAACTGATCTTTCATTTTCTCCTTATAAAACCATTTTTGCAAAAATTATGTCAGTGAATGAAATCTCGCATAGCTGACTCCCTCTTGCTTCTAACCTCACAAGCTAACTGTCTTTGCTCATTCCTGGTTGTAGGCCAAGCTAACCATGGAAGAGATTTAGTTAATAATTTAACTTTGAACCAAGCATGATAAGAATCCCTCCCCAAACTGACTACCCTCCAAGGACTGAATCTGCCTTTGTAAGACTAATGAAAGACCACAGTTTAGGATTATGGGCAGGGCCTGAATTCTGCTAAGATGTAAGCATCATTTAACAATAACCAGACATTGTTGTGAAAGTCACAAGATTTTTAACTTCTCCAGTTGCTCCTATAAATAACATCACCATTGTCACAACCTAAGATTGGTTTTTGAGGCATTTTCCAGACATTTGCATTTGGGCAGACCACCTGATGCCACTCAGACTTGCAACACATAGCAGGAAACTGGCTCAACCAGTCCCATAACTCCCACCCACAGATGGACTCAGCACATGCTCAAAAATCGTTTTGGACACTCCTATGATTTTATCCCCAATCAATCATCAGCACCCATTCCCTTGCCCCTGTTCATCAAATTATCCTTAAAAATACTAGTCTACAAGGTTCTGGGGAGGTGGATTTTAGAATTGTCTCCAATTCGTCTGCTTGGCTGGCCTTGCAATAGTTAAACCCTTTTTTGCTGCAAAATCTGCTGGTTTCAGTGCATTGACTTTTCCGGGCAGTGAGCAAGAAGAACCCATCAGGCTGTTACAATTAGTTGTGTCCTCTTTCTCCTCATAAACATTAGTGTTTCTAAGATTGCAATGATGGATAAGTAGGCCTCTCTCTGATTTATCTCTCTTTAATACTATTTGAAAAGGTATATGTGTGTGTTAATGTCTGAAACTAAGGGAAAATGGAGAGTTTGAGAAATCAATTTAAGACCCATCAATGTAAAGAACTGAAGTTAAATAGAGTATGTTCTCTAACAGCAGAAGAAGAATTAAGCTAAAAATCAATAACAATATATAACTTTAAAATTTGAAAAAATTAAAACACTTTTAAATAGCCATGACTCAAAAAATAGAGAAGAATTCCTTGCAAACACAATTTACTAAAATTGTCAACAAAAATGGGGGTTTGCAAATCTGAATAGTACTGTCCTTACTTAAAAAAAGAATATATTTATGTATACACATATACATATATATAGAATTTGAAAACTTTTTACCAAAAAAAATCAGGCTTCAATGCTTAATTGGTACATTTTCCAAAATCTAAGAAAGGAAAAAATACCAATTTTCTAATAATTCAGAAAATTAAAAATGAGGAAACACTATTGAAAGGAATCAATTTCACCCCAAAATATGATTGCCTTTTATAATAGGTATTCTGAATTAAAACCTTAGAGATCCACAAGCCCTAGAAGAAATTTTTCTTCTGTCTACATAAAGTTAGTACTGACCCACCAAGGAGAACAATTGTTCCTGTTCCCCTCCTTGTTATCTCATTATCCATTACAGAAAAGAAGACCAAAAATGTAATTAGAGCTGAACAGACCCTTTTTTAAGATAAAGATTTTCTCCAAGGGCCATTTAAATTCCAAAGAACTATTTATAAGTTAATTTCTGTTCCCCTTCCTTATCTCTAGTAATCATTTATTGCCCCTCAACAGAATTCCCTTTCTGCCACATCTCATAACCTGCTTTACCAGGTTCCAAGCCCCACCTTTTATGTAGTCCTAAAATGATATATAAGATTTTATACTTGATTGGAGGCTTGGATTTTCACTCTGAAGGCTCCCATGTATATATGTTAAATAAATTTGGATGCCTTTTCTCCTATTAATCAATCTTCTGCATGTCACTGATTTTTCTGTGAACCATTAAGGGGGTCAGCCTTGTTCCCCATACTATTTACTGTGTTGTATGAGGACAGCATAACTTTGATACCATAACCTGTCAAAGACATGAAAAAACAGGAATAGCATAAGCCAAACTTCCTTATAAAGACATGTATACAAAACGCTTATGTTACCAAAAAAAATTAGGCTAATATAAAAGAAATGTAATGTATCATGAAAAAATGAGGTTTATACCAAAAATGCAAGGTTGGTTGACATCATAAAATAAGTCAGTAAAAAACATCATTTCAACAGAATAAACAATAAGTATATATGGTAATCTCAAAGTATACATTAAAAACATTTGACAAAATTAAATGCAAAATAATTACATCAAATTTTAAACTTAAACTTAAAAAAAAACAAAAAAAGTTTTAGCAACTGAAAATATATTGTGAAAAATGCATTTGCAAAAACCCAAAGATCATAACAATGATAAAAGTTGAAAACTTTATGCAACTAAAAATGAGACAATAAAATCTTCTATCACTGCCATTTAATAATTGTCTGGAGGAATTAATTCATAAAATATAGCAAGCAAAAAAACAAAAACATAACAAGTAAAAAGAGAATAGTAAAACTCTACTCAATGACAAATTACTGTATATGTAGAAAATCCAAAATAATATACAGATAAGCTATAAGAATTAATAAGTAAATTTAATTTAAAAAGTCACTGGATAATAGTTCAATAAATAAAAATCAACTGTATTTCTGAATATTAGTAATAAAAAATGAAAGTTTTAAAGTGATAATTACATCAGCATCAAAGTCATCAAACATCTAGCAATAAATTTAATGAAATGTGAGTAAAACATCTACATAGAAAAACTATAAAACCTCACTGAGATAAATTAAAGAAGACCTCATTAATCGTGCGATAGACACAGATTGGAAGACTGCTATAACAGAAATGTCAATTCCCTCAAATTAATTCATAGATCTCATGAAACCCCAGTGAAAAACCCAGAAGAATCTTTATTTGGAAATTGACAAGCTGCTTCAAAATCTTCATGGAAATGCAAAAGCCTAACTATAGCAAAAATATTCTTGAATCAGAACAAAGTTGGAAGACTTTTATATTACCATAAAGCTAGACTCATTATAAAGCTACAGTAACTAAACCATTTGTGGTAATGGCACAAAGATAGACAAATAAAACAACAGAAAAAAATAGAAAATATATAATTACATCTACCAATATACTACATACAAAAATAACTAAATAAACAGAGAGATGTTCTATGTTCATAAATAGGAAGACAATTTATGATAAACTGTCTCAACAATGCAATGAGGAAAGTATTGTTTTTTCAATAAATGATGCTGTGTCAATTTTATATCTATATGGGAGGAAATTAAGATTGGCCCTATCTCATATTTTACCAAATAAAAAAAAAAATCAATTCCAGATTAGTAGTTCTAAATGAGGAAGGTAATAAGAAAAATATTCTAGATAAAAACACAAGATATTATCTTGATAACTCTGAGGTAAGAAAAGTTTCTGAAACAGGATCCAAAAAACTACTAAGACCCATATTTATAAATTTCTTTTTTTATTAAAAAACTTTATGCATCGAAGATACCACAAAAAGTGTAAAAAGATGAAGTACATTGTGAGAGAAGATATTTGCAATACAAATACCAAACAAGGGCCTCATAACCAGAATATGTAAAGTACTCCTACAAATCAATAACTAAGAAAAAAAAAGAGGTAATGCAATTTCTTTAATGCAAAAAACTACAACAGCCATTTTATTTAAAAAGGAGATACAAATGGTTCATAATGTCACACGTCCCTGTGAAGAGACAACCAACAGGCTTTGTGTGAGCAACAAGGCTGTTTATTTCACCTGGGTATAGGTGGGCTGAGTCCAAAAAAGGAGTCAGCAAAGGGTGGTGGAATTATCTTTAGTTCTTATAGGTTTGGGATAGGCGGTGGAGTTAGGGAGCAATTTTTTGTGGGCAAGGGGTAGATCTTCTTACAAAGTACATTCTCAAGGGTGGGGAGAATATTACAAAGTACCTTTTAAGGGTGGGGAAGATGTATTGTCAGAAAGTCAATTGATCAGTTAGGGTGGGGCAGGAACAAATGACAATGGTGGAATGTCATCAGATAAGGCAGGACCTGGCTATTTTCACTTCTTTTGTGGATCTTCAGTTGCTTCAGGTCATCTGGATGTATACATGCAGGTCACAGGGGATATCATGGCCTAGCTTGGGTTCAGAGGCCTGACACATTATTAGCAATAAGAAAAATATTAATTTTTTTTTTGAGACAGAGTTTCGCTCTGTTGCTCAGGCTAGAATGTAGTAGTGCAATCTTGGCTCACTGCAAACTCTGCCTCCTAAGATCAAGCAATTCTCATGTCTCAGCTTCTCAAGTCACTGGGATTACCACAGTGTGCTCCACAATGCCTGGCTAGTTTTTATATTTTTAATAGAGATGGGGTTTTGTCATGTTGGCCAGGCTGGTCTCAAACACCAGGCCTCAAGTGATCCACTCATCTCAGCTTCTCAATTGCTGAGATTACAGGCATGAGCCACCACATCCAGCCTTGCAATAAGAAAAATGTTAATTAAAACCACATGACGGGGGCACTTCCAAGATGGTTGAATAGGAAAAGCTCCTGTCTGCAGCTCCCAGTGAGATCGATGCAGAAGATGGGTGATTTCTGCATTTCCAACGGAGGTACCTGCTTCATCTCATTGGGACTGATTAGATGGTGGGTGCTGCCCACAGAGGGCGAGCTGAAGCACCGTGAGGTGTCACCTCACCCTGGAAGAGCAAGGGGTCAAGGGATTTGCCTTTCCTAGCCAAGGGAAGCCCTGACAGACTGTACCTGGAGAAACAGTACAATCCTGACCAAATATTGCACTTTTGCCATGGTCTTAGCAACCAGCAGACCAGGAGATACCCTTCCGTGCCTGGCTTGGCAGATTCCATGCCCACAGAGCCTTGCTCACTGCTAGCACAGCAGTCTGAGATCAACCTGCAATGCTGCAGCTTGATGGGGGGAGGGGCATCTGCCATTGCTGAGGCTTGAGTAGCTCACAGTGTAAACAAAGTGGCCGGGAAACACAAACTGGGCAGAGCCCACTGCAACTCAGCAAGGCCTACTGCCTCTGTAGATTCCATCTCTGGGGAAAGGGAATATCTGAATAAAAGGCAGCAGACGTCTTCTGCAGACTTAAACGACTCTGTCTGACAGCTCTGAAGAGAGCAGTAGTTCTCTCAGCATGGTATTCAAGCTCCAAGAATGGACAAACTGCCTCGTCAAGTGGGTCCCTGACCCCTGGGTAGCCTGACTAGGAAACACCTCCTCCCAGTAGGGCCCAGCAGATATCTCATACAGGTGGGTGCCCCTCTGGGACAAAGCTTCCAGAAGAAGAATTAGGCAGCAATATTTGCTGTTCTGCAGCCTCCGCTGGTGATACCCAGGTAAACAGGGTCTGGAGTGGACCTCCAGCAAATTCCAACAGACCTGCAGCTGAGGAGTCTGTTAGAAGGAAAACTAACAAACAGAAAAGAATAGCATCAACATCAACAAAAAGAACATCCACACCAAAACCCCATATAGGTCACCAACATCAAAGACGAAAGGTAGAAAAAGCCACAAAGATGGGGAGAAGCCAGAACAGAAAAACTGAAGATTCCAAAAAACAGAGCTCCTCTTCTCCTCCAAAGGATAGCAGCTCCTTGCCAGCAAGGGAACAAAACTGGTTGGAGAACAAGTTTGATGAGTTGACAGAAGTAGGCTTCAGAAGGTCGGTAATAACAAACTTTTCCAAGCTAAAGGAGCATGTTCTAACCCAACCGCAAGGAAAATAAACAACCTTGAAAAAAGATTAGATGAATGGCTAACTAGAATAAACAGTGTAGAGAAGACCTTAAATGACTTGATGGAGCTGAAAACCATGGCATGAGAACTTCGTGATGCATGCACAAGCTTCAGTAGCCAATTCAATCAAGTGGAAGAAAGGATATCAGTGATTGAAGATCAAATTAATGTAATAAAGCGAGAAGACAAAATTAGAGAAAAAAGAGTAAAAAGAAATGAACAAAACCTCTAAGAAATGTGGGACTATGTGAAAAGACCAAATCTACATCTGATTGGTGTACCTGAAAGTGACAGGGAGAATGGAACCAAGTTGGAAAACACGCTTCAGGATATTATCCAGGAGAACTTCCCTAACCTAACAAGGCAGCCCAACATTCAAAGTCAGGAAATACAGAGAACACCACAAAGATATTCCTTGAGAATAGGAACCCCAAGACACATAATTGTCAGATTCACCAAGGTTGAAATGAAGGAAAAAATGTTAAGGGCAGCCAGAGAGAAAGGTCGGGTTATCCACAAAGGGAAGCCCCTCAGACTAACAGTGGATCTCTCGGCAGAAACCCTACAAGCCAGAAGAGAGTGGAGGCCAATATTTAATGTTCATAAAGAAAAGAATTTTCCACCCAGAATCTCATATCCAGCCAAATTAAGCTTCATAAATGAAGGAGAAATAAAATCCTTTACAGACAAGCAAATGCTGAGAGATCTTGTCATCACCAGGACTGCCTAACGAGAGCTTCTGAAAAAAGTACTAAACATGGAAAGGAACAACCGGTACCAGCCACTGCAAAAACATGCCAAATTATAAAGACCATCGATGCTATGAAGAAACTGCATTAATTAATGGGCAAAATAACCAGCTAATATCATAATGACAGGATCAAATTCAAACATAACAATATTAGCCTTAAATGTAAATGGGCTAAATGCCCCAATTAAAAGACAGGCAAATTGGATAAGGAGTCAAGACCCAGTGTGCTGTATTCAGGAGACCCATCTCACATTCAAAGATGCACACAGGCCAAAATAAAGGGATGGAGAAAGATCTACCAAGTAAATAGAAAGCAAAAAAAAGCAGGGGTTGCAATCCTCATCTCTGATAATATGGACTTTAAACCAACAAAGATCAAAAGAGACAAAGAGGGCCACTACATGACGGAAAATTCAAGAAGAAGAGCTAACTATCCTAAATATATATGCACCCAATACAGGAGCACCTAGATTTATAACACAAGCACTTAGAGACCTACAAAGAGACTTAGACTCCCACACAATAATAATGGGAGACTTTAACACCTCACTGTCAATATTAGACAGATCAACGAGACAGAAGGTTAACAAGGATATCGAGGACTCAAACCCAGCTCTGCACCAAGCAGACCTAATAGACATCTACAGAACTCTCCACCCCAAATCAACAGAATATACATTCTTCTGAGCACCACATCACACTTATTCTAAAATTGACCACACAATTGGAAGTAAAGCACTCCTCAGCGAATGTAAAAGAACAGAAATTACAACAAACTGTCTCTCAGACCACAGGGCAATCAAGTTAGAACTCAGGATCAAGAAACTCACTCAAAACTGCACAACTACATGAAAACTGAACAACCTGCTTCTGAATGACTACTGGGTAAATAATGAAATGGAAGCAAAAATAAAGATGTTCTTTGAAACCAATGAGAACAAAGACACAATGTACCAGAATCTCTGGGACACATTTAAAGCAGTGTGTAGAGGGAAATTTATAGCACTAAATGTCTCAAGAGAAAGCAGGAAAGATCTCAAATCGACACCTTAACATGACAATTAAAAGAAATAGAGAAGCAAGAGCAAACACATTCAAAAGCTAGCAGAAGATAAGAAATAACTAAGATCGCATCAGAACTGAAGGAGATAGAGACACAAAAAACTCTTCAAAAAATCAATGAATCCAGGAGCTGGTTTTTTGAAAAGATCAACAAAATAGATAGACTGCTAGCAAGACTAATAAAGAAGAAAGGAGAGAAGAATCAAATAGACACAATAAAAAATGATAAAGGGATATCACCACTGATCCCACAGAAATATAAACTACTATCAGAGAATACTATAAACACTTCTACACAAATAAATTAGAAAATCTAGAAGAAATGGATACATTCCTGGACACATACATCCTCCAAGACTAAACCAGGAAGAAGTTGGATATCTGAATAGACCAATAACAGGTTCTGAAATTGAGGCAATAATTAATAGCCTACCGACCAAAAAAAGCCAAGGACCAGAAGGATTCATAGCCAAATTCTACCAGAGGTACAAAGAGGAGCTGGTACCATTCCTTCTGAAACCATTTCAATCAATAGAAAAAGAGGGAATCCTTCCTAACTCATTTTATGGGGCCAGCATCATCCTGATACAAAAGCCTTCTAGAGACACAACAAAAGAAGAATTTTAGGCCAATATGCCTGATGAACATAGATGCGAAAATCCTCAATAAAATACTGGCAAACCGAATTCAGCAGCATATCAAAAAGCTTATCCATCACAATCAGGTCAGCTTCATCCCCGGTATGCAAGGCTGGCTCAACATATGCAAATCAATAAACGTAATTCATCACATAAACAGAACCAATGACAAAAACCACATGATTGTCTCAATAGATGCAGAAAAGGCCTGAGACAAAATTCAACAGGCTGTCATGCTAAAAACTCTCAATAAACTAGGTATTGATGGAACATATCTCAAAATAATAAGAGCTATTTGTGACAAACCTACAGTCAATATCATACTGAATGAGCAAAAACTGGAAGCATCCCTTTGAGAACCGGCACAAGACAAGGATGCCCTCTCTCGCCACTCCTATTCAACATAGTGTTGGAAGTTCTGGCTAGGGCAATCAGACAAGAAAAAGAAATAAAGGATATTCAGTTAGGAAAAAAGGAAGTCAAATTGTCTCTGTCTTCAGATGACATGATTGTATATTTAGAAAACCCCATCATCTCAGTCCAAAATCTCCTTAAGCTGATAAGCAATTCAGCAAAGTCTCAGGATACAAAATCAATGTGCAAAAATCACAAGCATTCCTATACACCAATAACAGAGAGCCAAATTGTGAGTGAACTCCCATTCACAGTTACTACAAAGAGAATAAAATACCTAAGAATCCAACTTACAAAGGATGTGAAGGACCTCTTCAAAGAGAACTATGAACCACTGCTCAATGAAATAAAAGAGGACACAAACAAATAGAAGAACATTCCATGTTCATGGATAGGAAGAATCAATATTGTGAAAATGGCCATACTGCCTAAGGTAATTTATAGATTCAGTGCTATCCCCATCAAGCTAACACTGGCTTTCTTCACAGAATTGGAAAAAAACTACTTTAAAGCTCATATGGAACCAAAAAGAGCCCGCATAGCCAAGACAATCCTAAGCCAAAAGAACAAAGCTGGATTATGCTACCTGACTTCAAACTATACTACAAGTCTACAGTAATGAAAAAAGCATGGTACTGCTACCAAAACAGATATATAGACCAATGGAACAGAACAGAGGCCTCAGAAATAACACCACACATCTACAACCATCTGATCTTTGATGAACCTGACAAAAACAAGCAATAGGAAAAGGATTCCTTATTTAATAAACGGTGCTGGGAAAACTGGCTAGCCATATGTAGAAGCTGAAACTGGATCCTTCCTTACACCATATACAAAAATTAACTCAAAATGGATTAAAGACTTAAATGTCAGACTTTGCACCATAAGAACCCTAGAAGAAAACCTAGGCAATACTATTCAGGACATAGGCATGGTCAAAGACTTCATGACTAAAACACCAAAAGCAATGGCAACAAAAAACAAAATTGACAAATGGGATCTCATTAAACTAAAGAGCTTCTGCACTGCAAAAGAAACTACCATCAGAGTGAACAGGCAACCTACAGAATGGGAGAAAATCTTTGCAATCTACCCATCTGACAAAGGGCTAATATCCAGAATCTACAAAGAACTCTAACAAATTTACAAGAAAAAAACAAACAACCCCATCAAAAAGTGGGCAAAGGATATGAACAGACATTTCTCAAAAGAAGACATGCATACAGCCAACAGACACATGAAAAAATGCTCATCATCACTGGTCATCAGAGTAATGCGAATCAAAACCACAATGAGATATCATCTCAGTTAGAATGGTGATCATTAAAAAGTCAGGAAACAACAGATGCTAGAGAGGATGTGGTGAAATAGGAATGCTTTTACATTGTTGGTGGGAGTATAAATTAGTTCAGTCATTGTGGAAGACAGTGTGGAGATTCCTCAAGGATCTATAACTAGAAATATCATTTGATCCAGCTATCCCTTTACTGAGTATATACCCAAAGGATTATAAATCATGCTGCTATAAAGACACATGCACAGCTATGCTTATTGCGGCACTATTCACAATAGAAAACACTTGGAACCAACACAAATATCCACCGATGATAGACTGGATTAAGAAAATGTGGCACATATACACTATGGAATACTTGGAATACTATACAGCCATAAAAAAGAATGAGTTCATGTCCTTTGCAGCACATAGATGAAGCTGGAAACCATCATTCTAAGCAAGCTATCACAAGGACAGAAAACCAAACACTGCATGTTCTCACTCATAGGTGGGAGTTGAACAATGAGAACACATGGACACAGGGCAAGGAACATCACAAACCAGGGCCTGTCGGGGTGTGGGGGGCTGGGGGAGGGATAGCATTAGGAGAAATACCTAATGCAAATGACAAGTTGATGGGTGCAGCAAACCAACATGGCACACGTATACCTATGTATCAAACCTGCACGTTGAGCACATGTACCCTAGAACTTAAAATATAAAAAATACATAAAATAAAATAAAATAAAAATAAACAAATGAATAAGTAATGCCTCCTGGAACTAATAAACAATGATAGCAGTGTTGCAGGATACAAGGTGAGTATACAAAGTCAATTGCTTTCCTAAATATCAGCAAAAAAACAAGTGGGATTTGAAATTAAAAACACATTACCATTTATATTATCACCCCCCCAAAAATGAAATACTTAGCTTTAAATCTACCAAGATATGTATGAGATCTATATATGGAAAACTACAAAACTCTGATAAAATATACATAAAAAAATGAAATAAATGGATGTTCTATGTTCATGAATAGGAAGACTCAATATTATCAAAATGTTGGTTCTTTCTAACTCAAACTATAGATGTAATGAAATTCCAATCAAAATCTCAGCAAATTATTCTGTACATATAAGCAAACTGACTTTAAAGTTTATATGAAGAAGTAAAAGACCCAGAATAGCCAACTCAATAATGAATGAGAAGAAAAACGCTGGATGTTACTTGAATTCAAGACTTACTCCAAAGCACAATAATCAACAGTGTGCTACTGGCAAAGGAATAGGCAAATAAATTAATGGAATAGAACAGAGGGCCCAGAAATGGAACCACATAAATATCATCAACCAATGTTTGACAAAGGAGCAAAGGCAATACAATGGAGAGAAGATAGTCTTTTCAAAACAATGATGCTGACATCCACATGCAAAAAAAAAAAAAAAAAAAAATGAATCTAGACCCAGATCTTGCATCCTTTACAAAAATTAACTCAAAATGCCCTATAGACCCAGATATAAAATTTTAAAACTATTAAATTTCTAGAAAATAACATAGAAAAAATACTTAGATGACCTTCGGTATGTTGATGACTTTTTAGGTACAACATCAAAGGCACAATACATGAAAAAAAAAAAAAAAAAAGATATAGTGAACTTCATTCAGATTGAAAACTTTGGCTTGGCTCTGTTAAAGACAATGTCAAGGTAATGAGAAGATAAGACACAGACTGGGAGAAAATATTTACAAAAGAAACACCTAATGAAAGATTTTTAACCAAAATATACAAAGTACTCTTAAAACTCACCAATAAGAAATGTTACAACTCAATTAAAACAGGGGTAAAAAACCTGAATTGATACTTTACCAAAGAAGATATAAAGATGGAACGTAAGCATATAAAAAGATGTTCAACATATGTCATTAGGTAATTGCAGATTAAAACAATGAGCTACCACTGCGTACCTACTAGGATGGTTAAAATCCAAAATACGGACAACATCAAATGCTGGTAAGGATGTGGAACAACAGGGACTCCCTTTCGTTGCTGGTGGGAATGCAAAATACTATAGCCACTTTGGAAAACAGTTTCCCAGTTTTGTACAAAACTAAACATAGCATTACCATATGATCCAGAAATCACGCTCCATGGTATTTATGCAAATGAATCCAAAATATATGTTCACACCAAAACTTCAGCATAGCTGTTTATAGCAGCTTTATTCATAATTGCCAAAATATTGAAGCAACCAAGATGTCCTTTAGTAGATGAATGAAATGAACTGTGGTACAGCTGGACAATGGAATATTATTCAGCACTAAAAAGAAATGAGTTATCAAGCTATAAAAAAACTCAGGGGAAACTTAAATGCATATTTCTAGGTTTACAAAGCCAGTTTTGAAAGACTACATACTGTATGATTCCAACTATATGTTATTATGGAAAAGGGAAAACCATAGAGACACTAAAAAAATCAGTGGTTGCCAGGGGTTAGGAAGGGTTGACAGATGAATGGACAGTGCACAGTTGATTTTTAGGGGTAAAATTATTCTGTATTACACTACAATGACGAATACATGTTATTATAAATTTCAAAAAATTCATAAAATTTCCAACAACTAGTGAATCCTAATGTACTTTGTAATAATGTATCAGTGTAAGTTCATCTCTTGCAACAAATGTAAAACTATGATGCAAGATGTTGATAGCTGAGCAGGTTGTACACATGTGGGAGCAGGAATTATGTGGGAACTCTATGCTTGCAGCTCAATTGCGCTATGAACCTAAAACTATTCTAAAAAATAAAATTTATTATTTTTAAAAAATGAGATGCCAGCAAAAAAATGACAGCACGAACCTGTAAAATTCCTCTTCTTTATAAAAGCAATAAGAACTATAGAAAAAAAATGGTTGAAATCAACTTTTTCAGAGCTCTGGAAATTATCAGACTTGCAGCAAAAACAGGGAATATTTATTCAAGGAAAAAACAATATCTTGATAAGGAAAGTGAGTTTTGTTGTATTTTAACTTATATCTATCTTCATACCTTTTTTCAGTCCTGGTGTAACTTTAAACATCTATAGATTACAATCATGGTAAAAAACCAGTAGTCTGACAGTCCATGGAGGAAGAAGAAAAAGATCAGAGGCAGTACAAGGTTGCATTCCCAAAGAACTGTTATAATTTGTCATCTCTGGTGGTTCCCAAATGAACCCACTCACAAAGTTGTCTTAATTTGACCTGACTTAAACAGCCTTCTTCCCAGGAGAATTTTATAAAAACAGTTAGAGACAATTGAATGTTGTGGCATCTTAGGTGGTGAATAAGATGGAGTAAACCATAGACTAACAAAAGGGTTAACAGAAAAATCTTGGAAATAAGATGTCCAAAAGGGACTTTGACAAACTCTAACACATCTTTGGGAATCTAGAAGGCTATGTGAAAATATAGAGCAGTGAACAGGCTCAGAACTGTATGTATACCTCAGAAAGTTCTAAGCTGTCACTGCTGTCTAAGCACAAGTTTCTCTGTAAGCAAAAAGTGAGGGCCAAGGAAGAGTTTTAAAGTATCTGACTGAGTGTTCAAGAAATGCTTCAACCCAAGAAAAGAACCCCTCAGCAAAAACTGGAAGATGTATTGGTTCCAGGCAATTAATGAAATTGCTATCCAACTGCTAGCTGACTACTAAGGTAAGCAGAGCTGAGAATTCAGTGTCCATAACACAAGGAATATAAACTTTACAGAATTCGTTCAGATAAGTCACTAAATAACAAACAGTAACAATAAGAAGAACAGCAAACAACCACAACAACAAATTCTGAGGAAGGGGAACAATCTGATTTCCAGAGTTATCACACTGTATTTTTAAAATATCTAGTATTAACAAATAGTTACAAGACATGCAAGAAAGAAGAAAATATGGCCCATATGCAGGGGGAGGCAGAAAGTCAAAAGAAATCTTCCCAGAGAATACCATATATTGGATTTACTAGAAAAGACTTTAAATCAGTTATTTTAAAAATTAATAAAGAACTACACAACTAAATGAAAGTATGAGAATAATAGATGACCAAATGTGGAGTATTAATAGATAGAAATAATAGAAGAAATAACCAAATAGAAGTTCTGAAAGGGTATAATAAGTAAAATTTATAAATCAGTAAAGGATCTCAACAGCAGATTTAAGCAGGGAGAAGAAGGAATCAGTGAACTTGAAGATAGGCCAATTAAGATTATCCGATCTCAGAAAAAGAAAAAAAAGAAGAAATAAAAAAAAAAAGACTATCAGATACCTGTTGGCCATCACCAAGCATAACAACATATCCATAATGGGAGTCACAGAAGGAGACAAATGAGAAAAAGGGTAAAAAATATATATATTTAAAGAAATAATGACCATTCAAGCTTCCCAAATTTAATCAACAACATAAATCTACATATCTAAGAACCTCAATAAACTCCAAGTAGAATAAACACAAGCAAATTTACAACTAGACACATCACAATCAAACTATTGGAAGGCAAAAAATCATCTTGAAAGTGGCAAAACAAAGAAAGAAGTGATTGATTACATACAAGGAATTCTTAATAAGGTCAACAGCTGTTATCTAACCAGAAACCATGGTGGCCACAGCACAGTGGGAACTGTATATTAAAAGTGAAAAGACTGTCAACCAAGCAAAACTTACTTAACAGGATAGTAAAACTATCTTTCAAAAATGAAAAAGAAATTTAGACATTCCTAGATAAACAAAAACTGAAAGAAGCAATTGCTAGCTGACCTACCCTATAAGAAACACTAAAGCCAGTCTCTTAGGCTGCTATGAAAAGAGACTAAAGAGTAACTCGAATCCACATGAAGAAATAGAGAGCACCAATAAATGTTTTTAAATAGGTAAATATGAGTTAGTACATATCTATTATTTGTAATATTTTTCTCCTATCTGATTTAGAAGACAACTGCATATATCAAAAATTATAAATCTGTGTCTATAGGCACATAGTGTATAAAGATGAAACTTGTTACAATAATAATACAAAGATAGAGGAACAGAACTATATAAGAGCAACTTTTTGTATGCTATTGAAACTAGGCCAGGCACAGTGACTCAAACCTGTAACCTCAGCACTTTGGGAGGGCAAGGCAAAGGATCAGTTGAGTCCAGGAGTCCATGACAAGCCTAGGCAACATAACAAAACCCCGTCTCTACAAAAAATAAAAATTAGCTGGATGCAGTGGTACATGCCTGCAGTCCCAGCTACTCAGGAAGCTGAGGTGGGAGGATTGCTTGAGCCCAGGAGTTCGAGGCTGCAGTGAGCTATAATTGTGCCACTGCACTCCAGCCTGGATGACAGAGGAAGACTCCAACTTTAAGAAAAAAGAGAGAGAGAGAAAAGAAAAGAAAAAAAACTAGGCTGGCATGAATCTGAACTGGGTTGATATAAATTAAGATGTTAATTATAATCCCTAGGAAAATAACTCAAAACTGTATAGTAAAAGAAATGACAAAAGAATTAAAATGTTATTACAATAATAGACTGGAAAATATCTATTAACACAAAAGAAGGTACTAATGGAGGAATTAAACACACGCTCAAAAAGACATAAGATGTATTGAATATAAACAGCAAAGTGGTACAAGTTAGGTTCTTTTTCATCAGCAATTAAACTTTAATGAAATTAGGTTAAAGTCTCCAGAAAGCAGAATGGATTCTAAAAATGATCCAAATATGATGTCTGTAACTCACTTTAGATTTAAAGAACCAAAGAGATTGAAAGTGAAAGGATAGAAAAAAACATTCCCTGAGAACAGTAAACCAAAACAGAGTTGGAGTAGCTATATTATAATCAGATAAAATAGATTTTAAGGCAAAAATTGTTGCAAGAGATAGAAAAAGGATATTCTATGGGCCGGGAGCGGTGGCTCACGCCTGTAATCCCAGCACTTTGGGAGGCCAAGACAGGCGGATCACGAGGTCAAGAGATCAAGACCATCCTGGCCAACATGGTGAAACCCCGTCTTTACTAAAAACACAAAAATTAGCCCAGCATGGTGGTGCATGCCTGTAATCCCAGCTACTCGAGAGGCTGAGGCAGGAGAATTGCTTCAACCCAGGAGGCAGAAGTTGCAGTGAGCCAAGATCGCGCCACTGCACTCCAGCCTGGGTGACAGAGCAAGACTCCATCTCAAAAGAAAAAAACAAAAGAAAAAAAAGAAAGAAAAAGGATATATATAATGATAAAAGGTCAATCAATCAAGGAGACACAATAATTATAAATGTATACATACCTTACAGCAGATCACAAAATACATGAAGTACAACTAACATAACTGAAGGCGGAAAAATAAACATTTCAACAATAGTAGCAAAAGACTTTAATACCCCATTTTCAATAATAGAGAAAGTAACTAGACAGAAGGTCAATAATGAAATATAGAACTTTAACAAAGTGTAATCCAATTACACATACTGAAATTCAAAACAGAAATAAAGTCTGAATAGATCTAAAACAGGTAAAGAGATTAAAGCAATAATGTAAAAAATAAATCAAAAGCCTACCACAAAGAAAAGTGGAATTTACTGACGAATTCTACCAAATATTTAAAGACGAATTAATACTATCTCGTAACAAACTCTTCCAAAATACAGAAGAGGAGAAAACACTTCATAACTCGTTTCATGAGGTTAGTACATCTCTGACACCTAAAACAGACTAACACATTACAAGAAAAGAAAACTACGAAACAACATCCCTATGAATTTAGATGTAAAAAAAAATCCCCAATAACATGTAAATCTTACGATATATAAATAGAAGTATATACCACAATCGAGTGAGATTTATCCCAGAAGCATGAGACTGGTTAAGCATATGAAAATAAATCAACGTAATACATAATATTAATAGAATAAAGAACAAAAACCACATGATCATCTCAATAGACACAGACAAAACATTTTACAAAATCCAACACGTTTTCATGATAAAAACCCTGAGAAAGTTAGGAATGGAACGAAACTTCCTTAATTTGTTAAAAAGCATTGATATGGTTTGGCTGTATGTCCCCAAGCAAATCTCACCTCGAATTGTAATAATCCCCATGTGTCATGGGAGGGACCAGGTGGGAGGCAATTGAATCACGAGGGCAGGTTTTTCCATGCTGTTCTAGTGATAGTGAGTAAGTCTTATGAGATCTGATGGTTTTATAAAGGGGATTTCTGCACATGCCCTCCTGCCTGCTGCCACGTAAGATGTGACTTTGTTCCTCCTTCAGCCATGATTGTGAGGCCTCTCCAGCCATGTGAAACTGTGAGTCCATTAAACCTGTTTCCTTTACAAATTACCCAGTCTCAGGTATGTCTTTATTAGCAGCATGAGAACAGACTAATACAGGCATCTACAGAAAACCTACAACTAATGCCACAACTAACGGTTAAAGACTGAAATCTTTCCGACTAAGACAAGGAATAAGACATGGCTAGTTTGCCACTTCCACATATCATTGTACTAGAAATGCCAGCCAAAGAAAATATACAAGTAAAAATAAATAAATAAATAAATAAAGCATCCAGATCAGAAAGGAAAAAGTAAAACTATCTAGTGTAAGTATGAAATTATATTGTATATAGAAAATCTAAGAAATCTACCAATAAAAACAAAGAGTAGAAGTAATAAGTGAGTCTATTGAGATTTCAGGATACAAGATTAATACACAAAACTCTATTGTACTTCTATATGCTAACACTAAATAATTGAAAATAATATTTAGAAAACAGTTCTATGCACAATAATATCAAAAAATGAAATAGAAATAAATTTAGCAAAGAAGTATAAATTTCGTACAATGAAAAGTAAAAAACATTGTCAACAGAAATACTGAACATTTTGAGTAATAATAGAGTACGTAAGGGCAGCTTTGAAGTTGTTTGTAAATTTTTACATGTTGATATAAATTTTTGTTGCACAGGTATATATAATTTGTAAAATTTCATTCAGTTATATACTTTGGGCATTTTATTGTATGTGTGTAAGGATGCCCAAAATAAAAAACTAATCAAATCATATGGCGTGATTGTTAATATTGAGTGTCAACTTGATTGGATTGAAAGATACAAAGTATTGTTCCTGGGTGTGTCTGTGAGGGTGTTGCCAAAGGAGATTAACATTAAGTCAGTAGACTAGGAGAGGCCGACTCACCCTCAGACTGAGTGGATATCATCTAACCAGCTGCCAGCGTGGCTAGAATAAAACAGGTAGAAGAAAGTGGAATGAGGAGACTTGCTAGGTCCTCACCTTCATCTTTTTCCCATGCTGGATGCTTCCTGCCCTCAAACCTCAGACTCCAAGTACTTCATGTTTTAGACTCGAATTTACACCAGTGATTTGTCAGGCACTCTTGGGCCTTCAGCCACAGACTGAATGCTGCACTGTTGGCTTCCCTACTTTTGAGGTTTTGGCACTTGGACTGGCTTCTTTGCTCCTCAGATTGCAGATGGCCTATTGTGGGACTTTCCCTTGTGACTGTGTGAGTCAATTCTCCTAATAAACTCCCCTTCATACTAATATTTACATGTATCCTATCAGTTTTATCCCTTTCAAGAACCCTAATATGTATGGTATTTTGTTTGCATTCCCATTATGAAACATAATGCATTTAAAACAAAAAAGACAAGTATACTATAATGAAGATATTGAAATTCAAACTATACAATCTAATAAAGAGTATCCAACAGTAGAAAATGAATTCAAATCACTGGGTCTGAGTAAAATACATACTAAAATAATAAAGGGTTCTGTTAATATAATCTCAAAGCTAATTCTGAAATTGCCATGGACTTATATTAGGGAGATATTCTGGTTCTCGTAAGGAAAAAAAAAGGTTACAGAAATAATTCGTTTAGAAAGGTGAAATTGATCTATATCATAAATCAATAACATCTTGGTCTCTAGTACCATTCCCCACCAAATAGAAAGACAGCTCTTCAGACATATGGCTGACTCCAGGCCTGTGGTAAGGTAGTATGCAGAGAAAACTCAAACTGTGCTTCTCCTCTGCTCTCACACTGTAACAGTCATCAACACGGAAGAAGATTTCTGTTACCATATGTGTGGGATTGTTTTTCACAGACACCAAAAGTGGACACCAGTCCCCAAGACTGATCCTCACACATGCCAGTCACAAAGTGTAGGTGTCCAGAATTTCTGACCACCTGGCTTCAAGTTGGGGTTCCCATGACCCCCTCTTTGGGTTCGATTAATTTGCAGGAGGGACTCATAAAACTCAGGGACACACTTACATTTACTGGTTCATTATGGAGGCCATTGCAAAGGGTACAGATGCAGAGGTGCATAGGGCGAGGTATGGGGGAAGCAGCAGGGAGCTTCCATGACCTCCCTGAGTGAGCCACCTTCCAGGAATCCCCATGTGTTGAGCTATCTAGAAGCTCTCTGAACCCAGTTTTCTTGATTTTCTTCTTTGTTTTTTTTTTCATGGAGAACTCAGGACATCAACATTCCTCCCCCTAGGGTATAGTGTGGGACTCTCTCCTGGGAGGTTCTTAAGACCTCGAGTCCTACCTTGGAGCAGATAAAAGGAGGGCAGGAGAAAGGTAGAGGCCTGCCTCTGAGGCTTAACACACCCAACATTGTAACAAAAGACTATAACAAGAACTATGAGAGCTATGAGCCAGGAACCATGGACAAAAACCAATGTACATCGTAACAAAACAAGTAGGAGCAAAATGAACCTGGAACTTGCTGTTATTCCTCAAATAAGTAAATGCTAAAACAACCAACAACTACAAAAACAATGTATGTCTGTTACAAGTGAAAAGGAGCTCCCACTGGCTCAATCTAGGCCAATTTAACCACCAAACTAAATACGGACAGCAATTAATTAGAGACTGCTGAAAACACAGGAATCCATGAGTCTGTACTAATAACAAATAGATAACTAACCAACTATTTGAATAAATACATAAATAGTGGAGAAGAGAGGGCTCTCACAGTAGGCACCCTAGAGCCTATAGGAAAATATGATAGGAAAGGTGGAGGCAGAAAATCACCATTTAGTGCCATCAGGGCAAAGGTAATTTCAAACGAGCATTACCAATGAGGGCAAAATGTAGGGAGAAAACTCGATGAGGACCAACCAAAATTATCTGCAGAATCTTAAAGTTTCTCCCTCAGACTCTGTAGTTGCAAGAGAAAATAATTACAACCATACAATAATAAACTGGACAAGATCATCAATGATGCTTGCTTTGATCCAAATTAATATCTATTGAGGAGCAGATGGGCATCCAACAAGTACCTTCAGAAGTGATGTCCTCAGAGGAATACAGCATTTCTTCTGTTCCAACCTGGAATGCGTATATTGATTTTAATCATGAGGAAGCGTCAACCATCCTGAAATGAGGAACGTTGTATTAAAAGGAAGTGATACTGAATTCTTGAAAAATGCCAATGTCATAAAAATAGAATAAAAGCTGTGAAAATTATTCCCATTGGAAGTAGGTTAAAGAAATAACAATTAGATGCAATACCTAATCCTAAAAGGTCCTTAAATGGAAAAAATGAGTAAAAAACATTATCAAAGCACATAACAAAATTGAAATATGGGCATTATATTAGATAAAATTATTGTATCAATGTTAATTTTACTAAAACTGATAACAGTATCAGAGAGAGAGAATGATGATAAATATTGAAGCAAATGGCATAACACATTAACAATAGGTAAATCTGGTTAAGGGATATATTGGCATTATATAAACACTATTTATTTCTATTGCTGTAATTTATTTCCAAATAAAATGTTTTGAAAATTAAAAATCAAAATTAAATCTGTGATAGTTGTCCTTACAACTTAATTAAAATTCATTAAGGGACTCCATATTCCAAAAATTTGTTAAATACTCTTTTATTTAATCCTAAGAATGACATTTTCCAAATAACTGAGCAGGCTTAGGAAAATCTGTTCTTGGTTCTATTTTTCTAAAAATTTTATTAAATCGGCCTGGCGCGGTGGTTCATGCCTGTAATCCCAGCACTTTGGGAGGCTGAAGCAGGTGGATCACCTGAGGTCAGGTGTTTGAGAACAGCCTGGCCAACGTGGCAAAACCCCGTCTCTACTAAAAATAGAAAAATTAGCTAGGTGTGGTAGCGCGCACCTGTAATCCTAGCTACTCAGGGGACTGAGGTAGAAGAATCACTTGAACCTGGGAGGCGGAAGTTACAGTGAGCCATGCCACTGCGCTCCAGCCTGGACACAGCAAGACTCCATCTCAAAAAAAATTAAAAATTAAAAAAATTAAAATAAATAAAAAATAAATCTCTTTTTTCAGTAAATATAAGGAATACTGATCAAAGTTCTTTGCATAAAAAATATGCCAAAAACACATACACACACAAGGGCTTGCATGTACAGAAAAACTCATATAAGTTTATTCAAGTAATAAGTAGTTAAAAATAAAATTTAGTAACATTTTTCATGGCATAATTCTAGAAGGGATCTATAACTCATTTATAATTATCCTGATATTCTATAATGCTCAAACAAAAGCCTTTAAGATAAAATTTAACTTATATAAACATAAAATCCTGTATTTTGGTTGAATAAACAGTTTCGTGTTTAAGATAGAACCAAAATTTGAAATCAGGCCTTATAAAAAATTTAAAAAGTCAAGTTGGTTACAAGCTTATTAGGTACTAATATTTATTAAACAAACATAGCTGTCACAAAATGCTATGAGAAAGTGCTATACAGCATTTATAAAATGTAGCCACTAGATCAAGAAAAGTCAAAATTTCTACTGTCACACACCAGAGTTGTTGATTTTGTGGAGCCACATATTAGACAAGACAACAGCAAGCTCTGGAGTAATTACAGGATTAAAGGTCTAAGATCTACAGCAATCTTTTTCTTTCTTTCTTTTTTTTCAAGTATCAAGCATCTACAATGTGCATTGTCTAAGAATACTTACAGTCAGATGAACCCATAGTCCCTGCCTTCAAGGAATACTGCAGTTTTCTGGCATACTCCTCAACCACACTGCCCTCCTCCAGGCTCTGCCCGCTAAGCCCCTAATAGCAGGCTCCATCTCACTCCAGGCTCTGCTGTTACCCTCTTTCTGCTTAGGCAAAGCTCAAAGAGTCTAGATGAGGATCAAGTCAACCCACCTGGTGCTGTGGCTATAACTACTCCCCCAGGAATTAGGCTACCTCTAGGTACAGTGGTTAAGGCCCTAGAGTTCTTGCCTGTATGCAATTTCTCTAAGGCTTATGTCTGGCTGTGAATATTTCTGTATTTTGAGAGACTGATTGCTACTCCTAAATTCTAACTCTGCCACTGGGCTGTTGTTACAAATCCCCTGGATCATGACCATCTGCTTGGCTCACTGTTATTACCAGCACAGATTTAATGTCCTGGAAATCCACCTACCTATCAGGACACCTCTTAGACCTCCTTGGCACTGGCAGTTTCTCTAGACCATTGCCTACCTAAAACTACACTCTTGAGTTTGTCCCTGGAAACCCAGTTACATGTGTAAGCCTCTAAGTCTCAGTGCCTTCTGTATCAGATCTTTTCTTTGATTAAAAAAAAAATGCATCATTATACTAATAATTGCAGGACACTAAGAGAGAAGGAGAACAGGGCAAATTTTGATAATGGTTCTAAGGGGTAAAAACAAAGTACTGCACAATTCTTAGGTGGCTTTCAACTGATTAAGGATTCAAAAAGTCATTTAAAAAGGAAGTGATACTTGATCTTGGTTTTCCATAGCCCACAAACACAATAAAGCAACTACACAATCAAGTCTACAAAACGACCAGCTAACAACATGATGACAGGATCAAAAACTCACATATCAATACTAACCCTATATGTAAATGCTCTACTTAAAAGAAATAGAGTGGAAAGCTGAATAAAAAGGCAAGACCCAACTGTCTGCTATCGTTAAGAGACCTGTCTCACATGTAATGATACTCACAGGCTCAAAGTAAAAAGATGAAGAAAGATCTACCATGCAAGCAGGCAACAAAAGAGAGCAGGAGTCACAATTCTTATAATAGATAAAACAGACTTTAAACCAAAAACAATCAAGTAGGACACAGAAAGACATTAATAATGATAAATATTTCAATTCAACATGAAGACTTAACTATCCTAAATATACACACACTCAACATTGGAGCACCGAGATTCATAAAAACAAGTTTGTCTTGACCTATGAAAACACTTAGACAGTCACACAATAATAATAAGAGACTTCAACACCCCACTGAAAGTGTTAGACAGATTATTGAGGCAGAAAATTAACAAAGAAATTCGGGACTTAAATTCAACACTAGACCAACTGGACCTAATAGACAGCTACACCCAACAACCACAGGATATACATTCTTCTCATCAGCACACAGAATATATTCTAAGGTTGACCACATTCTCAATCATAAAGCAAGTCTCAATAAATTCAAAACAATCAAAATCACCCAAAGCACATTCTTGGACCACAGTGAATAAAAGTAGAAGTCAATGCCAATAAGATCTCTCAAAACTACACAAATACTTGGAAATTAAACAACTTGCTTCTGAGGAACTCTTTAATCAACAATGAAATTAAGGCAGAAATAAAAAAATCTTTGCAATTAATAAAAATAGAAACACAACTTACCAAAATCTTTGGGATGCAGCTAAAACAGTGTTGAGGAAAGTTTATAGCACTAAACGCATTCATCAAGCAATTAGAAAGATCTCAAATTAACAATCTCACATCACACCTAGAGGAACTAGAGAAAAAGAACAAATCAAATCCAAAGTTAACAGAACAAAAGAAATAACTAAAATCAGGAAGGACTGAATGAAATTGAGATGCAAAAATCTATTCACAAGATCCATGAGCCAAGCACAGTGTAATCCCAGCACTTTGGGAGGCCGAGGTGGGTGGATCATTTGAGCTCAGGGGTTCAAGACCAGCCTGGCCAACATGACAAAACCCCGTCTCTACTAAAAAGACAAATAAAATTTGCGAGGCATAGTAGTGTGTGCCTGTAATCTCATCTACTCAGAAGACTGAGGCAGGAGAATTACTTGAACCCAGGAGGCAGAGGTTGCAGTGAACCGAGATTACACCACTGCAGTTTTGCTGGGGCAACAGAGTGAGATCCCATTTCAAAAACAATAAATAAATAAAAGAAAAGAAAAAAGAATCATGAAACCAAGAGCCAAGAGTTGGTTTCTTGAAAGAATAAATGAGACTGATAGACTAGATTATCAAAGGAAAAAAAAAAGATCCAAATGAGCACAATCAGAAATGACAAAGATGACATTGCAACTGATCCCACAGAAATATAAAAGATCCTCAGAGACTGTTATGAACACCTCTAGGCAAACAAATTAGGATATCTTGAGGAAATGGATAAATTCCTGTCAACACACAACCTCCCAGTATTAAACCAAGAAGAAAGTGAAAACCTGAACAGACCAATAATAAGTTCCAAAATTTAAGCAGTAATAAAAAAAAAAAAAAAAAAAAAAAAAAGCCCTGGACCAGATGAATTCACAGCTGAATTCTGCCAGACATACAATTATTTTTGGAAACTATTTCAAGGAGGGGGCTCCTCCCTAACTCGTTCTACAGAGCTAGCATTAGCCTGATACCAAAATCTGCCAGAGACACACACAAAAAAAGAGAAACTCAGGCCAATATCCCTGTTGAACGCAGACAAAAATATCAACAAAATACCAGTGAACTGAATCTAGCAACACATCAAAAAGTTAATTTGCCACAATTTAGTAGGCTTTATTCTTGAGATTCAAGGTTGGTTCAACACACACAAATCAATAAACATGATTCACCCCATAAACAGAATTAAAAACAAAAACCATACGATCATCTCAGTAGATGCAGAAAAAGCTTTCAATAAATCCAACATCCTGTCATGAATTAAAAAAATATATATACCATCAACAGTCTAGGCATCAAAGGAACATACCTCAAAATAATAAGAGCAATCTATCCAAATCCACAGCCAACATCATACTAAACGAGCAAAAGCTGGAACCATTCCCCTTGAGAACTGGAGCAAGGCAAGGATGCCCACTTCACCACTTCTATTCAACATAGTATTGGAAGTGCTTGCCAGAGCAATCAGGCAAGAGAAAGATATAAAAGGCATCCAAATAGAAAAAGAAGTCGAACTCTCTTTGTGGATGATAGGATTCTATACATAGAAAACCCTAACGACTCTGCCAAAAGTCTCCTAGAACTGATAAGCAACTTCAGTAAAGTTTCAGGATACAGAATCAAGTACAAAAATCAGTTGCATTTCTATACACCAATAATATATGCTAGCTGAGAGCCAAATCAAGAACATCAATCCCATCTACAATAGCCACAAAAAAGAAGTACCTAGGACAACTAACCAAGGGGATAAAAGATCTCTATAAGGAGAACTACAAAACACTTCTCAAAGAAATCATAGGCAACACAAATAAATGGAAAAATATTCCATGCTCATGGATTAGAAGAACCAATATCATTAAATTGGACAGTATTTTTAATTCTGTGAAAAATGACATTAGAAGTTTGATAGACATAGAAATGTGGAAAAGCAACGCTATTACAGAGTACAAAGTTACAAATAGAAAAATATTCACTATTCATCAAGTAATGATTATTTTTGAAATAATTATTAAATATTAAATATAATTACTTAATGAGAATGAAAAAAGTCACAAACGCACTTTACAAAGCTGAGAAGTACCACAAATACCATAAAATCCAGAAAAATAACATAATACTAATTTCTTATCTGACATATCTGTATAATACAGTTTTCCTACAGTTTTTTGGCTATAAACTCTTTAATTACTTATTTATATAACTGATTTTGTAATATTTTTCTAGAGAGAATAGAAAGATATTTTAATCTTGACGTGGTTGATCAAAACATGTTTTTCATTATTTTTAGTATAGAACGTTTCCTTTGATTTCACAACTCATTACACGTAATGTCACATAAATTTTTAGGACTGTTATAAAATTTGGAGAAATACCTGTCCATGTTACTTTCTCATAAAAGATCTGTGCACTGCTTGTAGCACTGTTACACATGTTTGTCCTAAAAACACAGAAAATCTTATAAATTCTATGTTGCATAAGTCAATCAAAAAAGGAAAAATGTATATGTTGTAACAATTTTACATACCATATTATGAAGTATATATCTGATAACAGAGAGCTTCTGTTTTAACTAAGTGTTAGCAAAAACAAAATCATTTACTACAATTGAATAGGAACAACTGAAAGAACTTTCTACAGATCAGCTTCTGGCTCTGGGATCCATAGGATATTGTTATATCAAAGTACAGCCTCAGATCCTGTCATTATGTTTTAATGCTGGTAAGTAGGCCCAGAGAAAAGCAGAAAGATTTCTGGAACTTACTCCTGCACTGAGCAAGCTTGAAATAACTATACATAAATGACTACAAACCACATAATTATCCCACTGAATTCAAACTAAATATATTCCCAACTCAGCTCCATCCTTAGCTCAATTCCAAAAATGTCTACAGCTATTCCCAACATGGGGAAGAAAGCAAAGGTTAAGACAGCGTAGTAAAGTACACTAGAGTATCTTGTTTTTGTAAAATTATTTTACAAAATCTCATTTTTTAAAAACAATCATATAATCATGTAAACACATTGCTAAAGCCCACCCAGGGCCTTAAAGGGGCCCATACCAGAGAGGACCTTGAAGCTAGAGCTTCATTAGCTTCACGGTAAGTACACCCTGGCATCAAGGCATCTCCAGGCAGAGGAAATTGGCAGTTTCATCCTGAACTTTTGGAGTCTACTGCCCCATCTAGTAAACTATCAGTTTTATCTAATAGCTTGTCACACTAATAGAAGTGTAAGGAGGACTCACAGTCCCATTATATTCTTAATACCAATTCTGAGAATCAAACTTTAGAATGCCATTTGTTAAAACAGGAGGATGCCCAGGGCACAGTAACTAGGAAGGTGTGAAGAGGCAAAACAAAAATAGTTATTAGAACTTGTATATTTAACATGTCAGAGATGACTTAGCGACCAAATAAGACCTTCTGCAAAATGTGAAATTTTCTCATGCAAATGAGAAACCAGATTCATTTTTATTCTTTGGGGCAGGAGAAGAACCAGGATGTAGTTTGAAGGCTTAATGTAATATATATATATATATATATAGTATATATATATATATATAGAGTATAATGATATATAAATATATATCATTAATAATGCATATTTGATTGCATGTTGAAATGATCATATTTTGCATAGTTTGGGTTAAATAACACATGAATTTCACAGTTTTTTATGGTTTTAATTTGGCTTCTAGAAATTTAAAAAATACATATATAGCTTGCATTTGTGACTTGCATTACATTGCTATTGGACAGCACTAGTGGAAGGTTTCAGCCTCACTAAGATAACTCCTAAGTCCTCAAAGCCATTGCAATTTTACCAAAAGCTGAGGCAGCAAAGCTATTTTATATTTAGGCAGCTTTTACTTGAAATTATCTTCTCTTAATTTTAATGCTTTTACTGTACCTGTTTCATTGGTGTCACTTGATTTTTTTCTTCAATAAGGAAAATGAGCTTCTATAGTGTTCAAAGAATAGCCCAATAAAGATCCATTACCGTCTCTTTACTCAATAGCAGTAGATGGGTCATAATGGTATGTCTGACATTAGCAGGTTTATACAGTGATTTTTTTTTTCTTATCAGCCACTTAATAAAATGAATTTCTATCACAGCATCTTTAAAATGTTAAAACTCTTACAGCTGTCTTCAAAGACCTATTTTGAACTAAATATGTTATCAATCAAAATACTCATTAATATTCGATGCAAGCTTACATGAAGAGAGAGATTAAATCATTGAGGCATCTGGGCCTCTTATTCCACTAATGTGACCTCATTATATCGTAATTTGTTATTATAGAAATTTAATTTTCTGATGCCATAGAATTACAAAGGGTCTTCACATTTCCTAGGTTTTCATCCACCCTAATTGCAAACTTTTTGATCATTTACTGGTTGGGTTCTTCGATATTTTCTGGTGTTGGATTTGTATTTCTGGCAGATGACAATGCGTAACCTAAGAAAGCAGGACTCCCTGATGCTGGAGATGATTTTAATCTCTAAAGGGGCTTGGAGACGGAGTTCTCTAATAAGATGAGAAACTATTTTGAATTAGCATTTCCCTTAGCCACCATTAATATATATGTGGATCTTGACTTTGACATCTTCACACTCTCTATCATTTAATGGAATTCCTTTCCATAGATCTGTGAGGAAGTCAGAAACATAGAGAAGATTGCTTAGATTTCTCTGCGTACTTCACAGTGAGTTGTGAGGGTCAAAGAAAGTAACATGTCTGGCCAAAGTAGTATCAAATAAATCTCCATTCCCTCCCTTTCTTCCCTCCCCGCTGCCTTAATCTAGTCATTTAGCCCAACATGGTACTTGAGCTTTTTCTGCCATTTCAGTAGAGCCCAAGAAGAACCAAACTGAGAGAGAGGACATTCTGAGTGCTAGGAATCAGAAACCTGGTATGTAACAACATTAGTCTATTTTTCATATGAAGACAATTACCAAAATATCTCAACTTAGAAGAAAACTCAGAATTACATCTGAAAAACTTGCCACATTTGACTTACATACCTCTATCCAACGCTGCTTTCAATTACAACTAAATGGTCAATCTTCTCATCTCTGGTATTTTTCCTCCCTATTAATTTCTCTCTTAGAATAAAATTGCCAATCCAGTTGACATGGCAAGGCCAAATTCCAAACAAATCCTGGAATCACAGAGGCAGGAGCACTCCTATTTACAGTGTGGTGGACCATTAATCAAGTGATTTCGTTAGTAGTGATCACACAGGGAAAAACTCAGAAAGAACATGAGCTGCCTGTGAGGTCAACATCCCCCTAGCCTCCAGTTATTATAACAGCCAACATCTGTTATAAAAGAGAAGGAATCAGTGATTTCATTTTGTGGCTCTCTGGTTAGATCTGCCATCTCTCCTCTTTCTCTCCTCCCTGTGCCACCTACACTGGCCTCCTTGTTCAGCTAATGCAGTCAGCTACCCACCCCAGCAGGGCCTTTGCATGTTCTGTTCCCCAAGGCTGGAATGCTCTTCCTCCAGATTCTCATAGAGCTTACTCCCTCAAATTCTTCAAGCAGTTGTTCAGTGATGACCTTTTCAGTAAAACTTCTCCCATGACCCAATAGGAAACTACAACTCCCTGCCCAGTCCTCCCCATCCATTTCCCTGCTTCTCTTCCTGGATGACTCCATTCGCCATCTGACAAGCTCCATACTTCACTTGTTTGTTTGTTACTGTCAGTCTCCCTGGCTTGAATGTGAGATTTCCGAATTATGGACTTTGAGCAGCACTTTCGCTGTCACGTCTCAAGCACCCTCAAAAGTATACAGGGTAATGATTAAGTGAATGAAGACAGCATATCTTAATGAGGTTTTAGCATTTTGTTGAAGGAATTCAAATAAGAGTTAACCACACAAAGAACATTTTAAAGTCCATGCAGTACATAGTTTGGGTGATTTGATTTATATGTACATGTCTATTTGTAAATATGAACACACTGCAGTCTAAATTTGTTGGAGTAGTTGCTGTGCACATTCCTTAGTCCCAGAAAAAACAAATGGCTCTGAATTCACATTGCCTTCAGCACCACTCTGTAACAGATGACAGACTACTTTTGCGTTGTTTTATGTGAAAGAATGAAAAAGAAATACATAGAAACAAAAGCCATCTTAGAGTGAAAAGAAATTCCTGAGCTGTCTTGGCATAGCCGCCACGCGCGGCAGCAGGACCACAGGAAAGCGGAGGAATTTCAGACTGCAGTATGATGAACGGCTGCCAGTCCCACCGCAGCGACAACACCCAGCTCCGGCCCCGCAAAACTTCAGTTTTTGAAGATTCTATAACCAGCAGGGGAGGGCACTATATAAAGAAAATTAAATCCCTCAAAGCAAAATCATGACACTTCTTCTCAGTACCCTCTGGTTTGTCCTGTATTATTATTTGAGATCAAGCCTCAGTACAAAAAGAAAAAAAGAAGTAGACAATTCTTTGCAGATAACTTGCTGTTCAATAATCTGATAATTATTCATTTCAGCTTAAAGCATGCTTGTAAATATCATTTCAAATGAAGCACTGACTTGATTTTTAATCAATGAAACTGACATTTGTTGAAAAGCCTTTTTGATAATTACCTTGCATTCTTACTACTAAAGCGGATTTAACAGAAAATCAAAACAAACGATATTAATTACATCGTATCCTCATTATATATTAATAGGTTCAGAAACCAAACATTGAGTGTCCTATAGAGCCAGTGTAATATTTATATGAAGCTTTGTGATGGAAGCCAGCTTAATTCTAATGCATTCATTTTAGTGCTTTGACCTGCTCTCTGAAACCATGAGTTTGTCTCAGGTAGGAGCACAGGTATCTGGCGTTAGTGTTGTAGTATCACACCTGAGAACTCTGAATATCACAAGAAGTTGACTTTCTCATCTCAAGCGACATGCATTGGCTAATTGATTAGTCACCACCTACCTTTAACTCAGAGCTGTAACTAAAACAATTCCCTTTTTCGTGATGAATTTACGGCATTAAGCAAAGGAATTCCACCATGTGACTGTGAATTGAGATTTGCTATTGTCTGTATGTCTGCTAATAATTGGGCAGGTACAATCAGGAGCATGAAAATTATGACAGCATCATAGGAAAAGGGACCTCTCTGGGTCTCCATCTCCTGGCCTGGTCACTTTTTTTTTTTTTTTTTTTTTTAAGATGGTGTCTTGCTCTGTCTCCCAGGCTGCAGTGCAATGGTGCGATCTTGGCACGCTGCAACCTCCACCTCCCGGGTACAAGCAATTTTCCTGCCTCAGCCTCCCTAGTAGCTGAGTTTACAGGCGCCTACCACCATGCCTGGCTAATTTTTGTGTTTTTAGTAGAGACGGGATTTCACCATGTTGGCCAGGCTGGTCTCAAACTCCTGACCTCAGGTGATCCGTCCGCCTTGGCCTTCCAAAATGCTCAGATTATAGGTGTAAGTTATTCCTTAGCTCTGGTACCTTAGCTGTAATGAGAAACCAGCAGGTGGTTTCCCAGCTGCAGTACATTTTTAAGTTGCGCAACATCTCTGAGCATCAATTTTCTCATCTACCAATTGGAAATAAAAACCATTGTTAGTTGTTGTAAAGATTTGTAAAGATTAAATAATATAGCGTTGTTAGAAAGATTAAATGAAATTTATATAAAGTGCTAAGGAGAGTTCCTACTACATACTAGGTGCTAAATAAATACCAGTTATTATTAGAATTATTATGATAAAAGGGGCCTTTTATCATAATAATTCTATGTAATTATTAATGTATGGCCATGTAAATGCAATATGGGGACCCCATTCTGAAAGTCTAATCAGAGTTATCTGTTTAACCTCTTCCTGCAGTCCACAATATCCCACTGACCTCTGGCTTACTGCAAAACACCAGCAGAAGCAGAATGAACAAGTACAGAAAATTGATTAAGTCTGGACATAGAAGGTCTCCATACTGAAATACCAATGACAAACAAAGCAGTGAGACTTCACCAAGGTAGTTAGAATCCAGGCAGTATGAGCATCCTTGAAGATGACATTTGCAACATCTGAATCATCCAGTCAGCAGAAGTTGAATGTCCTTGTGCCAAGATCTGTTCTGGGCACCGAAAACTCAGCAGTGAACAAAGAGACAAGTTCCTCTTAAGCTTTTGAACTAGTTAGGAGGGAAAAATTAGGTGGAGTTGAAGAAAGTACAGAGCTGATGCAGTGCCCTCCCTCCCAGGATGCCCTCAGAGCCTTCTCTGACTCCTCTGTGACCCAGTTGTATATCAGTCAGCATCAAAGTGGCATTTATTTTATTTTCTCATATAAATTCCCAATCTTTTCCTCCTCTCCAATCCCACTGACACTACCCTCAGCCAGGTCTTCACCCTCACTTGCTTTGGTTACTAGACTAGTTCCTTATCTGGTCTACCTGCCATTGATCTCAACAACCACTGAAATGCCCCTTTCTACTTCATCTGAAAAACTTCTACTTAACCTTCAAAACCCCAATTCACCTGCTCCATGGAGTCACGCTCAGAAACCTCCTCGCCTCACATTCTAACACTGGTAAAACTAATTATACTTACTTCACAATTTATTTGTGCTTTGCTTTATTGTTTTTAGTGTTTTGTTTTGTTTCAGAAATGAGGTCATCTCAATATATTGCTCAGGCTGGACACTCAAATTTCCGAATTCAAGCCAACCTCCCCCCTCAGCCTCCTACATAGCTGGGACTACAAGCACACACCACCATGTCAGGCCACATAATTTATTAATTTGGTTAAGCTTCCAGAATATCACTGCTATACTGTGACAGAATCCATTTATTCATTTGATAAATGGTTATTAAATTTGTACCCTGGACGAGGTGCTGTGGTAGGTGCTGGAGATGAAAGAGTGAATGAGGCAGACTAAACCCCCCATCTCAGGGACCCAGCAATTCTACCTCCTTGTCTTGAAGATGGAGGTCATGTCTTGTTACCTGAGTGCTCCTGGCCTGTGGCCTGTGTTTGGGGTTTATTGAATGTCAGCCACATCACCATAATTTGATCCAGAGAGAGGAGGAAAAGCTGACTTTGGCCAGGCCCAGCCCACCAGGTTCAATAACAGTATTAGGCAAATTCCCTACATCACCCAGTGCAGGGAAAGGTCCCTTCTTCCTTTCTCTAATATGGAGAGGAGACAAATATACATCCTCGAAGGATTCTTAGTGTTTATCCCTTTATCCCACTGTTTTTAATTATATGTGGAAAAAAACATCCAGTTCCCTTCATGGCAAGTCAACATTTTTTAATCTTCGTTTTAAGGTAAAATCAGTCATTTTCTATCACCCACAAATATTTTCTTTAACTGTTATGCCAAAAAAACTTTGAATGAAACAATTCCTAAATTTTCCCCTCAGGAGAATTGTTATCATCAGAGCAGACTGTATAAGCATACAGATTGAGAGATGATGCCAAGATCACAGGACTCTACAAGGTTTAAAATTTAAAATTGTTGCTCCTTCAACATAATGGCTTCTGGATAATCAGCATGACCATCAGATACGAGAAAGAATGGGTGGTGCCGGTAGGGGAGGAGCTACTTTCAGGGATCGTGTTATTAATGAAATGATTATTATTACTAAAATAAGGTGTAATAAGGCTATCTTAGTCAGCTTGGGCTGCCCTAACAAAATACTGTAGATGGGGTGGTTAAAACGACAGAAATGTATTTCACATGGTTCTAGAGGTTGGAAGTCCAAGATCAAGGATGCAGCAGATTCAGTGTCTGGTGAGGGCCCTCTTCCTGCTATGCAGATGCCTGTCTTTCTCCTTGCATCTTTCCTGGTGGACAGAGATAATTGTTCATGCCTCTTCTGGTAAGGGTACTAATCCCATCCATGAGGGCTCCATCCTCATAACCTAATTACCTACTAAAGGCCCCATCTCCTAATACCATCAATTGGAGTTTTAGGCTTCAACAGTGGGACACAGTCACTCCACAGAAAGCATTATTAAATAAGCATAAGAAATTATAAAAGAACCATATAAAGTAAGAAGGCCAGCCTAAATAAAACTTCAAAGCAGTAGAATAATAATGTCTTACATTTTCACATATGTCATTTTCTGCCAGGCCATCAGTTAAATGAGTACCTGAGCCACTATGTGCCTTACCAGAGCTGTACTTTTGGCATGTTACAAATATTGAGAGAACTTATCAGAACTAGGCCTTTATTTTGCTTCTTCTATTTATTTTAGGATTAACTCATTCATTTTGCGCATTTATTCAACATTGTTAATATATATTATATGCCAGCCATTGTATCCTAGGCCTTGAGGATACAGAATAAAAAAACGATCATCCCTCCCTGTTAGGAGCTTATAGTTTGGAGTGAAGACAGACAAGCAAACCCTCATAATCCAGGGTCACATAAGCTGTGCCAGAGTTAAGTGTTGAAGACTGGGATCTCTCAAGACAAGCACAGAGTCTGATGAGGGGAACAGGGAAGGCTTTCTGGAAGAGGTATGAGCAGCACTAAGGGAAATCCAGAAAGGAAGTATCAGGACAGTGAAGGTACAGAGTGCTAAGAAAACTTAAAGCACTTCAGAGAGTGACACATTGTTGATACGGGTGTCAAGGGGGGAGAAGTGTTAGATAGAAGTAAGGGCTGCAGTGCCTGTGTCACAGGGTTCCCCTTTACCAGAAACCTTTGGAGAAGGTCAATCTTGATGTCAGGTAATCATAGGCCTCTCCTGGGCCATCCTGGGAACATGACCAAGTCTACACACCCTCCACGGTCAACAGTGCAGAGAGGTATTGGTATGCTCTATTCAGTACCTTGCCTATGTCTTAGAACAAAGCAAGCATTCAACACATTTCAGTTGAATGAAATTTTAAGATAAACATTTGGGATATTGGTCCTGGTTTCATCTACTTTTTCAGCATTATGTTTTAATCTGATGTTAGTGTTTTTATCTCTAAAAATCTTTGAAAGAAAGTAGATTATAAGTAAGTTAGGTAAATGCATTTTTTAAATATATCTTCTTGCTTTATCCTCACAACTCAGTAGGTAAGTAAAAAACAATACTAAAGTGCCATTTAAAAAATAAGAAAATTAAAGACTTGTTATTCTGGCCAAGAAGGAGTAGCAAGGACTGGTTTTACCTGAAAGATCTCCCAGCCAGAACAACAAAAATACTGGAGAAAATGTATGAAACAACAGTTTTGAAGACACTGGATATCAAGTCATAAAGGCTAGGAATCCCTGAAGGGTAGAAAACAAATAAAAAACCCATCACTATTCAAGGTTCTTCCTTGAGAGAGGCTTCCAGGCCATGGAGAAGGCAAGGTGAGTCAGACAGAACCCAGTGTCTCCCTGAGGTAAACAGATGAAGGTAAGAGTCAAGGGAGTAAGTCTGACGTTTGAAGAACAGAGTACTGGAGAGGAGAGAATTGTACAGAGAAAGAACTCCAGTGATCTGCAGAGGGGCTCCCCTGAGTATTCAGCAAAGCACTGATCAGCTCATGCATGTGAGGAAAGTATGCTAGGCCAGAGGTAGAACCATCTGAGAGGATTAGAGGGAAGATTACCCAGAGTTCACACAGGGCCAAGAATGCTGCCTTCCCACCCACACTACCCCTACTTCCCCCAGTCAGACTGGAAATCCTCATGATTCACAGGGCATTAGATAAAGTACCCTGAAGGGTCTTTCCTCACAAACAGGGTGAAATTGATGCTAGATTAAATGCAGCTCTACACTCACCTAACAAAGCTTAAAAGCAATACTTGAAAGGATCCCACCGAGTTTTAAATAACTTAAAGGCATCCCAGAACAAAGCTCAAGAAGATCTGTGGGACTAAAAACCTACTCAAGACCCAATAAGATAAAATTCACACCCTGTCAAAAATTATCAGGCATGAAAAAAAGCTAGAAAATACAACTGATAATGAGGAGAAAAATCAACAAATCAAAGGAACCAAGAACTGACATATGCTAGAGAATTAGTAGACAAGGACATGAAATCAGTTGGTATAACTCTATTCCATATTTTCAAAAAGCTAGAGGAATAAAGGCATGGAAGATGTACAAAAAAAACCCAAATCCAACACCTGGAAGTGAAAACTACAATTTCGGAGATGAAAAATACACTGAATGAGATTAAGAGCAGATTTGAACAAATATGAGTAGAGCATCAGTGAGGTCTGGAACACCTTCAAATGGCCCACTGGAGGAGTGGGAAAGGCCTAATGAAACTGGAGTTCTCAAAGGAGAGGAAAGAGGGTAGGGAACAGAGGAAACATTTAGTTGCAATGAAACCAGCAAGAAACAGGGAGAAAACACCAAGGCATATCTTAAATTACTAACAACAATGAAACAAAAACTCAGCATATCCCTAACTTCCTTTTCATTATATAACAAGTGGGTCCATTCACAATGGTCAGACTTTATTCATACTTAAAGAGGTTATAGAAATGGATTGGCAAGGCATGGACTGGGAGTGAAAGAAGGAGGAGAAATAACTATCCAGGCATGAAGGTGGAGATGCAACCATGGAATCTTTAATAAAATTTTCTAACACTTCATGCACCTGACCAGTGTCACCAAGACCATGCTTCCGAGGGCAGTGAGGATACCCAACGTCACAGAGCATGGAGCCAGCACTTTGGTTCGGGTCACTGTCTCACCTACTTTCTTTAGTCTGCCTTCTTCCTCTCAGGTCTTAATTTTTGACTTCTTGGGATTATTATCTTGGTCAGTGTTTTTCTTCTTATTCTTTTTCAGTCACTAGATTTTCTCTTGCTCTGGAAAAAAAAAAAAAAAAAAAAAGCCGTGTGAGGAGGGTAGTATATGTGGCATTTCCAAAGCTTATAAGACAAAGACAATTATCAATTATCTTTCCTTTTGCTCATTTGGCATTTGTAAAGTAGAAATTCCAGCTACTGCTTCATCACTTATCATTTATACACTGGAAAATGCTCATTCATTCATTATTTATCTGATGAGTATCCTCATTGATTTGTTTTTTCTTAAGGAATCTTTTCATTTCTTAGCTTGATTTTGCCTCTGTGATTTCTTATATTTCCATCTTAAATAATAATCAGAAGAACTATTGGTAGAAATCTAGAATGATATTTACTATCAAATTAAGTGTACTTTTAGGAGTTTCCCTGCCTGCCCTACCTGTCCACTCCACATACACCTAAATATTGTCTCCACTGAAGTTGAAATTCTTAAAATATAATATAGATTTTATTTAACTAAAAAGTATTCTATACCCTATTATACACAAACATCAAGCAAGACCTACCGGAGGGTGTAAAAACAAGTAACATTGACACTTCCCGTAGAAAGTCCACAATCTAGAAGCAGAGTTAGGAAAGACAAAACTATACAAAATTCAAGCCAAACCATTCTAAGTACTTCTTTATTAATAGGTATTTTTCTGAATAGTTTGTTCAGATACCAAACCAAAACAAAACAAAAACATTTCAAGTTACAAAATTATTGTTCTTTGTTCGAAATCAACTCAACATTAGTTGAGGCAGTATTCAGGCCTGGACTCATGAAATCCAACATGAATGTATGATTTTAAATAGTGCTCTTAAAGTTTTAGTCTTAACTAGTATTATTGTATGTAAACATACACCAAAAATATATAAAAATTATTAGGGCTATATTAAGCTTATGAAACTTAGAAACATGCTATAAGTCAGTGGGCCAAGAAAAATGAGCATCTTAGAGCCTAGAAGTTTTGACATCTGGAAACAAACCTTGCTTTAAACAATACGGGCACTACTTGTTTATCTGCTTATCTTTTTCTACTTACAAAATAATTGTTAGAAATGGTTGTATCTAACAAATAGTATTTTACTTGTTCATAATACATTATTCATAGTGATGTATAGTCTTGACATAGTTGTAACCATGAAAGGCAGGCCATGCAGGGAAAGATACAGCAGTTTGCCTTACAACTCCTTCTTGACCTCCTCACTTTCCTAAAAATTGCAAAGGTGGAGTAAATAGCGGTAGTGTTGCACTAACTGAATATAGAAAAAGGAAAGCTGCCAAGGAGAACTATTAAATGTATTTTATAATTATTTTTTCTTTCCAATTCTCTGGACCAGTCACAGCCAGATCAATCATGCAGAAATCAGAAACCGTGGTTCAGATGACTGAGCAATCAGGGTGGCAGGGCTGCCGGTCCATTTGTCAGACTTAGCCAGACAAGGACAGAGCCTAAAGGAGCTCAGGGGAAGAGTGAGCACGAGTTATGTTCTCTGGCCTTGGCAATGGAGGTAGAATGTCAAGGGGCAAATGGATGTCTGGGAGAAATGGGAGAAGAGAAGCACTTGAGCCTGGGAAAGGAGCCATGAACAGTGGGGTAACTGAAAAGTGTCTGGGGACATTTGTGTGTTATTTCTGAAAGAAAAAAAAAAAAGCTAGTTGCAGGAAAATAGCTTTATTTTCATTTCTGAACTGTTTTATAGGTGATTTCCATAGAAATACTTTTCCCCTCTAAACAATCCAGCATACATAGTCTGAGGATTTTCTCCTTTCTATCCTAGCAGCAGTGTTCATATCCTAACACTCCTGCAGTTAAAAGTGTTCTACTCTGCTTCATCATCTACGCCTCCTTTCTTTCCTTTGTTATGAATGCTCTGCCTAGCAAGACAAAAGATTCTTTCTAGAAATAGCAAAGAGATGGAAGTGGAGGAATGAGGGAAGGAAGAAGGGAGATTGGGAGGGGAGGAAAGAGGAGAAGGAGAATGAAAGGATACAGGAGGAGGATGAAGCAGGAAGGCGTGGCCTATGTATGGCATCTTCGTTGGTCTATTGTTGCCTTTCTTTCTCTGGGTTGGCCTTGCTGATAGCTGCAGCCTAGGTAGGTGATAGCCTGCTGCTGCTGCTGCTGCTGCTGCTGCTGCTGCTGCTGCTTCAGGCGCTCTTCACCATTGTGATGCATTAATGAAGTGGCGCTGCCCCGTCACACCTCATCAGCAGTCCTGTGCAGGCAGAATGAAATCACTCCTATTGACCCCCTGGCATATTTATAGGCTCTGTCTTTCTGCTGAGACTGGTAGTTATCACCTTCCCTTCCCCGTGTTGTGTTTATTCAGCAGCATGCTAAATCACACCCGGGCACAAGTGGAGCATTCATCAGGAACCACGAGCCCCTCTTTCAGTCTGCCAAACCTATCCAATTACTGAGGCTGGAAGAGCCTGCACAAACCCTTCTGCCAGGCAAGTTCTCTTGTCTGCACCCTCTAAAAATAATACCTTCTGAGCTCCGCACGCTTCCCTATCCAATCTTCACATTGACTTTGAACTGGCAGAGCACTCATTTATCCTTCATTGGCTTTGTCTCCGAGACCCCCCTTTTCTTCTTAAACAATGAGAAAGAGATGCTGCATTTCTTTCTAGAGGGGATAGGGGAGGATGTGCGTAGATTCACTTCCCATTCTTCTCTCTATTTTCTTGGCTACCTCTTCAGATGTGCAAGTTGTACATTCAAGTTCTTCTGAAGGGCAGCTGCACTCTGGTCCCATGCTGCCCTCTGTCTTTCTGTTTCTTGCTAAAGATGTTACAGAGTTCTTTAACCAGTAAGTTGGGAGAAACTGTTAAAATTACTGGAAAAATTGTGTCACTTCGGTTGAAAGTCATGAGAGCTAGATCCAGGCATTCCTTTAAAAGTTGACAGATGATGGTAAATTGTTTAAACGTATATATCTCTTAACATATATATTAATTTGTTAGGAGTTTTGGTTTTTTAACAATATTTTTACATTTTCAACTTTTCTTAATGTATCTTATTTTTTAGATTAGAAAAAAAGCAAAGATTAATAGTATTAAAGCTAAATATGTGGCTTGCAATGCTTTCTGAAGCTTATTACAATGGAATATTTATGATTTAGGATTTTTTTTTTTAATTATGAGAGATAGAGTTGTGTAACAGCAACAAAACCTACCTAAGACTCAGAAAACCCGGATTCTTGTCCCAGCCTCTTTGCCTCTAACTAGAATTGTGACCTTGTAAGTCATTAATCACTCTGGGCTTTAGCTCCCTTATCTATGGTTCTGTCTAGAGCTAACACATCCATACTTACAAGCATAGGACCGAACAAAGGGAGCCAGACCAAATGATCATTTGATTAATAGCCAAGCTATTTGTGAGACCTGGGACAAAGGTTTATTACTTCCCTTATCCCCAGAGACTAATGCATAATAGCTGGTAAAGCCACAGGAGTAACACACAAAGCATACGGAAGACACCTAGATCAAGCATCAATCAACCTTACAGGGTGTGCTTGTACATACTTAATGAGTTCTAAAAAAAACAAAAAAAATTAAACTTATTTGTAGCCTTTGCCAATTTCTGTGCTGTAGATATCCCCCACCATGATAAATTTCAAGCTACCAACTTGATTTCACCGATGGAAGAGCTAGAAAAAAATGCTAAATAAATTCTTAAGAGCTCATACAAGGGCACGCCCCACCTCCTTCCAGAGATCAACTGGGCTTTGAGTGGGAAATGGCAGAATTTTATTGAGAGCCAGAGATATAAGATGAAGATAGTAAAGAAAGGGAGCTTATCTTAATAGAGTTGTTTTGAATACTTCTCAAAAGTGTCATAGCAATATCTCTAACAACTTTGAAAAAAGAGTGGGAAGTATTTTGATGCCTCCAATCTGTCTGGATATGTAATCCAAAGACAAGTTAGAAGAAAATTTCTTTAAAATTTCAAAGTAAATTTAAAATGTCAACTTTGCATTCTATTTTGGGAATATCTGGGATGATTTTAATACAAAATAGTATAAAAATAATAATATAAACATTTTTTGCAAATTGGAAAAAAAGCTTTCGTATACCTCTAGCATATCAACATGTAATTTCAATAAAAGACTCAAAACTCAAACCACAACTTGAAGGATTTAGAAAGGCTTTTCCCATAAAGGAAAGAAGAGTGGAAAGGAAGGAGAGAAGGAAGGGAGGAAAGAAGAGAGATGGGAAGGGAGGGAGGCAGACAAAACAAACTGTATAAAAACACTATCACAGGGAAGAGATTATTTGAAAAGTAGATGCCACAATTGGGAAATTCTTGTTATCACTAAGCTCACCATCACCCTCCATGGCAAAGAGGTTCCAAATTTCTGAGCTCACTGGCTCACTCATGAACACATTCTCATTTAAGTTATTGCCTATTTAGGCAAAATTTGAAGATCAACAGAGGAGGTATTATAAAAGCCACGAAAATGGCTGTGTTAACAGGAGTAAGTTGAGAGACCACAATGATGGTGGGAATCAAAAACAGACATACTGAATTATGAGGAGATAAGAGCTTTGGTTTAGAAGAAATTAATTCCCTAATGGTATGAATATGCTTAGAGAGGAAAAGTGAGCACTAAGCTAGAGGCCTTGCTGCCTCAGTTGGAAAGGGAATATTTTCAATAATCTGTACGAATGGGTCAAAATGTTTCTGAATTGATGTTGGACCATTCACTTAAATCTCATAAATATTCAGGGCACATCTGTGAGTACAAAATCCCAAGTGGAACAGAAGTTGATGTAAGAAAAGGGGCAGGCACAGGAAGTGTGGTCAAAAATAAAGATAAGATCCTCACCCTAAAGAAGCTAAGGATATAATGAGGGTTGATAAGTTGCTATCTAAAGTACAAGGACGAATGACAGCTATGATAAAAGTTAAAAACACAATGCTGGAGTAATAAAATCCAGTGGGGAATTGGGAAATGCACTGTGACCTGATTCTATTTCTATTCATAAATTCCTTTTTTTCTTGTAAGTGGTATATTTTGCTTACGCAGGAATAAGGTAGTCATTTTTATTTCAACTAGATACATCCAGCTTCACCACATTTTTTCTTTTCTCAAATATCATTTAGCCATGAAAAAAGAACTTTCTGTCTTACCAGCTAAGTCAAAAGGAGTTTACAAATAGCCTGCCCTTCTGAAGACCTTGCAGACCAATTCTTGGCGATGAGCTCACAGAGTTGTGTGGTCTGAAAACAGTTTCATATACTTCCCAATGCTGAAGTGAAGATTTTGTTTTCAGGTTCTTGCCATGAGTCTAGAGATCTATATATATGGAAAACATTTTTTTTCTACTGAGGGACATAATCCAGAACTTCACCTTTAAAAAACTGTTAATGTCCTGTTGAAATTTTCTGTAATTTTAAATTTTAATAACGCAATTCTAGTGTTTATTACTCAAAACTAGAGGAGCATACGGATGCTGCTAAAAAACAAAAGTCAAAAACCACCACCACCTGGTCCACAAGTTGGTTTACCTGGGAATTCTCTACCCTTCACATAATGCCATTTATGTCACTCAAAGCCTGACATCTTATAGAAATCTAACAAATTTGATCTGTTAGTCAGGTGTATAGCTAAACATCCAAATATGTTAAAATTCCAGGCGACAAAATTTTTAGCTTTCTTATAACATTTTCTTGGCACCACAGCTCAGGACCCCATTCCAACCCATCTCAAGATGTAAAGCCAAGGATAGACAGTTTATCACCCCTCTCAAAACTTCCCCTAAGGTGAGGTTGTGATGGTTAATAAATAAAATCCTATAATACACTGAAACCATCCTTAAGCACTATATAAGTGTGAACTTTTATTATAGCCCTGTTCCAATCTGCAACTCCATAACTTTCTTTTCCCCTAGTTGTATATTTCCTCAAACATGGGTCCTGCTCTAGTTAGGCTACTAATGAAAGATTTGTTTACATTTGCAGGTCTTGCAGAATTCTAAAGAACAAAGTCCAACCATCCCACCCATATTTTAAAGAATGAGATCTGTGTTAACACTTAAAGACATTTTCCACGTTGACCTCATGAACCCCAAAAGAAGGATGAAAGAAGGCTGGAATTAATGAACTTAGGGAACCTGTAACACTCCAAAAATGTTTAATGCAAAAATGTGATATTTTTGGTAGGAAATTTCCATTGCTTTCAACAGATTTGGGAAGGGACCCAAAAGGTGACCAAATGCATCTGCATTTAAACCAAAATATCATTGACCTTACAATTCAAATAGAGCTTAATTGGGGTATTTTCTAATTTTTTTTTCCTGAAACATACCCCTGGTCTTTATGTGGTTGCCAATACTTTATGTTGTAAGGAAATTTTTATATTTATACATCTTAAATTTTAAATTTTAGTTAAAACATATAAACTATTATCAAACCCTATCTCAAATTTCAGTTTTATTTAAACTATTTTGGGCTTAATACTTACTACGATTTAGAATTCTTATGATTCCCCTTCCTTTATACTTCAATTTCTCTTTTTTTTTTTTTTTTTTTTTTTTTTGAGATGTAGTCTCGCTCTGTCGCCCAGGCTGCAGTGCAGTGGCATGATCTTGGCTCACTGCAACCTCTGCCTCCTGAGTTCAAGCAATTCTCTGCCTCAGCCTCACAAATAGCTGGGATTACTGGCACCCGCCACCATGCCCAGCTAATTTTTGTATTATGACGTAACACATCAAATCCATGACCTGCAAACACAGTGGAAATGCAAAGGTGATTTTATTCCCTTCACCTTCCCTTCTTTGCTCTCTATCCCATAAGAAATATTATTATGTTGAAAATAGCACTAAGTCAAAATCAGTGTGATCACATCTGGTTTTATTCACTATATTCAGAAGCATAATTTCCATGGAGGAAGAATAACTGGTAAAAGTAAATAAACAGTCAGCTTTTGATGTTTCTCTTAAATGCAATAATTTGTTCTATAATGAATTTATGTTCATAAAAAGTTTAAACCGTACATAGACATACAGTTAGAAATTTTTAGTGTAATATTACTGAAAATGACCATACTCTCAGACAATTACTTTATTTGTGTGCCCCAGGTGAAAATTTTTACACATTTATTTGAAAAAGTTTTTACATAAATTCATTTCTTTCTCATCGATGCTTTTTTTTAGAAATACATATTTTTTACAAAAATACTTTCAAAAATATTTCTAACACTCCTGTGTTATATAATGTACGTGGAAAAGAACACTAGTAATGCAAAGGCTTCATTTGTTATTTTAAATTCAACTCTTACCTCCTCAAAAACAAACTTTTAAAGTTGCCTCATGGCTTATATCTAAAAATAAAAAATCATTATTTAAAAATTAAAAACAATCAACAGCAGTCCCTTCAATAAGACAAGGAATAAAAACTGGTTTCTAATGACGGCAATGATACAGATTTTGAGTTAGCTCAAAGGTAGAGTTCAGATCTCTGGTTTCTGATTACACAGACATTAGATTTATTGATGTTAAGAAATAGTTGCCTGTGTCATTTACATTTGGGGATCTAGTAATAGCGTTTTATTGCTACCTAAGACAAGACCTGCACGTGCATGTTTTCCCAATCTCACAATGAATGAGGATCTGAGTTAAGGCACCTGGGGAGCAAAGGAAAGGATAATAAAGCATCTTATGGGGGTCCTCAAGGGACTAATAACTCCAGGTGGTCTTAGAAATCATGGAGAATATCCCATCAGGAGCTCTTGGGAGGAAGCCAGGGATATGCAGCTGGTACAGCGTTCAAGTCCTCTTCACAAGCCGCCTCAATACACACCCTTGTCACTCCTCGGGGCAGCCCTGCAGTGAGCAGTAATTACATCACATTCTATAGATTATCTCTCTCCAAGTAATTTCTCAAATGTCCCCGTTAAGTTATATTTTGAAAGTCACAGACAACCAGCTAGGGAAAGACAATGAGAAGTGCAACTGGTAAGTACAGGGACTGAAATTAATCAGAAGCCATTGAGAAACCCTCACCCATCCTGCCCCATCCTTCTCTTTCCTTTCTCTGGCCTTCAGGGACAAAAGGCTTTGGAGGCTTTCAGAAACTGAAGAATGCAGAAGAACCAAGCAGGAGTTCTCCTTAACTCTTATGTTCACATGTTGAATTCTGGTTTTGCTCCTTAACAATTGTGTGTCCATTAGGTTACGTTTCTTTAGGTTTCATTTAACCTTCAGGGAAACAAGGAAAAGACCGACTTTACAGACTCGGAGATGTTGATATGACTCAATGAAATAAAGCGGAGAAGGTGCCTGGGCCAAATGCCTGCACATGGTATGCACCCAAGAAATTATCGTGTGAATAGTTAGAAGTAATCGAGTAGCTTATCCCTGCCAGGCACTGTGTCAACTTTTTGAGGGGCTTATAGTAGTGTCCAAAATTCAGCCTTCAGAATACAAAACATTAAAAGGCCTGCCAGTTCCGCCTTACTCTTACTCTTTGACTAGACAATTGTTGAGTACTTTTTGTCTGTCAAGCTGTGCATTTGAGACTGGAGATACAAAAATTTAACAAAATTACCTTCATATTTCACAATTGAATGAGAGACATATATATACTAACTTTAAACACTAACCACAAAAAGGAATGATATGAATAGAGAAAAGATTATTAACGATGAACCTTATAAAAATTTTCTCAAATGTGAATGTTTTTGTTTTTAAATGAATTTACTCCCATGTTTATGATTCTATTCTTTAACACATAACTCTGTAAGGGGCTGCATTTTGCACCTCTACAAATGGTGTTTACATTGGAACAAAGTGAAAAATGACAGACCCAAGCAGTATCAATCAGTCCTAGATACTGTGATGCATCATTTCCAGCATTTCATAAGCTTGATAGGGTCCCTCAATTTTTATGGTAGGCTAAGGATATGGAACTGTTAATAGGGCAACAATAGGAAGAAAAATGTTCCCCCTGCCCCCTGCCACCGACCCCTGCCAAAACACCAGCTTTTGAAGACAGTCATTGCTGAGGCCTCACAGTACTGACTCAGGTACCTGTGAAAACAGAAGTAGAAAAAAACAAAAATTGGAGGTGGTGCAGTTTTAGGAAAATGTAAGAGAGGATTGGGAGAATGAAACTGATCCAGCCTTACCCCAGGCCAAGGTAAGTCACTACATCCATGCCTGCAGAAGACTGTCTGGGCTTCCACTACAGCTTCCCCCAGCTCTGCACAAAGGAAAGCTAAGGGCTTAGTCCAGAAGTTCAGCTCAAGCTCAACTCTGAATATGCTTCTCAGCATGCGTTGATAATGAGGTACATATCTAATAAGTAGCCAGCATTTAAAATCAAAAATAGCTTTGTTAAATGCTTATGATTGTGTGATATAAATGTTTACTCAGCACACAGCATCGAATTTATCCTCAGAGCAAGGCAATGACCTGCCAGGAATAACACGATTTAAACTGTTTCTTAGGCCCAAGTACTGTTTGCAAAACGCTTTAGAGACTTCCTTATAAATGTAAGCTGGAAAGCCAAGATAAGCCTTTGTTTATAGCATATGAAATCTTAGAAAATATTCTACCCTGTGAATTATGAATTAGCAAGATTTCACTATTTTTCCTGAAGGAAATGGCAGGCACTGGCCCTGCAGAAAACCCAAACAAGTCCTTGGAACTGTGACATTAAAAAGCCTCTCAGTATTTACAGGGCTATATGTGGAAAAAGGTCAAGGCCCTGAAGAAGTACATCATTTAAAAGAAAAAAGGAGAAAGAACATCAGCATTTTCCTCTGAAAAGTGTACACTTTTCCCCTGGAAAAGGAGCAATTATCTGTGTCACACAAGATATAGCAATATTCTACTTGCCCTTCTAGATACAGAAAATAAATGCATTTCAATATGAGGTCTATCTTCAGCATCCTTTCCCTGCCCTGTTTAGCACCTTCTGCCATCTCTTGGAACCCCCTAAGTCTCTAGTACTATTTTGATGCCTTAAAATCAGACCTTTCCCTCATCCCCTTCCCGTCCACTCTTTCTTTTGTCCACGTTGCTATTTCAAATGAGTTCATAATAAAGAGGAGAAATCCCTAGACTTGAGATCAGAGGTCCTGAATTTGAGTGATGTGAATTCATGGATGGGGCCTAAGCATCAGTATTTTTAAAAACTTCCCAAGCATTCTGATGTGAAGTTAGAATTAGAAGTAACTTGCTCTTAACTGATGGTAGTAATACTCAACTAGAACACCTCCTAGTATGCAAGTGGATAAACTCCTGTTTTTCATTAGTATAAATTTGTTGTGATACCCAATAAAAAAAAAGAATTGTCTAAGGATGAATGTTTGGGCTCTCTGGCAAGCTAGTGAGAAAGCAACCTTGTGTGTCAGTGAGTCTTCTCAAATCTCCAACTCTGCCTACCCAGAAACTGGTCCTAACTCAGACAATACTTGTTCTTCCTTTTGCTGCCAGTAAGGGATACTAAGGGACAGCGCAAGATAATCAAAATGCCACAGGGTTCCTTCATTTAATTGTATTCATGGTTGAACTCAAGCATGATCTCATAAGTTTAGACCTTTTCCAGTTTCCTAGGAAATAGAGTCTGGTGAATTGTATTTTTCCCTGAAAGAAGGACATTTTTGTTTATAACCCAACATGCAAAATAATATGCTTAAATAAAAAGGCAAACCTACTCATATCTCCTATGTAAAGCCCAAGGAACTGTTTGAGAGGAGATCAGGAAGCATACAAGTTTGCTGATATCATATCTTATCAATAAAAATCAATGCAGGCAAATATATTACCAAACCATTTCTGGAAAGCAGCTGTCTTCTCCCAAATTAAGAGTAGGCTTCCAGCCAGTCATTTGGATAACATTCATTACAAAAGCATACTCTCACCTTCCCTTCCAGATGAACCTTCCTACTGTGATTCATAAACATGGCTGTACCTCTAAATAGACTGGGACTTCCTTTTGATATCTTAACAATATTTACTAAATAATATTTAAGGGTGGCTCCTGGGAATTCGTATTATTGAAAAGTTTCTTGTATAAAGATGGATTATTCAGTAAATAGGGTTGGAGTAACCAAAAGTTCTGATAAAAAAAAAATAAGTTGGAGCTGTACCTCCCACATTAAAACAGGATAAAATTTAAATGGATCACCACCTAAAAATAAATAAGTATAACAATAAATGAACAAGAAAGAAGCTGTGATGAAAATTTTTTGTCACCTCAGAATAAAAGCAGCTAAAACACATGACAGAAAAGATTAATTCAACAATGTAAAAACTATATATTAAAAATAATAACTAATTATATATTTATATATGTTATAAAGATATTATATAAATGTGTAAGTATATCATGTGTATATATATGTGTGTATCTTTATGTGTGTGTATGTATATGTGTACATATGTATGCATATATATGTATAAAATAAAGTCAAAAGTTAAACACAAAACTGGAAAAAAGCATAATTTATATGACTTAAAATGCTGATTTTCTGGTCTGGCCTGGTGGCTCACGCCTGTAAGCCCAGCACTTTGGGAGGCCGAGGCAGGCGGATCACAGGGTCAGGAGTTCGAGACCAGCCTGGCCAATATGGTGAAATTTTGTTTGAACTAAAAATACAAAAATTAGCCGGGCATGGTGGCAGGCACCTGTAGTCCCAGCTACTCAGGAGGCTGAGGCAGGAGAATCATTTGAACCTGGGAGGTGGAGGTTGCAGCAAGCCAAGATCATACCACTGTACTCCAGTCTGGGCAACAGAGTGAGATTCTGTCTCAAAAACAAAAACAAACAAAAAACTGATTTTCTTAATGTAAAGGATTCCAACAAATTAATATGGAGAATTCTCAGAGAGAAGGAGAAAGACATATTGGAGAGGGTAGGCAGGACAGTTTAACATTACCCATGTCACTCCTTACCCAACTCCAAGCCGCACAGCATGGAGAGAGGTACCATCCACTTAGGGAAGAGAGAGGAAAGTAAAGTGTAGGACTTTGCGCCAGCCTCAAATACTGTCTCACCATAGTAAAACTCAGCACTATGAGATCCCCACAGCCCTTGACTCCAAGCTGGTACACATGGACTGAGTCTCTAGACTTCCCCTGGCACCAGAGGGGAACCCATAGCCCCTGTAAAATAAACCTGAGTTCAGCCAACTTCAGTGGCCTTGGGCTCCAAATAACCAACCCACACTGACAGGCAGAAATCGGTAATCAGGGCTTGTATTCCAGACCAGTGCTATGCCAGCTCCCATGGCTAGAAAGAATTCCAGTCAAGCAATGCAACCAACCATAATGGTCCTGGACTTAGGATACCCTCTAGAGCTGAAATTGCACCAGCAGGCACAGGCTCAGTACCACAAAAAATGACCTGCCTAGAATTTCTGGGCAGGTTTAATGTTGAAGGATATTCCCAGACAAAGCCAGACTACAAAGACTGGAGTAAGTACCTACTTTTTCAATGTGCATACATTAACATACATCGAGGATCCACACCATTCAAGGAAGCATGACATCATCAATTGGGCAAAATAAGATGTCATCATAAAGAGATGGAGATATATGAACTATCTAACAAAGAATTCAAAATAGCTGCTTTAAGGAAGCTCAGAGAACTTCTGAATTTGACTGCATACAGTTATCCATTAGTATCTGCAGTAATTGGTTCCATAACTCCCCTGTGGATACCAAAATCCAGGGATGCTCAAGTCCTGGAGTCACTCTGCCGAACCCATGGATGTAAAACATTGTCCCTCTGTATTGGTGGATTCTGTGTTACATGAACACTATATTTTGATCAACAGTTGGTTGAATTTGTGAATGAGGAATCCACAAATACAAATACAAAAGGTTGACTGTATTTACATTCATCAGTGAGTTTTCTACTTTCAGATGTTTCAGAGAAACAATCGAGATATTTATCAGATACTGAAATCATTTTTTAAAAATTGAGCTAAAATAATATAATGAATAAAATAAAAAATGAAATAGCACCAACAGCAGAGTTGATCAAGCAAAAGAAGATGTAAACTCAGAGAGGCTTTGTGAAAATATATGGTCAAAAGAGAAAAGAGTTAAAAGAAATGAAGAAAGCTTACACGATTTATGGGACAGCATCAAAAGTCACTGGTGTTTGAGAGGGAGGAGAGAAAGATAAAATGGTAGAAAACTTAATTGAAGAAATAATAGCAGAAAATTTTCCACATCCAGAGAAAGATGCTGATATCAATGTACAGGAAGGTCAAAGGTCACCAATCAGATTCAATCAAAATAACATTACCCTATGACATATTATTAATAAAACTATCAAATATTGAGGACAAAAAGATGATCCTGAAAGTAACAAGAGAAAAAAAAACACATATAAGAACATTTTTATAAGGCTAGCACAGGATTTCTCAGCAGAGACCTTACAGGGGCAGGAGAAAGTGGGATATTTTATAGTGCTGAAGGAACAAATTGGCAACCAAGAATACTGTATCCAGCAAAGCTATTCCTCAGAGATAAAGACTTTCGGAGCCAGACAAAAACTGAAGAACTTCATCACCACTAGACTTGTCTTGCAAGAAACGCTAAAGGAAGTTCTTCAAGCTGAAGAAAGGGCACCAATGAGTAACATGAAAGCATCTTTCACTGGTGAAAGTAAATACAGTCAGCCTTTTGTATTTGTGGGTTCCTCATTCACAAATTCAACCAACTGTTGATCAAAATATAGTGTTCATGTAATACAGAATCCATCTTGGAACTGCTGCAAAAGTGATGGGGAGAACGGAACCAAGTTGGAAAACACTCTGCAGGATATTATCCAGGAGAACTTCCCCAACCTAGCAAGGCAGCCCAACATTCAAATTCAGGAAATACAGAGAACGCACAAAGGTACTCCTCGAGAAGAGCAACTCCAAGACACATAATTGTCAGATTCACCAAAGTTGAAATGAAGGAAAAATGTTAAGGGCAGCCAGAGAGAAAGGTCGGGTTACCCACGAAGGGAAGTTCATCAGACTAACAGCGGATCTCTCGGCAGAAACTCTATAAGGCAGAAGAGAGTGGGGGCCAATATTCAACATTCTTAAAGAAAAGAATTTTCAACCCAGAATTTCATATTCAGTCAAACTAAGCTTCATAAGTGAAGTAGAAATAAAATCCTTTACAGACAAGCAAATGCTGAGAGATTTTTGTCACCACCAGGACTGCCCTACAAGAGCTCCTGAAGGAAGAACTAAACATGGAAAGGAACAACCAGCACCAGCCACAGCAAAAACATGCCAAATTGTAAAGACCATCGATGCTAGGAAGAAACTGCATCAACTAATGAGCAAAATAACCAGCTAACATCATAATGAAAAGATCAAATTCACACATAACAATATTAACCTTAAATGTAAATTGGCTAAATGCTCCAATTAAAAGACACAGACTGGCAAATTGGACAGAGTCAATACCGATCAGTGTGCTGTATTCAGGAGACCCATCTCATGTGTAGAGACACACATAGGCTCAAAATAAAGGGATGGAGGAAGATCTACCAAACAAATGCAAAACAAGAAAAGGCAGGGGTTGCAAACCTAGTCTCTGATAAAACAGACTTTAAACCAACAAAGATCAAAAGAGACAAAGAAGGCCATTACATAATGGTAAAGAGATCAATTCAACAAGAAGAGCTAACTATCCTAAATATATATGCACCCCAATACAGGAGCACCCAGATTCATAAAGTAAGTCCTTAGAGACCTACAAAGCAACGTAGACTCCCATACAGTAATAATGGGAGACTTTAACACCCCACTGTCAACATTAGACAGATCAATGAGACAGAAAGTTAACAAGGATATCCAGGAATTGAACTCAGCTCTGCACCAAGGGGACCTAATAGACATCTACAGAACTCTCCACCCCAAATCAAGAGAATATATATTCTTCTTAGCACCACATTGCACTTATTCCAAAATTTACCACATAGTTGGAATTAAAGCACTCCTCAGTAAATGTACAAGAACAGAAATTATAACAAACTGTGTCTCAGACCACAGTGCAATCAAACTGGAACTCAAGATTAAGAAACTCACTCACAACCACTCAATTACATGGAAACTGAACAACCTGCTCCTGAATGATTACTGGGTACGGAACGAAATGAAGGCAGAAATAAAGATGTTCTTTGAAACCAATGAGAACAAAGACACAACATACCAGAATCTCTGGTGGACACATTTAAAGCAGTGTGTAGAGGGACATTCACAGCACTAAATGCCCACAAGAGAAAGCTGGACAGATCTAAAATTGACACCCTAACATCACAATTAACAGAACTAGAGAAGCACGAGCAAACACATTCAAAAGCTAGCGGAAGGCAAGAAATAACTAAGATCAGAGCAGAACTGAAGGAGATAGAGACACAAAAATCCCTTTAAAAAATCAATGAGTCCAGGAGCTGGTTTTTTGAAAAGATCAACAAAATTGAGAGACTGCTAGCAAGACTAATAAAGAAGAAAAGAGAAGAATCAAATAGATGCAACAGAAAATGATAAAGGGGATATCACCACCGATCCCACAGAAATACAAACTACCATCCGATAATACTATAAACACCTCTACACAAATAAACTAGAAAATCTAGAAGAAATGGATAAATTCCTGGACACGTACACCCTCCCAAGGCTAAACCAGGAAGAAGTTGAATCTCTGAATAGACCAAAAACAGGCTCTGAAATTGAGGCAATAGTTAATAGCCTACCAACCAAAAAAGTCCAGGACGAGATGGATTCACAGCCTAATTCTACCAGAGGTACAAGGAGGAGCTGGTACCATTCCTTCTGAAACTATTCCAATCAATACAAAAAGAGGGAATCCTCCCTAACCCATTGTATGAAGCCAGCATCATCCTGATACCAAAGCTTGGCATACACACAACAAAAAAAGAGAATTTTAGACCAATATTCCTGATGAACATCAATGCAAAAATCCTCAATAAAATACTGGCAAACCGAATCCAGCAGCACATCAAAAAGCTTATCCACCATGATCAAGTGGCCTTCATCCCTGGGATGCCAGGCTGGTTCAACATATGCAAATCAATAAATGTAATCCAGCATATAAAAAGAACCAAAGACAAGAATCACATGATTGTCTCAATAGATGCAGAAAAGGCCTTTGACAAAATTCAACAGCCCTTCATGCTAAAAATTCACAAAAAAATTAGGTATTGATGGGACATATCTCAAAATAATAAGAGCTATTTATGACAAACCCACAGCCAATATCATACTGAATGGGCAAAAACTGGATATATTCCCTTTGAAAACTGGCACAAGACAGAGATGCCCTCTCTCACCACTCCTATTCAACGTAGTGTTGGAAGTTCTAGCCAGGGCAATCAGACAGGAGAAAGAAATAAAGGGTATTCAATTGGGAAAAGAGGAAGTCAAATTGTCCCTGTTTGCAGATGACATGATTGTGTATTTAGAAAACCCCATCGTCTCAGCCCAAAATCTCCTTAAGCTGATAAGCAATTCAGCAAAGTCTCAGGATACAAAATCAATGTGCAAAAATCACAAGCATTCTTATACACCAATAACAGACAGATAGCCAAATCATGAGTGAACTACCATTCACAGTTACTACAAAGAGAATAAAGTACCTAGGAATCCAACTTACAAGGGATGTGAAGGACTTCTTCAAGGAGAACTACAAACCACTGCTTAATGAAATAAAAGAGGACACAAACAAATGGAAGAACATTCCATGCTCATGGATAGGAAGAATCAATATCGTGAAAATGGCCATACTGCCTAAGGTAATTTATAGATTCAATGCCATCCCCATTAAGCTACCAATGACTTTCTTCACAAAATTGGAAAAAATCTAAAGTTCATATGGAACCAAAAAAAAGCCCGCATTGCCAAGATAATCCTAACCAAAAAGAACAAAGCTGGAGGCATCATGCTACCTGACTTCAAACTATACTACAAGGCTACAGTAACCAAAACAGCATGGTACTGGTACCAAAACAGAGGTATAGACCAATGGAACAGAACAGAGCCCTCAGAAATAATACCACACATCTACAACCATCTGATCTTTGACAAACCTGACAAAAACAAGAAATAAGGAAAGGATTCCCTACTTAATAAATGGTGCTGGGAAAACTGGCTAGCCATATATAGAAAGCTGAAACTGGATCGCTTCCTTATACCTTATACAAAAATTAATTCAAGATGGATTAGAGATTTAAATGTTATACCTAAAACCATAAAAACCCTAGAAGAAAACCTAGGCAATTCTTTTCAGGACATAGGCATGGGAAAGGACTTCATGTCTAAAACACCAAAAGCAATGGCAACGAAAGCCAAAATTGACAAATGGAATCTAATTAAACTAAAGAACTCCTGCACAGCAAAAGAAACTACCATAAGAGTGAACAAGCAACCTACAGAATGGGAAAAAAAAAAAAAATCTACTCATCTAACACAGGGCTAATATCCAGAATCTACAAAGAACACAAACAAATTTACAAGAAAAAAAACAAACACATCAAAAAGTGGGCAAAGGATATGAACAGGCACTTCTCAAAAGAAGACATTTATGCAGCCAATAGACACATGAAAAAAAAATGCTCCTTATCACTGGCCATCAGAGAAATGCGAATCAAAACCACAATGAGATATCATCTCATGCCAGTTAGAATGGTGATCACTAAAAAGTCAGGAAACAACAGGTGCTGGAGAGGATGTGGAGAAACAGGAACACTTTTACACTGTTGGTGGGACTGTAAAATAGTTCAACTATTGTGGAAGACAGTGTGGCGATTCCTCAAGGATCTAGAACTAGAAACACCATTTGACTCAGCCATCCCATTACTGGGTATACACCCAAAGGATTATAAATCATGCTGCTATAAAGACACATGCACACATATGTTTATTGTGGCACTATTCACAATAACAAAGACTCGGAACCAACCCAAATGGCCATCAATGATAGACTGGATTAAGAAAATGTGGCACATATACATGATGGAATACTATGCAGCCATAAAAAAGGATGAGTCCGTGTCCTTTGTAGGGACATGGATGCAGCTGGAAACCATCATTCTCAGCAAACTGTCTCAAGGACAAAAAGCCAAACACCACATGTTCTCACTCACAGGTGGGAACTGAACAATGAGAACACGTGGACACAGGAAGGGAAACATCACACACCAGGGCCTGTCATGGGGTGCGGGGAGGGAGGAAGGATAGCATTAGGAGATATACCTAATGTAAATGATGAGTTAATGGGTGCAGCACACCAACATGACACATGTATACATATGTAACAAAGCTGCATGTCGTGCACATGTACCCTAGAACTTAAAGTATAATAAAAACAAAAGTATAAAAATAAAATGAAATAAAATAAAATAAAACCTCTGATTGCTTATTTAAAAAAAGAAAGTATAATTTGTAACTGACCCTGTAGAGCAGTGCTTCTCTAACTTTAATGTGCCTACAAAGCAGCAGGGGATCTCAGCAAAATGCAGATTCTGATTGAGTAGGTTTGAATTTGGATCTGAGATTCTGCATTTCTGACAAGCTCTCAGGTGATTTCAATGCTTCTGATCTACAAAACACATTTTGAAGCATAAACTTTGTTGTCATTGTGTACTGCACGTAATGAACATAATGAACTTGTGATGAGTTCACTAAGTGTTAAATATTTAGGTTCTTCATGCAAATATCCTTGATATACAGCAGTTGGAGAAATGAACTGTAGTTTTTGATTGCCTGGGAATATATTATTTTTACTTGAAAAATAATACATTATAAGCTCCAACTATCCAAAAACTTGCAATTCAACAGGTTTTCAGAAATTTTGTGTGTGTGTGTGTGTGTATGTATTAACTTCTGTATACATAAAATAACTCTGGGAAACTTTGTAAAAATAACAAGAAATTTAACATTGAGTAGATGGGAACCATGAATAGTAGGCATATTTCACTATATTTCCTTTTGTACCTTTTGAATTTAAGTCATGTGACTACATTATTTTTAAGCCATTTAAAATCCTCCCTTCTGAAACTGATGACCTCTTGAAGTAGGAAAAAAAGGAAGAAGGATTAATGCAGGTCTGAATCTACAGAAAGCTTTGCCAGGAAAAACATGATGCTGAACTGACCCTGGCCAGTTTGCAATAATTTATATCTACGCACAGAAGTTAATAAGCATACAATGGCTATATCCTTAGTAAATGAGAATTTTTTACTTTTTCAACAATATTGTGAAAAATATTTATTAAAACTATAGGTAAACTGGATTTTAAAATCACCTCATATAGAAGAACTTAACACTGAAAAGAAACAGTAGCCTATCTACCAACCTCTATTTAGGATGGATCCACAGAGGAAGCCATTTTTAATATTTTCTTACCAGGATTATATCTATGCTGACAAGTCTGTAACTAGGTTTATGCACCTAGTTATAGATTTGGGAATTTATACATTAATCATATACTCTCTGCTATGATGGATGAATATTTAGCTCACACCACTCCTCATCTCCTCCTCCCATCCCCTTAAAATAGTTACATTAGTGTTCATTTTGGAATTTTCATATGTTACATTTATAATGGTAAATAATATGTTTTCATTGTTATTTTTTATCCCATCAATTGATGCATTATCTCTTGACTCCCCACTCTGTATGATGAGAATGTTCTTGCTCTTGCCCTTCCTTGTAGCTCACTCTCCACCTTTGGTCCACCAAATATTATCATCTGTATTTTACATTGACAAGGGGATGACATTTACATTCTGTTCTCAATCATAAATATGCAGTCCACATTTCATCCTAAAAGGTTTATCTTAAAAGTTTAACATTGATATGATTTGACTGTGTCCCCACCCAAGTCTCATCTTAAGTTGTAGCTCCCATAATTCTCACATGTTGTGGGAGATGCCCAGTGGGAGATAATTGAATCATGGGGGGATTTCCTCCATACTGTTCTCGTGGTAATGCATAAATCTCATGATGGTCTTTTAAGGGGAAACCCCTTTTGCTTGGCTCTCCTTCCCTTTTTGCCAACCACCGTGTAAGACATGCCTCTCACCTTCCATCATGATTGTGAAGTCTCTTCAGCCACATGGAACTGAGTCCATTAAACCTCTTTTTCTTTACAAATTACCCAGTCTCAGGTATATCTTTATCAGCAGTGTGAAAACTGACTAATACAAATATTTAAGGCAGTGTTACATAACTAGAACCATAAAATTGTTGTTCGCTATAGCCAAATAGTATGATATGTGACTATATTTTATTTCTTACACAGCTTTTTGTTTTTCGTGAAGTTCCTAATTAATTTCCCATCTTTATTTCATTAACTAGTAATTTTAAGATATCAGAATTTCCCCCTTATACTCTTGTTTTTGTTCTATAATAACGTCATATTTTTTCAATCTCTTCCTTCCCAGACTCTTCTATTTTCTGCTGCAATGTGTACCTTTGCCTGCTAACACAATTCTTTTCTTCAACTTTTCTTCGTTGCTGTCCTAAGTTGTATCCTTGCCACCTGGTGCATCTTTTGACTAGAGAGAAAGCTCTTGGCCAACACGTCTCTCTGGCTACTGCAAGAAGACATTGCTCAGTATAACAAGGGGTTGAGCTTCTTGCAGAAAAGAATATAAAATGCCAAAATACCATATTCTGTGCTCTTTGCATGCCTCTAGAGTAGCAATCTATCTCTTTGAGGAGTTCTCTAAAATGATGATTCAAATAAGGCAGTTTGGAACTTGATCTTAATTTAGTTATTTAACTCATGCCAGTTGTGATTCATTCTGTTTCATATTGAAACATTATACTTTATTTTTATTTCTGGTATTATTTGGCAGACATGAAATAGAACCACTTTTTTATAATAAAGAATGCTTCATTGTCAAAGAAGTTAAAATATCATGCATAGACTAATGATTAAGGTTTTACAATATTTTACTAATGTACTCTGATTCTATTTCCTTTATAATGATCTATTCTTTTAGAGTCTACTTCTTGAGATGCTGTTAGATGAGGTAGGAAAGAAGGTATATGATTACTCATCAACCAGATTAACTTTTCACTTTTTGACAAAGTATTATGTCATGGTTATATACATCCCTGATTCCATTTAAATATCTGTGTGACAAATGTTCTGCAGAGGAAAAAAAAAAAAAAAAAAACAGGACTTGAGTAATGTGACTAATTCAGCACATGTAATTTGTTAATGCAGTTAGTTCTGATTCAGAACTATGAAATTTTTAGAATTAATGGAATGCATAAAGATGGAGTCTAACTTTTATTTTTTTGGTAATGGTTCAATTTACACCAAACCCTAACCATTTTGTGAAAAGATCAATATCTTGAAGACATTTAATGTGCAAATGGCTTATTTTGGTCATTTCCATTTTAAAACCAGACCTAGGAAATTTAATTTGTTTTCAGAGCTCACCGTCTCATTTTTGCTTCTGCTTAGTGAATGTTTACTAAGTATGTAGTGTTTATAGTTTCCTCCAACTTACCAGGCACAGTGCTAGATTCTCAGACAAATCAAAATAATTGAAATATATACCTCACTCCAAGTATCTGTTAGTATAAATAGAGATATAAGAAATGTGCAGATGAAACAAAAAAAATATTTAAAAGAGTTCATTGTCAGAAGTACATTGTATGGCACTTAGAGAAAGATGAAGAAAGAAAAGAAGAGAAACAAAGGCTGGAATGCCCATAGAAGGCTTAATGACCAGAGATGTGATGATAGAGTTAACCTGCGGGTTATTTTGATGCAAACATTTCAAACTAATTTAATGACTATGAAAGACAAGATTTTTCCACTTCATCTGGAGCATTATTTAACTTCTTGGGTATGTTTTCTTTTCTTTTCTTTTTTTTTAATTTATTTATTATTATTATACTTTAAGTTGTAGGGTACATGTGCATAACGTGCAGGTTTGTTACATATGTATACTTGTGCCATGTTGGTGTGCTGCACCCATCAACTTGTCATTTACATCAGGTATAACTCTTTCTCCTTATGTGATGGGCATAAGATAAAAAGATTAATGCTTGCTTTTGAAAGCTGGCTCTAAATGTCAACATTTTTGTGTATGTGTATGATATTGAGTAGTGCCTATTATTATAACCAAAAATCATACAAGACAAAGTCTTTATTTCTTTGCAAGTAACTTGAACTCAGAAGACATGAACACTTTAGAACATACATGGGAAGTACCTGACAACCAGCCTAAATGCAATGGAGCAGTCATCCCCCATGACTAGCTGGATAAGCTTACTTTCAACACCAGACCCATAGTCTAGAATTTATGATGTAGAAATAGTTCACTTAAAAATAAATATTTCCTGAAAAACCTAAAAACTATGAAAAGCAAAAGTATTAAGTTGAACCATATTAAACTGCTAGTTCTGTAGGTCAAAGTATCAGCAATTTTCTATGATGCAATAGAGAATAAGACTCTTTTCCAACATTATTTTCCTGGTAGCCACTAACTATAGATCAGTCTTGGCAAAACAAATAAATAAACCTAGAAAGGCTACTTTTACTAAATTTAAGGTTAAGGATAGATACATTATCTCTAAAGCAATCAAAATTGGCAACCAAACTTTTCTAAATTCTGTGAAGTTTCTTGAAAAGGAAACGTCCTGAAGATGAAATTTCCTTGAAGAAGATTCCTTTGTGGGTCTCCTGCATTGATCGAGAATCACTAGCTTAATAAAATGTGTATTTGCTTTTCTGTAGATTGATTTAATAGATAGTGCTTATACTAGACCCTTTTAGACTTTCATATAGGAAATAAGGCTAAGAAGACAGAGGGAAAATGTTTGTCAGCCTTGACCCAGAGCTCTCAGGACAAAGAAGAATAATATACTGAGGTCTATTCAGCCTTGGCTTCTCACAGATCATTACAACCAAGATGCCAATTAACACTGAATGTGACAGTGGCTTTTGTGACGTGGACAGCTGGCCACTCAAGGATACACAAGGACCACCTGCTCATATAACATAGGCCACCAAACAGGCACCAGATGGTGACAACATTTGAATGTTATTACTACAGTCACTTTCACCTCGGCTCCATTTGAACTGGACATTAAGAAAAAGAGCTGTGAAATTCACATTTGATTTTTGGAACAATATGGTTCTCCATAAATCTCACATGTATGACTTATTTGAAGCCAAGGAATCATTGCTGGGCATTGGTGGCCCAACAGAAGTTCTACATCATGTGGCAATTAGAAACAATTGGCTTAAACAAGATATACTACACCTGCTGAGATACCCGTATGGAAAGCTTGGAGAGAAAAAAAATGTAGAAAAATTAGCTACAAGAAAAGACTTGAGTGAGGTGATGGATTTGGGGGTAAATAGAAAAGTAAAAAATGTTTTCCAGAAGAGGCAAGTGTCAAAGCAGGAAAAGGAGCCAAGACATGCATATTTTTGGCACTATATTCCAAGTCCTTGAAATTTGATCCTGGCTATACAGATTGATAAGAAAGAACATTCTAGAAATTTTTAGACATGCTTATTGCCCACACACACACACACAAAAGTGGTGTACTTTTTCAGTCAATATGCCCTAGAAATTTAAGAGAACATTTGAATTCAAATTGCTTCCCAAGATTGAACAAAATGTTCTGTTAAAGTGGTTAATGCCCAAAGCAGTACAGAATAGTTACAAAGTAAAACTTATTCAGCAATTCTTGAGACATAGTTTGTACTTTAGATGAAGAGTAATCCATGACTGTATTTCACAGGGAGGAAAAGACTTGATACATCATATCCAAATCCTTAGTAAAGAAAATAGCATTTCTAAAAGCCAGGGATGAGGTGTGGAAAATACCAACAAATTATATAATAATCAAAAGTCCATAGATACTTCACTGACATAATTTATTCTGCATTACAGACTGACGTGGTCTCTACGCATCTATAAAAAAAAAAATCAGATTCCCATTTCCCTAACAACATAGGTGAATCTTTTTGAGAACAGCAGCCAGATGTCCAATATGATTTCCTGAATTTCATAATGCAACTAACTTAGCAGGTGGCCCTAAGTCTCTAAATCAAATTGTTAGGGCTTTCAGGGTCTCCTAGCTAGGTAAAAAAGGTGTCAGTATGAAAATAATTCTGAAAAAAGCTAGAAACAGCAAAAGGAAAGAGCAGGAAAAAATATTGGTGAAATTTGACAAATGCATTTCTCAGCATTATGTCAAACATGTTTACTGAGCTGCGCAATTAATAAAAAATATTCTGTACTAGAGTCCCTAATTATTATTCTACACAGGACAGAACACCTCTTCATTATCCCTTTTTGAATTGATTGTGTACATCAAACAGTGGAGATATAAATAAAATATGCCTGCATGCATAATACCCTCACATTAAAGCTGGAGGCAATTAACCTATGATTTTTCATTAATTAAATTAAAATAACCTTCTAAAAAATGTCTAAAACCATAACAGGATTTTTAGTGTGTATTTTCCTCCCAATGATGCAGAGAGGCTGTTTACCAGATTTATCACAAATGCTGTTTTTGATTTTATCCCAGGCTTTTCTCTAATTTTCTCCTGAGGTTCCAGTCTCATTTAGCTAAACCCAGTCACAATGTCAGAGATTTGGGGTTTTTTTCCCATCTTTAAAAAATACCTGTTCTCATCAAGATTGTATTATTATTATTAAATTGTCCAAGCATCTTCTCCTTGGCTGGATTTATATTATGTAAGTGGAGAGCTGCAAATTATTTGGTGAATTTACTGAATATAGGCAGTTGAGCCACATAAATGGGATATCAGAAGGAAAGAACGGGCCTGAATATGGGGTTCCCTTAGCCAAGCTGGAAAGATCTCCCTCCCTCCTGCTTGGGCTCCTTCCAATTCCTCCTTGACTTTTCTGATTCCCAGTCATCACAAGTTGTTCATTCTTCCAGTATTCTCCCCTTTAAAACGTTTTTTATTTTAAAATAAGCATAAAATGTAATATATATATATATATTCCAAGGAAGATAACCTTAATGCTCGAATTATTTTGTTTTGCTTTTCTCTAAAACCCTTCGCAGACCCACTGAAATCTCACTATATTAAGGGACCACATATTCACAGATTTCTCCCACCTAAAGTCAACTCTTCTTGGTAGACAATTAGGTGTTCAAATTTTTCCTAAACATCATGTATTGGTTGACTTGTCTTTTCCATATAAATTTACTGTTTTTATCCTATGCAGAGAATCTCTCCTTAAAATATTGTATTGCTTCCTTTTTCTTGATTCCCACCACCATGGCCTAATATGGACACTCATTACTTTGCCCTTATACCTAAGTTCTCCCTCTAACTTGACTCATTGTCTCTAAGTTATTCTTCTACAATGTGCAGTACCTGTACTCTGACAACAAATCTTCCTACAGCCTTATTTTCCCCTGGACACCCTCATCACACACCTGCATCAGCATGACAGCAAACATTATCTGTTACACATCCGACAAGCATTGTCACCTTTCCCATCTATTTCCTGCTAGGAGAGTTCTGAATTTTGTATTCCAGTGGCAGAAGAGATTCTATAATCTTACCCAAACAAACGGCCCCTCCTCCATTCTACGATGGTCTACACCAGTCAACAGCTTAGGAGTAGGCACTTGGCCCAGTTCTGGCCAATGAACTTTACAGGAAAGTCAGTGTGGGACTTCCATTCCTGAATAAAATGATAGCATCTCATAAGGAGCAAAGATCATAGTCCTACACCTTTCTCACATCTTGGAATATTGGTATAAGAATGTGATGCCTAGTGCTATGCCAACAGGTAAGAATAGATCAAAAAGACAAAAAAAAAAAAAAACTTTGAGTCCTTTACAACACCATTGAGTTGCTGAACTAATGCTTCAAGACTTTTTATTAAAGAAGAATAAGAAATGTAAAGTTAATATATTTAATTTAATTGAAAAAAATCAAAAAAAATTTTACTATATAAAATGAACCTGCAAAAAGACTACGTAAAGTATTGTTGATCACCGTCCCAGGTTTTGAAACTCATTGGCACAGAAGACCATGAATACACACAAGACTATGTCATGATAAATTACATAGGAAATTGAAAACATGCTATGCAGGATGTAATGTCAGGGTACACACTATTTCCAATCTGACAAAGACATCGGAGAAATTTACTAAGCACATATTTGAACAATCGGAATCTGTCCATGTGCATTCTCAGAAGTCCTTGAAGAAATACATGCCTGACAGGGTACAATGGCATTGGAGAAGCTATTATAGTTAATTCTATGAATCAGATACCCTGATTCTCCAAGGCAGTTTTTACAAGAGCAGGTCAATGTCTTCTGATTAAAGCTTTATTTAAAAGTGATAAAAGGAATTTGAGGAAGGGTTTCCTTTTGGTTATAATATCTTTTAAAACTACATTAAGATAAGTGCTATTTATACAAAGGTATCTTTTCACAAAAGAGGATTTTATAACAAGTAAATCTTGAAATGATGCATTAATTTAATTTTTGCTTCAGATCATCAATAGACCACAATATACTATACACAAAAAATTACAATGCACAAAGAGATATAAAATATTAATGTGACTGAATTTTACAAATCTATACATAAGATTTTTAGGCACTTCAAAGCAGTCAACTTGTAAGGCTATGTCCTTATTATACTCTTCATATGCATCCTTGATAGTGGAAACTCCTCAACCTTTAAGAATGGAATTGTGTTTTTAAAAATTGTCATTACATTTAATGAAATTAATCTCATCTTGTCAAAAGTCTTATTCTCCTCAAATCCCAGTAGAACTCAAGTCTCCCTCATACCCTGGGTCTTGCAAGTCAGGCCATACCAATGTCACATGGGTCACAGGACCCAGATTCCTTGCCATGACTCTTGCACATCAAAGGCCTTATTCCTTCAAATGAGGACTCTGGAACTCTCAGAGTCCAAGGACCCAACCTTTCACCATGCATAAATTGAAGAGCATTCCTATTATGTGATGTAACTCATGGTCTTAAATCCCCAGATTCATGAGATCAACTCAGTTCTCTTGACTTCATTTCCAAAGGCTCGCCTAATCTAATCTGGTACATCTTGACCTCTCACTATTACTCTAGTGCTTTTACCCCATGATATGCAGGGTTCATGCCTACACTTGACCAGTGTCCCTGAGAATTCATGTCTCAGTATCCTCAATATACTATTTTCACACATTCGTCTCTTTTGTGTAACAGGTTTATCAGCTTCTGTTGATGATCTTTAAGCACCTAGTTTACAGGGACCGTGTCAGAAAGTACGCTGAATATTGCATCAACTGTTGTGGTCATTCCACCTTTGTTTATCTCAAACCCCATAAATTCCTCCAGCAATGACTCTCAGAAATCATTCCTATCCTTATTCATACCATTAATTACATACCATCAACCAAAACTCCTATAGATACTCCTTAAAAGGTACAAAAGTTTGGAGATAAAGTACATATGATGGTTCTCATTATTCTCTGACATTAAACTGTAAGGTCAACATGTTAGCCCTTTGTTTCCAAACCTCCGTTATATGGATAAATCTAGATAAACATTTTTATTTAGGATTGGTGTCCCTCATCTCTCCAAATTCTCATTACTCGCTATCCAAAAATTCAGTATAAAAGATTCAGACGGAGTCATCTGACCTCACTGTCTGAGCTCTTGCCATTCAAATCCAGTACCAAATATTAATAGATTAGAGGATGTGGAGGGATATTTGCTGGGCCAAAATTATAGAGCCATATGGAACACAATCTCTCACAAGGCCTGCAAGACTTGATTAAAATCAGACTTAATATATTCATATTTTTAATAAATAATGTGCATATGAAAAGAGGATTGGTCAGCCACGAAAAAGCACAGATATGGGACAGACGAAGAGTAGACCTACCCTAATTTGTGTCCCAAACATATCTCAACATGCTTGTCCCAAAAGAGGAGAACACTTTAGCCAAAGCTTTAAGTATTTCTGGTCTATTTCAGTAAAAAAAAAAAAAAAAAAAAAAAATTAATTGCTTTTAAATGGAACACTATGCAGATCTTTATATAGCACGTCCTTCTAGGATATCAGAGTCTAGCCATTCATTTTCTGCAAGCTATTTTACAACTCTCTCTAAGTTGATAAGTGCACAAATTATGTCTTGTCCAGCAGAGTTTTCATTGGTTTCCTTTCTCTGCTGTAGAAAAACTAGTTTTGCCTCCACTCGCAATTCAATTCCTGTATTCCAAATACATTTGGCTTTTTTACTTTTCTTTTCAACCAGTTATAACACTGGCCATGTTACTTCATTGAATGAGTAAAGCAAATTCTGTAACATGTTCATTTTTAAATATTTGTATCTGTATGAGTCAGGATTACAACTTTTTCCTGAAAATTATCTTTCTTAACAACCTTAAGGCTGTCTTAACCTTTTCTGAATAAATATTTATCTTAACTAATTTCTCTTATGATTTGATGCTCAACAAGTATTTATTTGATTTTAATTGGCATTCTATGTTGATCTTCCTTTTGGAAGAGCATGAAAATATAAGTGTTTCAGTTCAGTGGCAGTTATATATTTTATTATAAACATCAAATAACTCAAGTCAAATGTAAATGATGAGCACACAAAACAATGTTGAGTAAAGATGAAATATCGACAGCTCCTGTAGTATAAAGGAAGAGCATATGCTTTAGAATCGGACCTGGAAATAACTTCCAGATGTGTCAGTATATAAGCTGTGTGACCTTGGGCAAGTCACTTAATCTCTCAGAATCTGAGTTTGCACATCAGCAAATATGGATACTAATACAGGATTGTTGGGGAAATTTGCAATGACATATTTCTGATCTAATTGTCAACTGAGATCATCTTTTCCTTTTCATGTTGTGACCTCTGGAAAGTTCAATCCCAAAGGTTCTATTGAGTCCCACTTCCATAGTCATCTCTTCTTCTAAATTATTATTTCTACTAAATCTTTGATCTCTTTCACATCCTGCCTCTTGTATCTTCCTCTTTTCTCTAACTGTGCCACCCCACAGGAAGCACAGCCCCTTTTTTTGTCTGATTTCCCCAAAGCACCACCACTCACTCAAGCCTTTATGCCTAGTGGACAGTAACAGAATATTAACAGATTTTAAGGTAAATATTAGAAACTTTGAAGGCTGTTGCCTGCTCCCAACCAACCTTCCTACTAAAATGGATTCCTCTCATACCCAACATTTTCCCCATATTTCCCTCTCTGCTCCCAAACATCAAAATTTTTGTTGTATTTTTTTCAAAAATCAGTTTAATTACCTCTTATTTTCACTCAGAAGGACATTTTTGTTATGCCCAGAGAGACTGTTTCTGAGAAGAATTTGGTGGTCAGCATTTAAAGTAATGTTATTTTCTCTTTAGCTACATTCCTAAAATTCCTGGAAGAGCAGACATTCAATTAGTGGTAGTTATTATCATTATGTGTATAGATCCCCAAGGTAATGACATTGAAATGCTATTCTCACTTGAATATATAAATTCTTTCATGTTTGCTAAAAAGCCAGTTCCATTATTTTATGGCTATCCTCTACAAATTACCATTCTAGAGACCATGGAGAATAATTCAATGCTTTTGTTTTTTAGAGCGCTGAAAAATAACTCACTATCATTACATTTTTAATTATATCCCAACAAATGGACAGTTCTTTCCTTGTTTTGCTCCTACAATTACTTCTTTTCTTGTGTAAAACATATTCTGCTTTGGATTTGAGAAAACCACCCATCTGTGCCTCCTCGTAGGCTGCTGACACCATGGCCAGGGTCTACAATGTGACCCAGGACTAGAAACACCACATTCTACTTGCAGACCTCAAGTATTGGTCCAAAATGGACACTTACCAAAATCCACTGAATCATACCAAATGAGACTTAATTCTAGGATATTAGTGGACACTTTTAGGAAAGTGGACCATCCAAACTGGAGCTCTTATAGACATCTTATTATTGTCATATAAGGGGATAATTTGTATGAGAATAAAACCAATACAGCAGAAGACTTCACTGAAAGCTTGAGAGAAATCTGATCCTTGTGACATTTGCATGAACCATTCGTTGGGCAATATTTGAGGCCAGGCCTATCCCTAAATTTTTGTTATTGTTACATAACAGAATAAGCTCTCCTTTCTTTTAAGCCACCTTGGATTGAATTTTCTATCCCTTGTAACAGAGAATCCTGTGTGACCGACTCCTTTCATACAAACGGATTTAAATAAATTCAAAGAAATACATACAACCATCCAGATAAAAGTAAATAGAGGCATGGAGGCATACAATTAATAAATGAAAGAAATTTAGACAAAATTATGTGTAAACCAAGTGTGCAAAACTGCATGTAATTAGTTTCCAGAGGAGAGGTCCAAATTCAGGACATTCCTAATGGCTAATTAATTAATAGTTGTGAAATGCATAATGTCCATGAAATTTAATAAAATCAATTGAATAGAAGGGCCTCAGTGTCCCGGTTCAAGAGGGAAAAATCTTTAATAGAGCTTCATAGAGGGATATTGTATGCATCATGGAAGGCAAGATTCTCAGTGATAGACTCACCAAGAATAGACTAGTGAGATTCATTTAACTGTTTCTTGTAATGAAGCTCAACAAAAAGCCAAAGTAATGACACCAAGACACAATTCCGTAAGAGCAATTACATGAAAGACTGAAAGACTGTAGTCTTATTACACAGCTCTCTGACAGCTAAGAGCCCAGGATTAGACTGTCTCTAGGCCAATGGTTCTCAAACTTTTTAGCAGTAGACATTTTTATCCATGTGAAACTGTGTGTGGAGCTGATCTGTTTGATTCCTGGATGGGGAATCCAGAGAACCCACTCATCAACAGACTTGTCACACCCCTTACCCTCTCTCTACCGTGGCAGTCCCTGTGGAACACCAGGCCTCTGAGAGTTTTGTTTTGTTTTTTTTTAAGAATATATTCTGCACCATAAGATAGGGTAAAAAAATTTTTTTTAAATAAAAAGAATATATTAATATCAATTCAGTAATATTCCATGAATTATATTTTTCGACATTTGAGCTGTCAGAATTTCAAAGCAGAAAACTCAATTTCAAATTATCTAACATTGAGAAAAGGCAGAACCTATATGTGTTAGTGACCAACTAAGTGGAGAAGAGGATTTCATCCTTCAATCCTTTCATACCCCAGGAAAATAAATGAATTCCATCAGGATATGTTCCTGAATATCAGACTACTGTCTATCCCTGAACAGAGATGCATAAAGGTAGTACCTGAGAGGGAAAGCCACAGCTTCCTAAGGAAACAGTTCTGGTTTTATCCTGAAGCAAGAACAAATAGGCAATAAAGATCCAAGAATTCTGTGTCACAGAGTCTATCTTAAATGACAATATCTTGTAAACATTTCAAACAATATAGAAGCTCTCATAGCCTTCACAGTGTCCAACTTTGAACAATGTAATTTCTTGGAGAATTCTTAAAAATACATTGGCTGAAAATACATCTTCATGAAAATGAACGATTTGAGAAAACATAATGAATATAAGTCAATTAAATGTTGGAAAGCATTGACCAAAAATGATCTTTTGGGATCTAGAATAGTGAAATGATGCAGATTCACCTTTTAAGACAGCTTGATAGCAAAATCAATTGTAACTTGAGACAGAAAACTCATGTTATTGATGTAAAGAAAAATATCTATTTTTCGATTCTAAATAGCATGAATCTATTTACTCCAGAAGCAATTTCAAGTCATTATGATATCAGGATAAAAAAGAGGAAAATATATGCCTATTGTACACTAGCATATTTTCAATAAGCTTATTCTCAAACCAGGGGTAGGCACCAACTACCTCATTTCGTGTGTGGGGGGGGTGTTAGAATGCAGTTTCTTTGTGAATCTCAGTAATGAGAAGTTTATATTGGTTTTATACGGCTTAGTCTAGAAGCTGAAAAACTACAGTCCACAGGCCAGATGTCTAAATAAAAATTTTTTGAAACACAACCACACCCATTTGTTTATTTGTTATCCATGCTGTTTTTGTGTTCCAATGGAAGATCTGAGTGGCTGCAATAGAGACCTTATGACGGTGAGACTGAAATATTTATTCTACACTCCTTTAAGAAAAACTTTGTCCACTTTGGACTTGGTTAATACCTGGGAACTGCCCCTGGATCAAAGGCCAATAAAATATCAAAAAAAAATGTTAAGTACTTTTTTATTCACAAAGTTATGATGTAAAGTCATGGGTGAAAATTGTCAATATTAG